>NC_139236.1:87646351-88328851 GCF_977018435.1 Lepisma saccharinum | reverse complement strand
AATTTGTATGTGGTAGTGGGCTCTCAAATATGGACCGTGGAGTGAAATACGCAGTGAAATTGAAACTTAAGTAAATATAGTCATTATCTCCATGTTTACTTTAGTCTATCTTAACACATAAAAATGAAACAGATGATTGTGGTCTGAAACTGCCAGGACGGATATTTTACCTACGATTATTGTCACATTAAAACGATATTCTATTGCAAACGCTCGAGCGTGGGACACTGGAACGAGTACGAGCGAGCGAAAGTGGTTCATGTAGTACTCTACTAGAGTTGACGAGCTGTATCTTTGCGGGTCGCCGTGCCTGCTCCGCGCAGAGTGTGAGAGAGATTCGTTTATGTAGCTGCCACCTAATCGCCCTTTGGGTGGTCGACATCAAGGACAGAACGCAAGGATAATGACGCGCAGCCGGTAGCTCCTCCCCCTTGCTACTGCGCAGCCAGGCTTGGGCAGGGTTCACCCGCAAAGATACAGCTCGTCAACTCTAGTGTGTATGCTTGTTGGAAAACCTTCCCTGGATTCGAAGACTTGCCTTGAAAACATAGCAAAGCGGGGATGCCGAGAAGAGACCAAACCAGAAATGATGATAAAAACTTGATGTACACTCTTCGCGTGAAGGTAACATCATTCCCCTCCCTCGAGCCCATGATCATGAGCTGTGGACAACTTTGGGACTGTTTTAAACGAGTTGTACTTTTTTTTTTTTGGTGCTTTCTGTTATGGTCCAGGGCGAGTTAAATGCTCATCTGAAGGCGCGAGAGATATTTTTCTTTCTCTTATTGTCTGCAAGGACATCCTGCTCCTCTTTTTCCAGCTTCATTTTTTTTCTTTTGCACGCGAAGTTGTGTTTAGTGAATATAAATCGTAGCCTTCTGCTGCTGCGTTTAGCGCGGTGAAAAGAACAAAAGATGGAGAGAGATGTTACACAACACCCCTTCCCCACTTTGCCATCACGAGAAAGAAAAAAATAACATTACGGACCCTCCCTCCCTCCTTTTCAGACGTTTCTTAAGTTGAGCTTTTTCTTCTTTCCTTCCGTGCAGTTTGTCGCGAGGTGAAGTCGCCTTATTATTCTGTTTCTGAATTGAAAGCAGGTTCCTCCCCTGCCCCCCCGGCCCCCTTTCCTCCGAAGCTTCGCGAATAGGTGGAAACAAAGAAAAGGAGGCCAGGGCAGTGAATTTTAAGTTTTCGGAATAGCATCTGTTGGTGTGAGGTGATTGAAATGGGTGCTACCAAAATGTAACAAGCAAGACTCGAAAACCCATGTTAGCACACCATCCCAATTGGAAATTATGCAAGGTGTCCATAACTTGTCCTTACTTTAAACTGTAGGTCCAGTCCCGGTTAGCCTATCTGTGCATTACGTGAACTACCAAAGTGTCATCCGAACCACTATGTGCTTCTACCAGTGATCGAAACCGGGCCCCTCTTGATTACACACACTGAGAACTAAATGCATCATATCGATTTAATTGAGTGTCGGCGACGATCAGATGGATAGATGAGAGGTACGTCTCTCCCCGATGGACGTCGTCACCTTGCACTCAGAAAACTAAATACATCATATCGATTGATCCACTAGAATGCATTGATTGATGCACTAAAGTGTGTTTTATGGCTGCTTCAAAGAATCATATTCAGATTTGATGCATTTGGGCGCATTTTTGTATGTCGTGAAAGAAACACCAAAGTGCATCATTTGATTGAAGTGAGGATTCCTTTCAGTCGAGATGCACTTCAATGCATCAGTAGATGCGTTTTGATGCACATTGATGTGTTTTGATGCACCAGAATGCATCTTCTTTGATGATGCACTTAAACGTTCCGTCTGAGCTACATATACTCTGTTGCCAGACCAAACGTTTAAGCGCATCATCCAAAAAGATGCAGGAAGATGCATCAAGGAACCTCATCTGATGCATTGAAGTGCATCTCGACTGAAAGAAATCCTCACTGGAATCAAATGATGCACTTTGGTGTTTCTCTCAAGACATACCAAAAATGCATCCAAATGCTTCAAATGTGAATCTCATTCTTTGAAGTAGTCATAAAACACAGTTTAGTGCATCAATCAATGCATTCTGGTGCATCAATCGATATAATGCATTTAGTTTTCTGTGTGCAAGGTGACGACGTCCACTGGGGAGAGACGTACCTCTCATCTATCCATCTGTTCGTCGCCGACACTCAATTAAACTGTCTCGGGAATGTATGGAGCAAGCCCATTTTTAACGGTAGAGAAGGGGAGATAGCGAGTGGGCAGAGCAAAGCAGAGCTTGCTCCAAATATTCCCAGGACAGAGTGTAAGCTTCTGATTACGTTGGATTCCCTCTGCTACATACATGCACTCTTGTAACCAGCTGTAGCCGTCCTGTTGCGTGTTTGTGAAAAGAATACAGCAACTGTACAACCAGCAGCAAAGATAATGGTAGGTAAATTGCCTTAAGGAACTGCAATAGAAAGGAAATCGCACTGAGTTTCATTTCATAGTCACAGACGATGAATGAATTGCTACAGCCTTCTTGGAAAGTGTCCCAAATTTCCTTCACACCACGATGACTGGAGTTAATTTTGCAGAACTCGATCACATAATCGTTTTTTTCTATCTGCGTCGCCATTTTTGCTGAAATAAGTGAAATGAAACTTGAGAGCTTTCGTTTCTATTTCATGTATAGTACGTTACTATATTGCAAGTCATTAAAGAGAAAGTCATGAAAGTGTCAAAATCAGTTTGAATCGCCCTGTATTTTTCCTCGCAGTCACATGGTGATGCTTATTAGATGCATTTTAGGTCAGCCCGTTGACTTCCGCAAGGAAACCAGCCAGCATCACATTCCTCTAGGCGTATTCCCCGAGCCCAGAATATATCTTGGCCTCCAGGAATGACGTAATCGATAAATAACCAGCTCGAACCCATTTGCTTCCAAGGACCCTACGCCCCTGCAGCATATTGATGACTTGAATTGGCGTATGGGCAGTGCCCCTCCCCCTTCCCCCACCATTCCCAATCCTTTCTTGTACTCCCAGAGGTCCCACGATCGAGCAGACCTTTTCCATGTCTCAAGGGCGGTCCCGCGTTGGTGAAATGTGTACCTACCTTCCTACTTCTTCCCCGGGTTACAAATGGCGGGAATTTCTCAACTGAAAGAGGGAATTTTTGGGTGGAGGATTCTTGCGGAGAGAGGCACACCAACTGTTATTTCGCAGTGAGGGCCGGGCCGAATGGAAGAAGCGAAATTACGCTGCGCATGCGTGCAAATCCGATGTCATCACTGCTTCCGGCGTATAAGTTGATATAACGTTGGAACACATTCAATTCTTTTTTCAAAGTTCAAATTGTTGGCTGAGATTTTCCCATTTCATAATTTAGTTATTCTCCCTACCCCCAAAGGCCTAAGTTGAAGGAAATTGATTTTCTTTATACACACTACTGTTTTTATTTTGTTAGTTTCCAACAGAATTTTATTTTGGTCTTGCACTTTGCTACAGAGTACACACGGGTACAAACGGAGAATAGACGATTTAGGAGGAAACATGAAACCTACTTCACGTACACATAGTTGAGGTATCCCTTCCCTCTCTCTCCCCTGTCATATTTAATTTCTTTCCTCCGTCGATCACTCTTATCAGCATCTCCCCCCCCCCCCTCTCTCTGCCGATTATTAACTTCCTTCCTTTCTTTGTGTTTCTTATTATTTGTGAATGTAACTTTCTCTCTCTGTTTCCCCTGTCACACACTATTCTGATTCGGTCAGCTTATCTGTTTGCCTCTTGTCATATTTATTTTGTTTCGCTTTTTCGCTCTTGTTTCTCTTCGTGACTTATTTTCCGTTTGGCTTTGTCACTGCTCTTTTCTGTGTGGCTTTGTGACCTCTCTGATTTGTTTCGCGTTTATTAATTTTTTGTTTTCGATGGCGAAATTGTAAATATTCTTGTGTTTCCCACTGTCACTCTTTTTCATTGTCGCTCTTCTCTGCTTCCCATTGTCGCTCTTCTTTTCGATTTCCCTTTGTGTCTCTTCTATTCTGCTTCCTATTGTCTGTCTTTGCTTCTGTTTCCCATTGTCTCTCTTCGCTTCTGTTTCACTTTGTCTCTTTTCTCATGTGTTTCCCTTTATCGCTCTTCTCTTCTGTTATCCATTGTCTCTCTTCGCTTCTCTTTCCCTTTGTCGCTCTTCTCTTACCCTTTATCGCTCTTCTCTTCTGTTTCCCATTGCACTTCTCTTCCCCTTTATCGCTCTTCTCTTCTGTTTCTCATTGCACTTCTCTTTCCCTTTATCGCTCTTATCACCTGTTTCCCATTGACTCTCTTCGCTTCTGTTTCCCTTTGTATCTCTTTCCTCTTCTTCCCTTTATCGGTCTTCACTCCTGTTACCCATTTTCTCTATTCTATTGTGTTTCCATTTCTCTCTCTTCTATTGTGTTTCCCTTTATCGCTCTTCCCTTCTGTTTGCCATTGTCTCTTCTCTTGTGCTTTCCTTTATCGCTCTTCTCTTCTGTTTCCCATTGTCTCTCTTCGCGTTTGTTTCCATTTGTCACTCTTCTCTTGTGTTACCTTTTATCGCTTATCTTTTCTGTTATCCATTTGTTGCTCTTTTTCCTTTTCTCTTTGGCGCTCTTCTTTTCTGTTTCGTCTTATCCCTATTTTTATCTGTTTCAAAGTATGGATTCTCTGTTTCTTTTCCCCACCAAGTGGTACCAAGAGGAAAAATAGAAGCTGTGTTTCACATGTAACCCAATACCAAATATATGTTGATTCTCCCCATTAATATCTGATACGCATATACATGATTATAAGATAATATATTAATACTCAGGGGAGAACCAGGATTTTTTCCACCTGTTCAAGTGGCTCCGGCGCCCACCCAGCGTTCTATAAACCATACAGTGGTTACCATGGAGGAAACTCTGGGGGGTAAATGCAGCCAGGGACGTGGTGCTCATCTTCGGCCGTGATCAAGAAAAGTGTGGGGAACACTTTACTTTTCTTTCAACAGCTCTCCTCACCCCCTGATCCCTTGTTATTTTCTCTCTGCGTATCTCCCTTTCCCGGGTTTCTCTCTCATCTGTTTTTGTCTGTTTATCGCTTATTCTCTAGTATTCATTCCCTAACTGTTTCTCTTCCTGTGTATTTCCATCACACTCCTCCTCTCCCTGTATACATTATCCCATTCTCTCTCCATCATCTCCCCGTCTCCCCAACGCTTCGGATTCTCCGGCCAACGGGACCAGAGGCGGAATTGAAAAAGTTCCCGGAACCTAATTGCGTATACGTGACCAACAATGCCCGATTCCCTTCCCTCGCCTGCTCCGACCATCCGTATGTGAGCGCGCAACATGGGATCCGTTCTAACGAATCAATTCTGCGGTTTTAATATACGGTCGCTCCTAGTATTATCCAGCTTGTTCGCCTGTCAATTTTGGATTCCGGATTTTTGTTTTCGCGGTGGAAAAAAAAAGTTTTTTTTACCCCCTGCGTGTGGATGTGGACAGGGTATGCTGTTTGCAGTCCTTGTCGTGTGCATTAACTGTATGTTTTCGCATTGATCATGTAAATCACGATGGTATTGTTTTTATATTTTGCTTCCCATTTTGCCATTTTTGTCAAGTCGCGACGATGAGGATGAATAGCGCTAGGATTTTTATGACCTAATACCATCAAAATATGCTACATGAAATTACCATAAATATATTCTGAAAAGAGAAAAAACCCTCCTTAACAGCAATGTCTGAATATAAATTGTATTTTCTACATGGGGTGACTTAAAAAAAGTATAGTAGCCCCCCTCCCCCCCCCCCCCGAATGCCGTGAAGACACTTGTGGAAGTGATGTGATCTGTCCCAAGCCACGGCCGCTTTTATTCCCAATGTACTATTTTTTACGAGGCTGGGTGAACCCGAGAACCGCTCCGTGAAGAGAGAGAGAGAGAGCTAGAAACATTCCAACCGAAAATCGAACCCAAGTCTTCCGCGTGGCACTCAGACGTCCTACCGGCTGAATCACCTCAGCTGAATGGAGTAAACTCTTTATGGAATCCCTTCATCAATTCTCATCGTCGCGTTCAGTCTAAAGGGACGCAAGAGTGATGGGAAACATGAAACAAACACAAATATGAATTTGTTGAAAGGTTATTTGCACCTCTCACGATTTCATTTGATTTGCGTTATTTTTACTTAATTTTTCTGCCACTTTCGGCTACTCGCGACGATGGGATGGACGATATCGGAAATTTGATATTGCGATATATCGTCAAGAAAATATCGTCACAGGCGATACGATACGATATTTTTTCCGAATCGTGATATCAGCAATATATCGCTGACACGGTATATGTCGATAAATATCGTAACGATATATCGTCTAGTTGATATCGCCAGAACTAACTAACTAACTCCCTAGCCTTCTTAAACCCGAAGGTTCATGGCTGCAGCAACACAGGCCTTCCATCTTTCCCTATCTTGAGCAAGTTCTATATACTCTTTTCCATCCCTACCGATTTCCCTTAGGTCCATCTCATCGTTGTCCCTCCATCTTCGTCTTGGCCTTCCTACAGGTCTCTTACCATCAGGTTTCCCAACAAGAATCCTGTAAACTCCTCTTTCCTCTCCCATTCGTGCCACATGGCCTGCCCACCTAAGTCTTCTGGATTTAATTATTCTAATAATATCTGGACATGAATACAAATGATGTAGTTCTAAATTATGTAACCTTCTCCACTCACCTGTCTCCTCATCCCTTTTAGGTCCAAAGATTTTCCTAAGGATCTTATTTTCAAATACTCTCAATTTATGTTCCTCTTTTAATGTAAGGGACCAAGTTTCACATCCATATAATACTACAGGCAAAATTACTGTTTTGTATATTTTAACTTTTAGTTTCTTAGATATTAAACGAGAAGACAAAAGTTTATGAAGAGAGAAGTAACATGCATTCCCTGAATTAAGCCTACTTTTTATTTCCTCTTTAATATAATTTTCATTTGTTAATATTACTCCTAAGTATTTGAATTTGGAAACTGGTTCAAACGAGTTGTTATCAATAATTAGATTTTGATTATTACCTAACAATTGGTTTCGGCCTGTAAGCATATATTTAGTTTTCTCTTTGTTAACTTCCAAACCTATCTCTTTAGCAGTTTTGAAAAATATTTTAGCATTATTCTTAATTGTATTCACATCATCCCCCAGTAAGTCTACATCATCTGCATATGCTAACAACTGAGTCACACCATTTAATTTTAGTCCTTCTTTGGTTTCTTTTACTTTCCTTACAGCATATTCTAAGGCAAAATTAAAGAGCAATGGAGATAATGCATCTCCTTGTTTTAACCCATCATGAATTGTAAATTTGTCAGACATATTAATACCCACACGAATTTTACTTTCTGTTTCACTGGTGCATATTTTTATCATATTAACCAGCTTCTTAGGTATTCCAAACTCTACTAATATATTATATAATTTATCTCTTTTGACCGAATCATATGCTTTTTTGAAATCAATGAATAGCTGATGGACATTTTGATTATATTCCCACTTTTTTTCAAGTGTCTGTCTGATGTGAAAAATTTGATCTGTAGTTGATCTGTTACGTTTAAATCCACCTTGATAATCACCTATAATTTCATTAGCATATGGGGTTAGTCTTGTTAAAAGAATATTAGATAATATTTTATATGTTGTTGAGAGTAAAGAAATTCCACGGTAATTATTGCAGTTCATTTTATCACCTTTTTTAAACACAGGAACAATTATGGATTCTTTCCACTGTTGAGGGATTTCTTCTTTATTCCATATTAAACAAATTAATTTATGAATTTGACATATTAATGAATTTCCACCATATTTAATTAACTCAGCTGGTATTAAATCAATTCCAGGTGCTTTGTTATTCTTTAGCCTTTTAATAGCATCTTTAACTTCAGTCAAGTTAGGTTCTGGAACTAAAGGTTCTGCTGTGTGGACTTCATTTACTTCTGATTTATCTCCTACATGAACATTTAAAAGGTCATTAAAGTAGTTCTTCCATCTATTTAGAATATCGCTTGGGTCAGCTAGAAAATCACCGTCTTTATCTTTTATTAAGTTTACTTTAGGTTGCCACCCCTTTCTAAACTCATTTACACCTTTATATAAATCTCTGATATTTTTATTTTTGCTGTTTGTTTCAATTTCGTTAATTTTGCTTTTCAAGTAATCTCTTTTTTTACTTCTAAACGTGCGGTTAACTTCTCGCTTTATTCTATTATAATTGTTTAGATTTGTATCATCAGAGTTATTTAACCACCTAAGTCTAGCCTGATTTCTTATTTCTATTAGATTATGACATTCATTGTCAAACCATGGCTTACTTTTTCTCGGTTTATGGTATCCTATACTTTCTTTAGCTGCTGATTCTATTGCATTACGTATGTGCTCCCAATTCTTATTTACGTCTGTTTCATTTATATTTTCATCATCATTTAAATCCTGCAAAACATCAAATCTATTTGACAGTTTAATTTGGTAATCTTTCCTAATTCTTTCATCAGTAAACTTTCCTGTATCAAATTTTAGAACTTTTAGATTTTGTTGCTTATGATTTATCACTGCGAGTCTTTCTCTTAATTTAGCAATTACTAAATAATGGTCACTGGCACAGTCAGCACCTCTATGTGTACGAACGTCAATTATACTAGTATGCCTTCTCTTATCAATGAGAATATGATCTATCTGATTATGAGTTTTACCATCTGGAGAAGACCAGGTATATTTATGGATATCTTTATGTTTAAAAGTGGTACTTTTCACAATTAAATTCTTTGAGGTTGCAAAAGTAATCAATCTTATACCATTATCATTACTTAATTCATGAAGACTTTCTTTACCAATCGTGGGTTTAAATGTCTCTTCTTTGCCAATCTGTGCATTACAGTCACCTAACAGAATTTTCATATCATACTGAGAAAATTTATCAAAGACCTGTTCTAACTCTGTATAAAAATCATCTTTAGTATTATCATCTTTATCTTCCGTTGGTGCATGTATGTTTATTAAAATAATTTTACACTACCTACCCTGTAAAACTGCATATGATATCCTATCATTAATAAATTCTACTGTTTTAAGAGCCGAGATAATTCTATTATTTATGAAAAAACCTGTTCCAAAATTATGATTTTCAGTACCACCATAGAAAAAAGTATAATTTTTAGTTTTACAATTCCCTTCTCCTGGCCACCTAACTTCCTGGACAGCTACTACATCTAATTTATACTTCCCTATCTCATTAACTGTACACTGAAATGCCCCAGGCCGGTAAAGGCTCAGAACATTCCAGGTGCCTAATTTAATATTCTTATTCCTAACGTAGATCTTATCCTTAGTCCAGGGACCTCCCAAAGTAGTCCCCACCCGGAGATCCGAACGGGGGACTATTTTACCTCCGGAATATTTTACCTTGGGAACATCCATGGCCTTATATTGCTGTTTCTTGACAATTTTTTTTACAGTGCAGAGTTGTCAGCTCTACGCCTAACCCCCAATATGAATGGAGGAACTGATTTTTTCAATGTCGCGATTGATCAGCTGGACATGGACGTCCGGAAGGGGGGGGGGGCACGGTCCCCTGGAAAATGAGTGTCCACCTAAAAAATTATATATTTCATCACTATTACGGGGGAAAATATGCCTCCTTTGCCCCTCCCTGGAAAAACATTCCTGTGGACGTCCATGCAGGATATATCTCCCAATGATGATGAATTGTGAAAAGATGAAATGAATGAGGGGACAATTACAAACATTTAAACATATGGGGGCGAAACAGCAAAGCTCCATAGATTGGGTCCAGACGTACAAGAGCCTCGCTAGCCTGCAGAAAGCAATCCAGGGTGTACTATGGAAGGGAGGTTGATATTTGAGTGTCACGGAAAGTGCCACCCCTTACACCCTAACGAGTATTGCATGCAACGTACGACGCAAAATCTTAACCCTTCCGTGCATCAAGTGACCTTCAATCCAATGCCCTGGCAGAACCTTCTAAAGTAGTAACATTAGATAGCGGTTGGCAACCATGTCAGAGTCCAGCTAAAGAACAAACCTCGACCACGTACAGGGCTCGTAAAAGCTCTTGTTACATGCGTGGATATGTGGGGAAGGGGGTCGGCGAACTGCATCTCGTCTACTTTGCATCAGGGCAGAAATAAGAAAAGCTTTCGACTTTGCGGTTGGAGCATTGCACAAGAAGTGCCTGTTAAGATGAAATAACTTTTTTAAAAAAAAAAAAGAAATCCAAACTGTTTGACTACCAATGGGCATAGAGTCAGAAGCTGGAACGGAAAGCACGGGGCCATCCTGGTCCCGCACAGGATTCTCCACGAGCGTGTCTGGCTTCCTCCGTGTTCTTTATGCGCATGCGCGGTGTTGAGTTTACACTGCCTGGACCTGCACTCTCAAGTCAGTTGGGCTTCCTTTGTTTGACTTTATTTTTGCATCGCTTTTCTTCCCATTTTGGCTAATCGCGAAGATGAAGATGAGTGATGATTCGAAATTGATGAAGGAGATCTCACAAAAAAACATCCATCCCCAGGCCGGGATTTGAACCCGGGACCCGTATCGTGGAAACGGCCACGGAAGTCGGCAATGTGAATCCGTGAACCTCAATTTCTGCACCGGTAAGTTTGTTGAGCCATAAAAGGAATTATTTTTCCACCGAGGTTACTACCCTTCAATAAGCGCATCCCCGATGGCGCAGTGGTAGCGTCGTTGCCTTGTAATCAAGGCGTCCCGGGTTCGTTACCCGGTGGAGGCACATGGCACAGTGGTTCGCATCCCACTTTAAACCGTAGGTCCAGTCCCGATTAGCCTTGCTGTGCATAAAGTGAACATCTGTGTAAATTCATCACACTAGAAATTCGTCCAGTTTCCATCGGATAAGTCACCACACCAAGAAAAATTATTAATAAATATACATAATAATTAATAAAGTAGTGGCACGAATTGTCATACGTTTCTTTAATTGGCGAATTCATCACTCCAGAAAATAATTTCTCCACTGCTGACTTAGTACACTTCAAAAAATCAATGCATTTTTGCATCGGTAAATTCATAACAGTCCAAAACTAATAATTTTCTCCGTCGGCGAATTTGCTGCTCTTCAAAAGCTAATCCATTTCCCCATTAGAGAAATTGCTGCTCTTGAAAAATGAATGAGTTTCTTGTTCGGCGAATTATATAACACCTGAAAGTGTTTTTAAATAGCGTTCATTGTCTGAATTTATTTTTAAGTGAACCCCATGCACAGCAAGGCTAATATCGGGACTGGACCTACAGTTTAAAGTGGGGTTCGAACCAGTATATGCGTTCACTGAGTATCGAGCATGGGCTTGATATTTTTGAATGTAATAATGCACTGCAAAGGAGATTCCTAACAACAAGAATGGTCTGCAATTTTTTTTTTTTACTGTGATATATTTTGTTTAGTAAAATTTGTTTGATGTGACATGAGAGAAATATACATGAAGAAAATTCGTACCACAGGCCTAGTACTTGAATTGTTATTTTATGTCCATTTTAATGCACCTATAGTCTAATCAGGACTGGACCTGAAGTTTAAAGTGTGATCCGAACCAGTATGCAATGTGCCTCCCGGGTATCGAACGACGACGCATAGGCCAGGTACTGAAATAATAATAATAATATAATACAATCTAACATTTTACGCTTCCTACCACTTTAAATTTCTGTATACTATCTTGCTTCTCAGTTGTCGTGGAAGAGCATATTATTTTCTTGTATGAGTTAGCAACACTGTCTGCAACCTGCCATGTAAATGCCGGAAATAGCTGCTGGTGTCTGGAAACTCTCTGGCCTGGAAGACGAAGAATTTCCGGTCGTATGAGCTGTTGACCATGTGTGAGTCTGTACGTGTCATGTTCCTTCTATGAAGGATGGCTGGAGGAAGGGTTGGCAGTGGTCGCTTTGACTGAAGCCGCTTTCTCTCACCCCCCAAGTGACAGACAAAAGATTCGTGCACCAAGCCAGCCTGTTTCGAATTCCCAGAATCGCTTGAAAGTTGATTGTGCTCTTTAAGTACGCAAGGAAGAAGTGGTTGCATTTCCCCCCCTAAGAAATGCATTTTAATAGAATTATGAATTGATATTGTCATTCTGGTATCGTATTTGGTGGGAATGTGAGCTCCAGAAATGTTCTTGTCAACCTAAGAAATTTCTCTACGTGACAATATTTCCATAAAAAATTTCCATGTTAATATTTGTCTCAGAAAATTCCCATGAAGGTAATATTTGTCTGAGAAATCTCCCATCAATGTAATATTTGTATCAGAGATTTGCTGCAAAATAATATGTTGCCCCGGAAATTTTCCAGCAAAACATTGTTTGCCTCTGAGATTTCTCTGCAAGACGTGTTACCTCTCAAATTTCCCTGCAAGACATGTTACCTCTCAAAATTCCCTGCAAGAGATGTTGCCTCTCAAAGTTTCCTACAAGACATGTTGCCTCTCAAATTTCCCTGCAAGATATTTTGTTTCTGAAATTTCCTTCCTAGGCAACTTTTGTTTTTGAAATTTCCCTGCTTGACAAATTGTTGCCTCTGAAATTTCCCTGCAAGCCAATATGTTGCCTCTGAAATTTCCCTGCAAGCCAATATGTTGCCTCTGAAATTTCCCTGCAAGCCAATATGTTGCCTCTGAAATTTCCCTGCAAGCCAACATGTTGCCTCTGAAATTTCCCTGCAAGCCAACATGTTGCCTCTGAAATTTCCCTGCAAGCCAACATGTTGCATCTGAAATTTCCCTGCAAGACAACATGTTGCATCTGAAATTTCCCTGCAAGACAACATGTTGCATCTGAAATTTCCCTGCAAGACAACATGTTGCATCTGAAATTTCCCTCCAAAACAACATGTTGCCTCTGAAATTTCCCTCCAAAACAACATGTTGCCTCTGAAATTTCCCTCCAAAACAACATTTTGCCTCTGAAATTTCCGTCCTAGACAACAGTTTGCCTCTGAAATTTTACTGCAAGACAACTTTTGTCTGAAAAATCACTGCAAGACAACATCCTTGCTCTGAACTTTCCTTCCCAAGACAAGATCTTGCCTCGAAAAATTCCCCTGCAAGTCATTTTCCTCCGAAATGCCTCATTAAAACATTTTCCGACAACCCCTATGATCCAGTCGGTTGGCCACACTATATTCGGCTTCGATTCCCAGCATGTATAATCTCGAGCCGGAATTTTTTTGTCGATGCCACTGTATAATGTTGTGGGGTTCACTCCTCTCACGAACGGGTACGAGTGGTCAAGCCTGTGGAGTAAAGACGGCCAAAGAGTGGTGCTGTTTACACCACACCTTACATGCTTTCAAGTCGCGGTTCAGCGGTTAAACAGTACGATTTCACATCGTTATTTGGTCTTTCGCACGGTGAGTAAACTTACTTTCCGATCACACCTTAAAGATCCGGTTCCAAGGGAAGACCAAGGAGCATGACTGAATGCACTCTTCTACTCCAGGAAGTCTTGCCATGCATCATTTTGTTTTGTTGTCCGTATCTATGAAACAAAGTACTACGGTTCTCGTTTTCTGCCCCCCCCCCCCCTCTACTCTTTCTGAACCTCCTTTTTTCCTTCTTGTCAGGATTCCCAGTTACTCCACGTAACTGGCAATGGTTATGTGTGTCCGAGCGGCCGGCGGAGATATTAAAAACCATTTCTCTGCTTCTTTTCTTTTTTTTTTGTTCCGTACTCCTTTTATTTCTTGGGAGGATTATCTGTGCTGACATCTGTTGGCCATTGCGTAATTTACGATCCTCCGCCGCGCTGTCCGATTTATTTGTAGCTTTCTCTTTATTACCTGGACATCTTTATACCTTGCGGAAGAAGAAACGTTGTTGAGGGGCCGGCGAGACGGATAGAGGGGGAAGAACTGTAACGTTATGTTGCCGTTCCCTCTCGCACGGACCGTATCACGAGTGGAAAATGAAACAAAATGTCTTCCAAGGGGGACGGCATGGTAGGAAACAATGACCTGGAATGAGTTTTTTTTTTGCCTTATGAAAGTTCTTCTTGGAACGAAATAGGCGCGGAATGGGTCGCGGCGAATTCCGTATCTCTTTTGTTTATTTTGTTGTCATAGTTGTGTTAGGGATGGTAAGGAGATTGAGACAAGTATCAAAAATCGAGATGAGACCGAGACTTATGTCCGACAGGAAAATCTTGTTAAAAAAAAGGCAAAGTTCCCCATTCATGTAGCACTGTCATGAAGGCTCATTTAGGGGATTTTTATATTCTTGATCTATGCCATTTCGGAAGTGCTGTGATCAACACCACGCTCTGACCGCCTTACCCCCCCCCCAGGTATCCATTGATTTGAGGCTGGTTGAGCCCCAGAGCTGATTTTTCGATTTTCAGTTATTTTGGAAGAAAAACTAGTTTCCTGTTTCTGGGAGGAAAAGATCGTTCTTCGTATCTCCAAATATTGTTCGTTTCGTTACTTGCTTGTAATGTTTTTTTTTTTTTTAAAAAAAAAAAATCGTAAACATTTTTCGTACTTTCGTTTTCGGAAGAAGGATTTTTGGATTTTGAAGTTTTCGAAAAAATGTGACCATGCTACTCGCTTGTTAATTTGAGGCTTCCGAAGTTTTGACTCGCTTCAAAGCTGCAAATACTAAACGTCCGAGAGATGTTACGGAAATAATCTCTCTCTACCTTACCTCTGTCTTGCTAAGTAATTTTCTTAGTTTTGTTTTGCCTCTGTGCTTTCAAATGATTTCGCTAACGATTCGATGAGGCCAGTTGCGTAATCATCTTGCAATCTTGCCAGTGTGTCATCATTTTTTTTATTTTTTTTTTACAAATGGGGATCAATTCAACGTATGGCAATCTTCTTGAAGGATTGAATAGTGTTTGAGTTGGAGCCCGTTCCGCATGGTACTTTTTTGCCTCTTCCTCTAGCATCCGAATACGTCCTTGAAGAAAGCAGGAAGTTGTCAGGGAACCCATCTTGGGACACTAATCAGCAGAACTAAAGAGTGCCCTTGAAAGTCTGTTGATATCTAGGAAATCCCAGAAGCTATCAGAAAAAAATATCTTTGAACTTAGCCCGCTTATCTTGTGATACCACCGCCTCGCGATGTGTAAATAGCCTAATCGTTCATTTATTGATTTGGTTTATCTTACTTCGCTTAATCGCGAAGATGAAGATGAGTGATGATGTGATGAAACTGATGAATGGACCCTCATCAAGAAACACCCATGCCCAACCGGGATTCGAATCCAGGACCCCTGGCGTCGTAGCGCGCTGTGCTAAGCATTACGCCACGGAGGTTGGCACCAAATTTGGTGTGTGTAATCAGTTGTATTCCAGCTCCTTTCTCATGCTTTTCACTGCGAAAGAAACCACACTTTGAATGTTTTTCGTTATCAAGAAGTCACTGATATTACATGACGAATACAATATTTTATCGAGCCTCTCCGATGGCGCATTGGTAGCGTCGTCGCCTTGTAATCAAGGGATCCCGGTTTCGATACCCGGCGAAGGCGCATAGTGGTTCGGATCGCACGTTAAACTGTAGGTCCAGTCCCGATTACCCTTACTGTGCATAAAGTGGGCTTAAAACACGAAATCAGTCAATCAATACAATACTTTTATCAGTATTCACCCTGCAACGACAACCCGGTTCCAATGTACTAAGGAATCACATTAAATCCAGAATTACCATCTTCTGATTAAAATGAACCGTTTTATTCAAAATTTCTAATCAATTTGTCCTCTGCACTTAGACTCTGGCTTCCGGTTTTGCAGATAGCTTCTCTATATTCTATCCCAGAAATCTATGGCGCAAGGTGGCGCATAAAATTGGGGAAGGGGAGAAAGCTATTGGGCGAAGTGAATCAGTACACTGTGCTGCAAATGAAGTCGCTTTCCCTAACTCCACGCAATCTCGTTCCCTCTTGATGAAGCTCTCTTGAATCACTACTTTTTTATTCATTTATTTATTCGTTTCCTTCCTACAGAGAGAATCTCCAATTACAGGAAAGCTTACATATATTCAAATATAGAGACTTGCTTCAGATACAAGATTATAGCCTTTGCGTCATCCTTCTTATTAACATGGTAAGAATCAAGGTGATAATCATTAGGCAGTAAATTTTGTGATTTTATGGTTTTTTTTGTGAGAAAAGTATTTACATGTCTTAGACTGTCTTTGAGTAAGTTTGTGTTTAAGTCCACTTTATGGGGTGTATGGGGTGTACCTTCCACGTAGGGGCCCAAAGGTCAACCTCACTTCCACGTAGTACACCCTGGACTGTAGACTAACGAGGCTCTGGCGACTGGCACTATGGCCAGTATAATTTTGTGTGTGTTGTCCTGTTTTTTGTTCTTGTGTGGGCTGAGAGCCCGTTTAGAGTCTCAGCTTTTAACAGAAGTCTGAAGATTTTAGGATTTTTAGTTATGCAACGTTAGAGTTGTCATTTGTAATTATAAGGGGCTGGCCCCTTTATAATGTGACGTGTTCAAAATAGCCTAAGTGCTAACGCTCCCAAAATTTTAAATTCAAATTCAAATTCAAGTCCACTTTATGCACAGTAAGGCTAATCGGCACTGGACCTACAGTTTAAAGTGGGGTTCGATTCACTATGTGTCTCCACCGGGTATCGAACCCGGGACCTTTTCATTACAAGACCGACGACGTTCCCACTACGCCACCGGCGGGTCAATAAAATTCTATGATTTTGATTTGATTTATTTTACTTCGCTTTTTGTGCCACTTTTGCCTAATTTGCCAAGATGGGGATGAGTGATGATGTGATGAAATTGGTGAATGGACACTCACAAACATCCATGCCCAGGCCAGGAATCGATCTCGGGACCCCTGGCGTCGTAGCACGATGTGCTAACCACTCCGCCACAGGGGCCGGCACTCTTAAATGACATCTTAAAGCTTTTATAAACCAAGGAATAATAATAAAATATCAATACACTGTTGATGGCTCGCTTTTTTTCATATCTGGGAAGTACCTCGATGGTTCTGGCAGTTAGGAGACTTCTGCTCTACACCCTTGTCTCGGGAATGTGTGGAGCAAGGCAGCGCCTAACTGTATGGAAAGGGAGAAAGCGATTGGTTGCAGCAAAGTAGTGCAGTAATGTTTCTCTCCCATGCACTCACTTCCCCTCTCGGGCCCTACTTACGCAGATGACTTGTTTTCGATCGCTTGCTCCAAAGATTTCAGGGACAGAGTATAGGACAACATGTCACAGTGACATAGACCGGATCTTGGTCTCAGCACACGCCACTGCGTTTTCATCCGAGTAGAACGTAGAATGAATCACCCCTGCATCGTCCATGATGTCCCGACCTGTACGTACTTCAGCGCCATAAGCAAATTTTGCAACTTAAATATCAGGCACGAAAGATTACCGTACATTTTTGCGACCGTCAAGCATCCCTTTATGTGCACACGAGAATAGGAAAGAGAGCATCAGTATGCAATAATGCATGCTGTTAGCCGCTCGATTGGACACGAGTTTATTGCCGCCGCGGGTACCTTGGCAAACGCAGAGCTTGCTTCCTAATGGGCAACTGGTGAACACTAAAAGCCGTTCCGCCAGGTGGCAGCACGTAACATCCTAGTGTTATGGCGTCGCACGGCTATTTCTGAATTTCAAATTCCCTTTTTTGTTGTTGTTTTGTCTGATTGCTTGAAGGCAATTCCCTAGCTGGATGGCATCTCGAAAAATTTCTCCATATCAGTGAAGAGCAGAGTGGCGTAGTGGTTAGCACAGCGCGCTACTGCGCCCACGGTCCCGGTCCGACGCGGGCTTGTGTGTGTGTGTCCCTTCCTCAATGCCATAATATAATCATACTCGTCGTCGCGACGCTAATGAATTAAGCAAATCAGCTCGGTGAAGAGGGGTTTAAAATGCGAGATCATCGAAATACTGTGTATCGCTTTTTCTCGCATGTTTGCTCGTCGAAGCGTGGAACCCCTCAATACAACAGTTCTTTCTTACATGTATGCAACCACGCGGATCATTCACGGTTGCCACTACTATAGTTGACGAGTTATGCGAGTTCACTGTTTGGTCACGTTAAAGTTTCCATAATTTACTATCGCTTTTAGTATGTTTTCACACGGCGACAGATAAATGTCACTGGCAACCATGATCCTCTGTATCATGGTTGCATGCATACAGGATAGAAAAAATAGAATTGTCCAGGGTTCGTACGGTCGAAACGAGTCTCCAGAGGATAAATAGAAGTATTAGGAAAATATTCGATTAAAGCTTGTAGAGTTTGTACGGCAGCACCCAGTGTTTGAATCCATTTATGTTATTTAGCGGGGGTTTCTGCCACTTTTGACTTATAACGGCGATGAGGATGAGCGATGAAAGTGATGTAGGGACGCCCACAAAGAACATCCGTATTACGGACGGGATTCGAACCCGGTGCACCTGGCGTCATAGCACGCTGTGCTAACAATTCACCAGCAACACCTTGTATATACGCAACCTCAATACGTATGTTTTTCTGTTCATTGTGTACGTCTCTCTCTCTCTCTCTCTCTCTCTCTCTCTCTCTCTCTCTCTCTCCATCCCTGTGTGTGTGTTCCTATTTTATCTCCCTATTCCCCTCTCCGATCTCGCAGTGGCAACATCATCGCCACCGGGACCTTCACTGTTTTGTCGCAAACCGTCGCAACGTGACTCCAGATGACTCGAGTCAAATGTTTCGTCCGGTGTGCGGCGGCCCATAAGAGCCCCATGTTAAACGTTCCCCGAGTCGGTTTGCAACCGGATACGGTGTTCTGCTGACCTAATCAAGCGATCCCGGCTTCGATACCCGGTGGAGGAACATAGTTTTTCGGATACCAGTAGGTCCAGTCCCGATTTGCCTTTCTGTGCATAAAGTGGACGTAAGAACAAAAGGAAAACGAACTCATTTTTACGTCTCTTTTCATTTTGTGTGTGTGCGTGCATGGAGGAGACATGGAGGGATGTGAGTGAAGGAAGACAGCCTAGTTAATACTGTCGAGTGTATACTCTTTTTAATTCGAACCCCAAGGGGAGACGAAAAACATTAGTATTAACCAAAACATACATCATTAAATATGATGTCAAGAGGAATAATCGAAATACTAACACATTACAATTATCCAAATTTGAATTAAACAGAGTCCACTATAATACTATTTTCCAATCCGCTTTCAAAGGAAACCATACATTACACACAATTATTTTCTGGCTACTTTTGAGAGTAAATACAGTATTTTCTAATCGGACAAATTTCTGTTACAGCAGCACTGAATTCTTGTCCTGCTCCTCCATAGAGTTTTCGTTGTTGACCCAACATATCACGTTCATCTGCTCCTAACGGCGTAGGGCCACGGCTTTAATCAGGACATTTAAAATTTTAATCAATTCGATCAGACTGGGAGCGGCGTTTTCAGCGCTACAGAGTATCGGGGGATTGATCGTCAACAGAGGAGGACGAACTCATCATAATTTTCCATTCAAGCTTGGGTTTTTGGTTCTTCAAATTTTCATTGCCTATCCTGGACTCTTTCGTTTGTGTTGAATCCCTTCCTAACACGGTGTCCGGACGGGATTTGAACCTGGAATGAGTCAAGTTTCCAAGAGCTGAGCGCGCAAATTGACCGCTCAGCTATTTACAGTCATGGCTATTCGAGAGAGAGAGAGAGAGATAGAAAGAGAGAGAGAGAGAGAGAGAGAGAGAGAGAGAGAGAGAGAGAGTCAAATATACTCTGAGTGCAGGGGACAGCGGATAGGGCCACGGCCCCTCCCGAAATTTTTTGGAAGTCAAAATTTTCAGAAGATTGATTTGATTCATTTTACGTCGCTTTTCTGACACTTTTGTGTGGTTAATCGCGAAGATTAGGATGAGTGATGATACAATGAAATTGATGAAGAGGCACTCACACACACCTTTGCCCAGGCTGGGATTCGAACCCGGGACCCCCGGTGTCGTAACGCGCTGTGTTAACCACTCTCACCACGGAGGTCGGCAACATTTTCAAAGGAGAAAATTGGGAAAGACAAAAGTCGTAAATTCATCTACGATTGAAATTACTCCTGGTCGCTATTTTTGGCTTTAAACAACTTTTAAAACCAAGGTTTAATATGGTAATTATGAAATGTCATATAGTGTATCCGCCCCTACTTAGTACGTAGCTATGTCATATCCATGTTTACATTTGCAGTCCCCTGATTACTCACTTTACAGCACGTTACGCTAGACTCTAAACCACGGAAGCCGGTCCTACAGAGGATACTTTTACCTTAACGAGAATCTACCGCAGTCCTGTTTTTTGTATTGACCAGGTGCCTGCTGTAACCAGATTTTTTAATTTTTTATCGTAATTCCTTATGAAAGACTACACAGGTATCAACCCCAACCCCTTTCCTGTGTACGCTGTGAAGAGGCTTGCTACATCGGAATGCCAGCATATAATTCACACGTGATGCGTAACACATTGTCCGCGTGACTTCCTTCTTTCGACCCGAAACAAAAGAGAGCAGCGTGAGGTTTCGGCATTCCTGGGTTCGTCTCCGGACCTTGTTGAGGTTCGTGTAGCGGGCCGCATTGTTTCCGTGCCCTCTTTATTTCTGCATTGTTACGCGGTGAGAGCACAGATACGGGCATTGGAGCTGGTATTTGAACCCAGGAGCGTAAAAGCACAGGCTCTCTCTATTGTCGATCCATATACGTACAAGCGGCCTTCTGAATGTTGTACTGTATTGGAACTATGTTGCTAATCTCTCTTTCTACAAAGGGTGCATTTCATATATGAATAGGTACGCGCTAATTTAACAGGATCGAAAAAAGTTTCTAATGTCCTGATATAACCATGGGTCATGTCAATGTCGATCATTGGAGCTCTAGTGGTTTTAAGGTAGTATTCAGTTGGTTTTGTCGATCCATACCATGTCTAGTACAGGGTGACTACTCATTGGAATTCCTTGAATTCCGGGTGAATAATTAGCTCCAGGAATTATGCATGAATTCTACGTGAATTTTTCTCCGTAGACGTGAAAAATTGTAACTTTTATTAATCCGACCAAATCCCATTGAGTTTATTCATATTTATTAATGCCCTGAGGCAAGTTTTTTTTACAGTTGAGGCTTTATTTTTATCGAGGAAGGAAGAGAAAATTAAGCTGCATGGAAAATTAAACAATTCTCTCATTCTGTTTACTTTGTTAGTGCCCCTTTCAGGACAATCTGTCTGAAGGACGGAAAATTATTGCAAGATGAGATACTGTCTGGCTGCCTTAGCCGAGACCATGGACGGAAGTGCACATGCGCCAACGGGACGTGTTCAATGGCTAAATAGGGGTGACGGCACTTTGGGCAGGAAAATCCTTGAAATCGTCTGCTATGGAAACAATTAAGTTTCAACGTAGTAACATCGCCGCGAAAATACATAGAGAGATGTTTACGAATTATGTAAGGGTTCAGAAACAAATATATCAGCAAACAGAACATATCAGGAAAGTATTCATCACGTCACATTAATAGATAAACTTGTTTGTAAACCAGTAACTTTATTTTGATCATTCAATCAAATTGATCTGCAACAGGGGCCAAAACGTCCCAGTTTTCTTTATTCCACTTCGAAAGGATTTGTTGCGAATTGTAAGAGCCATCACAAATAAAAAACCCAACACAGCAAGCGGTAATAAGCACAACAAGCGAAATACCACAGGCTGCTTTGACGATTGCTTCTCCCTGCTTCCCCTCTCGCGTTTGGAATCGTCCTTTCCAGGTAGTTTCGTCTTCCTTGGCCGGACTGCATCTTGAAGTGATTAGGTAAATTTGAGTTCGAAATTCTTAACAATTAAGAATTTGTGGCACATTAATATTTCCTGTAACATTTGTGACTTGTGTGTGTAGATTTATTTCGATTTTCAGTATGTGAAATGGCAAATGTAAACTCCGCAACTTAAATTAAATACATTAAATATATGTACCGTTTAATTAAATTAGAATTTTTGGATAAATTGGATTAGCACAGACCCTTTATATTGTTAATATATTTGCGTGTGCGTGTATGTGTATATGTGGGTTGTGAGAGGAGGTAATACGTAAGGTTTGAATAGAAAAGAAATCTGCTTTCGCCTTAAAAACCGGGAATTATACTTGAATTTTATCAAGGTCTTAGAGTAACCACCCTGTATAGTAGTTCTCGAGATATTGGTTTCCATTCATTTGGTTTATTTTACTTCGCTTTTCTGCCACTTTTGGTTAATTCCGAATGTGAGTGCGAGTGATGCGATGACACTGATGAAGGGACACTCACAGAGAACACGTTGTGCAGTATCCACATGTACTTTTATTTGTCATTTTCGTATTTCACTGTACGTATTTTCCACAAATCCTTCATCAAATCGGTTCTATCCGGATTACCCGTTGCATCTGATAATTTGAAATCGAGATATCCACTATCCGGATTTCGTTGCGATCACTGTGCCTCCACCGGGCATGAAACCCGGGACACCTTCATTAAAAGGCAATGACTTTACAACTACACGATAGGGTAGGCCCTCTTTGCTTTAGAGCCTGTTTTTTTTAAATTTGTATTCTATCTTTTTTCGAGCTTGCGTCTAAGCCCCGCGACAGGTTAAGTTTGCAGCAGATTTTATGTATTAAACCACGAGAGAACGGCGCTCAGCATCTCCCGTGCAAGTCTTGCCTCAACTGCCGAGCTGTTCATATCACAGACAGTGAGGAATCGGCAGTATTGCAGCAGGACTACATTCTGTGTGCACGTTTGGGTCTATTATATGCGAAAAGTTGCTGCAAACTTAACTTGTCGCGGGGCTTAAACACCATTTGTTTTCTCTCAAATTTTCGGTCTCATTTTCTATCTTCTCTACTTCTATTATACTTCATATTTCTCTTCCTCATCTATTTCCTGTTTCTTTGTCTACTTTTCTCTCTCTCTCTCTGTCAAATGTTTATCTATATTTTTGTCCGTCTCTACTTCTCGTTTATATTTTTATATTTATATTATTCCTTTTGTTTCTCTTATCTCTTTATTTGTCTTTGTCTCCAACTTCATTTCTTTTTCTTTTTTGTGTCTCTATTTCTCTTCTCTGTTCTTTATTTATTTTTCTATTTTCCTGTTTTTTTTTTAAAAAAATCTCCGTTTGTCTCTCTTTCTTTATTGCTGTGTTTTCTCCATCTATCTCTATTCCTCGTTTCTTTAGCTTCTCTCTTTGTATGCCTTTTCTTTATTTTTCCCTCTGTCTCTTCCTTCTTTATTTCCATCTCTCCTTTCTCTATCTCTGCCTGACTTATTTCTCTTCCTTTCTCTTCTCTGTGGTCCGGCCTTCACGATGGAGTGGTGATTGCGCCGTCGCCCTGTAATCAAGAGGTCCGGAGTTCGATATCCGGCGTAACCACGTAGTGGTTCGGATCTCAATTTAAACAGTATGTCCAGTCGAACTCAAAAATAAAATCAAACAAACTTAAACCTTTCCTTCTTATGATGGCACGTAAATATGTCGTCACTTCCGGTTTTGACCCCTCTCCCTTCCCTTGGTAAATATTCTTTGGGGGCGTTCATGTGGCTAGTCCTTTCCAAAGGAGATACCACACTCACAATTACCCACACAAAATCAATAGCTCTTGTCCAACACAATACTGTAATGCGGTTTCTCCCCATCGACAACAAACTCTCACGCAACCGCGAGTGAATTACGCTTATATTTCTATTATTTGCAGACTTAGGGGACCTCTCCGATGCGTGTGAATAATTCATAGAAATTGAAAACCTTTCCTCCCCACATACATAATGCAAAGGGATAATTTGCATTCGCTGCTCCGAATTAGAGGGAGAAAGAGAGATTTTTTGTGGAGAGTCTGTGAGAGTGTTGGGAGATAAGGTGATTATATCATCGGCTTCTGTTCCGTAATTACGCACTTTTTTTCCCCATCGTGTGGCGTGCCGGATTTGTTCTCGTACGCACTTTCTTTTCAATGCAATCCCCCCAGTGTTCTTTACCAGGGATTGTATATGCACTGTGCTTTTCCTTTCTTTTATTTGCTTTTTCGATCACTTACACTTGTTTCCGTTCATGTCAGCCCATTTCATTTCATTACTCTTCTTTTCAGTATCTCATTTCTCCTTTTTCCATTTTGTTTTCTTTTCAATCTCCTTCCTTTCCTAGTTTCTTTGCGTGCTCACTCTTCTCTTTAGATTTTTCTTTCTTGTGTGTCCGGTTTTAAAGTTTAGCGCCTTTGCTTTCCTATGTGCTTTCTTCCATTCAATCCCTTTTCTTCAGTATTAGTCTATTTCTTCTTATTTCTGCATTTTCTTCTCTGTCTTTCCATCCTTACTGTCCCATTTATTTACGATCTCTTCTATTTCTTTTTCGCCGTCAGAGGTGTAAGGGGTGAACTTCTGGTATTGCACCCAAAAGTCAACCTCATTTCCACGTAGTACAATCCAGTAACTGCAGTCTTGCAGGGCAACGAGGCTCTGGCGTCTTGACCTACGGCCAGTATAATCCTCTGTAGCAGGAGCGTATATTCTAGGCTAGCTAAGCTATCTGCGAAGCCTGAAGTCTAGGGAATAAAATACAAGAGAAAAATCGATCAGAAATTGTTAATAAAATTATTCATATCAGTGAGATGATACTGGTGATTCTGAAGTTGGCTACCTGATTTCTTATGAGTTGGCAACCTGATTTCCTATAAGTTGGCAACCTGATTTCTTATGAGTTGGCAACCTGATTTCCTATAAGTTGGCAACCTGATTTCCTATGAGTTGGCAACCTGATTTCCTATGAGTTGGCAACCTGATTTCCTATGAGTTGGCAACCTGATTTCCTATGAGCTGGCAACCTGATTTCCTATGAGTTGGCAACCTGATTTCTTATGAGTTGGCAACCTGATTTCTTATGAGTTGGCAACCTGATTTCTTATGAGTTGGCAATCTGATTTCCTATGAGTTGGCAACCTGATTTCTTATGAGTTGGCAACCTGATTTCTTATGAGTTGGCAACCTGATTTCCTATGAGTTGGCAACCTGATTTCCTATGAGTTGGCAACCTGATTTATTATGAGTTGGCAACCTGATTTATTATGAGTTGGCAACCTGATTTATTATGAGTTGGCAACCTGATTTCCTATGAGTTGGCAACCTGATTTCCTATGAGTTGGCAACCTGATTTCTTAGGAGTTGGTACACTTATTTCTATTCATAGCCTGACCACGTGACATAGTGAGATAGCCCAGATCTTGGACTCAGTGTACGCCACTGTTCTGTAGGATTTATTTATTTATTTATTTCCCTTCAACAGAGACAAGTCTCCAATTACAGAAAGGTAATATCAAAATATTACATTTTGATTTACAACTTGTATGTACGCACGTACACATTCACCCTCCTTCCTCCTTTACACACACACATATTCACAAACATAGACAGTTAATACATAATATATATATATATATATATATATATATATATATATATATATATATATATATATATATATATATATATATACAGACATCTTGGTGACAGAACAGGTTTACTGCTTAACTGTGACAACAAATGTTCAGATATTTACACATTTCATCTGAATTACACAAAACAAGTATCACAAACACTGGTATAATATATCATTACAACAAACTTCAATATGACAAATCCAATTATCATAATAAATACATATTAAGAGAGATAACCCTTTAACATATTCATAAATTTGGTTCGTGTCATGCCGAAATCCAAGTCCACCAAATGATTTGAGATCTTGTTATATTGAAGTGTCATTTTTTGTAGTGGGGAACCTTTATACATTTCTGTTCTTGGGATTTTGTATGAGAGTAAACGTCTATTACGTAAATTACCCTGTCTCACATTAAACCAGATTCTCTCTAGTATAGAACTACTATCAATATGTCCATTTATTATTCTAAACAGAAACATTTGTTGAGAAATTTCACGTCTATTTGACAGGCTTACAAAATCAAATTCATTTAATAAATCATTGTATGATATTTTAAGAATTATTGGCGATATTCGATACTTCTTATAATACAAAAATCTGAGAAATTTCTTCTGTATACGTTCAATCATATTTTTCTGGGAGTCACAGTTTGGCGCCCATACGGAACAAGCATATTCTAATTTGCTTCTAACTAAACATTTGTAGAGCATACACAAAGAGCATATATCATTTAAACTTTTAGCATTTCTTATTAGAAATCCAAGATTCCTGTAGGCATTCTGGGTAATGCAAGAAATATGCTCAGTAAAAGTCTTATTATGGGTAATAATTACTCCTAGGTCTTTAGTTGAATACACTCTTTTAACAAATTCGCCGTTAATAACATACTTATCATTTCGCTCATTATTTCGTGCTCTAGTAAATATCATGTATGAACATTTCTTAATATTAAACTTGATATCATTGTCTACACTCCACCTATGAACCATGTTTATATCAGTCTGTAATTTCCTAGTATCCATAATATCCCTAATTTCTCTATATATTTTAACATCATCTGCGTACACTAAACACTTTGAAAATTTGATTGTACCTGGTAAATCATTAATATAAATTGCAAAGAATAGAGGACCCAGATTTTGAACCTTGTGGAACCCCAGATTTAACATCATAAACAAAAGACTTTGCTTGTTTATAAGTTACATATTGTTTTCGATTAATAATGTAAGATTTGAAAAGATTTACATATTGTGTTGATAACCCAAAACTTGCAAGTTTTCTTAGAAGAATATTATGATTAATTCTGTCAAAAGCTTTTGCGAAATCTATATATATTGCATGTACACTAAGTCTCTCATGGAACGCATCATGTATATCTTGGACAAAATTTATCAGATTTGTTTGTGTTGATCTACTTGGCAAGAAACCATGTTGATTGTCACTTAAGAAACATTTTACATGATTAAATATGCGATTGTATAGGATGGACTCGAATACTTTCGCCGGTGCACAGAGAATTGATATGGGCCTGTAATTTTCTATTTTTGAACTTTCACCAGATTTTAAGATGGGGCATACACGCGTTTCCTTCCAGATATCAGGGAACATTTGTGTTTTCATTATTAAGTTATAAATTCTAAGGAGAGGATACATCAATACCTCAGAGCATCCTTTCAAAATGTAAGGTGGTATTTCATCTGGGCCGCTAGATCGTTTGCCTTTTAACTGTTTTGTAGCACTTTCATATTCTTTCTGACTAACTGGCGAAATCGCTAATGTGTATGATATAATGGACTCAGTGTGTTCGTCTATTATACATGGTTCAGATGTTTCAGCATATACGGACCTAAAATATTTAGCAAAACCATCAGAAATATCTTTTGCAGATTTGAGAGAATTTTCTTCAAAATTCATTGTGCTGTTACAAGCACCATTATTACTTTTCTTATTTCTAATAAAACTCCAAAACTCTTTAGTATTTGATTTCAAATTGCTTTCCAATTCCTTTATGTAGTTGTAATGGGCACTACTTATCATTGTTTTTACCTGCTTTCTAGTTTGCCGAAACAATGACTTATATAGGATTGTGGGTCATGCTGTGTTTTGACCCATGTGTGAGTGCCCCTTTACAGCCTCAGCTTTTAACATTTGTAACGAGATTGTATCCTCAGATACAGACGTCGATTTTCGCTACTATAACAGGCTTGGGCTCTTATAATGTAATGGGTGCAAATAGCTTATATTCTATCCCCGTAATATGTGGAGCAAGGCCGAGAATGGAGGGAGGTGCATGTAGTGGGCACTGCGAAGCAGCACACGCTGCTGCGAAGGCTGGTGACTGCAGTCGCTCTCCCCTCCACGCAATCCCGTTCCTCTCACGTGGTAGTGCCCGCCTTGCGTCACTACTTGCGCAGAGACTTGCTTCCATTCGCTTGCTCCCGAGAACCTAGACAGAGTATAAGTGCTGATACGCCCAATATTTTAATTTCAATCAATCAATCATTTACCGTCTTTCCTTTATCCATATTGCTTGTTTCATTGTGTTTAATTTCTATTCGTTGTCCCTTGTGTTTTCTTTGTAGCTTTATTTCACTTTCACCCATTTCCTTTCGTATTCGCCCTTTTCCCTTACGTAGAGTTTTCACCTAAAAGTAATTTACGGTAATTGTTTTCGTATGTCACAGTGTTGTGAAAAGACGGTTGTCTGCTTTCTCGTGTTCTACCAGGAATAGTTGACGATATCAAGCCCTACTGGGGTTATCCTTACCTCTCAAATTATGGTTCTTTAATCTAACAGTGTGTGTAATTATTGATTGTTTTTGTATTTTTATTGAAACTATGACGTAAAATATACTTTTAAAGATAATCGTGAATGCATGTATAGTATTATTTAATATCTAAGCCTGCATTTCCGTTTCACTACCTGGCCACCCTGCAAGGGGATTTCCAGGAGCGTATTTTCACATAAGGTCTATTTGCAAGAGTACACTTGAATGTAAGTGCGACGAGGAAAGTGTTGACATTTAAAAATTGTTAGTAACTCGGCAGTTAGAAGTGGTACGATATAAAACCTACATGTAAATTATAACAGCGCACAGCAATGTCATGCTTGTTTTTGCAGTACAAATATTTAATATTCCTAATTCTTTAGATGGTTTCCCGCCATGAGTTCCTCGCTCGTATCCCGGCCCAGGCATTGGTGTTCTTTGCGAGTGCCCATTCATCAATTTCATCATTTCATCATTCTTCCCAGCCGACGTCCGTCGAGGAGCGATCAGCACAGGTCCCGAGTTCGAATCCTTGCCTGGGCACCGGTGTTCTTTGTGACCGACCCTTCGCCAATTTCAGCATGTCATATCTATCATATTCGTGACGCGGCGGTAGCATCGTTGCATGTATGTCACATGGCAGGGACAAGAACATCATTGAACGCTTGCAGAGGAGTTGAAAAAGAGATCGTTGACCTTCAAACAACTAGAGATACAGCGGGGAGTAGAAAATTGTTGGCTGAGCGGAAATGGTTTATGAGGGCATCTAAAAAAATACCAAAATGACTAGGACCAGTTCTAGTCTAGATCGCGTCGAGTGGTCTTGGTGTGTGTGAATACAGTAGTGAGTGGATTGTATTTTTGTGAATGATATGTGCTGTGTTGTGTAGTGAACAGAAATGAGGGACATAATTAACAAGCTGTCTTTTCGGCTTACGAATAACGATAAGCTCCAATTCGTTGTGAATTTTTCTTGAATGTCCACTTTATGAACAGATAAGCTAACGGGGATCGGACCTACAGTTAAAGTGGTATCTAAACCACCATGTATCGAACTCGGGACCCCTTAGTTTCAAGGCAGCGACGTTACCACTGCGCCAACAAGGAGTACCCGAACTTAAAATCGTGAAAATAGGTTGATTTTTTTTTATTCTCGTATATAGGCCTACATAATATTTCACAATATGGGCCTCTTATTTATGCAAATAAGAATGAAATTCTTGAAACCCTTTCCTTACTGACAGTGTACATTTCCATGTTTTATTTATGAGGTATATATTTTTAATCACAGAGTCACATCACTTGAACCCGCCACCCCAAATGAGTTAAAAAAACAAAAACACCCCCACCAGCAAATTTTTGTCCATTCGAACACTATGATATGGTGCGATAGCCCAGGTTCTTAATCCAGTATACACCACTGTGAACACTCAATATTTCTCACGCGTTCACAAGCGTCGTTACTTTTGCATTTTTCGGCATGAAGTATAATACACCTATATCTTCCAGATTTACATTAATTATTGGGGAACGTATCGTCCCTTTTCCTCCGCTAACGACGCCAAGTACAAAGATTAATTGGAATCACGGTTCCCACATCAACATTTGCTGTGCCACTAGAATGTCCAATCCGCCATTTTCTCCGCAGTCTGCCCAGGTACTGTGGCACATCGCGACAAAATAACAAAGCCGAGGTTTCGTATTTGCGGAAGCCTGGTTATTAGTCAGCAAATCACGAACATTGCGGAGGCGGTGCGGTGTAAAGCATCGCCTTAAACGCCCCGATGACCCCATCCGGTGAAGTTTTAACGCGGGAACCTTCTCTGTTTTCACCGCTCGTTCTGGGAGAATGGATGTAACACGTGTTTCAGGGCGGAGAATGCGCCGAATTGCCCACTACTGTGAGATATACGGGAAATTCGGTTCGTGATATACTGCCCCCGCTCTCCTGTATTTTCCGGACTCGTTCCTTTCTCCTACCTCTGCCTTTTTTCTTTTTTCACTCACCCCCCTTTTTTCCAACCGTTTTCTCTCCATATAGTTTTATGGGGTCATTCTTTATAACAAGACTAACCGTTTGCTTCATGCAGTTCGGTCCCCTCACTCTCGGCCATGGGTCATGTGATTTTTCAGATGCCGAAAAGCCATTTCTTCTCAAATGGTGATTTTTTCCCCGCGCGTTTCGACCCCTGGTTTAACGTTCTGACGAATGGGCCGCCGCAGACAACTCAAATGAATCGTAACATTCCAATACCTTAAAGCATGGTCTGGCATCAATTATAATGAGGGACAAATATTAAGAACGTAGAAATTTTCAGTCAACAGATGCGGTAGCACTGCTGAGACTATTCTACGCAGGTAAAACAGCGACAGCGAAAAATGAGGCGAGGCCAGGCTGGCTCGGTAGCTCAGTGGTTAAGAGCACTGGCACGGTATGTCAGAGACCCGGATTCGAGTCCTCGTCGAGCCTGCATTTTTCGCTGAAAATTTCTACGTAGTACATCTGCTGTGTGCGCCTAGTCTTCAACAAAATATTCAGAAGGTATGCTTCATGAAGACAGACTGTAGGTTATAGTGATGTAGTTAACCATCATCACATCTATAGACTTTGAAGTACTACAGAAGATTACCTGACATTCGCTACGAGACTCGGTGGCAAGCGGCCCGGCGTCAGTGCTTGTCTTTCCCGGTGAACGGGGCCCTCGACAGTCGCTAGAGTCGGCTATTGAAATTACAGTTTTCATATTGTGTACTAACCTTGACTACAGAAGGTGTTGAAAATGATGCCCCTCTGCTGCAACACATTCCTGGCATCTCCGAAGGAAATTGGCATTTACACGTGCAAGTTCGTCTACTGTAATTCTCCCGATTTAAGAATTTTAGCGGCTCTAAATGCTGTGGTTTTTGAAACACCCTTTTCTTGTGAGCGGCGGCGGATAGATTTCCGAGGAGACTGTTCTAACCTTAGTCCTATCTCATCGAGTTTTTCCTCAGTAAGTACACGTGGGTTTTTCTTTCCACTTTTATTCAGAACTGACCCTGTTTAACTTTTTTACGAGGTTTAATATAGTGGCCCTATGTGGAACACCAGGAGATTTCGTTGCAAAACGTCGTCGCACTTCTCCACAATTCCTCTTTCCGAAGTAACACTCGACAACATAAATCCTTTGTTGTAATGCAAACTTTTTTTTGGTGCCATATTAAGCCAAAATCTTCAACACACGGACACGACACAACACAACTTCCAAGGGAGGATTATACTGGCGTCAGTCTGCAACGTCAACAGAAAGGGAAAGAGAGCGAAGGCAGGGAGAGCGAAAGAAACAGACTGTAGCGTGCGACTATCGCCGACCCCGTTCACCGGGAAAGACAATCGCTGACGCCGGGCCGCTTGCCGCCGAGTCTCGTAGCGAATGTCAGGGAATGCTCTTAGTACTAGTGTGGAATGTGTAGGAAGGGAGAAAGCCCTGGGATACGCATAGGTTTCCCGCGTGTTGCCAAATTTAACGTGTGCTCTGGAAAAGTGCCCTTCTACAAGGGTAGCAAAGGAGAATGACACTTATATGTCTCCTATGAACAAGACAAAACACCTGATTTCAGTTCCGATCAGAAAGAAAGAACAGAATGCATCATCTGTCACGAGACATTCTTTGAAGAATGCAATATTCATGATGACTTGCATCTGGTGACAGTGGAGGAACGATTGCACATTTTTGGGGAGTGAGGTACGAATTGCTCTTTAATCGAAAAGAACATTTCGTTTAAACTATTCTTATGTCTAATAACATGTTAATATCTTTGCTCGAAGAGTTATATATATATTTCTCTTTTCAGGTGAGTTGATGCGACTTTTTCCATTGGAACCTCGTGGAGTTGTCTGTTAGTGAGTACAATTTGTGAAGTTTCTGTGGTTTGCATTAACGATACATTAATATAACGGCCAATTAGATCAGAGTGTGTCACGCTGTATAGGATAGCACCGAGACAAGCCTCCATCTGAAATCGAATTTCGAGACGAGATCCGAGACATTTGAGTATAGTTTTTTTTTTTTTTTTTTTTTTTTTTTTTTTGCGCCTCTTTTTCTGCCACGATTGAATGGTGATTAGGCGCATAAAGGAAAAAACACATATGGACCACTCCCCAGAGGATTGCACTGGCTGTGGGTCCAGCCGTCAGAGCCTCGTTAACCTTAAAAAAATTCAGCCCAGGGCATACTACGTGGAAGAGAGGCTGGCTGCCAATTTAGTGCATTCAGCTAATTTTTGAGTGAAGATGAAAGCAAGAAATTTTATGGGCTAACCTTCTATGTTCAACTAGCTGATTACCCGACTTTGCCCGGGTATTTGTTTATCCCAATCTTCTATTAGACAGGAAAATAATGAATTCTAACTGTAGTGTAGAATAAATTTTATTTCATCCTGAATGACACCAGTTAGCTTAGCGACTCCGAAAACTATGAATTCGACACTAATGTAGGTCATTTTTCACCCCACCCCCCTCAACCCCCATGCGATAGGTGATGAACTTGGAGTTGAACGACATAGGGAGTGACACTATTCATCTTAGCAACCCCGAAAACTAAGGATTCCACACTAATATCGGTCGTTTTCGCAATACAAACTCATATCAGCCTGAATGTTAGACAACCTGAGAAACACTATCGTTGTGCGGGATGCATAGAGTCACGGCTGATTTGTGCGAATTTTAATATCGGTCGTTTACGATTATTTTTACATGTCACCGCTTCCCACCCCAACCCCTATGCATGCCAGGGGTGTCGTACCCTCACACTATTTCTTTCCACATTGTAAGTGATATGTGTACCAAGTTTGGTTGAAATCGTTCCAGGCGTTCGAGAGTTAGTTTGGAACAAATATATATACACACACACACCTCCATTATATATATATAAAAATTCCTTTGAAATATAAGAACTATTTTTTTTCAACGCACAAACAAAATTCATGATAATGAAAGTGTATATTTGGTTTGTAAAATAGAACTGAAGAATTTATTGCCAGAACACATTTTGTTAAACCATAGTGTGAAATATTACCATGACAATTTTCGTATTGTTTTCGCCAGGTAGTCAATTTCATATCAATAATCGCTTCCTTATTCACTCATTGCATTAGATATACATTTTATTCCTTCGTTTCAATGACGTTACGATCTACATGTGCAACGTTATTATATTCCAATTTTTAATCCCAAAACGTCAAATGGAATACCCATCTTCCTTCAGCATACTTCTTTTCAACTCGAACACTACACGATGAGATAGCCCACGTACGTGGTGGAGTGGTTTCACACAGCGCTCTTCTGTGCTGTCCAATCTGTTTGTGATTGTTCCATCATCTCATCTTATGAAATTCAGTGTCACCTTCGTAATTATCCAAAACTGGCAAAAACGCGAAGTACAACATTCAGTCACATCTTGAATTCAGCGCACGCCAAGCTTGCCACCGTTCTAGTCTTGATTTTCAAGAAGAAAGTCTCAAAAGCGTAAAAAACGGAAAGGTAAAGTGCTCCCCTGTGCTTTGCACCACGCCATGAAGGCGTATAGGGGGGTGTTTCGATTGAGTTGATGTTTTAAGTCCACTTTATGCACAGCAATTGGGACTGGACCTACAGTTTAAAGTGGGATCCGAACCACTATGTGCCTCCACCGGGTATCGAACCCGGGATCCCTTGATTACAAGGCGATGACGGGATAGGGGCTGTGGAGTTAGGGCCCCACACTTTCTTGATCACGGCCGAAGGTGGGGGGCGGATGTGATCAGCACCACGCCCCTGGCCACATTTACCCCCCTACCCCCAGAGTTTCCTCCTGGTACCCACTTTATACGACGCTGGGTGGGCGCCGGAGCCGCTTGAACAGGTGGAAAGAATAAGCTACTGCGGCTTATACCTCAAAACTGTCCATATTTTAATTCCGCAACAAGAACTTGAACGCAATATCTCCCCGTTTTCCAGAAGCATCACTCTAAACCTTAGGCAGTTACATATTCGTTGCTGCCAATCCGCAACAGCATTGCCGGAGAAGATTGTTTCATTTTAGGAGAGGACGTGACCGAATAAATCCGAGGAAGAATTATAATGGGAACGATGCTTTGTCGTTTTATTGCTCAGCCCTTAGGCCAGCGCCTTCTGCAATTTTCATCACTGGGATCCCGCAGCCATTAACCAACTTTTGATCACACGAAAAAAGTTTTCCTGCGCCGCAAAACACAGAGATCATCAACAATTAAAAGGGGGGGGGGAATGGTGGAGAAAGGAGAGAAAGTGGTTGTAGGGAAAATTCTGTTCAAAACTCCAGGAATACACGAACTTAATTCGGCTCCCTTCATTTGCTTGGGAAGGGGGAAGAACATGGTTGTTGAGAAGTTTTGGTGGGGGGAGATAAAGTATTCATCGTCTTTTACGTGTTTTCGACGACTGCGGCAATTTGCTGAGTCATTCTGCGGGGGTGTAAAAGAAAAATAGAGGGTTGGGAAATCAGCGGCTTCGTGGATTGTAATTTTGGGATCACGAAAAACCGACGATTTAAACTTGGCAGCGGCTGCAAGCCACGTGACATGGTCGAGGGGCCTCGGAGTTGTTTTATTGTAGGCTGAGTTTCCCTCTGGCTAGCGCTCTTATCTTTTGGTGTTGAGAGGTTCCGGGTTCGATCCCCGGGTGGAGCAACACTATTTCCATGATTGATTGGTTTGGCTTATTTTACTTTACTTTTCTGCGGATGATGATGAGTGATGATATGAAGGGTTCAGAACCCAAGTAGTGTAACTCCACTTGTCATGAAAATGGAGTTGCATGCATAACTTACAACTGAGAAGTATTAACATTTCAGTGCTAGAAGTGTCTTCTAAGTTTCAAATTCTTGCGCATAGAGGCGCCACTATGTTTGTGTTCCAACAGCTAAACATTACGACTAACAAGGGAGGTTATCTAAGTGTCCCCCTCCGATTTCCATGAAACTTAGCAGGTGTATAGAAGGGTGCAAAGGAAGAAATACGTGTTTTTTTTTGTTTCGGATAAAAAACTGTTTTAGGGGACAAAACCCGCCTCAAATGTCAAGATGAGGACAAATTGACGTGGGGATCTGACCCCTGTTTCTTCCTATGCCATATTTACGTGGTTTCGGGGTCAGATCCCCACTTCAATTTCTCCTCATCTTGACATTTGAGGGGGGTTGCCCCCTAAAACCGTGTTTTAGCTGAAACACAAAAACACGTATTTCTTCCTTTGGGCCCCTCTATACATCTGCCAAGTTTCATGAAAATCGGAGGGGACACAGGGTTCAGATCCCCACTTCAATTTGTCCTCTTCTTGACATTTGAGGGGGGTTTGCCCCCCTAAAACCGTTTTTTTATAGCTGAAACAAAAAAAAAATTTCTTCCTTTGGACCCCTCTATACACCTGCCAAGTTTCATGGAAATCTGAGGGGGACACTTAAACCTCCCTTGTAAAAAAAAAAAAAAAAAAAAAAAAAGGTAAAGTGCTCCCCTGCGCTTAGCACCACGCCATGAAGGTGTATAGGGGGTGTGGGGGTAACGCCCCACGCTTTCTTGATCCGGTCGTGAGTGGGGGTGATGTGATCAGCATCATGCTCATGGCCGCCTTTACCCCCCCCCCCCCCAGGGTTTCCCCCAGGTACCCATGTTATTCGACACTGAGTGGGCGCCGGGGCCACTTCCAACGTTAGAAAAGTTCCCGGATTTGAACCGGCAGGGGATCGAACCCGGGACCTTTAGCATGGTAGTCAGACGCGTTACCGACTGAGCCACTGCGGATATTTAAATGTGACTTTTACTCAAAACTGTCTTGAATGGAGTTACGCCACTTGTTCTCTGAACCCCTCGTATGATGAAATTTATGAAGGGACGATCATAGAGAACACCCATGCCCAGTTCGGGATTCGAACTCGGTGAAAACAGTTTGCTAGGTACTTGAAAGCAATGGAGGGGTGTAAGGGTTGTGACCCCTCTGTGAAAACACCCAAATGGCAACCTCGCTTCCACGACTGCATTTTGCAGACCACCGAGGCTCTGTCCTATGTGGGACTCGTGTTGTGTCGTTCACATACTGTATGTTTGTGATTGTTCCTTCTATCATCTCATCTTATCATCATTAGCCACTAGCCCAGGCCCGTACCTAGGGGAGGGGCCATGGCCCCCTCCTCGAGCCATGAAATTACAACCTTGGTGACAATGAAGTTCGACCAGAAAGGAATACGTGATTAAATGCACAGAGGCATAGGCGGTGGAATGGGTGACCCGCAGAAGTGGCGCATGTGTGTAAGAGGAGGCGTGTGAGCAGGCAAGAATCGTGATCCCAGCATGTTGCACCCAAGGTCACGTAAAGAACGAAAACGGGGAACTATACGCGTGACATTGAACTTCGACCAGGCACCAGACCCATACGGAAAAAATCCAGATAGTGGCGCATTCGACGGAAGCATGACGTCAGGGACACGATAAGGGAGTCCGCCGTATATAAGCGCGTGATGTGCACCGAGGAACCGCAGTGCATCATCACCATGGCCAGGGGCAAACCTATTGACAACACCGTGAGGAGAAGAGTGGTGGAGTTGCAACGGGATGGACTCAGTGAACGGGAAATAGGGCGCCAACTGAACTTACCCAAGTCAATCGTCCACTGCATCATCAAACACCACCAAAATACGGGTACTACAGAGCCAGGTAAGGCCCCCGGTCGAAAACGCCTGCTGAGCGTGCGTGACCTTCGGATATATCCAGACCAACAATCATGTTTCTGTGGCCGAATTACGACTGTGGACTCGAGAACGCTTTCACATTGAAGTGTCAACCAGAACCATTCGCCGTTACCTACAGCGATGCGGTTACCGAGTGTACAAGGCGAAACATAAACCCTTCCTTTCCATGTTGAACAAAGGCAATCGACTACGGTGGGCACGAATGTACCGGGGATGGACATTTCGGCAGTGGAACAGGGTTTTGTGGACGGACGAATCCATTTTCAATGTTGTGTACGGGAAAATACGGAAAACAGTCATTTGTCGGAAGGAGGAACAGAATGAAGCAAAATGTTATGCACATCGGGTACAGAAACCTGCGTCAGTGATGGTATGGGGATGCATGATGGCATCTGGGGTTGGCCTACTACACGTCTGTGAGGGCATTTTGAATGTACACGCCTATACACGCATACTGGAGCGGCATCTTCCCACAGTGCGAAGGCACCTGTTCCACAGGCGGCGTCTCATCTTTCAACACGACAATGCCAGGCTTCATACAGCGCGGCTGACAAGAGAATGGTTGACTCGCCATCACGTGCGAACTCTGCCATGGCCACCATCGAGTCCCGACCTCTCGCCCATTGTGAATGTGTGGCGTGTTCTTAAGCGACGTGTGCAACAGAGGGGATCCACGACAGTGGCTGCTCTTATCGCCTGCCTGCAGGAGGAATGGCATCGCATCGATGTGGAATACCTTGAACGACTCGTCCGCAGCATGCCCCGACGCATTGCCACAGTTATTCGCCGACGGGGCGGCGTCACACCATGGTAAACAGGATCCCCTCTAACAGTGGTCGAACTTCAATGTCACGTGTAGATGGACGAAAATGTTTTATTTTGTGTGGACACCAGACATTGCTGCGTTGCAGCGGAAATTTATGTTTTCCTTTGTTCCATGTAGCCTGCTGAATAAAATATGTTCAGCATATGCATGTGTTCTCCTTCTTTCACAACGCACTCCTATATTTGTGACTGGTCGAACTTCATTGTCACTAAGGTTGTAGAAAACTCGACGCAAACTTTCACGATTACTAAAAGAATTTCGTTCGGTTGAACAATCATTTGTCGTCTACTTAAACAAACATTTGGTTACTAGAAACTTTTTTTTTTGTATCAGTATCGTATACCTACTGGCGAACATTACACGCCAGACCTGAAATATGCTGCACAACTGATCATCATTCCTTTATCATGTGTTTGTTTTCGAACTATATGTTGCCGATTCTACATCATGAATGTTTTTTAATGTGTATTGCTGTAATTCTTTCATGTTCGCCATGCTTGTTGTTGCCTTTGTTCACCAGTTCAGAAGCAAAATATACATCATAGGCGTAGCTACGGGGTGTGCCTAGGCACACCCTAATGGGCTGCTTTATCAATGAGAATTAAATATAGATAGTTCAATAAGAGCGGCAGTTTGTAAGAAGTTGAAAATGTCATTACTTGGTACAAACGTGTGCATTATCGCTGATGAAACGAGCGTCTATAGCTTTTCGATTTTTTGATGTCATTGGAGAAAGAAGATATTTACTGCTATACCTGTCACAAGCTGCACGTGTGAGAGAGCTTTCTCCAAGCTTTCCCAAGTTAAAACTAAATTAAGAGCAACTCAGAAGCAGGATAGATTGGAAGCCCTGCTCTTGCTATTTGTGGAACAGTAAAAAGCTTAGTCTATTGATGGAAATGAAGTTATTGATGAGTTTAAGAACATTGTACCCTTTGACAGACGTCTCTCGTTATAGATGACGTGTATTTTGATGTATTTGTTTGTAACATTTATGAAAATTTTGTGTGTGTGTAATTTCTATGCAATTTGATTCTTTTGTACTACATATATTCAGAAATTTTCAACACTGTCATTTAGTGAATTTATATTCCTTTACAAACATCAGTGCAGTTAAAGAGCCAAGTGATTGTGTTGCAAAATATGCTATTAAGAAGGTACAAGACCTCATTTTTTCTTTGTGCACACCCAAATATAAAGTTCTAGCTAAGCCTATGATATACATCAGTGTTATTTTTATATATATTCTGCTTTTGAACTGTCGAACACAATACAACAACTAACATGGCAAACAGTATACATTTATAAACAGCCATGATGTGGAATCAGCAACAGATAGTTGAAAAACAAATGACAAAAGCTTAGTGGTTATATAGGATATCAGGTCTGGCGGGCAATGTTAGGCAGTGTACGACAATTTCAAGTTGTTTTTTTTCTCCGTACACTTGTACTTGTTTATAGATTTCATTCTTAGAGCGAGAACAGTAGTCGAGTAACAACTTGATTTGTAGTTCAGCCTCTAGTTTTATTCTAAGTTAAGGTGGGGTGTAAAGGGTGACACTTCCACGTAGTACACTCTGAACTCCTATTTTGCAGACTAGCGAAGCTCTGGCGTCTGGACCTACGGCCAGTATAATCCTTTGTAGGGCTATGTGTGTGTTGTCCTGTTTCTTGTCCTTATGTGTGCTGAGTGTCCCTTTACAGCCTCAGCTTTTAACCCAGGTAAGAATATTTTAGTCCTCCGTTTAGTTATGGTAAGGTGCAGGACTCGCAGGTGCAAAATAGCCTAAGTGCTGAGGAAACCACAATTTCAATTTCATTCATTCATTCTAAGTTTAGGTGATCCGAGTGCGTCAGTTTCTCAATACCCTAGACGACGATTTTTGACTCCCCATCTGCCCACGGCACCGTGTCTAGAATCTATTGCCGACTCAAGCAGGCTTACAGACAGAACAAATCGTGCAATTTATGCTGAAGCGAGCGAGCATTTGAAGTCCAGTAAATAGTCTCACTCTCTAGCTGAAACAGTTCACGAGCTTTACTGATTAGCATCCCTGACAAGGTGGCACAGCGCTTCGGCAAATGTGGGCAGACATTAATGTCCCTGGGTTTAACTCTGTCTTGATTTAATAGGGACAGAGAGCTTTGTTGGAGGCGGTAAATTTTCGCCAACGATGAAGAGGTGATGGCCGTGAAAAACGTGGGACGCTTCGGGAAGATGGACCGCTGGCGTTGACAGTGGACAGGGAAAGTGCGTTAGCGCCAACTCGTCGCTGCTCAAACTGTCGATACGCATACACTGTTAATTTTTATTTGCCCCGACAAAAAAAAAAGGAACGAGGATATTTGCGGACGAGTAATGTTTCGGTGGCATACGTTTTGCGCTGCAGCGGAGTTGAATAGTGACGTAACGCACAGGGCTGATGGATATGCATTTCGCTTGTTGCCACGGAGACGGTTTAGATGCTGGGACAAATATTTGCGCCGCATGTACACTTGGTATATGCAAATGTTGTCATCAATATAGTACAAAGCGTTATGTGATCTGATGTACGGTGACCGGCATTAAAAATGGAAGACCTAGATCCTGAAACGATCGTTTTCCCGCAAAGCATTATGTGTGTTGCCTAACTCTACGGTGTTGGTTAGACCCACTTGTCGCCTTAGAGTATCATCCTGGATTATTTTGTAACTGTTACATTTACAAAACCTAAAAAATTACCTCTCCTCAGGTTCCAGGAGATTAACAAAAACACCATTAAATTGTCAATTTTCATAAACCTAATCTTTGGGGAGGGGGGGGGGGTCGTGTCCTCCTTGTCCCCGCCAAGTTACGTCATGTTATTAGTAAAGGTGAGCATAAAGTCTTTCCCTGATTACAAACTTTTATTGCTAAAGAACTATGCTAGATGGGAATCGTAGCTTAACTCATAAAGTTTTTTTATCAGTACACTTTGACATGTGCTCCCTTTTTTGTCCTTAGAACGTATAGGCGATACTAAATTTCTCTCCCTGTGTTTGCCAACATCTCTTCTGTCACCGTCTCTATAGCATCCCGTATTCGTGTCTGAAGAGTTTGCATATCAGGAACTGGTGAACTAAACACTGTGTCCTTAACGTAACCCCATAACAAAAGTCAAGATGGGTCATGTCCGGCGAACGCGGTGGCCATGATATGGGACCGTCAGACAAGAGAATAAGAATCAGACAAAACAAAGCAATGGAAAAAAACTTGATGTATTACACTACTTATTGCCATAGGTTTTTTTCCCCTATCTACCGTGGAAGTTGAGATATAAATATTCATAATCAGGGAAAGACTTTATGCTCACCCTGTAGTTTAGTCAATAACCGTAGTAGCGGGGCCCCGTGGCGAAGTGGTTAGCACATTGCGCTACGACGCCAGGGGTCTCGGGTTCGAATCCTGGCCTGGGAATGGATATTTGTGTGTTCATTCATCAATTTCATCATATCATCACTCATCCCCATATTCGCAATTATCCAAAAGTGGCACAAAAGATAACAGTTTATATATTACATTGTATGTCAAGGTTTGACCACCCCGACACAAATTTCTGGCGACGCCTATGATATCATAGCTTTACCTACTCTTACGGTACATGGGATTCGTAACTCAAAACTTGAAATCGGCACTACGTATGTATAATTCAAAACTCTCCACCCGTCCCTCCATTGCAAGCAACCTTAGACCGTGTCCAGCCTGCTCAGGTTACATGCAGAAACGTTGCACAAGTGTATGCAGACTAAGTGCACTTTTTCCAGCATCGTTAATGATTTTACACCACATTCCGAATGTGCATTTAGTTCCCGTCTGCTGCACCTGCAGAGTCGCGGTCGAGGGTCAGCTGTCAACTCACATTCACATGTTTCTGCACTCTTTGATCTCGCAGAACCTTTGCACAGAGTGCAGTCCCCCCTTCCCCTCGCGCGCAGAATGTCTGCATATGTCAACGACGTTCAGCACAATACAACCTGCCACAACAGATTTTGCACGGGTTATTATTGCCACTTTTATCAGATCCATACCTATCTGAGTCGGAGTGAAACGGAATAAAGGAAATACGAAGTTACGGAACGCAAACTAAAACTACAGCGATTAAACGAAACAATGTAAAGCAAACAATACGCTGATGTCGAACCGATGTGGAGCAGAATAGGTTGGAGTTGTAGCGAAGTGGGTCAAAATGGGCTGGAGTTGAAGCGAAGTGGATCAAAATGGGCTGAAGTTGTAGCGAAGTGGGTCAAAATGGGCTGTAGTTCTAGCGAAGTGGGTTAAAATGGGTTGAAGTTGTAGCAAAGTGGGTCAAAATGGGCTGAAGTTGTAGCGAAGTGGGTCAAAATGGGCTGGAGTTGTAGCGAGGTGGGTCAAAATGGGTTGGAGTTGTAGCGAAGGGGTCGAAATGGGCTGGAGTTGAAGCGAAGTGGAGCAGAATAGGCTGGAGTTGTAGTGAAAGGGGTCAAAATGGGCTTGAGTTGTAGCGAAGGGGGTCAAAATGGGCTGGAGTTGTAGCGAAGGGGTCAAAATGGGCTGGAGTTATAGCGAAGTGGAGCAGAATAGGCTGGAGTTGTAGTGAAAGGGGTCAAAATGGGCTTGAGTTGTAGCGAAGGGGGTCAAAATGGGCTGGAGTTGTAGCGAAGGGGGTCAAAATGGGCTGGAGTTGTAGCGAAGTGGGTCAAAATGGGCTGGAGTTGTAGCGAAGGGGTCAAAATGGGCTGGAGTTGAAGCGAAGTGGAGCAGAATAGGCTGGAGTTGTAGTGAAAGGGGTCAAAATGGGCTGGAGTTGTAGCGAAGGGGGTCAAAATGGGCTGGAGTTGTAGCAAAGTGGGTCAAAATGGGCTGGAGTTGAAGCGAACGGGTCACATAGGCTTGGATTGAACCGAACGGTGATAGAATAAGCTGCCATTGAACTCTTGTTATTTTTTAAGAAAATCCTCTTTATGCTCAGTCAGGTTAATCTTGCTTTGAGAAACACTGAAGAAGGTCAAAACGAACTGCAGTAAGACAATAAAAATGAAACGAACTTGGGTACAGCGTGATAAGCGCAAATCGCATACAAGTGCTAAAGCAAGTACAACCCAAATTTCAGTGTATTTCAATCGCATATTCAAGAGCTACAATAGCAGCGTTGCAAATGTCGGTACTGATTAGATACCCTATCTCGCTTGAAAGTAAGCTCACTTTACATCAAGGGCGCACTTATTTTATCGGTTGGAGTTCAAATTACGGCCAAGCTAGGTTAAAATCGTACAGTTGAAATCGTACACTATATATGCAGATGAATCAACGGCTCTTATTTCATGGACGAAATTCATCTGGACAGAACGTGGAAACGAAATCAAAACTTGCACCATCCTTTCATAATTTCTCCATCCTTCCCGTTGAACCCGAAATCTTCCCGTCTTCCGAAACGTTTTACTCCATTAACCAGGAACGGCCAATTCTGGACCAAGGTAGAGAATCGAACCGCGTAATACCGTCGGGAATCGGTTTCCGTTACCGGTTTTCCTCCACCCCCACCCCCTCCTACCTTCTCGTAGCGGCGGAACGATGGAATTTCCAAACAACTCTGTTCCGATGCGGAAAATCAAGTTAGTGTTGTGCGGGTGAGTTTGCATCGGTTAGGGCCTCCTGGCATGGGAGGTAGTGAGCGCTTCGGTGAATATCGCCGCCGATATTGCCACCACCTTATGGCAACCCTTCTGGCTTCTCCAACCCCCACCCCTTTGCCTTTTGTCCCGTCGGGGAAAGTAAAAGCTAAAAAATTTCCTCCTCCTAAAGTTTCCAAGTTTGTGAATATTTGTTTCCAAAAGTATTCCTCCCTGGATAGCGTTCATTAAAAGTTTGTCAAATAAAAGTCGCAGATTTAACCATGATTTAGATGTCACGACAAAAATTATCGCAATCTTGTTTCTTGACCCACCGCACAAATATTGTACGAGGAGTGAATGAAAAGTAATTCTTTGCACTTTCAATAGATGGCAGCACCGACGCGCAACAAGCTCTCCACTTATTCCTGGACATTTTAACTTTTCTTTTACTGTTTGAGCACGTTATGAAAAGGCTTCTAGCCATAATACCTGTAACACAATTATGTATTGTTTATTTATCAATCCAATTTCAATAACGTACTGTGATTGAATTTCCCACATAAAATGGTTTATGATGAGGAGAGAGTATCGGTTATGAGTCACATTCAATGTAGTGTTGTTACAACCAGTCAGCATGATTTCATTTTCCTGGGTACAAAATTTCCCTTTTTCATTGAAAATTTCCCCTTTACACATAACCGACTAATTGAATTCTGGATAACAAGTATTATTCCCATCGATCTATTAAAAACGTAAATTTTCAAAAATACTAGGATTCATTCAATGACTCAAAAATAACTAACTAATTTTGCTTCAACTGTGATATTACAACCATTACATAAGTGTAAATTATTTAAAGCTTCAAAGGTTGTTTACGTCCACTTTTTGCACGGATAGGCGAATCGGAACTGGGTCTACAGTTTAAAGTTTTATTCAAACCGCCATGTGCCTCCACGGGGATCGAACCCGGGATGCCTTGATTACAAGGCGACAGTGGTTCGGATCCCACTTTAAACTGTAGGTCCAGCCCCATTTAGCCTCTGTGCATACGTCCGTAAGTTTGTGTGGCAAATTTTATTACCTTACGTTCGAAGTAGGCGCCAAAACATTTTCCTACTCGCATCCAGCGTTGGCGCAGAGTAGCGCCGTGGTATACGATTGTGTTTGCCTTCGCATAATGGCGATCGTGCTGCCAGAGTTAAAAGCCATTAGCACGTTTCCAGTTTGCCTGCATTAACAGACACCACCAACCTGTTCTGGGCAAATAGATGCTCCTCGTTCCAGAAACTTGGACCCGTCGTAGCCAAGGTCAGCTGTCGTCTGGGACCGACTCCAGGTGTGGATGGAACTCTCCCCCCCTTCTTCCAGTTCTCCAGCGGAATTTTCCCACTGCTGGAAATTTGAGCGAGTTGAATTTGCATTTTTCCACATTCACTTTCTCTTCAGACTAAGCACGACGATGAGGATGAGTGATCGGATTAGGTTATGTTACGTCGCTTTTCTTCCACTTTTGCCTAGTCGCGACGTTGAAGGTGAGCGATGATGTGTTGAAATTGATGGACATTCAAACAGAACACCTATACCTGTGCTAAACACTCCGGAACGGAGGTCAGTAGAATAAATTATGAGTATGTACACGATATATCGGTGTTTGCCTCCTAGACTGATGAACATCTTCAGACCATCTACTTCGTGTACATTTGTCGTTTTTGCTCATGCAAGAGGCCCGTATGAGGCCAAAAGACGCTAAATATGTAGAAAAATCACTGAAATATGTAAAAAAGAAATATGTGTGGGCATGCGTGTAATTACCGAGTGTCCCTTCATATCATCACTGATCCCCATCTTCGCGATTAGCCAAATTTGACAGAAAAAGCAAATTATAACACCATTAAGCCTTATTCCCATGATATGAAAAACTCAATATGCTGACCAAGGCAGAAATTTATTCTTAAGATGCGAAGATTGCAAACAAGAAAAGAGGAAAACAGAGAAGAGGAAGAGGAAGGGATTATCTACGAAGTGAAATGTAAAGAATGTCAGAGTGTGTACATAGGAGAAACGAAAAAGAGGCTGAAAGACAGGTTGGAACAACATAGGGATGATGTATGACTTAAGAGAGAGAGAGAAATGCGATATTTAAACACACGAGAGAAACAGGACATGACAGAGAGTGGGATGAGGCTAGCAGATAGGAAGGGAGAAGAGAATACTAGTGAGAAAATGGAAGGAGGTCAAGGAAATAGAGATGAAATGTGAAGAAGACACAATGAACTGGAATGGGGGACTGAAGTACAATGAAGGAAGAAGTTGGTGCAGAAGACCTTCCTAGAAGGTTGAAACGTTACGTTTAGTTTGTTTTATAATAAAATAAATTTCTGCCTTGGTCAGCATGTTGAGTTTTTCAGAAGAGCAAAGTAAAATAAACCAAATCAATCAATCAAATCAGTCGAGATCTGTTTTATGCAAAAAAAAAAAGGGTAAACATTTTTAAAATATGCGGAGAATCCGTAAAATGGATAAGCGGATAAAGGATTTGTAGAGAATCCGTCTAGTAGAAATACGAACATGACGAATATAAGAAAATGCGGAGGGCCTGTAAAACTGATAAACCATCAAATTGTACTGGTAATGAATGCACACTTTCGGATATCAAAATATGTGATATCCGGTGCAATCCATCGAAAATTATCCGAAATCTGGATCCTGATTTGACCATCCCAAATGAAACCAGAAATTTCGTTTTCAAACCCTGGGAGTACTCAGTTTCTCGTTCTCTGGAAGACCCGAGGTGAAGTTTTTTGTAGCTAGGACGGCTGAAAGGACATGGAAAGGAAGACCTGGACGTCTTCTGTTTGTGTTTGTTTTTTTGTCCCTTCCTTTCCCCTCTTCCGTGCGCAAACACATATTGAAGGAGACGGTATCGCCCCTCTTTCGTGTAGACCAAGCAATAAATTATCCATGGAATCTTCGCTTGTCGGATCCATTAAACAGCAGTTCCTCCTGCCTTTCTTTAATTCTCCTCATGTTTTGTTGAGTGTCCTCCCGGTGGGAATTCCCATGTCAAGAGTGCAGCTCGCTAACTGTCGGTCTGAAAGAGGTCAGGGTAATTTTGTCTACTGGAGTTTTCCACGAAATTCCTTCCCAAAGTACGCCGAATGCAATCCATTACTCCGTGTCATAGAAAAGAGCGACATCGCATCAGACAAGTCTTAGACTGCCTTAAAAGTTAGTTTTGAGTTCAGCGGACCTGTAGTTCAAGGTAGGATATGAACCAGTGTGCCAACACTGGAAATTGAACCCGGAACCTCTTCATTACAAGGTGACAATTATAACACCATTAAGTCTTGTTTCCATGATTATGAAAAACTAAATATGCTGACCAAGGCAGTAATTTATTTTATTAAAAACATAAACTAACGTAACGTTTCAACCTTCTAGCAAGGTCTTCTTCAGACTCTGTATCAAGTACAAAAGTAACCAGATACAACAAAAGGGCATTATATATACACAAACATTACTCCCTCCAGACTATTTAGAAAGTTTTTAGGAACTTTCTAGCAGATGACTTTCACTTGCCAACTTTACTTTCACCTAAAAGGCTAAACACAATTACTTCCATATAGAATGTGGCTGGACTTTTAATCTCACGCTCTTTTCCCTTCATTTTTCTTCCTTCTCCTCTCCTCTTTCCCTCTTGTCCTTTCCACTCTTTCCAACATCTTCTTCCATTCTTTGTTTAACTTCAGTCCCCCATTCCAGTTTAGCCTTTTAGGTGAAAGTAAAGTTGGCAAGTGAAAGTCATCTGCTAGAAAGTTCCAAACAACTTTCTAAATAGCCTGGAGGGAGTTATCTTTGTGTATATATATTGCCCTTTTGTTGTATCTGGTTACTTTTGTACTTGATACAGAGTCTGAAGAAGACCTTGCTAGAAGGTTGAAACGTTACGTTAGTTTATGTTTTTAATAAAAGAAATTACTGCCTTGGTCAGTATATTTAGTTTTTCATAAGGTGACAATGTTTTCACTTTTCCATTGACGAGATCTCAGATTTTATTGAAAATTTTCCCCGTGAACGAAAATAATTTTTGTCGGGTCCGAATCCTCACGTTCGGGTTCGCCTACCCCGATCTTGCCATCGAGGTTTCCGGGTTCGAATTCCAGCCCAGGTATGGGTGTTCTTGTTAGTTTCCTTTCATCAGATTCATCTAATCATCAACCAGATTAACCAAGAGTGTCAGAAAAGCGGCGTTTAGATAACAAAAATGCATTAACGAAACCGCATGTCCCAATGCCCAAAGTCCATAAGTGGAATTCACGCAAAATTACTGTCTAAATCCTCTTGTGCTGGTGTTCGAAGAACCGTTCCACCCTTCGAATCTCCGTCCTGTTACAATGCACATCCGCCTTTGTCAGCATCGTCCCGTTGCAGTCCGAAGCAGCATTTGCCACCGTCCAAAGCACCGATCCACTCACGGAATCCTCGTTCCGATGCAGTCCGAATCCGCATTTGCCACGGTCCAAAGCATCGTTCCACCCACGGAATCCTCGTCCGGTTACAGTCCGAAACATCATTTGCCATCGTCAAAAGCTCCGTTTGACTTACGAAATCCTTGTCCGGTTACATTCCACAGTCCGAATAAGCATTTGCTATCGTCCAAAGGACCGTTTCACTCACGTTATCCTCGTCCTGTTTCAGTTCGAATCCGCATTTGCCACGGTCCAAAGCATCGTTCCACCCACAGAATCCTCGTCCCATTGCAGTCCGAATCATAATTTGCCATCGTCCAAAATACCATTTCACTGCTGGAATATTATTGTCGTTACGTGTTCGTGAATTCGAACCAGCTTTAGTTAGACACGTGGATTAGGTTAAGACTGGTAACCAATCATTTTGGAGACTCTACACAGGCGTCCCTATTCACTGAAGATCACTGTACCAAGTTTCGTCTCTCCATCTCGAAACAGCGAGATAATACCTTCGTTTGGCTGAGAACTTCTCGGACAATCCCACCTATTCTTCCATCCTGTTTTTGCCCCAACTTGAAGGAATTGTGGGAATACTGGAGAAGCCCAGACTACAATTCCCCCCTTGTGTTTAAAGGCAAGAGGGGTGTTGAGCTATTTACGTTCCGCCGCTATTTCCTCCCTCCTCCGGATTTTGTTAACGCGCTGCGACACCGCGATTCGGCGTAGTGCGTGCTGCGTTTCCTCCAGGCAGTAGGGGAAGCTTTCTTCCCGCCTTTTCTTCGTCCAAGATGGACGACCTTTTACAAGAAGCGCTTCCTCGCTCTAAGCGGGGTGGTTAATGGTTCGGCGAGATGTCTTCATCAGACTGTAATGCTCACGAAAGACGCTCAAAGTTGCGCTGCAGGAACAAAGAAAGCCACGTTATCAGAGAAATATTTCAAACAAAGGATTGGAGAGCATCACGGGAAGTGAATCCAAGTATCCCTTAGGTTCTAATATTTCTTATATTGAGGATACAAAATTCAAAATGTCGTCAGTAGTGGATGTTGATTGATGATCTGAATCCTGTACAGCAATATGGGGATAAAACATTTTGATCAAAACTGAAAGTTTACTTGAAGATGCTATCTCGAAACCGTGGTCGTAGAACTGGCAATAGTTGGAATAGACAGTGCATAATATCTACTTAAGATTGTGCTATGTGAGAATAATGCAGGATCCAGATCTCCAAAATAAATAAGGTATTTAGGTGAAAATCCTGAATCCAATTCCTTAACGCTAAGTAAGCAATTTAGCAGAGGGTTTCTAGCCATATTAAGCAGGTGTGCGAAAGTGTTGGATCTACATCCAAGTAATAAGTAAGAAATTGAAGCGAGAGCCCTTGATCTACAGTAAGTCGAGGAAATTGAAACGAAAATTCTATTTCCAGAATATTATAAGAAGCTACGTGCTGTATCCAGGCGTGTGACAACAATGAGAAAAAATGTAATTTTTGTGACTATTCTGGGCCATATCCTCAACAATCAACAGTCGAATAGAAATTGTTGATTCAAATCTCCAGCAACAAATAAACAGAGACTGATACGGAAATTCGTGTTTCCAAGCCCCAACAAGTTCACAAGATTAGAATCTTGGGTTTGGATTTTCAGGAATTGGGAAGAAGTTCACAGAGAAGCGGGTTTGACAACACTGGGGAAAAGAGCGGACGCTGAGATATGAAATGCGAATAACTGGAGATTGGGTAGGAGTGGACTGTAGAGGACGGAGCAATACGAAGTAAGCAATGTAGTGAGAATAAGTACGTACTTGAGGTGGAAATCTTGATCCTGTACCCAAGCAATCTAAATCAGGATGGTTACTCAGCGGGAATTCCTTGAATTCTGCGTGAATGTTTCTCTGTAAACGTGACAAAATGCTATTAATCCAAATCCCATTGAATTTATAAATGCCCTGACTGTTTAGCTATTAATTTTATCGACAGAAGAAAGCTGCTTGGAAAATAAAACACAATTCTCTCAATCCGTATACTTTATTAGGATCTTTTGCAGAACAGTCTATCTGAGAGATTGAAGATGATTAGGTGAATTTCCGTTTGAAATTTTTATGCAATTAACTATTTTTGTTAGGGGTCTCCCCGATGGCGTGGTGGTAACGTCGCCGCCATCAAGGGGGTCCTTTGTTCAATACCTGGCGGATCACACTTTTAAACTGTAGGTCCAGTCCTGATTAGCGTACCTGTGCATAGAGTGGACTTAAAGCAACAATTAAATAAAACTCAATTAACAATTTAATATATCCCGTCATTTGTGACTTGTGTTTGTAGGTGTATTTCGAGTCTGGGTATGTGAAATGGCAAATGGAAACCCCACACCTTAAATTATATATTTTAAATACATGTACCGTTTAATTGAATTGAATTAGAATTTTTGTATACATTGGAATCACACAGACCCTTTATCTTGTTGGTAATATATTTGTGTGTGGGTGAGAGGCGGTAATTCCTAAGGTTGAAATAGAGAAAACATCTGGTTTTACCCTTAAATTTTTGGAATATTCTCCTTGAAAACCGGGCATTTTACTTGAATTTTATGGAGCTGCTAGAGAGACCACGCTGTAAGTCAAAGCGTAGAATCCAGACAATTATGTAATTCAAGTGGAAATTAGGGATCCAGATCTTAGGTAAGCAACTGAGGCGAGAGCCAGCGGCAAAGATGATGATAGGCAAATTGCCCGTCGCTATTTTAATCGTTTTCTTATTTAGATTCTGTGTTGTTAAGGAATAGAACCTGTTGATGTGATGCACATGTCATCTGCGTATGGACCTTTTTATTTCAATTCATGACCCATCACATTCTGTGAAACAGACTAAATGAAAATGGTGATGGACAGTTCTACTACTTTTGCCTTGGGATGTACCGCCAATATTTTTATCGGCAAAGTGACACCAGAACCAACACCAAGTCACGTGGTTTTGTTTACATTAAATCAGTTCTGGCAGTGGACAGAGAATAGTCGGAACACTAATGTTACGTTGATCGTGCAAGGGACAGCAAAGCTTGGCGTAGACGCGGGAGGGGAAGGGGGAGGGGGCGTGTGCACACCCGGCGTCTTTCCACTGCATGGTCATGCAAGGCGTGGAACGAGGTCAAGTATGTCAAATCAACCGACACACACACGCAAAAAAAAGTCGGTCAGAAATAGTGCTCCCGTCTGTGAATATCATTAATTCATATTGTTGCATGCAAGCTGCTGGTTTCACACACACACACGTAGTACACGACAGGGCCGTGGCGTAAGTGTGGGTGTATAGCTGGAGGGGAAAGCAAGAGGGGGAAGGGGATGTGCGAGGGTAAAAAATGAATGGGCGTACAGAGAGGAGATGTGGCAGCGTCGTGCGAATGTGGGAGAAGGCTAATTTGTGACTCACACGGAACCTGCTCCGCTAGACTCCCGTTCGGTCCCCAGCGTCACTGAAAGTGTTGCCAACCCCGAGGGGAAATTTCTCTTTTTGAATAGAATTTCACTCGTACGAATGAAGTAGGCGTATTCAGGGAATGGAAACAAACATCCATGCGGAATGTGCCTTCTTCAGTGTTGCTACACGCACCGGGAAAAGTAGGAAATGGCAGTGAATTTTGCAGATCGTCTGGAATGTAGTCTTGGAGAGAAATACTTCCCCCATAGAGCCTTTATACCAGTAGTCTTATGGGGGAAGTATTTCTTTCCACGACTGTAACACCATTAAGCCTTGTTTCCATGATAACCAAAAACTCAAAAAGCTGTGTAAGGCAGAATTTATTTTATTTTAAAACATAAACATAAAACGTCAAGTTTATGTTTTAAAATAAAATAAATTCTGCCTTACACAGCTTTTTGAGTTTTTGGTTAAAATGAACAAGTGGATCATTTCCACTTCTGGATTCGGTTCTTGTGGTTCCACTTCCCAAAACAGGTTGTTCACCAAAATAAAAAGTCAAAAATTCTTTACTTTTTCATAACTTGTTCTTTAACTTTCTTTCCTTTTTCTTTGACTTTTCTTAACCTTTCTTTCATTTTTCTTCACTTTTCTTGACCTTTCTCTCCTTTTTCTTTGACTTTTCTTGACCTTTCTTTCCTTTTTCTTTATCTTTCTTCACCTTTCTTTCCTTTTTCTTGACCTTTCTTTCCGTTTTCTTGACTTTTCCCTTTCTTTCCTTTTTCTTAACTTTTCTTGACCTTTCTTTCCTTTTTCTTTGACTTTTCTTGACCTTTCTTTCATTTTTCTTCACTTTTCTTGACCTTTCTCTCCTTTTTCTTTGACTTTTCTTGACCTTTCTTTCCTTTTTCTTTATCTTTCTTCACCTTTCTTTCCTTTTTCTTGACCTTTCTTTCCGTTTTCTTGACTTTTCCCTCTTTCTTTCCTTTTTCTTGACCTTTCTTTCCGTTTTCTTGACTTTTCCCTTTCTTTCTTTCCTTTTTCTTAACTTTTCTTGACCTTTCTTTCCTTTTTCTTGACTTTTCTTGACCTTTCTTTCTTTTTTCTTCACTTTTCTTTCCTTTTTCTTAACTTTTCTTGACCTTTCTTTCTTTTTTCTTCACTTTTCTTTCCTTTTTCTTGACTTTTCTTTCTTTTTTCTTCACTTTTCTTTCCTTTTTCTTAACTTTTCTTGACCTTTCTTTCTTTTTTCTTCACTTTTCTTTCCTTTTTCTTGACTTTTCTTTCCTTTTTCTTGACTTTTCTTGACCTTTCTTTCTTTTTTCTTGACTTTTCTTTCCTTTTTCTTGACTTTTCTTGACCTTTCTTTCTTTCTTCACTTTTCTTTCCTTTTTCTTGACTTTTCTTGACCTTTCTTTCCTTTTTCTTGACTTTTCTTGACCTTTTCTCCCCTGTTCTTAACATGTATTTAATCTCCCTCTGCTTAAGTATAAATTAAGAAAATATATATTTTATTCAATGAAAAACCCCTACTACAAGATTGGTTAAGATGAAAACTGAAGCTTTATTAATGCTTCAGACTTCATCCTGGATAGGGAATGGCCACATTACTTTAATATATTTTTACAAAACTTCACACATGTAAGAATGTAATTCTTAAGAAACAGAGTGAAAAAATATTAACCAAAGCTCAATGCAATTTTAGATTTCCAAATATTCAATTTTTTCAAATCCCAGTACAGGTATGTAACAATGTAAATTCACTATACTGTAAAAGAAAGAGAAAACATTCTTGACCACAAGCATAATTTCTTGATTTTCTTGACTGGTGGATACCATTCAAAAAGATTCAGTTCAGAAACATGTTTCTCTCGATCTTATGATTGTCAGTCTGGTACAAATTAGGGTTCCTTCAAGTTTCGGTTGTACATAAACTCGTAGAAAATAAATATAGTGTCGTTGAAAATGCTGCTTTGTTAGTTTACGTGTATGAGTGCATCTGGAGGTGGTTTTTTTTTTTTTTTTTTTTTTTTTTTTTTTTTTTTTTTTTTTTTTTGCATGTAGGAATTGTATAGCAGAGATGCTAGAAAGTATAAAATTTGGTATGGTTTATGAAGATTATGTTGTTTTTATCTGGGATTTATCTGTAAAGATCAAAAAGCTGGATTTTAGCTGTAAAGATTTCAGAAAGAGAGAACTTAGGTGCACACATTTCAGAAAATTTAGGTATTAAGATTTTCTTAAACTGTAATTTACGTATAATGGTTTCTGCTAAAGAAAAAGATACGATCGAAGCTCTAGGAAAAGTTGGTGGTACTGCAAAGAAGTTTCGTTCTTTTATAATTTCAGCCATCTCTTTCTCTGCCTCACATTCTTCTTTCACAAGACACACTAAAACTTCTGGTATAGTTTTATTCCATCCTTTTGCATGGAGTTAAGATTTCTAGGAAAAGAGAACTATAAGTATTGAGATAAAGAAACGAAACATTTTAAGAAGTGTTGTTTCGACCCTGGTGTGTTAAAATTTCTGAAAATAGTGACTTGGAAGTTAGAGCCTGAGTTTTTGTTGTAAGTCCACTTTATGCACAGAAAGGCTAATCGGGACTGGACCTACAGTTTAAAGTTGGATCCGAACCAATATGCGCCTCCATTTCAAAGTTACAGTTTGGTTACGATGTGAACAATATGCGGTTGAGGCGGAAAGAGCTGTTGAAGGTTCACTTTCCTTACAAAAGCAAGAAACGGCGTTCTCGTATCTAAGGAACTATTTAGCTTTTGGAAACTTGAGCATTCTGGGAAACTTGTAAGCGTGGAAACATTCGGTTCGTGCAATATCTTAATCGAGTTGATGAAATTCTCGCTGATTGGGAGAGCTAAATTACCTTATTAGATTGTTCATTAGTTTCAGGATCTACTGGAGATGTTTTAAAAAACCCAATTGGTTAGGAAGCCTCTAGACTCCCGTGGAAAGTTCGCTCTTAAGATGAAACTAATGAAATCTGTAAAATTTTAGTTTCGTAACGAACTTTCAGTGTAGTTTCTAGGAAAGGGATTCCGAAGAGAACTTTTTTGCCCCACCCCGCCGCCAAAGTGCATTTTGTTGATTGCGCTAATTCAATAGCTCCGGAAGCGAAGTTTTGCTTGCTTTGGACGTTGAACTTGTACGGAGATTAATTTCGTTACGAAGTTGTTCGGGATAATGCATTCGTAAGAGTTCTTTTTGCGCATAAAGAAATCAGATTTACACGAGTTGCGGGAGCTTTAGAAGCGATAATAATTTTGCACACCGACAATTTTCATGCCGAGCATGAACTTGAACAAATCTTAGCTTTTGCCGTCCTCCGTGGCGGAGTGGATAGCACAATTTGGTGCGACGCCCTGGGTTCGAGTCCTCGGGTTTGGGCATGGATGTTCTTTGTGATTCTCTCATCATCATTTTCAGTTTATCATCACTCATCCTGATCTTCGCGATTAGTCAGAGTGGCAAAAGGACAACGTAAAATAAACAAATAATACTTTACTTTAAACTAGGGCTGAGCAGATATCACTTTGAACCGATACAATACTCTTACCGATTTCCACCGATACCGATAGCGATACTTCAAAAATTGCAATAATTAAAATTTATTCAAAATATTGTTCAATATTAGAGTGTAAATACAGTAAACCCTCGTTAACACGAATCCCAAGGGACCGAAAAATCAAGAGTTCGTGTTAAAAAAATTCGTGCTAACCGGGGACTCAAATTTTATTGTTGCAATACAATTCTTTCTACACATTAACCATTTACAATATGTATTATGTATGTCATCATAGAAAACAGTACTACAGTAATTAACATTTTAGAAAAGTACTCGTAGATCATTTTCTGTTGAAAATTTTCTGTATATTGCGCTGTCGCAGACGGGAACGCAAATGCCTGGTAACTTCATGGCCAACTGTACTCATAGCTTCCGTAAAACTAGCAGTCAATTCGGATCAAACTCGTACTGGCTACGTTTTAAAGAATAGAAAAACACATCTGAACACATTGTTGTACCGAATCTGTTTTTTACAATACTGTATAAGTTGATTGTTGGCAAGATGAGAGAGATTGTTGAGCGATTTCTTACACACCTAGCAGAGGAACAACAGAAACAAATTATGAAAAACTTTGAAAGTTCGTGTTAAATGAGATCTAATGACGCAACGGACTAAAAAACAGTTCGTAATTCGCGTTAACCGATAAAACTTTCTATAAGATATAATACATCCCTGCTGGGACCAACATTTTGTTCATGTTAACCGAGTGTTCGTCTTAAGCGAGTTTGTGTTAACGAGGGTTTACTGTATTTTTCTCCAATAGCCTACATTATTTTACCAAGAAATTTACTTTAGAATATTCAACAATTTCATAAGAATATTAAAATAGATATTATGCAATCAAAAATTTTAGTTTATCGTGCAAAATTGGTGCAAAATAAAAAGAAAGTTTGAATCTTGCATAATTTTCAGGATAACTATACTCCTCGAAAGTGTTGCGCGGCATTTTTGCGGATGTATCGGCTCAACCCTACTTTAAACTAAACTTTGAGGCCTTCCCGATGGCGTAGTGGGAACGTCGGCACCTTGTAATCAATGGGTCCCGTGTTCGATTCCCGGTGGAGGCAAGAGGTGGTCACCCTCCGGTGGGCGACCCTCATGAAGACAGACCTCACTCTCACCCTCCGAAGACTTGCGATGGTGAGGGTGAGGGCGAAAGGCTAGTCGTGAGGGTGTGTGAGGGTGAGGGCGAAGTTGATCCGTGAAGGTGAGGGCGTGTGAGGGTGAGGATAATAGGAGAGTCGTGAGGGTGAGGGCGAGGTCGAGCCGTGAGGGTGAGGGAGGTTGAATGAAAATGACCACCTCTGGTGGAGACACATAGTGGTTCGGATCCCACTTTAAGCTGTAGTGCAGATTAGCCTATCTGTGCATTAAATGGACATAAAACTCAAACAAAAATTCAAATTAAATGTTATCGTTCAACACACCGTTTATTAGTAGAAGCGTGAGGACGTGTTCTTCTGTCAGTAGTACCACTACTACTACAACCAACTCTACTGATGTTGGTCCCCCGATGGCGTAGTAATCAAGGGGTCCCGGGTTCGATACTCGGTGGCGGCACATAGCAATTCGGATCCCACTTTGATACTGTAGATCCAGCTTCGATTAACCTATTTGCGTATAAAGTATCCCTAGTGCGTATTTACGTTCTCTCTTAAGGTGAGTGTGGTGGTATTGGTGGGGATGGTAGCCAAAGAAGTGTCGAAATTTTATGTCACCATGGGTTCAAGGTTCGAATCCCGGCCTCGGTATGAGTGTTACTGGACAGTTTCCCTTCATCAGTTTCATCATATCATCACTTATCCTCATCTTCGCTATGACAGATCATAATGAGTTGTCGAGTTGTGGTAAAATGTGTAAAAATTAATTGGGCAGGAACTCAATCACGATGTACAAATTATAACTTTTTTTGGCCATGTGTAGAAGAGCAAAATTGACAGTTACGTGGTATAAGAAATGAAAAGAAGTGAGTATTCTGTGTCAACTTTGGGAGGAAGGAGGTTTGCAAGTTGTTTGATGCATGTGAAACTAGTTTTCTTAAAGAAATACTAGCATGTTTTGCATGTGGAACTAATGAAAGCATGAAATCACTAACTCCAGACTTTTTTTTATATATACAAACGTCGATGAATTTGCGTAATATGATGAAAGCCCAAAAGGAAAAAATCCGAGTCAGGAAATTGATCCCGACTTTTCTCGAGCTCCTACTAGAGTTGACGAGCTGTATCTTTGCGGGTGAACCCTGCCCAAGCCTGGCTGCGCAGTAGCAAGGGGGAGGAGCTACCGGCTGCGCGTCATTATCCTTGCGTTCTGTCCTTGCTGTCGACCACCCAAAGGGCGAGTAGGTGGCAAATACATAAACGTATCTCTCTGGCGGAGTAGCCAAGGCCACCCGCAAAGGTACAGCTCGTCAACTCTAGAAGATCGAGAATAGAAGGCGGTCATATCGTGCAGAAAAGCGAGGTAAAATAAACGAAACCAATCAATCAATCCTCAAATAAATCAATACTTTAGTTTTGTGAGTTAAAAGTAAGTTTATTCCAGCAAAGCATGATTGCAGTTCATTCCCAATGCATAGTGTGAGCGTACCCTAACAGAACATAATGTGAACAGCCCGTATGTCATTCATGAACTATTCAAGCTGCAAATTGCGAATCGATCCGACAATGATATCCCCATTTGCGAAATTAATCGCAACGATTGCATCAATACGTGCGAAATACTTCATAATTAGAGGACCGGACGTAATCTGTTTTTGGCCCGGCGAATAATAATACAAACTCAGAAATCACTCCCTGATTGGCCGAAAATTAGCCTCGTAAAGTCAAAAATTATTTTTTTGGGGTCAGGTTGGGTAAATATTAGCTTAAAACCGTGAATGTAATGAGCGCCTGATAATAATTAACAGGGAAAGTCCTGCGCTGAATAGATGTTCCCCGAAGCCACCCAGGACTGCGGGATTTAATAACGTCGTTTCAGGAACGCAGTTCGTTCCGGAACGCGAATGCAAGGAACGCAAAAATGAAAGAGTATTCGAGGATCGAGAAATCGATGCGGGCTTTCAATGCTCTCGGGGAATTGGTAGCACGTTAATTAAAAATGAATTATTTCTCTCTTTTTTTTTTAATCACAAACGTTCAATGATCACCCTCAGTTGATACATCAGCGCTCGGCACCTCATTCCTTTAGAGTGAATATGGCCGTTATAGAAGGTTGTAATACAGAGATTATTTGAAAGGAAACAGTTGGAGATTAACACCAGTTGCAATAATGCTGATTGTGAAAATAGGTATACATACCTATCCACCACCCACACACCTGCTCATTGAAACATGCCACGATGGCATATGAGAGAATGTGGATACAGGGCCTCATACATTAGTAGGCTCTATTTGTTGAGATTACGTAATCAGCACCACGCTCCGGATCCGAACCACTATGTGCCTCCACCGGGTATCGAACCCGGGACCCTTTGATTACAAGGCGACAACGGGTTAGTCAAATGTAGCAGAGGAGCTGAGCAGAGAAAGAAGAGTATGAAATGTGACCAGATTCTTGCCAAATATCTCGATGTCAGTGGCGTACCCAAGGCGGGGATGGTGGGAGTCATAACCCCCCTCTTTTTGACCCAGTATTCCTTAAAATAAAGTCATGATCAGGACCCCCCCTTTCGAAAATCATGGGCCCGCCACTAGTCGATCTGGTCCCCTCTCATATTTCGAGACTTGTCTTTATATCATCCTTCGACGCCCTTCCTGAAGAGAACGTACGCCACTAACACCAGTGGAGGTTTTAGAGTTTGTTCACCTGTTTTTAGGTCCACTTTATGCGCAGAGAGGCTAATCGGGACGGGACCTTAAGTTTAAAATTGGTATCCGAACCACTATGTGCCTCCACTGCTCTCCAAAACAGCGTTGCAAATTAATATTTAGTGTAATTTGCATAGTCTGTGTAAACTATAAACCAACATAATCTACATGCTGATTACGTGTGGACAACACATGCAAACATAGACCTACTGTCCACGGCACATCACTGGCAATAACACTGGCAGGATCTTATAACCTTAGTAATGTTACGTCGCACAGACGCGAAACAATAATCATCACGAAATGTAATATACCGTGAGTAAAGATAAGCAGTGAGCATAGAACAGGTTCGACGGGGGAAAAACAAAAGCATAAAATTACCGCGATCCCATCTGCTTGATATGTTTGCAGGAGAGCAATTTGTGCCCGTTAAAGGCAGTGATTAGCGGGCGAGTCTAGTACGGGTTAATAATAGGCTCGGCGGCGGGTTCGCGTGCGCTCCCGATGCGCTTTTGTTCTTCCACTGTTACTAATTCCCATGTACGCACCGGGCGATATCTAAGGGTTCGTGAAATTGCCGAGAAAGGAAAAGGGTGTAGAGGCTAAGATAAGTAGGATCTAAATGCGATTAGGGCTGGTTAAGAATCACGCTACTAATAAGCAAGCAGGCATCACTACTTCGTGACATTTCGATTATCACTCCTTCAGGTCCATAATGTCATGTTGCTTCTGTGTTTGCTTAGGTTCGCTTGGAGTAAAATCTTCACTGCTTATCCCTGAAGTTGGATTTTCTCATTCAGTTTCTTTCCATTCTCATTTTCCTCCTTTATCCACGTAGTACACCTTTGTAGGTTAACAAGTCTCTGGCGTCTGGACTCATAGCCAGTATAATCCTTTGTGTAACTTTTGTTGTGTGCTGCCCTTGTATGTTTGTGATTCTCCTTTCATCCATTTCGACTTGTCACCATTTCGTCTTCACCTTCGCGTTTACTCAAACGTGGCAGAAAAGCTAAGCAAAGCAAATCAATTCAAGCACTCAAACAGTTTTCCTTCTTTCGTGCTTCTTCCTTTATCTTCCGTATCGACGGAAAGCTGGCTGTCGAACTGTATATATCATGTCCTTCTTACTCTGCTGCATTTCTTCATTCGGTCCACTCTTCTGCCAATGTCTTCATTTCTCTGCGGCTATTGCAATCCACATTTTTACCTATTTGACTTATATTCCATCGTGGCCTGCCAATGTTTCCACTCCTCTCCTTCTTCAATTACTCTCTTCATTATTCCTTCAAGCACCGAGGGCACCTCCTTGGTTATAAACAATGTTCTGTTTCTCCAGAATATTCGTGTGGCCTGGTTCAGACTTGAGTACGTGAACAGCAAAGGAACCCTAAACGGCAGCGCCAATGTGGTTTGGTATTTGGTGAGTTTTTGTGGAACTACTCACACTAAGTTTGGTCTTCAATCGGACAAGACGTGACTCGTTTCGTCTCGTGAACGAGAAAACTTGTCTCCTTGTTCTTGTCCTGATGCTGGCAATAATTTTCACAAAATTGTAGGCAGAAACTTATAAAACAATCAAAGATTTTACACATTATTATATCTATAAATAATGTAATCAGACAATCATCCTTTGTGCATGTTGTCTGAAGAAGTTACATAGTAACTCCGTCAGGGAAAATGTTTGTTTACCTCACGATCTGGTTTGCCAAATCCTTGAACAAGAGACTTTGATTGTACGACTCGATCTCACCTCGACTTCGAAACGATGCTTTTGCTGTCAACGGTAACTCAGAAAAAGAATAGAGTAGAATTGCCTTCATTACACCTCTGTCGAAATGGAGAAAACATATTGCACAATATTGTGTGCAACTTTAGGAGGTGGATATATTGTACAGACAAATTAGATTTTTTGGTGTAGCGTTGAACCTTGTACGAGAGTCTGTCGCATGTATATTAATATTTTTTTTTTTGGAGGGAGATGAAATATCGGTATCCTTTCGCCATGCTTCGGATTTGGCCGTTTCCAGCAAAACATTCCCCTGAACAAAATTAGACGCTTCTCGGCATGGACCAACACTTTCACATAGGAATTCTTTTTAACTGCCGAAAGATTTACTACCTCAGCGAAGCGTTTTCCCCGTCCTGGCATCGCATCGCATCGCTGGAGTGTTCTCGGCAACCGCAAAACGGAAATATTTCCTGGATACAAGTCTCATTTTCTTTAAAGCGTCGGGATGGTGGGAGGAACTCGTAAATTCTCCGGTGTATACAACTCCACGCTTAGCAGGCAAATATCTTGGAATGTTGGTTTCTTGAATTTCCTGCATCCCTCCCCTCCCCGCCCCTCCCTCCCCCAGCAAGTGACAAAGTTCTTCAATAAAGTTCCCCAGGTGAAATTTGCGCAAGTTTTTCATTCTGCATGTTCCCTGGAAGAAGCTAAATCTTGCGTTTCATGAACGTATTGTGAGAGCTTTTCCAGTTTAGGAGAGATGAGGTACCTCGACTAGTGGAGAGAGCACTGTGATACCAGGACATACTCGATAATGTGAATGCTTTATGAAGCTGTAAATTTTGCCTGATACTTTGGTTTTAGTCGGAGTTTAGAAATTCTGGTTGAGCCCTATTGCAAAAACGTCAAGTGTACCTTGTGTTTACAGGTATAGTATTTTGATGTATAGAGAAGGTGGAGTGGAGTTGCTGTAAAAGTTCCTTTTTTAATAAACAGTCGTTACATGTCAAATCCCTGCACTCATCAGACATTCTTCTCGTAAGTACCCAACCCTGAGGTTCCTTTGCTGAATCATCTATATTTCTTAACTCCTCACTGAAAGCAACCTTTTCCCAATCATTCTCCTGTTTACTTCTCTTCATTGCATTCTTCCTATTTGCGGAAGGCAGGCTATGGTATAGACTCACTCATATTCGGTTCATTCACTTTGTTGCATTGATGGAGTTTAAGCGTACCTTCTACAAAGGTCTTTATTTCTCTCTAGCTTTCGCAATGTGCATCATGAAATTGTTTGATGCACTTCATCTAGCAACCACATTTTTACTGCTAGTATTATTGCCTTTATTATTCTTTCATGCTTCAGCATATGACCTACCACTCTCTGGACAATCGATTTCCACAGGCTTCTTTCTTGCTCTGTGCATGTCGCAGAACATTTTGATTCATTCTCTCTCTCCATTTGACCTTTGATATAATGGCGAATTTACAGGCGAAAGTTGCTCCCATGGAGCTTTCCAAGGGTCTGTTTGAAAGGTCCAAAAGGCAGGCAGGCTTCTAGTACGGTCTTGTCGGAAATGACGTCACCTAGTACAGTTCGAAAGCACCAATTAAACGAGTGATCGAAACCACCGCGTGGAGCACGCATTGTTGCAGGCTTCATTACTTGACTCGTGCACTCGTTGTTCATTTTTTGAAATCAGGTGAATCGAAAGTTAGCCAGATGTGGGTTGAAGTTTCTCTAATGTGTGGAAATGTAAGTTTAAGAACATTTAAAATGCTATTATATAACTATAGTGAAAAACAAGTATTTATAACGCGGTGAAAACAATGTTTTTGTAGTTTTATCTGTTGATCGTATTTTTCGCTGCAGTCGAAGTGCAATTCGAAAGACTTTCACGTGCAGTTCAAAGCTTCAAAACTGGGAGACCATTCTTGGAGGATGTTTGCTTCAAGTACGGTCTTGCTCAGACACAGCCCAAATTTATTTAGTTAAATGGGCGAAATAGGAAAAGATCTACGCTAGTAGAGGTTGAACTAGTAGAGCAGGTGGACCGTATCAAAGTAGGAATGACAGAAGGTCAAAGCTAGTGAATGGAGGAAAGATAGGGTTGAGGAAGTAGCGTGTGGTAGAAAGGTAAGACTGCTAAGAGAAGTGGATAGCAATTGAGATAGTAAGTCTGAAGAGGAAGGAACGTTTTTGGAGTGGTATAGAGGCCAGTACAATGGCCAGTAGAAGTGAAGGATATATAAAACCAGAATTTTGCGTGTCGTTGCAGCATCCTTGATCTAACTCTTTCCTCCGAAGAACACGTACGTCAGTTTCAGCAGACTGCGCCATCTGTGAACAATCAATTTAATATTACCCTTTTAGTGGACCTAAATGGAATGCAACGTTGCATAACTTCATGGATTTTGTTAGTACTTCGTAAGCAAGATTTTCCAACGAGAGTGGCTCTCTTAAATCGGCCGCCGGTGCAGACTCAGCACTCTTGGCTTCCGTACACAATATCGTGGCATCTGCACCCTCATCCCGGGCAGGAGGGGGAGCATCATGGGACTCGTTCCAAACAACACTTTCCTCTCCTGTCTTAAACTTTGGAATTGAAATTGAGTCGTTCCTCGGCTTTACGACCCAACTTAAGGAGCGATTACTCCGAATCCCCAATAAGTGGGACATAAAGCTCTCAATCTTCCATCAAAAATCAATTCGATGCGAGATTCTTGTTATGTGACATTGTGGCCCTTTCGAGTTAAGTGCGGGTAGCGACGTTAAGGGAGACATTTTAGATTCTGTCGCAGTGTATGAATTGGCACTCAGGTTAGACGCTGGAGGAATTAATGCGCCAGATTTTGGCGCATGCATCAGGTACGATCACCGACCTGGTCTGTTGCGGTGAGGATGTCACCGTGATGCTGTGGTTAACGTGACAGGCTTAGAAACCAGCAGGAACGGGTTTGCATCCCCGGCAAGAAGAACGAACGTGAAATACTAAATTGTAATGCTATTCCATTGTGGAGTTTAGTGTTGTTTTGCCTATTTGTTCATCCGCATGCTATGTGCCACTTTCGAGCTTAATTTTGTCGCACATGACCCTTTTTGATCTTAATTTTTCGCAGTGTTCGTTTCGCCCTAATTTTTAGCTTGGACTTCATTTTACATACAGACGAGGATCTTGCGCTGGAATGAGCCAGTGTTGGTCTGTGTGGGGCTCATGTTGTGCGTTTGTGATTGCCCCTGCATCCATATAATCTTATCACCATTCATCCCCATCGTCGCGATTAGCCAAGAGTGGAAGAAAAGCGACGCAAAATAAACTGATTCAATTCATTCATTCGTACCTTTGTGGTCTATTTTTGGTAGGTGCTCCGCTCCTAAAAAAATGCATCAAAAGAGAAATTGAAGGTGTACCCTGTTCAGGATGAATAACATCACTTTCTCGAATTCAGGAGCTTCTAGAAAAAGCTGTTTGTCTTCACATCAACCGCACTCGAACAACATTTGCTATGTTTTGTGATATCTGAAGCGACCGTCCGTGCTGAAAAGCGCTCAGTCACTTAAGAATTGGAAACCTCTTATGTCGCAATCCACTTTCCGCTGCAAGAAAAGACATTTCATCTCTCAATCCACCATTCATTCCCTTTTTAAATCCCGGTGACGGTTCTACTTGATTAATAGTCCCAGCGTTCGGGTTCCACCTGACACTCGACTGTCAACTTTCCCCTTCGACTTCCTGGAAGACGTTTTTCCCCAGAAAGCACTCTTTTCCTCCTGTTTTCCTGCGACATGATTGCTGATCCCATTCCTAATGCCCTTTGCTATGTTTATGTTCTTTTTTCCTTGATGGGCAGTACAGAGCAGCAGCCAATTTGTCTTGAGGTCGTTCTGATAACCTGCAATCTCGTACATCATAGTTTCTTCCGACACAGTCTTGGCAAACGCCCATCTTCGTCACATTTCATGATTGTGGCTCATTTTCTCACTATTTAGGGTAGGTACTTTTCTTCTTCATCTCCCTTTTGCCTTATAACGTCGGGGTTGCAGCATCCTTGATTCGACTCTTTCCACTCCTTCAATCTCTCCTTTGCCATCCTCTTCATTTATCTTCTTCCTTTTCCTTTATTTAGTTCTATTTCTTTTATTCCTTTTTCGAATGTCTTCCGGGGTCTGCCTCTTGTTCTCGTTCCCTCTCTTCTAGCTTCCATTAATTGTTTTGCTTTTCTATCTTCGTCAACCTTACCACATTTTCGAACCATTGTAATTGTCTTTGTGTCAATTTCTCTTTTTTTGGCTTCTGATTTAGCTCTTCTCTGATTCTTTCATTACGTACTCTATCTCTCCTTGTTTTACCAACTATTCTACGGAAGCATTTCACCTCAACTGTCGTTATTTGTTTTCCTTCTTTTCCTCTTTCTGACCAGCTTCCACTAACGTCCAGTAAAATTGGTTCCACTAGTGACTTATACACTTGTAGTTTAGTTTTGGTATCTATTTCCCCTTTTCTGAAAATGGCCTGGCTTATTTAGGGTAGGTATTTACTGGTAACATTTTGGAGGTTCGTGTACACGTCCTAACCGTAAGTTGCTCAATGATACTAATTCATAATCCATTTCGCCGACCTCCATCGCGGAGTGGTTAGCACAGCGCTCGGGGTTCGAATTCAGGTCTTTACATGAGTGTTCTCTGTAAGTGTTCCTTCATCAGTTTCATCAAATCCTCACTCATCCTCGAGGCCTCCCCGATGGCATAGTGGTAACGTCCCTTGTAATCATGGGACACGAGGTTCGATACCCGGTGGAGGCACATAGTGGTTCGGATCCCGCTTTAAAATGTAGGTCCAGTTCCGATTAGCCTATATGTGCATAAAGTGGACTTAAAACAAAAACTCAAACTCAAAATCACCCATCCTCATTGTCGCGATTAGCAAAGTATCAGAAAAGTCAAATCAAATCGTCATCTATTTTCTACTAGCGAAGACAATGTCACGTGAGATATATTATAAATCTTACGCACAGACGGATGAAGCATTTAGTTCAAGTACCTTAGCATTTTCGTTGGTTGCACAGCGTGCCAAATTTTACCTTCGTAAGGTTACTTCTACGGTAAAAAAAATGGCCTCATCGATAAAACATATGTCCTTTTATATTTCCATTTTTCTTTGTCACGTATTACATTTGGCGGGAAGTGAGATGTCTCAATCAATTCGCTCTTAATTTTTTCGCATGTCTCGTTTCGCGCTTAGTTATGGGCCTCCCTGAGGTCGTAGTTCGAACGTCGTCACCTTGTAATCAAGTTATCAGGATTTGATACCCGGTGGAGGCACATATTGGTTTGGATTCCACTTTAGGTCCAGTCCCGATTAGCCTTGCTGTTCATAAAGTTGGTTTGAAAACGAACAAGTAAATTTTTAGTTACCGATGTCAGACTCTTTAACTGGCTAGAATTGCATAAAATATAAGTGGTGTGACTCAGTCGTCCAATAAGATGTGCACCATGAAATTTCCTTATTTGCAAATCGAGCCCACATGCGTTTATCTCTCTCTGTATCAGTGTCCAAGGCTTATATGCAGATGATACGTGACATATGAAGTGCTTTCTTTTCAAGATATATCTTAATTTCCCCCGAATGCTTATCGCGGCCTAATGCAAGTGATACGATAGGGGATCGGACCAGATTGCGAACGCGCAAATAAAGGACAAATATTCGAGACAAGCTGCACGCTTTTGTGGCATGCGAAGGGGCAATTAGCGGAAAACGAAACGCTGTACCTTGTTGGGTTTACAGATCTCGAACGTATCACGAACAGTTTGCACATAAGTGCTGTGCTTAGCTATGCTTCCGTGCCTGCTACTCAAGCGGAATTGTGATCTTGAGGAATTATAAAGGTTGCCCGACCTTCATAACGGTTTTCACGACCTATTTCTCTCATTTTTTGCCAATCGCGTCTTTTCTGTGCTTATTTCCGCCCTGCTTTGGTTAGTGCTCATTACATGTACTTATTATTTTCTCTCTCTTTGATGTTTATCATTTCTTCACCTATCTCTTTGCTGCTACTTCTTGTTGTTGTTGTTGAGTTGGTGTTTTAACTCCACTTTATGCACAGTAAGGCTAATCAGGACTGGACCTACAGTTTAAAGTGGAATCTGAAAGCTACTTCTTGTGCTTCCTTTTTCTAGTACCTATTATCCTCATAGTTTTATCTTTGCCTATCTTTGTGGAGTTCTTAGTTTTCATATTTCTCATCTGTTTCCTTTTTAGTATTTGTTTACTTTGTCCTTATTGCCTCTTTTTCACTTTATATTTTTTATTACCTTTGCATTAATGCTTCCATCCGAAGTACAAATTGTTAGCTGGTGATTAATTGATTGAACCTTGGGACTAACTGGGGACGATGCTTATATGATTGAACATGACAATGGGACAGCTGGGGGGATCGTTTGCTTAAATTTTGCTAGCTGGGGGATACCATCCTCTCCGCATCCACCTCCAGCTCAAGCACTGCTTACGTCCTCTAGTTTCCTATACATACACACATGCATGCACACACGCACATACATACCAGATGGTTACTCTGTCCGTCCGTCCCTCCACCCATCCCTCGCTCCCTCCCTCCCCAGAAGTTAGCGGAATATTTTACCTCTCTTGAACAAATACATATGTGAAATTTAATGAAGTAGATTTAACCCAGAAACTTTAATTTAAATTAAAAAGAGAAGTAAAATTTATTACATAAGATGAATTAGATTATAATTAGAAACATCTTTTAGCAAGACTACCCCCATATGGTAATGAAATTATAGGTGATTATCAATGTGGATTTAAACTTAACAGTTAAACAACAGATCAAATTTATCACATCAGACAGACACTTGAGAAAAAGTGGGAATATAATCGAAATATCCATCAGCTATTCATTGATTTTAAAAAAAGCATATGATTCAGTCAAAAGAGATAAATTATATAATATATTAGTCGAGTTTGGAATACCTAAGAAGCTGGTTAATATGATAAAAATATGCACCAGTGAAACAGAACGTAAAATTCTTGTGGATATTAATATGTCTGACAAATTTACAATTCATGATGGGTTAAAACAAGGAGATGCATTATCTCCATTGCTCTTTAATTTTGCCTTAGAATATGCTGTTAGGAAGGTAAAGGAAACTAACGAAGGACTAAAATTAAATGGTATGACTCAGCTGTTAGCATATGCAGATGATGTAGACTTATTAGGGGATGATATAAATACAATTAAGAATAATGCTAAAATATTTTTCAAAGCAGCTAAAGAAATAGGTTTGGAAGTTAGCAAAGAGAAAACTAAATATATGCTTACAGGCCGAAACCAAGTGTTTGGTAATAATCAAAATCTAATTATTGATAACAACTCGTTTGAACCAGTTTCCAAATTCAAGTACTTAGGAGTAATACTAACAAATGAAAATGATATTAAAGAGGAAATAAAAAGCAGGCTTAATTCAGGAAATGCATGTTACTTTTCTCTTCATAATCTTTTGTCTTCTCGTTTAATATCTAAGAAACTAAAAGTTAAAATATACAAAACAGTAATTTTGCCTGTAATATTATATGGATGTGAAACTTGGTCCCTTACATTGAGGGAGGAACATAAATTGAGAGTATTTGAAAATAAGATCCTTAAGAAAATATTTGGACCTAAAAGGGATGAGGAGACAGGTGAGTGGAGAAGGTTACATCATTTAGTAGTACATAATTTGTATTCATGTAGATATTATTAGAATAATTAAATCAAGAAGACTTAGATGGGCAGGCCATGTGGTACGAATGGGAGAGGAAAGAAGAGTTTACAGGATTCTTGTTGGGAAACCTGATGGTAAGAGACCTGTAGGAAGACCAAGACGAAGATGGAGGTATAATGTTGAAATGGACCTAAAGGAAATTGGTAGGGATGGAAAAGAGTATGTATATAGATCTTGCTCAGGATAAGGACAGATGGAAGGCCTGTGTTGCTGCAGCCATGAACCTTCGGATTTAAGAAGGCTAGAGTGTTAGTTGGTTAAAATTAGAAACAGTATCGATCCCTCCCTCCGTCTGTCCTTCCCATTCATCATGGGAGGGAGAGAGAGAGAGAGAGAGAGAGAGTGAGAGTGAGTGAGTGCAGCCACACACGCACACACACAAAGTGAGATACAGAGAGAGTCAGAGGAAGGTGTATACATCTATCTTCATACCTCTTATTGTTTATTTATTTTAACTTTAGTGTCAATGATATCCATATTTTTAGGTTTCTTTTGTGTTTGTCTTCTCTCTCTCTTTTATTGTCCTTTTTTCCTCCTACTGTCTAAGTTAAAGTTCGTTCTTTAATATTGCCATCAGCTAATTCTTTAATAATTTTTCTCCCATTCTTATCTCGAAAACATAAGGAAGCTTCTCAGATGCTACATCCTCGCCTAAACTCTTCCTTAATCCTTAAAGTGTTGATCAGTGCATCACGCATGCCTTATATGGCGCTCGGTTGGTCCATTGAGAATGGGGAGTCCTCTCACTGCCGAGATCAACAGTCTGGTTGTCTCATTAGACCCTTGTGATTCTGCCGGCTGCCAGACCTGAGAACTTGTCGTGGACATTGTGTACACTTCCCCATATGGCCCAGTAGGGGGTGTTTCTCCAGTGTTGCAAACTAGTGATGCGAGAAAATCGCTAAATCGGAGTAAATGCAGAATATTATTTTTCTTCTCCACTTTGTCAGCTTGTATGTTTAAAACATCACGTTTTAAATATTTGAAAACCCACGCCTATTTAAAAACAATTTTTTTTTTACTGTATTGTATCATATGTTCTTGTTATCGTCATTGTATTTCATAGATTTGCAATAAATGTGTTCTGAACATGACGTGTAGCCATCGCGGCAAACAATAGGCCCTGACTAACTGGAAAATAGTCTGACTCCTATAGAATATTTTTACATGAAAGATTTTCAAATAACGTAAATACGTATTTTTAGAAAGTTTGATGTTCGTTATTATCTACTTATCATCAAGCCTTCTTAGAAAAAATGTTGTCTTGATGTGTATGTTTCAATGTTATTTTTTAAACACTTAAAACTTGCCAACAATAAGATATTCCGATTTGGCAATATTCCCTCGGGTCTGCATTGCCCAGATTTAGTAACTTTTCTCACAGGTTGACAATTTTTTTCCTTCAGATTTAGCAATATTTCGTAACTCGAAAGGAACTGAATCGTTCGTATCCTCACCTTTGATGAAAGTCACCCCAGTTCTAATTGCCGGTTTTAACTTTCGGTTTTGACCTAGCATTTTACGTTTTATTGTGAAACTGGACGAACGCACTCCTCCAGAAATCTAGATGGACAAAGGAGCCGTCTTGTTCCATTTTTTTGTGTGTGTGATTTTTGGCAGTTAGCAGATTTCTTCGATTTTTGAGACTTTTCACTAGAGTTGACATCTTCACACTTAGTGACTAATTGATTTGCTTTATTTTACTTTGCTTTTTGTTCCACTTTAGGCTAATTTGCGAAGATGGGGATGAGTGATGATATGATGAAATTGATGAGTGGACACTGACAAACATTCATGCCCAGGCCGGAATTCGAACCCGGGAGCCTTTGGGTCGTAGCGCGATGTGCTAACCACTCCGCCACGGTGGCCGAGTAGACTTGATTCATCAATAAATTTGACACTTCATATTCAGTGATTTTCCACTACAGTTGGCTATACCAGATTTAGTGACTTTTCAGTAGAGTGGGTAAGTAGATGTAGTGACTTATCACTAAATTTGACATCTTCAGGTTTTGCGACTGAAGTTGACAATACCGGATTTAGTGACTTCCACGAGAGTTGACAACCCTGGTTTTCCTCAGGTGTATGCGCCGGAATGCGCCGAGTGGGCGGTGTAGTTCTGGTTTATCTTTAACTCCCACGCGAGTACACGAGTTGGAAGAAGTTGTGCGTGTGTGTGTCCCCGCACGCATATCGCGGGATTTGTTGTTACAGGTGTTCGGAGTTGCGGGTTCGCTTCCCCCCAGATAGGAATTGTTGCCAGCGGCGTTGCTGTTAAGCAGGGCGGGAAATGTTGTTCCCCAAACAAACAGCTTCAGTAAGTCACAGACCATATATGTTAACCACCGTAGCCTTTGGGTGGCTTATTTTAATGTGTAAAATGTACATGCGTGTGTGAGTAAGAGGGTGTTGGTGCTGAAATGCATGAATCGGTCATCCTACACTGTTTGTCCCCGTGCTAGAACAGATCTGTGGTGAGAGCTTGCCGTCACTGCGTTACCAAGAAGGATGAGGGAGGGGCAGGCAAAGAGCTCGATAAAACATATTGGTCGTAATGTATTTTAAAAAAGCTAAATCAGCCCTGTGGATACTAGCGCCCCAAGCGGAGACAATTCCAAACTCATCCGGCCATGTTCTAACTGATCAAAATGGCACCTGTTTGGCCAGCGAGTTGGCGCCAGTTGCAAAAACCAAAGAAATAACACCGAATATGGTTGGTTATGCTCTCTTTCCCTGACACGGTTAACCCGATGGTGAGGACTGACGAGAGTAACTCTTTGCTTCCTAAGATTGTTGCTGTTCTGCTAATACAGTGAACCATATTAGTGGTGACGTCACCAGTGGACAAGTAAGGAAAATTGAGTCCAAACAAACCCGTCACGTGGTATTTCTCTTTGCGATAGCTTTAGAAAATCCATCTCACGGGGCGATGGACAACTTCTAAAATGGTAACAGCAGTCGTGAAACAAAATTGTGCTGTGTATCCTACATCAATGTAAGGATGTCATTTGGTAGAATACGTCCATGCATTATACATACCTTGCAGAGAATAACGTAAAATATAACTGGAGTGAATTCTCCTAGCCGGCGTCCCATCCGGGACCGCAGCCAATAGGCCCTTGCAGTCACGTGAGGCTGCTGGACTCCTAGCATTCATCGCGCAGTTGAGCTTCCGAACCGGAATGGCTCGAGTTTCTTTTAAAATGCATGATTTCCTTCCTCCATTTATTCTTTACTTTATTCTGAAGGTATGTGTAATATGTAGACGCATTCTCCGAAATTACATCTTTACATTGACACCACAATTTTTTTTCAAGACTGGTGTCACCATTTTAAAACTTGCCTCTTGCGATGGATTTTCCAAAGCTTTCGCATAGGGAAACGGCACGTGACAGATTTGTTTGGACTCAATCTTGCTCAGTAACGTCACACTAATATGGTCCATTGTGCTAGGCAGGTTGTGGTTCCTCCTTGCTGCTGTCGCATGGAAGGCAACGATAGACGTAAGGCACATACCAGAAGTTGCACCTATTTGTGGCATGCAGAACAAAGAAGTATATTAAGATATCTCAGTGTGATGGATGGAGCAAGTTATTGGCTAGTCTTGGATGGAATCAGACAACGGAGTCAAGTTGCTAGTCTGGGTAGACGATATACCTTGCGACGTTTATCTTCCGATGTTGTAGACGACAATTCTTGTCAATGTCCTGACTAATGATTCCTCCATAAGGTTTTCAACTGTGGAATGTCAAAATCGTTGTGTATGTGATCTCTGCGTTTGTGTCCCGTATTTTGATTATACTAAAATTAATCCATCCTTATAATTTTAGTTGGAACACAGTTCTCGATATCACTTGTTATGTGGCATACATATCAATTCAAGTAATGCATCTGAAATTGTTAGTTCATTACGGACATCAATCAAATATTAATTTATACATCTCTTTCATTTCAGGTAAGATACCATCCATGTATGTCATACGTCACAGTGAGTATTAATTTAATTTTTTTAGTGCCGCAATTAAGTTATTTTGTGCCCAAGGTGTCATGTATGAAAAATATGATTCGTGATTATTGTTATCCTAAATAACGAGAATGCTTCGTAGCTTTAGAATGCAACTGATCTTTTCCTAGGAACAACGTAATCTGCAACTGCATTGAAGCACCTTTTCTGTGAGAAAAATATTGGCAAACTGTATCGAAGTCCCCCCCCCCCCCTTTTGAGAGAGAGAGAGAGAGAGAGAGAGAGAGAGAGAGAGAGAGAGAAGTATTTGAAGCTGTATCGGAGTTCTTTTCTGGAAGAGAAATAGCTGAACTTGTATCGGAGTTCCTTTACCGTAAGAGAAATAAATATCTGAAGCTCTATGGGAGTTTCTTTACCGTAAGAGAAATATCTGAAGCTCTATCGGAGTTTCTTTACAGTAAGAGAAATGTATGTAGATCTGTTGGAGTTCATGTACCGTAAGAGAAATATTTGAAGCTTTATCGGAGTTTATTCTCTGTGAGAAAAATAACTGCATCTGTATCGAAGTTTCATTTCTGTGAAAGAGTAACTGTAGCTTTATCGAGGTTCCGTCTCTGATAAGGAGATTATCGGTGACTGTATCGAAGCATCTCTTTCCTGGGGAAAGAAAAATAAAATACTGCTAGCTGTATCTCTCTAGGCAGAAATTAGCTGCAGCTGTAACCTACTTCCGTTTCTATGGAGGGAAAATGTATGTAGGCCGGAAGAACTTTTCTGTGATAATGTATTTTAAGAAGAAGCTGCTGCTGTATTAAAGCTTTGTTTCTGTGAAGAACCACAGCTCTGTAGAGATGTACAGTACCTCCAATGTTATATGTACGCGTATATCACGTGTGACATTTAATCCAGAATAAGGACAGAATTCAGGTCCACGGAATAAGCATGGTGATTGGACGGTATGGAGGAAAATTTGAATTCTCGACTCGCCATTGGACAAAAGAAGTATTTTCACCGCCTCTTGTGAAGGGTAATTGCATTAAAGGGAAATTATATTTGTCGTGAACAGACGAAGGATAAAGCACAGTAATTCGATTCCGAAGGTAATAAGCTGTAAAGAAGCAAAGAATTTTGCAAGATGCTCCGAGTCGTCATTAAGATCTGAGCAAGAAACCTAATTATGTTCGTTAACTCCGTTAGTAATGTGCAGGAGGCATAGTCGTGCTTGGAATGTTATTATTAAGGAAACTTTATTGGCAGTTATATAGATATTACTTATTGGTGTTGTTAATTTTAGAGATGTTGAAAGTAACGATTTCAGTTGCTTGCTATTTTCACTGTAACAGCATTTATTGTTAATTAGGTTCTCCCAGATAGCGTTGTGTCTAACCCTGTTGTAGTCCTGTCCATAGCTATGGTTCTGTAGAAACGTTTGATAATAGGGAATTGTTCTTCGCGAATGCTTAGTAGGTGCCTTAGGAAGTATTTTTGACTTGAGTGGACATCCACCACCCGATACGTTTTCTCGCTATGACGTCATCAAAGATGGGCGCCACCACGCTGAGAAACCAACGAGGATCGGTCAAGTATTTGTAATAGGGTGACAGCCATCTTCGATAACGTCATAGCAGGAAAACCTACCGGATAGCGGATGTCCACTCAAGTCAAAAATAATTCCTAAGGCACCTACTAAGCATTGGCGAAGAACAATTCTCTATACTCAAACGTTCGTACAGAACCATAGCCAGCTCCGGGACTGTTGCTTTGTAATCAAGAGGTTCCGATGGAGAAATATTTCACAGTGATTCGGATCCCATTTTAAATCAGACCTGCTTACCAGTTTGACATAAAGTTTACCAAGGAGAGACATAAAGCTTGTCGCCATTGACATAAAGCTGAGCGACCAAGAAGAAATTCTTCCGCTGTAGAAAGAAGTCTTCGGTCTTCTGGAGGCGAGAAGTTCTGTTCACTCCCTCTCCAACCAGTATTGCCACAACATCAAGCTACAATTCCCTTCCCAACGGACAAAATTTCCCCTTTTCACCCAATTTTCCCCTTTCATCTGATGAAATCATACATTAATAACAAAATAATAAAAATTAGCATCAGTAGTAGTTCTTGTTTGTAATGGTCGGATTGACCATTACTGGTTTGTGGTATTGTATTAATTAATTGCTGGCCAGCTACGAGGTGTAGGGTTAATTAATATGTTTGCATGTGTGTACTTTTATTTGTTATGGCTTGTAAGAATATGTGCTTGTGCTTTTTACTGGATATTAGATTCCCCTGTTCTTAGCTTCCCAGTTGGGAGAGCTGTCTTTCAAAAGACCGTTGCTGTGGAAAATCCCAGTGCCACGGGGTGGACGTCCACGGACTACCACCCCGATAATAAAAAATACCAGTTGGGCTTAACAAAAAACAGTTTTTTCCATCTTCACGACGACGAGGAACCTATCCTCGAGTTTAGTCCACTTTTGGTGGCTAGACTGGTAATAAGAATGTAGCATTTGGTGTAAGCCACCCCTTGTTGGTGTCCCAAAGTCCCCTTTAGAAGAGGTTTGATTATGTAGATATTTCCGTATAGAAAATTGATGCCCAAAGAAAAAAAGATGTAAAGGCGTAAGGAAACGCAAAGAAAGAAACTGAATATCGTTAAGTCGAGGGTAGACCCGCAGAGATAGTTTTGCTAACACTGAGGTAAAGGAACTGATAATGGTGTAAGCCATAGGTATGCATTTTATTGATTTAGAGTTATGATGATTTGGTCAATGCACACATGGAAACGCTATGTAAATATGTACAGGGGATGGACACCTGCGAAGAAAAGCCGGAATGTTGTAGCTAATAAGGAGCAGGACCGCCTTTAGCTTCCAAAACGGCCTGCAGTCTCCTAGGAATGGCCAAATACAAGTCCTGGATGGTGGATAATAGGGTCATGCACCATTCTTCATGCAAAACATGGTCGCAATCCTCCTCAGTGTCCTTCTGTCTCTGTCACTCGGTATACATTTTCGTCCACGCAGGTGTTTATCTGATGATGTCTTTCAGAAAACACTATTATGTCATCATGATCTTGGATAGAGTCCCTCTGGATACGACAAATAACATGGCTACTTTGGTAATAGAGGCCCCTGCAATGCGGGCACCAACAATTTGCTCTTTATGAAACACTGTCAGCTCGGACATGATTCAGAATCAACTGCACTGCACGCTATCTACTGCGCAACTGTCGACTCCTACCAGTCCGACAGGGTCCTATCTCACGGCGCAAAACAAAAGAATGTCTCACCGCGTCCGATTTCAAGTGGGAAAATTGCGTCGATATCGCCCGTTCCGATGTCGCGGTGTTTCCATATTTTTGTCCATCCCCTGTATATAAACATCGTATAATAAACCCATATAATCCTACAAGAAATGTTCTGATTTAAGAGTTAACTCCAAGAACTACAGTACTGTCTATTTTAAACCAGATAATTTTTTTTTCACTTTCTGTACTTGTTAAAGAACCTAGGGACGAAATGTTATGTGAAACCCTCCCTTCGTAATTGCGGCGTTATTATAATCTGCTCTCGAGACACCCAGGGAGAGGTGTGGAAGCAGAGAGATTGAAAGGGTTGAGGAAGGGAATTGTAGTAGCAGTATTTTCGAAAGAATCCAACTAAGATGAAGCTACACGTTTTGAAATATGATCTTAAAACATTTAATTTATTAATTAGTACAAGATTGGATTAAAAGTAATTCATGCGCCAGAGTGGCTTTCCTAAAGAAGGCTCAACTAGCAACAGCATGAATAACAATTCAATACATGCTATTCTATGGCCCACTCTATTTATTTATTTATTTATTTACCACAGAATTCCAAATACAGCTTTGGCCATTTTACATTGGAATATAATAACAATGGAAATAACAAAAATAACAATGGAAGTAACAATAAATAATAATAACATAAACTAAAATACATAATTTTTCCCTCCATACTTCACGTTTGTGCATACATACATATGAGATAAAGTGGATCCATATCGCCGCAGACAATAAAATTCGGCTAGCAACAGTGAAAAAAATTTATAATTGGATTTTATTATTCTGATTTAATTATAACAATTCATACAGAAAGCACACACACAAACATTACAGACACATACTGTACTCGTCATTTTAGAGAAAGGTAATGGAAATTTCCATAAGCGAACTACAAATATTAGGCGCGATGGCGATCGGGCGCCATTTTTCTCCACCTGCACATAGAGGATTTCCCCTATTACAACCACTTTTATTTACAAACTTTTCACATAATTCTGCAGGATACAAACTCCGTAAAAGTTCCAGCGCTACCAATACAGTTGTTACATACAGAATGGGTAATTCTCATTGCACACATGATCGAAAATCAACCCACTATTACACATTGCACCTATTAACAATAAATGCCAATTTGCTGTTTGTTATTTTAACCCTTTCCCTTTTAACAGCAGTAAACACGCCGGCAAACATCGGCAACTCATTTGCTGTGTAAACATGTTTAATTTGAAAGTCAATTAGCTGACCAAATAATGTTTGTAATCGATTTTCATACGAATTTTTTCCCCTTCTTTAATGTGTTCGTTGAATGGCGCGTTTAATTGGAGGTGTTCGAACCCTCCCCTCCCCCCTTTTTTTAAAATTCCTATGGTTCTAAACCAATGAGATTATCTCTATAGTGGGGAGCGGGTGTACCCTCTCCCTGAGGGTAGCTAGCCTATAATAAAAACAGGTACAGATTATGCTGTCATTCAGTGGACGTATTGAATATATAATCTCTGCTGCTGGTGTACGCAGAGAACAAAGGGGTTTTAGCATTGGAACGAGGCTGGGTGATGGATTTCAAAATCATGGAGGTCCGGTATGTGATGATGCATTATTCTTTTGTAGATTTGACTGGATTGGAATCTGATGTTGCTGGAAGTTTTTTCTCACTTTGGGTTGTACTGCGGGTGGTCTTTGACGCCCCTGCATACGGATTGATCCGAGTTGTTTCCTGCCTTTAATTCTGCATTTTCCCCAGTATCTGCATATATCTCTCTCTTATACATCTGGATCTGCCTGTTTTTCTAATATCTGTATCCATCTGATGGTCTAGTTAGTTTTTTTTTTTTTTTTTTTTGCTAAGCACTTAGTCTCTTTGTCTACATATAAACATATGCCTTGATTTGTCAGTCAGATACGCTCTGTCCGTCAACGAATCAGTTTTCTTCTTGTGTCAGTCCACGCACCAGTTTCCTTGTCAGTCCATACACCAATTTCCTCGTGCCAGTCCACTCACCAGTTTCCTCGTGCCAGTCCACACACCAGTTTCCTTGCGTCACCCCACACACCAGTTTCCTTGCGTCACCCCACACACCAGTTTCCTTGCTTCAGCCCACACACCAGTTTCCTTGCTTCAGCCCACACACCAGTTTCCTTGCTTCAGCCCACACACCAGTTTCCTCGTGCCAGTCTCCACACCAGTTTCCTCGAGCCAGTCCACACACCAGTTTCCTCGAGCCAGTCCACACACCAGTTTCCTTGCGTCACCCTACACACCAGTTTCCTTGCCTCACCCCACACACCAGTTTCCTTGCGTCAGCCAACACACCTGTTTCCTTGCTTCACCCAACACACCAGTTTCCTTGCTTCACCCCACACACCAGTTTCCTTGCTTCACCCCACACACCAGTTTCCTTGCTTCACCCCACACACCAGTTTCCTTGCTTCACCCCACACACCAGTTTCCTTGCGTCAGCCCACACACCAGTTTCCTTGCGTCACCCCACACACCAGTTTCCTTGCGTCACCCCACACACCAGTTTCCTTCCGTCACCCCACACACCAGTTTCCTTCCGTCACCCCACACACCAGTTTCCTTCCGTCACCCCACACACCAGTTTCCTTGCGTCACCCCACACACCAGTTTCCTTCCGTCACCCCACACACCAGTTTCCTTGCGTCAGTCCACACTCCGGCTTCTTTCTCCCAGTCCACACTTTAGCCTCCCCTGTGACCTAGTGATGGCGTCCACAACTTTTCAAGGAGTCCCGCACTCGATACCCAGTAGAGGCACATAGGTGTTCGGATCCCACTGCAAACTGTAGTCCCAGTCCCGATTATCATGTGGACTTGAAACAAAAATTCATTGAATATGAGGAAAGTTTTCAGATACAATCCTGGTGTAGGATTTTTTTTAAAATACAGGAGAATTACTTACTGAAAATACAATTAAGAATAATGCTAAAATATTTTTCAAAACTGCTAAAGACATAGGTTTGGAAGTTAACAAAGATAAAACTAAATATATGCTTACAGGCCGAAACCAAGTGTTTGGTAATAATCAAAATCTAATTATTGATAACAACTCGTTTGAACCAGTTTCCAAATTCAAATGTTTAGAAGCAATATTAACAAATAAAAATTATATTAAAGAGGAAATAAAAAGGAGGCTTAATTCAGGAAATGCATGTTACTTCTCTCTTCATAAACTTTTCTCTTCTCGTTTAATATCTAAGAAATTAAAGTTAAAATATACAAAACAGTAATTTTTGCCTGTAGTATTATATTGGGTGTGAAACTTGGTCCCTTACATTGAGGGAGGAACATAAATAGAGAGTATTTGAAAATAAGATCCTTAAGAAAATATTTGGGCCTAAAAGGGATGAGGAGACAGGTGAGTGGAGAAGGTTATATAATTTAGTAGTACATAATTTGTATTCATGTAGATATTATTAGAATAATTAAATCAAGAAGACTTAGGTGGGCAGGAAGACCAAGACGAAGATGGAGGTATAATGTTGAAATGGACCTAAAGGAAATTGGTAGGGATGGAAAAGAGTATATAGATCTTGCTCAGGATAAGGACAGATGGAAGGCCTGTGTTGCTGCAGCCATGAACCTTCGGGTTTAAGAAGGCTAGAGAGTTAGTTAGTTTTTGTGTGGAAATTATTTGTTAAAGAGGATTTTTCATGAAAATTTCTAAATGAAAATGTGATTTTTTGTTAGAAGAAGGAATTCGGCAATAATATCGAGCAAAACGTGGTTAGCAACACTGACTAAAAGTCGGAAGGCCAATGTGGTTTGTGCGGGCAGGTCTGTTCAGTTCCCTGGACGGTTATGCGGGATGTTCCCCTTCCCTTCGCCACTTCAGACAGCTATGGAGGGCAGCGAGTCGCAGGACCATATGGAACACTAACCGGACGAGACTAGTTGCTCCACATCTCGAATAGAAGTGCCACCGGAAATCGAACACGGGGCCCCGAGACACTTGGCATCCATTCAGATTTGTCAAATTTATGAGGACGCGTTCCAAGATTAGGAAAATAGTTTTTCACATGCATGGAATTCTGAAAAGAGTTAATTTAATATCTTGCAGTAAAGGAAATACGCATAATACCCTGGTAGCATATCTCAACGAGAGAGGCGCAGAATGCATATCTTAAGCGAGAAGTGTTTGCTTCGCAAGGATAAGTATTTCCGTAAGGAATAAATATTATTTTTCTGCAGAGAAATACTATTACCATACGAAGAAAATTATTTTACTGCAGGAAAAGACAGTTTCTATGCTGGAAAAATAATTTTCCTGCAGAAAAAGAACTTTTCCATGCTGAAGAGAATTAATGTCTTGCTGGAGAAAAGCATTTCCATACTAATACCCGGGAAAAGTTTGGCAGGGCGAAAGATTAGGGCGATTTCCACGTTAATTCAAGCAGGTGTTGACCTTTGACCTGTTGGATTTCAACCAATTTTAGTGAGTTGTGTGTTGTGAATCCCATCCGAGTTGTCAAGGGTCGACCACCTGCCGATTTGACGTGGAATTACCCAATACGATATTCCTGCGGTGAAAAAGTATTTCAGTGTGGATCAATACGATTTTCCCGCGAGGAAAAAGCATTTCAGTGTGGATCAATACGATATTCCCGCGAGGAAAAAGCATTTCAGTGTGGATCAATACGATATTCCCGCGAGGAAAAAGCATTTCAGTGTGGATCAATACGATATTCCCGCGAGGAAAAAGCATTTCAGTGTGGATCAATACTATTTTCCCCGCGAGGAAAAAGCATTTCAGTGTGGATCAATACGATTTTCCCGCGAGGAAAAAGCATTTCAGTGTGGATCAATACGATTTTCACGCGAGGATAAAGTATTTCAGTGTGGATCAATACGATATTCCCGAGAGGAAAATGCATTTCAGTGTGGATCAAAACGATTTTCACGCGAGGAGAAAGCATTTCAGTGTGGATCAATATGATATTCCCGAGAGGAGAAAGTATTTCAGTGTGGATCAATACGATATTCCCGCGAGGAAAAAAACATTTCAGTGTAGATCAATATGATATTCCAGCGAGGAAAAAGCATTTCAGTGTAGATCAATACGATTTTCACGCGAGGAAAAAGCATTTCAGTGTAGATCAATACGATTTTCACGCGAGGAAAAAGCATTTCACTGTGGATCAATACGATATTCCCGCGAGGATAAAGTATTTCAGTGTGGATCAATACGATATTCCCGAGAGGAAAATGCATTTCAGTGTGGATCAAAACGATTTTCACGCGAGGAGAAAGCATTTCAGTGTGGATCAATATGATATTCCCGAGAGGAGAAAGTATTTCAGTGTGGATCAATACGATATTCCCGCGAGGAAAAAAACATTTCAGTGTAGATCAATATGATATTCCAGCGAGGAAAAAGCATTTCAGTGTAGATCAATACGATTTTCACGCGAGGAAAAAGCATTTCAGTGTAGATCAATACGATTTTCACGCGAGGAAAAAGCATTTCACTGTGGATCAATACGATATTCCCGCGAGGAAAAAGCATTTCAGTGTTGATCAATACGATATTCCCGCGAGGAGAAAGTATTTCAGTGTGGATCAATACGATATTCCCGCGAGGAAAAAGCATTTCAGTGTAGATCAATACGATATTCCCGCGAGGATAAAGTATTTCAGTGTAGATCAATACGATATTCCCGCGAGGATAAAGTATTTCAGTGTGGATCAATACGATTTTATCGCGAGGAAAAAGCATTTCAGTGTGGATTAATATTACTTTCCTACAGAGACATATGGCGGTAAAGATACGTTTCCATGTTGGAATTGTCGACCGCATGGAGTGAGTCGTATGCTGTTCAGCATGCAGGAGGAAAAACGATCCCTTTCGAAATCTTGTCCGTGGGCGTGGTTCATGCGGGTCGTCCTTCGGCGATGATATGTTACGGGGTGTCTCCTCTTATGATTTCATTAAAGGAACCTTCGCTCACGCCCACATGCGTAAGTCGGATATGACGTGTACTTGTATAACTCCACCCGCCACTTTCACATTGATTTCTCAAGTGAGAAAAAAATATATATTTACGAGACGTGAACAGCATACATGCTGGATTATACATTGTTACCCATGCAAGGCAAGATTCGTATTGATTGTTGTCTTTACAACCGAGTCGTGAATACAGAAACAAATCTCTCAATTTTTCAAAGATACGTTTTGATTGTTGTTTTTCCAATCTCGACGTGACTATAGAAACAAGTCTTTCTATTTTTCAGAGATTCGTATTGATTGTTGTTTTTCCAACCTCGACGTGACTATAGAAACAAGCTTTTCTATTTTTCAGAGATTCCTATTGATTGTTGTTTTTCCAACCTCGACGTGACTATAGAAACAAGTCTTTCTATTTTTCAGTAATTCATGTTGATTGTTGTTTTTACAACCGGCGGCATGATTATAGGAGCAAGCATTTTATATTTTTCTGAAGTTGGTATTGATTGTTGTTGTCACAGATTGGTGCAGGTTTTTTTGATTACTCTGCACACTTGTGTTGTGTGAGCAGGAAAGGTGAAGGGAAACTTATGTTGCAGTGCTCTCTTCTCTTTGACGTCTACGATCCAACAAGTTCACGATATTCACTCCTCTTGACAAATATAATTTTTATGCACCCAATATCGGTTTCTGTTCCTCTTGTTGCTTGATTGATTTGTAAATTAATGGGCGCGTTAGCACGTTAGCTATTTGTGCTCGTCACGTAACACGGGGACAAGCTCCTTACTCACTCGTTTTCTAAAACCAATACTAACACAAGTATTAGAACTAGTCTGTCTTTGGAGGGCTACAATCTCCATACTCTAGTTAAATGCTAAGACTTGAAAGGGCCAGCCGACCGTGGCGCAGTGGTTATCACAGTGCGCCACGACGCCAGAGGACGCGGTTTCGAATCCCGTCCTGTTTTGGGGTATTCTGTGTGTTTCCCTTAATTTCATCATATCATTTACTTCCTCTCATGGTCGCCATTAGCCAAAAGTGGCAGAAAAGCGACCCAAAATAACAAAAATTAAATCAGAATCAAACTTATAGGACACTGAGCACACGCAAGGGCAAGCACAGGACAACACAGAAGATCATACTGGCTGCGCGGACGCCAGAGCCTTGTTGGGCTGCACAAGTACAGTTGCATGCAAAAGTATTGCTTGGCAAATTGTCCATGACTATTTTCGTTATTTTTTTCTATTTTATCCTACGTGTTTTTAACGAATAAGATTTTCACTTATGCTTCTGCCGAGACTGTCAGCCATTTGTTTGGCGTTTTCTTTCAGTTCTTGAAGGTCTCACTGGGTGAATATAAGTCCATGAACATAGGGATGGACTTTTTTTTGCATGCCACTGTACAGTTATCGAGGTGTACTATAATGGTGGCGGGCCCAGCTGGTGGGTGACCTACATAGCTCCATTTGTCCACCAATCGTCTTCTAGGGGTGTGAGTGTCAACAACCTCAGTTGCGAAGTAAAAGCTGTAGGGTTAACAGCGCTCTCCCGTTACAACGTTGCCAAGCGTACGTCTGTTTTTGTCTTTTTTATTAGCTTGTCTGTACAGTGTTTGGGTGTTTTGTGCACTAATTTCCCATGCTTTGTGCACTATTGTACAACTTTTATCCAGTAACGGCGCTGGCCAACTCTCTCTCGTCCGTTTTAAAGTAAGTGTGGCAACATGGTGTGTATCCGACGCTCATTTGTTTCGTCCCGCCAGGAACTTTCGGTGCCTTGTGACACGAAAATGCCCGATGTTAGTCGAAGAGAATTAAACTGATCGCTGATCAGTGGCGTCGCGTGCGGTTCGCATACGAGTGTTCACAATAATATTTTTGTACTGAATGCACATTTACTCCTCTCCCTTGTAACTTCATCTTCAATGGAAAAAGTGAGAATAACAGTTCAATTTATTTTCAACAATTTTCCCCCAAAATCACGCTATATTTGAAGTAATTCAAGAAGAACCTAGGGGAAATTGTCCCTCTCCCCCCTTAAAACCTGCCAGGGTTAGCGAATTCTCGCTAAAGTTTGCAACTATGTAGCACAAGACATTTTCGAGTCCCCCTAGACATATGCTGCCATCTGGTGCCAAATGTAAGAAGTATTTCCGCTTGCATCAGTGTTCGCACAGCGAAGTGAACATCTTCGGGGTATAGTGCCAACAGCCCCTTAGCTGTCAGCTCTATGCAACACGCACAGCAATTGTGTTCAACGCCTTCCGTGGAACACCATGGGGGTCAGTGTTACTAACTATCTAGAGAAGTTATCAGACGGGAAGAGTAAATTGTGTGTATATATTCGTACATCAAACATAGTATTCTTTCGAATAAATATACGTATGTGTGTGTGTGTGCATTTATATGTAGGCTACGAAATTTAAGACATATACATGAGTGTTCATGTGCTCATGCGAACATTATCAGACGACGCGCCTGTCGATGATTCGTTGTTTGTCAGACACCAGCTGGAAAGGCAACCAGTATACGTGGAAGGGATGTTGAATTTTGGTACCTTATCAGAACGTCAGTTCTTACACACCCTGTTCCCCTTCCGTCCCTACAAGCACCAACCACAAGCTCTCCCCATTGCAACTTCTGGCTGGTCCGGTGTCGTGTCAGCCGCTAGTAATAGGGTTCGTGCTTAAAAGTGTCTAATACCCTCCCCCCTTTTCTCTTTACAGCTTAAGCCTTGTTGTCGTGAATTCCCCAACAGCGCGGTTAACGATGTGTAACGTACGACTCCAGATAACACCCCCTCCCCCTTTTTGTTGCAGCGTGCTCGTTCCAGGGAGGACATGAACATACACCCCCGCTAGTCCCATCTGTCCATGTACTTATCATGCAAGTCCATAAAGATGGATTTACGTGCTCGGGCTCGGCCATAAACATCCCTACAACAATCCATGCATGTTTCGTAACAATGGCTGGATTACGATGGGTGGGGGTGTAATTAAGTCGTTGCTAAGCCTTCATTTGGTAAGAATCGTGTAGGAAGTGGCGTGGAGGAATGTGTGGTTACCCTTGGTGATGCACAACTGTTTGTGTCATAATTAGACGTCGGATTTTAAGTTTTATCCTATTTTTTTCCTTAGCAGGTAAATAAGAAATAAGTTACGTCAGAGTTTCATTTAAAAACGAAACAACTGGTGAAGTTTTATAGCGCCTAAAATAACCTTTTTTGGTAAATTTCTTATCTCCAGAAAACGGCTGTAAATTTGCTAGTTCATTTAATTTCAATATTCGTAGTTACGTATTCTGCATTGAGTAACATTGTTCAAGGTGGCATTTCGCTTATTTCACGGAAAAAAGCTCTATTTGCGACATATCGAGTAAGTTTTCTTCGTTTCTTTTTGCCTTCGGTAACACGCAAAATTGCGGTCACAGTTTAACTACCGTACTCGGCATGCAGTGTTTCCACCCCACTACACCCAAAAATACCTACAAACCAAACTTTTTAAAGCCTATTTTAGGAACCTTAAAATCCGAGGTCTAGTAATAATAGAAAGAACAAGATGGACACTCGGTGTAAGGAGATAATGTGGGATATTTGATTTTGATTTTTGTTATTTAGCATCGCGACTGTGAGGATGAATGATGATGATGACGATGTTAATACGCGGATGACTTTGATGTCAGACCCTTCGATTTTCAGCTTCAGTCTTGGATTCATCCAAATACTACAGCATGTCCAAAGAGTTTGTGGACTAACGCCGCGCATAACGTCAGATACGGGGAGGAAGTGAGTGGGCGGAGCAAAGCAGTGCGCTCTGCTGCAAACGGCTGGCAGCTGCAGCCGCGCTTTCCCTCCATTCCCTGACTTCCCCTCTGTCGCGTTCATTGGTCAAGCCCTGTCGGGTCACTGCTTCCGCAGAGGACTTGTTTTCGGTCGCTTGGTTTACATGCTCACAGGACAGAGTAGATCAATAAACTTACAAACAAGAGCATAACGATATTCGTCGCCTACCAACTGTCACTTTCTTGATTATATGTTTCTCTGTCTCTCTCTTCTCTCCCTCTCCTTATTTCCTTAACCCTATTTTTGTACCACATTATTTCGTTCTTCATGGGTCTGTTACTTTCTTCCTTTTTTCCTATCACTTTCACTTTAGTTCTCACATTCTTCTCGAATGTGCCTAATTTCCTCCGACAATGTTTTAACGTTCCCAGGCGATTTATCAGCCATCTTGGGAGGTGAGCAGTGTTTTAACTAATGTTTTTAGGTTTGCAAGAAGAGCGGGCTTTGTCTTACCTTTTTGATGTGTATGTCATGTGCAGGTGGGTTTATAACCTTTAACCTTTCTCAAAGGGCTTTTTATACTCCTTTTGGAACACTCAAGAAAGGAATTTTCCCCAGTATACCTTGAAAGGCCGTAAATGGCCATGTGTGCCGATGCACACCAAAATTTTAAATTCTTTAATTCATCCATTCTTTCTATCTTTTTCTGTTATCCCATGTGTGTATGTCCTCTAGAGTAAATGATACAGATAATTTCTGTTATTGACTGTGGGTGTGGGTGGACAGAATAGAAAGGATTGATTCCAAACGAAAGAACAATGGAGAAAAGCACAAAGGGATTGACCGCAAGGGCGCCTCCATGGTGGGGCCAAGGGGCGCCTGCCCCCCCCTGAGATTTCTAGAAAGAGTTAATGTAATTCGAATGGTAACATTGTAGCGATATGTTATAACAAAAAATATCGTTTTCTGTGACTTACAGGCCGAAAGTTACATCAACTATTATTATTATTATTATCATTATTGTTATTTTACACTACCCTTTTACCACGTAAAAAATGGAGCAAAGGTACCATGAAGGACAGTAGGTTAAGTGGTGTCCGTCTCTGATTCATATCTGTGCATTGTGAAAAAGTACAAAAAAACCTGTTTTTCAACGAAGTGAAAGGCAGAAAGGCGAATCCAGTTTCTATAGTAGACTCGATTCTGAAGTTATATACAACGCCAATGTATTTCGAATTCAATTTGAATTTTATCATTTGTAAAGTAGTAGTAGTAGTAAATAATAATAATAACAATCGTTTATTTTAAGTGTTGAGCACAGTATGAAACCTTATACAGCACTAAGTCAAATACAAATACAAAAGTACAAAGTTACACGAATAAAATACATAAGCTGCAGAATAACATAAGTTAGCATATCCACACCTCAAGTTAAGTTTTCAATGAGATCCATTATATCTTTGATACTAATAATTGTTTATTGTTATATAATATTGTGCAATTAACTGTGTATTGTTCTAATAATAATAATGATCATATTTATTGAAGTGATGATAACGATTAAACAACCACTATGTTATACAAAATTAAAAAAATTGAATACATAATTATAAAATAAAACAGTGGATCCTACAATTTTATACATCAACATAAATTCAGATTGTATAATAATAATAATAATAATATAATAGCAATGCAATAATAATAATAATAAACGTTTCTATGACTCTGCTCCCACTGAGAAAAATCCTGGGAGCGTTCTTGATTGACCGCCACAAAGATTAAAAGCGACAGTGTCCCTTTCAGCGTCGTCCCGCCGACCTCTCCACCGAGCACACGTGTGGAAGAGCGTGTCACTTCGGCAGACGTCGAATGACAGGTAGGAGCATTTAATCTTAGAGGCTTGGTGAAGACAAACGGGGTTTGATGACCGGTCCCCTTCGCCAACTGTTCCCGACGGCTCCGGCGTGCATTTTTAATGGATCCCCTCTCTCGGAGTGAAAATGCACTCGACTTCGGAGGCTGAATGACCTGTTTCAAACCCTCCTCTGCAGGGAAGCGCCAAATCGTAAATCAATACCAGACTTCAGGTGCCCTTTCAACTTAATAGCCGGTTTCTCGTGCCGTAACTGAATTTCCCTTTTCGATCCGAACTCCCTGTTTCCTTGGAAACTGCTGAAGAGATTCGGTCGCGGTTTCGTTGGCAAATGCTTCATTGTTGGCGTACTGTTTCGGGTGGAGTGTAGTGTCCTTGTTCTGATCTCTGCCAGACCCACAAAGTAGGATATTTGATCTCGTTGCTGTTTGCGATACCTTGCTGGTTGTCGGTTCTTGTGTGGCGCCATCTTTGGATTTACCACTGCTTTTAGACGTCTCGTTGCCGTACTCTTACCGATGCAATATAGTGTCCCTTTGCTGATCTCTGCCAGACTCACGTCAACTCAAACCAGACCAAGTCTCGTTGCTGTTTCAGATATCTTGGTGGTGGTTTGAGTCTGTTCTCGTCTGCCGCCATCTTTGGATGTACCACTGCTTTCAGATATTTGGTTCCCGTACTGTGTCCTTGTGCTGATCTCTGCCAGACGCACAAAGTAGTATCTTTGGCCTCGTTGCTGTATGCGATACCTTGCTAGTGGTGTGCGTCGGTGCTTGCCTGGCGCCACCTTTGGATGTACCACTGCTTTTATCCTTCGTCTCCAATGGAACCGATTTCTGTTGTCGTCAGTTCTCTATTGGTTCGTTTCACTTTCTAGTGTGGTTTGGAGCACTGTTTACTCTCCGATTGGGCGTGTCATCGATTTTGATTGGGTTTACTGTCGCTTTAGTTTGACCTCCCGTCCTCTGTGGTTGAGTGTATCGGCCACTTTGATTGTTTTACTAACCCAATAGTTCAAAGCATATCTGTCTCTCTGCTACTTTGGAGTTTGGCTTATTCCTCCACTTCAACTAGTTTAACTGTCCTCTGTGTTGGATGCACTTTTTTTTCTGTACTGTTCTAGTAGCTGAAAGGCATGTTTTGTACCAGTACAGTTGTAGTGTCATGTGCTTTGAATGGGCGTAACGTTCACTCAGATGGTATGTTCTGTCCCATTTTATTGAATTTACAATCTCTATTATACTTTCTCTTATTGTCAACCCTACCCTTCTTTTACCATCCCGTTCAGTAGGATGCATATCTTCTTCTCTCTTTGATTGTGCCTACATTTTTTCTTTGTCAGGCCTACCACCTCACTGTCTAAGCCTACGTATTATAGTTTTATAATTAGATGAATAATATTTTTCTGAAAATTGTAGTAGCGTATACAATAGTAATCATTGCATTAGGCGCCAAGCTGCAATAAATGTATTATTTTCTTTCCCTTTTTTAAATCTCTTCTTCCAGGGTGTAACGGGTGAGTTCCTGGTAAGCACCAAAATATCAGCCTCTCTAACACGTACTTCTGGACTACATTCTTGCAGGCTAACGAGGCTTTGACGTCTGGATTCAGAGCAAGTATAACGTCTGTGGGATATTTGTTGCACACAGTCCGAGTGTGTTTGCGATTTTCATTTGGTGAGTTTTATCTTATCGCCATCCTCATCTTTGCAATTAGACAAAAGTGGCAGGAGAGCGAAGTAAAATAAACCATATTAATATTGTCTCTTCATCCTTTACCTTTCCTCTTTCCGCCGCCCCCCGTAGCGGAGTGCTTAGCACAGGTTAGCCCCGGGTTCGAATCCTAGCCTGGATGTTTGTGAGAGTGTCCAATCATCGATTTCATCATATCATCACTTATGCCCATCTTTGCAATCAATCAACGTTTCCTCTTTTCTTTATCTGTTTCCGTCTCTGTCTCTCATCCTTCGTATGTTGGTTCTTTTTGTCGCTTTTGTATCTCGTCGGTTAATCGCAAATATGAAGATCAATGACAAACGGATAGGATAAATGGTTGGACATAACCCCTTACTCGAACAACTCGGCATGGAAGCCGGATAGACGTACTTCTTAACTAAGCGAAGGAGTTGTTTTGATTGGCGCGTTCCTGCAAGATTGTCCCGTGTTAAATTGAGCAGTTCATCACCTTTTGATGCACGGTCTTTAATAGAACCGGCAAGGAGAGAAGCTATGTGCTTGATTCCGCATCGCCTACTTAAAGCAGCTAACATCGTAATTATCTGACGTTAGCACGTTTCGCATTCTTTATGAAACCTTATGGGAGTGAAGTGGCTACCTGCGATCCTGCGATTAACCGTATACAGCAGCTCAGCATTCTAACGACTGCGTAAAGAGGTGCTAACACTTCGCATATCTTGGCATGAGCTGTCAGAATGCCTTGCTTGTGACGCTGGGAAGGATTACGGCGAGACAAATGAAGGTTGCACAGCGGTGCGTGTCGTACAAGATCACTTAGATAGGGAGCAATTGAGCGGGCGACTGATTAATGTTGAATTAAGTTGAAGTGACGTTCGTGCGACAATCATCTCAGCCGATTTTGCTGTATTTAGTGTTTTGTCGCTTTAACTATTTTCGCTTTTAAATATCTTGGAGATTTTTGATTGGTCGTTCTTTGTGGTGTAGTGGTTGGCGTCATGCTAGGAGTGAGAAAAGGAGAATTAGAGATAAAAATAATGGGAGAAACGTTGTGAGAGAGAAAGAGTCTGAGAATAGCTCCAAGCGAGAGAGACAATGGGAGAATCGCCGTGAGATAGACAGGAAATCGGATGAATCGCCGCGAGAGAGAGAGAGAGAGAGAGAGAGAGAGAGAGAGAGAGAGAGAGAGAGAGAGAGAGAGAAGGAGATGAGGGAGGAAACGGGGGGATCGTCGCCATCAAGAGAGACTAGGAGAATCGTCGCCACAGAGATAACGAATGGGAGAATCGTCGCAAGCAAGAGAAAGAAAGGGAGAATCGTCGCGAGCGAGAGAGAGAAAATGGGAGAATCGCAGCAAACGAGACAGAAGGATGGGACAATCGACGCGCGAAAGAAAGATGGGAGAATCGTCGATAGCGATTGAGAGAATGGAAGAATCGCCGTGAACGAGCGATTCAGAGAGAACGAGAGATTCGGGGAGAATTGCCGCGAGCGAGCGATTGAGAGAATGGAAGATTCCCGTCGAGCGAGAGAAAGAATAGGAGAACCATAGTGAGCGAATCTCCCTGTTCGTTAACCAGTCTTGCAAGCTTTCGAGAGTAACGATGTACCGAGACGAGAAAAGCTTACCCACTTTTTTTCTTTTTGTTTGGCCTCTACATTTAAATTACGCGGAACAATAGGAGGCAGGTGGGGCAACCGTTGAAAGTAACTAAAAGTTACTGGAGAAGTGGTGATGAAGTTTCAAAACTAGTTAGGAACTTGGGGTATCGCTATTGTGCGTCGACACCTTCTAAAGAAGGCCAAATGTTTTGCGGAAAGAGAAGGAAAGGAGGAAGCATGGAGAGGGTGAGAGAGAAAATGAGAATAACGTATAGGACGACCAATAGAGCGAGAGAGGAAAAATACACAGAGAGATGGAATCAGAGTACGAGAGGAATAAATAACGGCAATGAGACCCAGATTCTGAGCAAGAAGAACAAAGAATCATAGGAAAAGAGATATGAAGAAGAATCAGAGAAAAGAACCAGTGAGAGTACTAAAAGGAAGAAAGTGAGAATCAACATGGGGAGAGATTGAAAAGAAGAGAAAAATTACTTAGCGAAAAGAAGAAAGAGAGAGATAGTATGTGAAAAGGGGGTATGAGAAGATATGAGAGAAATGGAGCGAAGGAGATAAACAGATTCAATCAACGACTGAGCGCGAAGAAAAGAAGAATTAGAGAAAGGAAAAAATTGAAGGGGTGGTTGGAGAGATAGAGAAAGCGAGAATGTCTGCGAGAAGAAGGGAGAATCAGGAAAGGAGATAGTTGGATCGACGGGTTGAGATAGAATCAGACATCGACGGAGAGCGAAGGAAAGAAGAAATGGAGCGATATAAGAGAGAAAAGAGAAAGACAGAGAAAGAACAGTGTGTGTTTCTGTGAATTGAAGTGAGAATCGGAGCGAGCGAGAGAAACCGAGGGAAATGGAGAAATAGAACTAGGCAATGACGGAGAGCGATAGGGAGGCTGATGAGGGCGAGAGACCAGAAGGAAAAAAAAAGAGCAGTGAAAGGAAGTAATTACGAGCTGCGCTTATGCAGATTAATTAGTTAGCGGCGCCTATTGACGAGTCCGTTCACTGGCCGCACAATAGCGCGGTGTTTGCCTCCCCGCCTCCCCCACCCGTGCATAAACTCATACAGAACACCCCCCCCCCCCCCCCCCCGCAGCTCGGATATTGATTTCGGTATCAACGGGCTGTGGAAGAATTGTCAAAACAAAACATGTAAAAAGTTTCGTTCTATTAAAACACGCCGTTTTTTGGTTGGAAATATTTGGATGTGACAGAGAATGTAATGGGACCGCTTGAATTGGGGGAGGTTTTTTTTGTTTTTTTTTCCTAAAGTGTTGGGATTTCGAGGGAAGTTTTGGTGTACCTGTTTCGGGGAGTGGTACTGGCAGACTGGCGAGAGAACTGTTAATTTTCCAAGTGGGCGATTCATCTCCTGAAAATGGACGACTCTTGCATCCGTGTGTGTTTTCGGGTGGTGAGCATGAGTTTTCGTTCTGTTGGCTGTGTTGGCGTAAAAACATCACGGGACGAGATAGAATTTAAGCGTACATTTTTACCCCCTTCCTATGAACGTTTCTAGATGGGGAACATTTATTATAAATTGGCTAAGAAAACAATTTATTCTCTGCTTGTCATTTCAACGGAAAAAATGACACGGACACCGTTTCGATAGATCTGTAGAGGGCAAAATGTTTGCAATCACAGCGTGACACTTATGCTCTTCAGAACCTTATTTCAATCCAAGACAAAAAATATTCTACACAATTTCTGATAGGAGCGACAGATCTTTTAGATTCTTAGAATTTCATGTTCTATCGTGATTGTTAGCAACGGCCATATTGAATCATATTTTCAAACGGACCGTGAATTTCAAGTTCCACAGAGTTTTTCTAGTTTTGCTTTTGTTGGTGGTTAAACACACTACCGAAGAAACTATGTTTATTGCAGTTTTGTACACTACGTTTGTGTAGATTTTTTAAAACGATTTCCGGTTTTCGAAATATGTTCTCGCAAGGGCTCGAGCAATGAATGCGCGAGAGGCGAGGTGAGTGCATGCTGGAAAAAGAAACGCAGCACAGATATCAGCCGTTTGCGGCAACACGCACTGCTATGCTCCATCCACTCACTTTCTCCGCTTCTCTACCGTTATGCGCGGCCTTGCTCCACATATTCCCGAGACAAAGCGCAGACAGTTTCTCGGTTGTCTCTTTTTTTTTGCATAGCTTAATTGCATCTATGAGGATGATCACACATTTATGCAATAGATGAAAATAGATGGAGAAAAGAGAAGCTTTCCCACTCAGTCTGTGACTAGCACTATGGAGCTAATGAGTACAGAAAGAAGACAAATCTACGAGATATATCATTAAAGAGTAAATAAGAATGAAGTTTCGAAACAAAAGAGTGTTTTTTGTAATGCCATCATCTCCCTTCCCCATACATTTTCACATTCTCCAATTTGTAGAAGCAACAGAAGTTTTGTATTTCAACCTCCTTACTCTCGCTTTGTTGCACGCTCTTCACTTCCCAGTGTTTCAATGTTTCACTCTTTTTTTTCAGCTCTGTCTTCTGTCTTTTTCTGTTTAAATATCTATTAGTTCTACATTTTATTTTATTTTCTAATCGGTGACATTTCGACCTTTTTTCCCCTTCCCCTCTTTGCGTTCGACTCTGTATTTCTCCTCTCTCTCTCTTCATCTCCGTCTGTATGTGTGTGTCTCTCTCTCCTTAATTGGATTTTGTGCATCCTTTTCTGTTTCCGTAAAGCTTCTTATATTTTGTTCTTTATTGCTCGGATTTCTCTTTGTGTTTGCGTTCGAATTGATCTCGTTATTAACTTTGAAGTGTTTTCTTCCTTTCCTTACATCTCTCTGCTGTTCGATCTGGCATTCCTATTTTTCCTAGTTCCTCCGCGGATAAGAGAAGAAGTTTCCATTTTTATTTTTTCTTATTTCGAGAGGAGCTTCCGAACTTCTGAGAGAAAAAAAACAATTTGACAACTTCTGGAACGTTTTTCTCCGACAATAAGTGTCTGACTGTAGTGCCTTTAAAATGAATAGGACACTTTCACAACATATCCTGTAATCGCTAAAGGAAGACTTAACTAGATCACGTTCTTTTTTCCAGCAAAGACATGTCCGCTCAGGGTTTTAATCGCTTTCAGAATTAGATGGTACCGCTTAGTAGCTGTATTAGTAATAGCAATGTTCTCAGAAATTTATTATCTGATGGTCGCCGACCTTCATGCTCTAACAAATGAACATCGAGTGGCGCAAAGAAAGTGATGAAGCTTTTTTGTTAGTGAAATATAACAATGCTGAATTAGCAACACAGAGACATTGCTAAAATCTGGAAACATGAGAGATTTTTCTTTCTGTCTGCTGTTTATTCACTAGTGAGTACTCTCCTCTCCCCTCCCCTTTTAGGTTTTCAAATAATTGCAAGTAGAACTTGTTGAACTTATATTCTTATATCTTGAAGTTATGAAAAAATCTCGACTCGAAGCATTATTGCTGCTCACAGTGTGGTATTTCAAAAATTTCCTATATAAAGTATACAATACAATATATGTGAATTCTCTACCTCCAAGAGTCAAAATTAGCAACCGGAAAGGGTCATATCTCCTACAAGTCAAGAAAAAGTCAACATATTGACATGTAGGTCAAGAAAAGTTAAGAAATTATGCTTGAGGTCAAGAATTTTTGCAATTTTTTTTTACAGTATAGTGAATTTACATTGTTATGTGCCTATATTGAGATTTGATAAAACTGACTATTTGGAAATTTCCGATCCAGGATGAAGCATTATTTTTTTTTTACATGCATTAAGAATTATAGCAAGTCTAAATTTCTTATTAAAGTACAGCTTCAGTTTTCATCTCAACCGGCCTTGTATGGGTTTTTCATTGAATAAAAATATCGTTTTTTAAAAAATTTCCAACTATACCTAAGTAGGGGGCGATTATATAAATGGCAAGGAAAAGGAAAGAGAAGGTCAAGAAAAAGGAAAGAAGGGTCAAGAAAAATCAAGAATTTTTGGGTTGTTATTTTGGTAGACATCCTGAAATACCAACCTGGCTTTCCATATTATCGAATTCCATGCAGAGAGTCAAGAGCGTTTGTCTATAAAAGTAAATGAAACAATTTTAACTCCAACTGAAACGAAGAGAATTGAGTTTGATCAACTTTAGAATAGGTCCAAATCTTGGTATAGCCGTACATACAAACAAATAGCACAATAGCTCGATAATACCATGGAAATGTAGCGAGAAAATCATATATTGGTTGTTTGCCAGGATAAATGATAATAAGAGAACCAATCTCCAAACAGAATGGAGGCTTCGACTAGCCAGTTTGCAAACTGATTAACTGTGTGGAGTGATTACACTACTAATAGTTCGTCTGAGAATAACCCAGTTGACGCAAGCGGTGAAACACAATGGATGTGTTGATTAGTCGAAACCATTTCTTGCTGGTAAATTGCAGCGTTGCGCCGCAGTAGGGCAAAGCCGTAAACGAAGAATGAACAATTTACAGCAACGAGTTTCCGATTGCTCGTACGTGATTGGAACTTCCGGCAGTTGAAAACTAGGTTGCTTCTCGTGATTTGCCTTTTACGGTCTTTGATGTAGGATCATTTTCCGCAATTGATCGCCAAAGAACCATTATTGTATGGGACTATAAAATACTGCTTCTAAGTCAACGTGATATTGCACACAGAATTGTCACAGGAATGAACAATGTTCAAGACAAAATTCAAATGATAAGTCGAAAAGTAAGGTATACCTTCAGTATCGTTGTAAATCTGCGATAACTTAACAGTACAGACCAAGATGGTGTGGAATGTTATAAACACCCTGGATTGCATTTTGCAGACTAAGGAGGCTATGGCGCCAGGACCTGCAACCAGGCTAACTCTCTATAGCAATTGTGTTCTGTCGTCCATGTGTGTTTGTGACTGTTCCTTCATCCATCTCATTGTAACCCCCATTAATCTTCGAGATTGACCAAAAGAGGCAGAATCTAATGTTATAGAGGCTCTTACCCAATACATTCTTCATCATTCTAAACCCATGGAAGATCATTCTGAATAACGTTGTATTCCGACAAAGCCCAATATCGTTTCTTAACTTGTGAATGAAGAATTTTAACCTGCAATAGCTTTTTCGTCGTCCATTGACTATCCTATGTTCAGCTTCCACTGGATCTTGTTAGCTGAAGATTCTTGGAAGCTCAGTTTATAGAATCTTGACTAATTTCACACCTCATGTTTTATAGTTTGCGAACGATATTAGACTCTTTGACAACATCGTCTCACTGTCTGACTTTGTGAGTGAGAAGCAACCTTCTCATGTGTATCACGAACGTAACTTTGATAGAAACCTTAAGTTCCATCATCATTTTGGAACCCGACCGTTTGAAGGCCAAATCATCATATTAACAAAAAAATGTAGTTTAGAGTGGGCCACATAGTCCGTCTTCTGAAAGTACACGTGCAACTGTACTGTACGCAGCAGGGGCTGCCAACAGTGTTGTCTTGACGAACCTTGCCTTTGGCATTCCTGTTTTTAAGTTGTGGTTCATGTGGTTAGTAAGGAGCAAACAAGTAGTATGGTGTTGATCAGAGTATTCTTTTAATTTTGTGGTTATACTTACTGAACTACAGGACCCGTCGTCTTTCAGACTTTTTTCCTACGGGGTTATCTGTAAGCAAGAGAGTATGTAAGTCCCCCACGTACAGTTGGACACTCCCAGAACATTGACTCAAAAAAAACATTTTAGTGCATCCCCGATGGCGTAGTGATAACATCGTCGCCTTGTAACTACGGCATTCCTTCCTGGTTCGATACCCGGTGGAAGCACTTAGTGCTTCCGATCTGACTTTAATCTGTAGGCCCAGTCCCGATTAGTCCATCTGTGCATAAAGCACACTTCAAACCAATTTCAATCAAAAGAAAAATGTATTTCTTTATCATGCGCATGTTTTTTTCTTATGATTTGTTTTATTTTACTTCACTTCTTGTACCACTTTTTGTCTAATTTTTGAAGATTGTGATGAGTGATGATGATATGATGAATGGACTCACAAACACCCATGTCCAGGCCAGGATTCGAACCCGGGACCCCTGAAGTCGTAGCGCGATGTGATAACCACTCCGCCACGGGGGCCGACATATGCACATGGAGGACATATCAATGTTCCAAAGCAGTTTCGGTTAACTGTTCTTCAATAGAACGTCATGTCACCGGAAGTTGAGTGATTTCCAATTCAGCCTCAATATTTCAGCTGCGGCGGCGATGGAGATGAGTTGCTAGGAACACGTAACTTTTAGCGCAAGGGGATCCTTTCCTTTAGATGTTATGGTTTATGTGGATCGCCTTATGCTTCCGACAGTACAATAATGGCGCACTTGAATGAGTGATTTCGTTTATATTACTTCGTTTTTTTGCCATTTTTGACTAATCGCTAATATAGAGTGATGATGTGATTAAAATGATGAAGGGATACTCACAAAGAACACCCAGGCCGGGATTCGAACCCTAGCGGCGTAGAATTCTGGCCCACTTGAACTTGGCACTTCTATACGTAGACCTGCACATTAGTTTCGTTGCCACTCATCTTCGCGGTTGGTGCTACTGAACCAGACATAACGAACTCAGGTGGTCTGGATGGATTTACCCATAATCCAACCGTTCCATTTCACAGTCGGCTGGGGGTTTCCGGTTCCGGTGCATTGGATTGACGAAGGACTTGTCCGGATTCCTTTTTCTGCCGTACCTTCCTCGAAGATTCCCCTGGCGGTAGTTACCCAAATTCAGCGGTTCCTAAAGCCGCGGCTCTTTTATGCAATCACCTCCGCGTAGGCGTGCCGAGCAGGCCACATTGCGGGTGGCCTAACGGTGGGATTTCGGGAGACTTGATGGGGGTCTGGAACGCCTTGTTTGCGACGGGTGAGGGATGGTCCTTTAGCGTCTTGGGTTCGTGTACTATATCAGTCCCACGACCCTTTTGAAGTCAAGAGCCCCCCCCCCCTTGTGGAATGGCTTTCACGCACCGCGAAATTGCGTCTCAGAATGGCAAGCGCGTGCCCCCCTCCTCTCCTCTCTTCTCTTCTCCATCCACTTTCCTCGCTTCTTGGAAGGCTCCTCCTCCACCCTCCGTTGTTTAGCTCCGTTATTGCTGCATGTATATGAGCACTGGGGACCTAAGGACTGTTGCAGGTGGAGGTTTTTGGTTCTTTCGCGATTGCAGCCGTTCTCTCTTGTAGAGACTTGTTGCAGGCTAAAGGGGCTGTGGCGCTTGGCATCACAACCAAGATAATCGTATGACTTTGTCATGAAGTTACTTAACTGCCATATAGTACAGGGTTATTCAAAATGGGTAAAAGTGTAAGCATAGAAGACAGGGAGAGATGGAAACACTTTTAACCATTTCTGCACATCTTCATTTTATCCATTGGTCGCTTACTTCCTGACTACTACAATTTCTGTAATCTTGACACGTTCTTTAGTCAAAAGAACATGATTTAACTAAAATAGCAAATAATATATAAGTTCACACGAAAGACTCGAAAGCATTCGCTTGATGCCTCTCAGGGTATGGGGTAATATCTCTCTGTTAGTTCGTCAAGTAAAAATCAAAGTTAAGTTTGCAGTAAGAAAAAGGAAGTCTATTTTATTTCTTTGCAAACTAAATACTTATATGCCTAACATATAATCCATTTCACTCAAAGAAATTAAACTTCTTATAATTCAACTTGATCACTCTATTCAAAAACCGAGCCCGAACTTCAAAGTCAAGACAAAACACAATCGTAATTGCCATGGTAACAGCTCTCAACAAGATAAGTATATACAGGTTAGTCACTATCCTGACATTATCAGTGATAGGTGAATTACAGAAATTAAGATTAAAGAACAATAAACATTTGTACAAGAGAAAAGATAATTATTAACAATAAGTATTAGTGCAATGGGAAAGGACGTGTCAATCTCTTCCAGACACACTTTCCTTTAATTCTTACTCATTCTTGAATTCCGCCGACCAACTTGACTGAGGTCTTCTGTACACTTCTTTCCAATTCTTACACTAATTAATGTGGTTTAGCCGACCTTGGTGGCGCAGTTGTTAGCACAGCGAATCCCGGCCTGGGTATGGGTGTTCTTTGTGAGTACACCATAAATTTCACCATAATGTAACAATCTATAAAATCAATGAAAATGTTTAAGTACAAAGAACTCCAAATCTCAGACATCACTCATTCGCATCTTCGCGAGTAGCCAAACGTAGCAGAAGAGCGAAGTGAACCAAAACAATCTTATCATTCTGTTTCCCACACTTTCCCGCCATGTATTTCCATGTAGTAAGTAGTTTTACTGTCTCCCATCACTATTTGGCTTCTTCGTTCCTTCTGCTACTATCGGCCTTTGTTTCTATCTAGGTAATGTCGTCGTTTTATAAACGAGGGGTCCCGGGTTCGATACCCGGTGGAGACACATAGTGGTTAATCTTTATCTTGTAAACGAGGGGTCCCGGGTTCGATACCCGGTGGAGACACATAGTGGTTAATCTTTATCTTGTAAACGAGGGGTCCCGGGTTCGATACCCGGTGGAGACACATAGTGGTTAATCTTTATCTTGTAAACGAGGGGTCCCGGGTTCGATACCCGGTGGAGACACATAGTGGTTAATCTTTATCTTGTAAACGAGGGGTCCCGTGTTCGATACCCGGTGGAGACACATAGTGGTTAATCTTTATCTTGTAAACGAGGGGTCCCGTGTTCGATACCCGGTGGAGACACATAGTGGTTAATCTTTATCTTGTAAACGAGGGGTCCCGGGTTCGATACCCGGTGGAGACACATAGTGGTTAATCTTTATCTTGTAAACGAGGGGTCCCGGGTTCGATACCCGGTGGAGACACATAGTGGTTAATCTTTATCTTGTAAACGAGGGGTCCCGGGTTCGATACCCGGTGGAGACACATAGTGGTTAATCTTTATCTTGTAAACGAGGGGTCCCGTGTTCGATACCCGGTGGAGACACATAGTGGTTAATCTTTGTCTTGTAAACGAGGGGTTCCGGGTTCGATACCCGGTGGAGACACATAGTGTTTCGAATCTTTAACCTGTAGGTCCAGTCCCGACCAGCCTGGACTTGAAACAAAAACTCAGTTATTTCTATCTAGATTCTCACTTTTCTCTCGTTATCTCTTTCTACATTTTGCCATTCCTCTCTCTTATCTACCTCATTCAAGTACTATCCTTCTCACTCTATCATTCTCTCCCCTATTTCTCCGTGGTTCTGGATTTGTCGACTGCGGGCTTCGACGAACGAACGTGGCATGCGTGCATGTGATAGACTTTGAGAGCCATCCGTGCAGAAATTAGCCCGGGGAGGCGGGGTTGAGGACGTCCTCCCCTCCCCTCTCCTCGCTGTGCATTGGAAAACCTACGACGCGTAAAATATGCAGGAGTGCGTGGGAATACAGAGCGTGTACTTGCTGTTTGATGTTCCTAATTTGTTTGTGACCCGACTTCGTTGCGTCCGAATTCATTCGGGTATTTCCGCGTACATGGGAATGGTGGAATGAAGGGCGGACGGTTCCACGATGAATGAATCAGGAATGACGTTTTGGGATCCGTTTATTTGCGATCCAATCGTATGTTTGCGAACGGTTCGTTTCGGGAATTGAAGCTGATCGCAAGATTACTGCAGGATGTAATAGCAATTTATAATTAAAAGTTACCTAGTTCCTATATTCCTCTGCATTTTAGTTTATATTTTGCAGGGTGGCCACTCACCGGGAATTCCTTGAATTCCGGGAATTTTGCGTGAATTTTCCTCCGAAGACGTGAAAAATTGCAACTTCTATTAATCCAAAGAACCCAATGATTGTATACATATTTATAAATGCCCTGAGGCAATTTTTTTCATAGTTCAGCTTATACTATTATTATTATCGAAGAAGAAAAGAAAGCTGCGTAGAAAATAAAACTGAATTATCTCAATCCGTTTACTTCGTTAGTGTCCTTTGCAAAACAACCTATCTGACAGACGGAAGATTATTGCAAGATAATATAATTTGGATTTGATTAGGTAAATTTGAATTTGAAGTTCTTGCACACAATTAAAATTTTTTCGTAGACTACTATATCCCGTAACATTTGTGACTTGTGTTGGTAAATGTATTTCAACTCTTGAGTATGTGAAATGGCCAATGTGAACTCCTTGCCTTAAACTATATGTATATATACACGCAGTTTAATTGAATAGAACTTAATTTTTTGGGTACATTATCACACACATACCCTTTATATTGTTTATATGTTGTGTGTGTGTGTGGGGGGGGGGGGGAGGCGGTAATATTGTAAAGTTGAAATGGAAGAAACATCTACTTGTACCCTTGAATTATTGGAAAGTTTGCCTGGAAAACTGGGAATTATACTGAATTTTATCATGCCCTAGAGTGGCCACCTTGTCTTGCGTATGGGGTCTCCGTTATAGCATAGTTGTAATGTTATCAACTTGTAAGCAAGGGTCGCGCGGTTCGATAATGATGAACAATGATAACATATATGATGAACCATGTAGAGTGATGTCAAAGGCTTCCTTAGGCTATTTGTGCATATGGTTTTATTAACCGCAAACAACATTTTACACAATCCGTGCATTCACCATTCACTCACATTACCGATATATTTCCAATATCCTGACAACGTGTAAGTTGTCTTCTTCTTCTTCTTCTAATAAACACCTATCAGATACCTGGTAGGGGATGCATTTCAATGGCCTTGTTTCGATTACCTTATCGATGCATCAAGCAATAAATTCTGTCAAATTTTTCTATTCTCTATAATACAACTACTTGTACTGTGCCCCAATTTCCCTAATTTCCTGCATGTTATCCACTCGGTGCTTGTTTTTCTGCTTTTAGTGCCCATACCATTCACTTACTGCCTATTTCCCTACCTTAGTGTCCTTATCTTCTACTTAGCACTTATTCCCCACCATTTAGTACCTATACCCTCCACTTACTGGTCATTTTCTCCATTTAGTGCGTATACTCCGCATATCCTGCATTTAGTGTCCATGTCCTTAGTGTTAATGTCGTCAATTTAGAGCTTACTTTTCCTGCACTTGGAACTTGCTTTTTAATATTATTAGTGCATGTACGCCACATTTGTCACTAGATCTTCCACACCGTGCTTTTCTACTTTGCGCATATGTGCTCGCTTTCAAATCTGTATCCTGATCTTCATGCACATTTTATCATCTAGTGCCAACCGATCTCGTGGTGGTGTGATCAGCACAACGTTCTACGAGCTTCAGGTCATAGGTTCGAACCCTGGGCAATTCATATGTGTAGCATGGTGTTCGCCAGATAATCTATTTCACAAGTTCATTATTCATCATCGCCGCGATTGACCTAACAGTTAGAAACCCATGTATATTTCAGAAATACATGAGACTCCCAACATTTTGAAAATTTACTTCGTTTTCATTTCAGGTCATACTCTTGTGATTCCAATAAGAGCAGGAGCAGAAACTCAAAAAGTTGATGTGGTAATGTTGTAGTTCGCGCTAGAACCACAGTGGCGCAAAAACATTAAATTGGTTCCAAAATAGCGATTCCAAACGAGCGTGCACAGGTTGCGTGGTGATATTTGATTTAGTGGCTAAAACATGTGTGCATGTTTAATTTTTCTTTATTTTAAATATGGCACCCCTAGATAATCCTGGCGCCGTCGCTGTAACCCGGCATCCAGGAAGAGGTTGTAGAAAATGTGTGGAGATCGCTGGAAATACTCTTCGTGCCACCCAAGGCGCCCATGAACTGAATTTTGTGAGTTATATTATCTTTTTCCTGTATAGTAAAGATGGTATACAAATGTTCCTTTCCACTATATTTGTTTAAAATGTTGGTCTCACGGTAGACACCCTGAATAAACTATCTAGTGCCAGCTATTCGCACATACCTCTCCTAGCTTAGTGCCTATACTGTATTTAAAGCACAGCCGACCTCCGTGGAGCTGTGGTTAGTGTAGCGCCCTACCACGCGAGGGTCCTGCGTTCGAATTCCGGACTGGGCATGTGTCTAGTTTGTTAGTGCACCTCCATCAATTTCATCCTATCGTCACTCATCCTCATTGTTGCGATTAGCCAAGAGTGGCAGAAAAGCGGCGGTAAATATAAAAATCTACTCGTAGTGCACATACCATCTCGTTTGCATGCATCTCGTATTTAACGTATATATTTCCCCCATTTTCTGTTTATTTTCCCTGTGTTTTGGAGATGTTAGTCTCCGCGACTCGTGGTAGATACTGATGCTGTGCCTTTATCTTGATTCGATCCGCGCAGACTGGAGAGGCCAATGGAACCTGACTTGTACCTCTGTTTGCGGACATTACAGATGTAAATGCGGTCCGCTGAGAAATGTAAACAGGGCGCTGGGAGACCGGAGAGAGAGGGAAGGGGGGAGAGAAGTTGTGGAGTAGACATTAGGAGAAGAGCGCTGGAAGGGGGGAGGTGAAGTAACGTTGTGCTCTAAGCGACTGGGATAAAAATTGCGTCATCGTCCCCGAGATGGCGCGCAAGTCGGCCGTTGACGTGCAAAAACTAGGCATTTTCTGGTCACTTCGGAGAGGAACCCGGAATCGAGCGGACGTGCTTTTCCTCTCTCCCGTGCTGATGTCAAGCGCAGGTCGCCCGGTCCTGTCCAAACAGAGTGGTGGCCGTAGAAAAAAGAGGGAGACGGGAGCGATGCTATAAATAATTCACGAATTGTGTTTTTGCTGGACTTAATGAGATCTCGGGCGAGATGATGATTAGCCTCGGCCGGAGCAAGTTGCCACGTGATTGCTTCCAGGAGACTCGCAGCGGGACTCCAAAAACAAAAAAGGATCGCATTCAAGATTGCCCAGTTGCAACCTTTGTTGTATAAAAGTTGATTTTAGCTGTTGAGAGACCTGATAGATGTCACGCGAGAAACTAAGAAACAAGTGATGCTTTGGACTCTTTTTAAAATATTCGGGAATTGTAGAAAGACATTCTTTGGTTCATTTATTACTTTCAATATTTGTATTATTATTTCATTTTGCACTTTCCTTTATTCCGATTACCTACCCATTACAGTGCATCAAGTTCCATTGGAAACTGAATGTCCAATCCCGTTTTGCCTGTGCACAGACTATACCAGTCAGGACATTTGCCGTGCCACAACTGTTGCACATGTTAAAGTGTACTAGGCATGTAGCATAACTTTCTAGGTTTATGCATGTACTGGGTGGGAAATAAGCTTTTGCTAGGGATCCACAGTAAAAAAGTAACAACAATTAAGAAATTATGGTAATACCAAATGTTTACTACGACAATTGTGGTTTTACAAAAACAAAATTAAAAGTTAGTACGTCAGCCGTTTGCTTCTCTCACAGCACGAAGACGATCAGGGTAGGAGCTCGGAAGATTTCTTTGGCAACGGAGGAGTTACTGCGCCGCCATTTCCCATTGTTTCCACTGATGATGTATTTGCTTTCTTGAGATAGTTTTTGTGGACGCCCACCACTAAAGTGGGCATAGCAAACATCGTACCCTTTCTTCCAATTGTCAGTTACCCAACGTTCACTTCGATGCAGTTTCTTTCCGACCCATTTGCGGTTGATGAATGCTGCTCCACCTTCCATTGCTTCTCGAAACGCATTGGCTATTATCCGATCGACAACTCGCTGCTCCTCACTGTCGCACAACAGATTCGCCATCTTGGAATTTATTCCTGAAACACAGAAAAAAGCCTACTTTAACACACCACACTTCAAATGACTCCATGTTAACACAGTTTTCCTGCAGACTCCTAGCAAAAGGTTATTTCCCACCCTGTATGTAAGAAGTTTTGTAAATAAAGGAAATATAATAATTTATTTTATTATAGTCCCAGGCGGAACACCCCGTATACTTGGATAGTTGGAACATAGGCTCTGTAATAAGACCTTGTAACTTTTAAACCTAACTTATAGTACAATGGAGCGAGTACACAGGCTGTACCACAATTTCCCGCCTTCAAGTTTTCGGGATGGCAAATCCGAAGGGAAGTGGTAAATAATTCTTGCGCAGCGAATTATTTGCCAGGAGGAAGAGAGGACAAGTTGCATTAACCAGACTGAGAATGAGAAAAGTTTAAATAGAGAAACACCCTATCCTCCTCCATCTAAGCCAACACGAAAGCGGGAGAGGGGTGAGGCACATTACGGAGGAGATAGAATTTTTAAACCAGAGGGGACAGGACTTCGGAATTGCGTTTTGCTGGAACGAAAAAAGGGGAGGGAGGGCATGTAACGACGAGCGTTTTGTTCCCGAAAGATCATGTCACACGTGAATAATTGATTGAGTAAGCGCCCTGCGTGGCGGAAGGGATTTAATTTGAGCGTTTTGTGAAGCGAACTGGATGCTGGTGAAAATGGGACAATTTTTCCAGGAGAGAACAGGTTGATCTTTCGAACGCTTTGTTATTTCACTTCAAGATGTCATTGGAGAAGTAATGAAAACAATATGTAGCTTCGGAAGAACTTATTTTCCTCACAATAGAATTCTACACGCCTCGTCAAGATTGTGAGGAAGATAAGGTCCGAGTTTCTTCACGTTTATCCAGAACTATAGATTTGTGAGTAATTTACTTCGAACAAATTGTCCTAATAAAGTAGAACGGTATTATGGTAATTGGCATTCCACTGTCACGGTATCAGTATTGCCATCTTTCGTCAGCAGATTATAATAAAATTACCCACCTTGTAATAAGTGTATAGTACTCGGTAAAAGTAATGAGGTCTATTTTCAGTTGAGTGTCTGTTTTCGCGCAATTCCATAGCGACTGCTAAATATGGTTGACCACTGAGGCGGAGCCTTTTGTGCATATTTCTGCATTGTCGGTGCCTTTCCGCACACCTTTAGTGGCTATATTTTATATTTAATATCTCTCCTATCTTCTAGAGCAGGGGCTCCCAAACTCCTTCCTTTCACGACGCCCTTAGTTTTTCAAGATTTTTCAGGGGCGCCCAAGTCAGAATTTATTCCTATCTAACACTTGCAACGCTTAGTTATTGTGGTTAGGTTGCTTACCTTAAGTAGAAAAAAAATTAATACATATTTCAAATTCAGAAACATTTTGTTCAAAAAGTACTAAAATAGCACATATGTCGTCCTCCGTGGCCGTGCGGTCTAAGGCGCTGTGCTTTGGGCTCCGACTGCGGGACGGCATGGGTTCGAGTCCGCCTGGGCCCAGTCTCCGGGTTTCTTAGCCTGTGTATAGGACCGTTGGCAACCCACCATCGTGAGGAAAATGGGGAGGTACGAGTGAGTAGCGTAATCCGGCCTAGGAATTTTCCTATGACGACCAGGGGTTCGACGTGCCGACCTCACGTCACCCCATTGCCAGTTGAAGATCTGCACGCCTCTAGGTAGGAATGTGGGAGGAATAATGGCAGTCGGGAGATCTGCCTGGGCCCTTGCAAGCCACGGGTTATTTTTTTAAGTAAGTGCAAATTTGGAATAATCATATTATTTCAGTGAAAATATTGGAACATTTCGCGGCGCCCCTGTAAGCCAGTCACAGCGCCCGCGGCGCACACTTTGGGAACATCTCTTCTAGAGTATTTTCCTCTACTTTAGTGCCTCTCCCTCTACTTTTAGTGCCTATTCATCTACTTTTAGTGCCTCTCCCTCTACTTTTAGTGCCTCTCCCTCTACTTTTAATGCCTCTTCCTCTAATTTTAGTGCCTATTCCTGTACTTTTAGTGCCTCTTCAGTGCCTATTCCTCTACATTTAGTGCCTATTCCTATACTTTTAGTGCCTCTTCAGTGCCTATTCCTCTACATTTAGTGCCTATTCCTCTACAGTTAGTGCCTATTCCTCTACGTTTAGTGCCTATTCCTCTACTTTTAATTCATATTCCTCTACTTTTAGTGCCTCTTCCTCTACATTTAGTACCTCTTCCAATACTTTTAGTGCCTATTTCCTTACGTATAGTTCTTCTTTCTCTACTTTGAGTACCTAATCCTACTTTATTGTATACACTTTTACTGTTAGTATATTTTTCTACTTTAAGTGCACATATCAGAACTTCGTTCCCAGGTTTACTGCTTCTTTCGTTACATTTAGTGCCCCTATATCTTACTGAACTTGTCACATGGTGTTTCACTTGAATTTAATGCAGTACATATACCACCATACGCATTACTTGTTCCTATTTTTTCCTGTTTTCATTGCTTAAAGGGGTGTAAGGGGTGACTTTCCACGTAGTACACCCAATTGTCAACCTCACTTCCGCGAAGTACACCCTGTACTGCTTTTCGCAGACTAACGAGGCTCTGATGACTGACCATATGGCCAGTAGCCTATAATTCTGTGTGTTGTCCTGTTTTTTTGTCCTTATGTGTGCTGAGTGCCCGTTTACAGCCTCAGCTTTTAACGGAAGTCAGAATGTTTTAAGATTTTTAGTTACAGCTATGTTATTTGTCATGGTAAGGGGCTGGACCCCGTATAGTGTGACGGGTGCAAAATATCCTAAGTGCTGACGCACCCAAAGTTTTAAATTCAAATCAATCAAATCAGTGCTTAAACTCTCATTTACTGCTATATTTTCCGTTATTGTATAGTTTTTAGTGCTTGTTAATCAGATTTTCGTTACGGTCTTGATGGAGATAAACAGCATTCCGAATTATCTTCCTCCACACTGGCTCCAGGAAAATGGCAGCGCCAAGTAATGGATACTACTCCTCCCTACACTCGCCAGTTAATCCGAACTTCACTGTTGCTACCGGCACGGAAGTACCGGAGCGGTTTGCTTAGCTAATTAGTACATCGCGATTGCTGTTTGCGAATCTCTGCGGTTTCGAATGCGCTCACCGGAGAGCCTAGAAGCCTTCCGGGAGGGAGCGAGTCTTGTCGTCGCTCGTTTGTTGCTTGCCGGCGCCAAATATTGTCGCTCGCTCGCGGACGAGGTGTCGTTTTGTCACACGCCAAACACTGTCCGTCCCGTGATGAAACCGTGTTGCGGTTTTGCTGCAAAGGGTTGTACAGCCTTGTTGCCTTCTGCCACGTTGGCGTTTTGTGTTCCTCTCGGGCCATCGGGATTGGAGCTGCTGCGTGTTGCCAACCCTCGGAAGATTCCTCTGCGGTGAACGGGCTCCACCGCAGGCCCGTACCCAGGGGACCATGCCCTTCCCCCCTCGAACCCCGAAATATTCAAATGTGAACCTATAAAAAAAAACTATGAAAATAACATCATCGATTTTTCAGATTTGTATAACTTTCAGTTTTGTTCCTGCATAAATGAATGTGTTTCTTGTGTAGAAGTCTCCGGTCTGCAATATTGGGTAGTTTTAGTTTTATAATTATTGATACAAGGCTACCATACGTCCGATTCACCGATTTAGTCAGGACAATGCGTTACTTTTAATAGCTGTCCCGACTTTTTCGAACTGCAGTCGTCATGCGAAATTGTCTCTTTATTATTTTTTGGTTAAATCGCATTTAGACATGTTCATTATTATAATAATAATTGCTAATACGCAACATTCAATTTATAAATATATTACGTATTATCTAAAATAGAATTATCATGACTTTTCAATGGCGCTCGCATAAAAAAGTTGATGGAAATTTGAAAACATTGTTAATTTGCGGAACACAGAACTATTTGAACTATATATATAAATCAAAGAAGGAGAAAGGAAATACTCACCGGACAGTGGAAAAATTCAAAATTTTCGCTAACTTAGTAGCATCATCGGTGTGAGACGAAAGCGACGGAACCGGAAATATATATTTCGGGTCTGGGCCCTTCCTAAAAGAAATCGTGGGTACGGACCTGCTCCAACGGGTGGTTGTAAAGTCCATTGTTTTGCCACACTGCTTCTCTATCTCCTACAATATGTCCGAGAAGTCCCCGTACCCCTACTTGCATGTATCCTGTTGCGATCGTGTTCAGAATTGACTGGCATTATGTTGTTTAGGAACAATTTTGGCGTGGGGGGGGGGGGGTTTCCTGGTTGGCATCACTGCTCTGAAGTTCACGTGGAACGCTCGTTTGAATTCGTATGTCACTTGGGATGTAAGGGATGACAATTTCTGAAGACACTAAAGAGAGTCAACCTCCTTTCCACGTAGTACACCCTGAACTTCAGCTTGCAGACTAGCGGGGCTCTGGCGTCTGGGACTCACAGCCAGTATAATCCTCTGTGTGGCTCGTGTTGTCTCTTCGTCCATATCATGTCATCATCATCTTCGCGATTAGCCAAAGTGTAAAAAAAAACGAAGTAAATAAATAAAATTAATCAATTCCCATATTGGTGTACTTGTCTTCCTGAACAATTGAAATAATAATTACGTACGTATCAAACAACAGTATCAACTCTACTATTGTTTCCATTTGGGTTATTTCACGTAGCTTATCTACCTCTTAGGTTTAATCGCGACAATGAATATGAATGATGAACCGATGAATCACAGGATGCCCATAAAGTCTGAAACGAAATGGGAGAACCGTTGAACAACACATCTCCTTTGTGCTCCACCAGTCTAAACACACGTCCTCAAACGTTTCAACATGTTTTCTTCGATTCTGTTCAGAATGCGAGAACGTAGAGCAGACGTTGCGGTGGTTATACTTTCCCGGAGATAATCCAGATGCTGGGTTCTCACAGCACACAGCTAAGTCGGCATAGTCCATGGGATTGAGGTCAGGTGACCGTATTGCCCATTCCACAGTGGTCCCTTCTCATAGCTCACATGTAATCAGAAGGTTACATAGTTTATGGCCACCCCGCAGACGATGGGTCAAACACACTGATACACTGATGTGTTTGTAATCTAAGACCTGGGTATTCGTAGCATGTCAACGCTGACCACTCCGCCTACTGTCCCTTTACTACTGGTGCCGCTTCTACTGCCATCGCTCTCTGCTGCAGACACTGGTAGTTCTACTTTTACTGGTACTTTCACTGCCTCTCCCACTACTACTGTTGTTACTACTGGTGTTTTTCTACTTCCAGCCGGCCTCCATGTCAGAGAAGTTAGCGTTACACTCTATGAAGCCCGATGTCCCATGTTCGAATCCTGGTCAGGCAGGGATGTATCATTGTTCCATTACTCTTTCATCATAGAAATGAAACGCTAGATATCCGAAATAAAGAGAACTACACAGTGCTGTTACAAATACCCTAGACTTCCTCTTTCACTTCAATATGTGCAATTGTTCATATTTTTTTCATGTAAATCTAGTTGTGTAATTATTTGGCCCAAACGATTTTGTAAGAAATTATCCTCTGAAGGTCATTGAACGGTTTAGGTAAGGCAAAGTTCCCTGTGCTGATTGCCTTGGTATGATTTGTTACCGAGCTTGTTTTTAACTTTACTTTATGCACAGATAGGCTAATCTGGACTGGACCTACAGTTTAAAGTGGCACCCGAACCATATGTGCTTCCATCGGGTATCGAACTCGGGACACCTTGATTAGGTGCCATGAGACACATATGGGAATGTAATAGGGCTCCACATAATCGCGATCTCGACCATATTTGGAGGCGGTGGGATGATGTGATCAGCATCACGCTCCGCCAGTCCCAGAGTGGGATGAAGGCCAGGACCGCTTTAAGCAGGGACAAGTTCGGAAACATTCAGACCTTAGGTCCCCCACCTCGGGTGTCCCGCGTGACAGTCAGTGATCATACCGATTGGTCCACTTAATGAAAATGAACCGTTTGCCCAACCAAGCAGAAATAGCAGCTGTGGTCACATGTGCGAAAAGATGCTCCTTATGTGAAGAAAATGTACCCAAACTAACCAAAATCACCCGCGTGCTAGTAATAAACAGGATCTGGGGTCTACTTGGAGCTAGACACTCTGCGGTGCTATTTGTCGCTTTCAAAAGGCCATTTTGAACCGTGCCAAGGGAGGTTTATCGGAGCAATCTTGCAGAGAAACTAGCGGAGTATTATCAGATATACCTCTCCCCAACACCCACCTCCATCTCTTGGCTTGAAATAATATCTCGAAATTGCAGCAAACTACTTTACCACACCGTTACATAAACAGTACAAGGGCCATTGAGGTCGCCACGGATTTCTTGCATTGCGTCCATTTGGCTGTGGGTTGAAGAGAGCATCAGTGTTGCCAACCTCGAGAGGGAAAAATTACTGAGATGCAACCACACGCGAAAACTTCTTGATTTGTTTAATTTTACTTCCCTTTTCTGCCACTAATCGCGAAGATGAAGATGAAAAGTGATAAGATGAAATGGCTGAGTAGTCTGCGACATTTGAGCTTCTTCGTAATTTGCCACCCCAGTACACCCCCTTGCGAAACCTTATAAAACGTCAGTGTTGCAATCTCATAGAAGAAAAAGGTCACTGATACAGAAGAGCAGTATCTGTGAAAACTAAATTTGTCGACCTCTTCTCCACGAAGTGCACCATGGAACTGCATTCGTGCGACCACTAATGTTTAGGTGCCATAGCCAGTGTAGGGTCTCCCCGATGCGAAGTGACAATTACCTCACCTGGTAATCAAAGGGTCCTGGGTTCGATACCAGGTGGAGGCGCATAGTGGTTCGTATCCAACTTTAAACTAGGTCCACTTAAGGTTAGCCCATATGTGCAACAAATGAACTTGGAAACAATCATCATTCATTCATATCAGAGCCAGTCTAATTCTCTGCGGAGGTTTGTATTCTGCTTCCTGTCCATGTATAGATAGGTATTCCTTCATCCATTTCTTCCACATTATTATCCTCATGGTCACGATTAGCTAAACTGTAAGAAAAGAGTTGCAAAAGAGTTTAAATCAATCAAAGTTCTGTGTCTGAACAACGCCTCCGAGATGTCTAAAACTACAGTCTCCAAATAACTTCAACAATGTGCGATCACTTTTGACAACTAAAATTTTGCAATAGGGGACAGTTTCTTCTTCCAGAAATGGCTTTATACGCACAAACCAGGATATGAATCAGGATTTGGTCACAAAAGAGCCAGGTTGGCAACAGTGAGAAACAGTCTTTCTTTCTGCTATCCATGCCCTCGGGCGACCTTATTTGTGGAAACTTGGCAGATAAGCGAGAGCGTAAACGTTCTCGAGACAAAGCAGGGGCGGGGGAAAGTGGTTTGTTGCTTGTCTCTATTTTTTGTCACCAGAGGTCTCCTCCGGCGCCGATACCTTAGGCATTGCAACAGTTGCGCTTCGATTGTGTAGTTTTTGTCTTGCAAAGAAAGTCCGAGGGAAAGCGAATTCCGGACATTTAACGGCAAATGTGCTTGTTTTTCAGGTGAAGAAACGAAGCACACTCACATTACTCATTTACAAGATAGGTAAACCAAATACGCTACAAGTGCGCACGGCTGCAGAACTTCTAAGGATAAAACGACTTTTTGAAGCAGCTCGAAAGTCCAGCCGCCCAAAGGTTGCATCTTTAGTCGCTTCTCTTGCATTTTCTCCCGGGGTGACATTTTTAAGGAATCACTCAAGGGTCAACCCTACTTCCACGTAGTACATACTGGACTGTAGCCTTGCAGACTAACGAGGATATGGCGTCTTAAATCACAGTTGTGTCCGAGCTTGTTCTTTAATCCATTTTATCTTATCACGATTAGACAAAATTGGCTGACTCTTCCTTAGATATTGCCGACCTACGTGGCGGAGGGATAAGCACAGCGCGATACTAGACCAGGGGTCTCGGATTCGAATCCTGGCCTGGGCATGGATGTTTTTTGTGTGAGTGTACCTTCCATCAATTTCATCATATTAGCTCTCATCCTCATGATCTTCGCGATTAGCCAAAAGTGCTAGAAATGCGAAATAGAGTAAGGCAAATCAACATGTTATATTTTGGCCCACTTTCATTATGTAATAGCTAATTCCAACCTAATAAGGAGCATTTGCTATTGTAGCAAGACTTATCTATCCATGGATTCTCGTTATTGACATTAATATTATGAACCCGTATTAATTAAAGATATTAATCTTCGTATTTGTTGGAGTTAACAAGATTCGCCCTTCTGTGCATGAAGTGGAGCTAATACAAGAGAGATGAAAGAAAGAAGAGAAGAAAGAGAGAGAGAGAGAGAGGTAGGTTTCTTTGTCTTTCTCTCTTTATTTTTCTTCCTCTGTTTATCTCTTTCTCTATTCTTCCTTTCCATTTCATTCCAAAGAAAGATAGAGAGAGAGAGAGAGAGAGAGAGAGAGAGAAATGACAGGAGAGAGAGAGAAATGACAGAGGAGGTTAGAGACAGGAGAGAGTGAGAGAGAGAGAGAGACAAAGAGAGATATGAGAGGGAAAGGAAGGAGAGAGACTAAGAGAAAGAGAAAATGAAAAATTGAGTGAAGGAAAGAGCATACATAGATACACAACATGAAATATGTTCTCAAGATAGGATCCTGTTTGTTTGAGTTTGTTTTTAAATCCACTTTATGCACAGCAAGGTTAATCGGGATTGGATGTACAGTTTGAAGTGCGACCCGACTATGACTTCACAGGGTATCGAACCGGACGTTACCACTACGCCATCAGGGAGGCAAATCAATTAGTCTTACATTATTCTTCGCAGCAGCGGTAGGAAATTAGGCAAACTGTTCACGATGTTCAAGCTTCGACTCTCAAAGTGACATGGATTATTTACCTTGCGCTGAAGAGGAAGAAATGTTGGTTTTAAATTCTTAGAATGTTCACGTCAAAGTGCATTATGTAATCTCCCTTTGCGACGTTCGTCACACCTTATGTAACTTTTTCCTGTTGGTTTTACCTCACAATTATCTTTTTTTTTTCACCGTCATTTTCGTGTTACTTCCTTGTGGCTTATGAGACTCATCACATGTGATTTCTCATGCATGATTTGCTGCTATTCTGTGTGTGGCGTGTTTTTTTTTTTGTTTTTTTTGTTAGAGATCAAGGTGAAATGCATCCAAGGATGATAACGGCGTGACGCAAGATCATTAAAATCCACGGAAAAGATGTTTAAAGAAGGGGAAGATAAGTTTAACAAGCGGTTGTAAAAGTATATGAAGCTCTGGCGGCTTGACGTGTAAATTTTGTTCATGATTTATTTTTTAACATGATAAAAACTTGTGGTGGACGCACCTGTTATTTTCCAACAGGCAGAAAATGCTAATAGAACATACAGTCTTCTATAACTGTTCAGCCGAACTGAAAAAAAGAGCCTGTATACATAGTGTTTCAAAAGTCGGGCAACTGTAAGTTAGATCGCCTATACCCTGTCCTAGCTAACTGTAGAGCAGGGCCGCGCATATCGGCAGAGCAGGAGGAGGAAAATAGAGTGGTGAAAGCGCAGTGTTGCCAACCGTACGGTCCACACCTTAGTCCGTACGCTAAATGCACGGCTTGTCAAAATTTGCTCTTGCAGTTTTATCCCTAATATTTCCCTAAGAAATTCTAAAACCAATCGTACGGACCTGGAGACAAAAATACGGGTCGTTTGCCACATGCGTTCGGTATCCTTTTCAAAAGTTTGCAACGCTTACAGAGAGAAGGAGGAAATCGGGTAACTCCCGTCGCCCATTACGCAATCCCGTTTCTCCCACTGTTCATTGGTGGAGCCGTCTCGCGTCACTACTTGCGCAGAGACTTGTTCTCGTTCGCCTGGTCTACAGTTAGCTGGTACGGAGTTTACAACATGAAAACTTGAGTGATGGAGCCCATATACGTGCGCAGACCCTCTGATTAAAAGGGGGGGGGGGCAAAAGCCTTGATGAAAGTTCAGTCGGAGAATGAAAAACGTCATTCCATCTCGCTGTTTTATTGTGAACAGGTGTGTGTCCGGACCCACCGAAAATCACTCTGTTAGAAGAATTCCAGCTTCCGTAGCACAAGAGATCTCTGTCCCCTTTTCCCCTTTATTTTCCTTCTCGGTGGTTCAGACTAATTTACATATAAACATGATTTCGTACAGCAGATTAGAAAAAATGCGCATAATTTATTAATTCCTAATGTGTGACCAATTTATTCTGCGACCACATAGGTGTCACACAACTGGGATAACTAACGAAATACGTGAGTTTTAATAACAAGTAATTTACTGGAGAACGAAGTGAGATAGTCCAATAACAAGGAAATAAATCCACCGTAGTTTCTTGAAACTTTCGTCGGCTTGAAAATACTTTATTTTTTAAAGAGAATAATATTGTTTAATAACGGTAATAAGACTTATCTTCACTAAATTTCTAAGTGAGAGTGTTAGGAAGGGCAACTGCTACCCCCACGTCGTGCGCAAGCCTGTGATGGAGGCTTGTGATTTGAGAGAAGTTCGTTCATATAGAATCGTGTAGTATTCTGTTCCAAAATAAGTAGCTTGATACGCACCTACTTATTGTATCATTTTAAGTGTTTAATATGTTAATTGTCTATGATGACGTAATTTGTTTTGTTCAATTGGGTAGTCTGTTATGGTTATGGACTAACCTTAAAAACATTTGTTTGTGGGGTTGTGAGGTGAGAGATATTATGAATGTTGCTCGATAATGGAAGTGATTTTGGAAATGTGAATGTGTTAATTTGTGTAGTCAAGAACTATTATGATCTTAATACAATTTTGTTTGTAATAAGGAGTTTAATTGCCAGTGCAAGTGTAATATATTAACATTAACTGACATCTAAATATAGTTTTTGTGTGCGAGAGTTAGTAAAGTTTACGTAAACCTATCCTTATCTGATTTCCCACAACCTGAGGGCTTCAAAGTAGGCTGATAAGTCTCATGCTCACCGTGGAGGAATAAAAGTAAGTGGATCCATTGAGACTAAACCAGGAAAACTAACAAGCTTCAATATGTACAGAAATTGTAAACATATCTTGTGGTAGTTTTCTGTAAATTTTCTAACATTTTATTTCTGTTTCTTTACAGGTAAGTGAATGCAGCATGTACCAAGATATTGCAATAGAGTGAGTACCTATGAGGCAACTTAACTTTCGTAGATCTTAATGATAGCGTTCGGTTTACTTAAATTTGAAATATTCCAGGTACGTTTGAACAATAGGTAGAATTTTTCTCAGCTTTCAAGTGATATATAATGCTGTTACGTCTGTATACTTATCCAGTCCTTTTACCTATTCATGTAATAATATCAATACAATATGAACTAATTTACATATAATGAATAGACCTATAAGTAGGGACATTGAATTTTCGCGATGCGCGAAATCGCGAAACGTGAAAAAAAGATGCAATTTTGAACATTCTTTACGTAACGACACCCCCAATGATGAAATATGCGCGAGTTTTATTCGCGAAGTAATGCGAAATGTGTGCTTTTCCACGAAATGAACGCTTTTTCGCGAAATAACCGTGAAATATCATCCAATTAAGTAGAAAACACGCAAAAACCGGCAATCGAGGTTGTGCGCGCAAACTGTCGATTTGTAACGAAACGTTTGCCTAAAGTTTCCTACCACTTGCAGCTGAAGAACGTTTTATCTTCGATCACATCAGGAAGACGCTGCAAATTGGGATTTCCCATGCACATAATCTCAGTTCGAAAACTTCGCTCCCTGTCAAGCTGCATTCCTTTCTTCCCCCGAATGTCTACTCAACTTCCAGCTTCATTGAACTTACTAGCTGTAGCAGCGATAAGATTAGTCTGTTTCTTTTTTCCACCGCTGGTATATATCGCTGATCTAACATTTTATTTACCGCTCTCCTCAGTTTTTATTTACTATAAATTTGTCTCCCTACCTGTAAGGTATATTAACGTGTTGATTAAAACATTTATATTATTATAATTTCTGAGACTCTTGGTTCGGACATGGAAAAAGTCAAGAATTTTGGATCTGTTATTGTGGTAAACACCTTGTAATAGCTTAAATTAACTCACAAATAGGTTAGGTTTTGTTATTTCTGGTAATAGATGCATACGTGAGTAGGTTAGGCATGTCAGGTTTAGCGTTTTTAACATCTCCAAATTCCTATAGCTGGTGCTAGACTCTCGTGCTTCTTACGGTACACGTGGAAACATCTATAGGCGAACGGGGCGCGTAAAGTTCCCCGCCATTGTGCTATGTTTTGATAGCGGCGCTCGCCACTTCATTGATCCCGGTCGGTGACATCCCGAACTGCCTAATTATCCCCTCATACCGCGTCACGGGAAATGGCTTGACATTATATTGTCCCGACCGCTATAATTCAGGGCCTCATTTGTTTTCTCTGCGCTGTCACGTCACCCCAAATTGGTGCATGCGAAACGCATTACGCATGGCCGGACCGGGACCCTCCCGGTTCCGTGCGTGTTTGCAACAATTCTCTCAACAATGCTCGGCTCCGCTTGTCAAACATTTGTCCCGTGATGGGTTTTGCGTCGCAATCAGGAACCCAGCGTCATCTCGTGGCTTGGTGGTGAGTTTTGTCACTGGTATTGTTGTGTTCGTTATCACTTCACTACCCCCCCGCATTTCCCGTATACACAGCGAAAGGGGTGTTGAAAATATCTCCAGTTTTTCTTAGTGATTTTTTATGCGTATATAATCTTTAAACGTGGAGGTGATTTAGGCTTTATTAGAACTAGGATAATGCCGAGACGAGACTTGACACTTGTGATTGAACTTTCCAGTTCCATTGTCCCTTTTATCTCGAATTGCATGTACTGTACCGTCCCAGTCGCGACTTAAAAATGCCGGTCTCATTGGTCTCGTTCTCGTCGCAAGTTGCAAATTATGTTCTCTTTTTGGTCCCGAGTTGCAAATACTAGTCACGTTTTTGTGCTGAGTTGCAACATCTCGCCACGTTTTTGTGCTGAGTTGCAACATCTCGCCACGTTTTTATTCTGAGTTGCAACTTCTCGCCACGTTTTCTGCTGTGTTGCAACTTCTGGTCATGTTTTTGTGATGAGTTGCAACTGCTCGCCACGTTTTTCTGCTGAGTTGCAACTGCTCGCCACGTTTTTCTGCTGAGTTGCAACTGCTCGCCACGTTTTTCTGCTGAGTTGCAACTGCTCGCCACGATTTTGTGATGAGTTGCAACATCTCGCCACGTTTTTCTGCTAAGTTGCAACTTCTGGTCATGTTTTTGTGATGAGTTGAAACTTCTGGTCATGTTTTTGTGATGAGTTGCAACTTCTCGCCACGTTTTTGTGATGAGTTGCAACTTCTCGCCACGTTTTTGTGATGAGTTGCAACTTCTCGCCACGTTTTTGTGATGAGTTGCAACTTCGCCCCACGTTTTTGTGATGAGTTGCAACTTCGCCCCACGTTTTTGTGCTGAGTTGCAACTTCTCGCCACGTTTTTCTGCTGAGTTGCAACTTCTCGCCACGTTTTTCTGCTGAGTTGCAACTTCTCGCCACGTTTTTCTGCTGAGTTGCAACTTCTCGCCACGTTTTTCTGCTGAGTTGCAACTTCTCGCCACGTTTTTCTGCTGAGTTGCAACTTCTCGCCACGTTTTTCTGCTGAGTTGCAACTTCTCGCCACGTTTTTCTGCTGAGTTGCAACTTCGCCCCACGTTTTTGTGCTGAGTTGCAACTTCTCGCCACGTTTTTGTGCTGAGTTGCAACTTCTCGCCACGTTTTTCTGCTGAGTTGCAACTTCTCGCCACGTTTTTCTGCTGAGTTGCAACTTCTCGCCACGTTTTTCTGCTGAGTTGCAACTTCTCGCCACGTTTATCTGCTGAGTTGCAACTGCTCGTCACGTTTTTGTGCTGAGTTGCAACATCTCGCCACGTTTTTCTGCTAAGTTGCAACTTCTGGTCATGTTTTTGTGATTAGTTGCAACTTCTCGCCACGTTTTTGTGCTGAGTTGCAACTTCTCGCCACGTTTTTCTCCTGAGTTGTAACTTCTCGCCACGTTTTTCTCCTGAGTTGTAACTTCTCGCCACGTTTTTCTGCTGAGTTGCAACTTCTCGGTACGTTTTTCTGCTGAGTTGCAACTTCTGGTCATGTTTTTGTGATGAGTTGAAAATACTCGTATCGTTTTTGTGATAAGTTGCAAATACTCGTATCGTTTCTGTCACGAATTACAAATTCTCCTTTCGTTTTGGTCCTTAGTTGCAAATTCCTGTCTTGTTGTCCCGACTGTCAAATTCCTGTCTCCGCTTTCGTCGTGAGTTGCAAATTCTCGTCTCCGTTTTCGTCGCAAGTTGCAAATTCTCTTTTCGTTTTCGTCCCGTTTGGCAAATTCCCGTTTCATTTTCCTCGCGAGTTGCAAATTCTCTTTTCGTTTTCGTCCCGTTTGGCAAATTCCCGTTTCATTTTCCTCGCGAGTTGCAAATTCTCTTTTCGTTTTCGTCCCGTTTGGCAAATTCCCGTTTCATTTTCCTCGCGAGTTGCAAATTCTCTTCTCCTTTATGCCACGAGTTACAAATTCTCGTCTCGTTTGGTCCTGATTTGCAAACAGTAGGTTACTTTTCGTCCCAAATTGCACCTTCTCTTTTGAGGTCTGAAATAACAAACCCAAAAGAGTGAAAAATATTTATTACAAAAAACTAACGTTGTAAGTTTTAAAGAACTGTGTGAACTACTGATAAATAATCAGTTACCCTTGATTTTTGTAGGCCAGATAAAGAGTTTTTGTTTTTATTATTATTATTTATACTCGAGAACACCTATTGATGCGGTTGGAGAATTGCGTTGGTTGCCACATCTGCTCACAGCTGGATGTGTTCTGGAGTTTTCGACATTCCATGTTCTCGTTCTGCAGTACGTTTCACAAAGTGATACAAAAATCGCTTCAGTATCAGTCATGGAGAGAGCTGTGATTTGTGATTGGTAGTAGGCGATCACAGTTGTGATTTTTGTCACTGCCACAAGAGACTTTCGAACTACAAATATCGGCTTTGACTCAACGTATCTCGAATATCTCGTATCGGTACTACTAATAAAAATAAATAACCGATTCCCGGCATTGCGTCCAATAGAGAGCCTGCTTGCCATGTAAGACTAATGAGTTTATACACTTTGAAGCGTTTTTTGGACCTTAATGGAGCCAATGTTAAATGAGATAATTTAAGTTTTAAAGTTTTCCTCCCTGGTTTCCTAATTAAAGGTGTTAGGGACGCTTTCCCAGTTTGCCAGTTCGCAAGGAAGGCGTGTTGATCCACGTAAATGGTGTTTCAAGGGAGGCAGCGGAAATAAATGATACTTTTTAGGCGTCAGAATTCATCACGGTGTGTGCAGGTCCTCGGCTCAGTATCAACACGACGCACGCCGCAATTTCCGCTGGAGTGCGTTGTGATGATCTATGCAGCTGCAGTGCTGCCAGCTTTCATTCTGATTATGGTCCAGCCACTCGATTTGCAATTGAGGAAAGGAAGGGAGAAAAGAGAGAGAGAGAGAGAGAGAGAGAGAGAGAGAGAGAGAGAGAGAGAGAGAGAGAGAGAGAGAGAAGATATAGAAAGAAGTGGAGAGAGGGAGAGAAAAGAGAGCGAAATTTTTTGGTTCTTTTACTTTTCTTTTTCATATCTGGGGAGAGAGGGAGGGGTAGAGAAAGTGAGAAGAAGGAATATCTCCCTTTAACCTTCCTTCTTTCTCCTTCTTCCCTCCATTTCTCCCTATCCCCTTCTCTTCCTCTCCCCAGAAAGAGAGAGAGAGAGAGAGAGAGAGAGAGAGAAGAAGGGAGAAGAAGGATAGATAGAGAGATTAGAGACATTAAGCTTCACACCAAAGTGGCAAGTGGCAGCTCACTTCAAACTTGATGATATAGCAGCTTGTAGTTATAAGGTAACCAAAAAAGTTAAGTGATAAAGAGCAATACAGTTGACGATACGTACCTTTAGGTTTCGAAGTAATCTCCATCAGCATCCAACACCTTTTACCAACGTTCCTGCAGCTGCACAATACCCTGGTGATAAAACTCGGCGGGCTTGGATGCAAAGAAGTCCGTGAGTGCGTGAGGTCTCCCTCATTTGCGAAGATCTCCCACGCCACGGAGGTGGTTGTCGAGGGAATGAAACAGGTGGTAATCTATTGGTGCAAGGTCCGGTGAATATGGTGGATGGCACAGTGTCTCCCAGCCAAGTTGCTGAAGGGTCTCCCGGGTCCTCTTTGCCACATGTGGCTTGACATTGTCGTGCAGGAACAGCACACCCTTGCGATTCACCAATGCCGGCTTCTTCTGCCGCAATGCACGTGCACCCTTTGCAACTGTTGAGAGTAGAGGTCAGCAGTGATGGTCTGACCAGGTGGAAGGAGCTCGTAAGACACTACTTGCCGACAATTCCATCATACAGAGAGCATAACCTTTCGTGGGTGCAGAGGTGGTCTTGAGGTGCGAGGAACAGGGTCACGCGGCGACAACCAATGTCTGGTACGCTTGGGAGTGTCATAGAGGACCTACTTTTCGTCACCAGGGAGCAAGCGATCAAATATGGTTGTGTTCAAGTGCCGAGTGAGCAAGGAGGCTGTCACTCGTTCCTTGTTGGCTGCCGACAATGTGTGGGGTACCCACTTGCTTAACTTGTATGACTTCCCTATCCCTAGCAGGTGCAGTCTGACTGTTTCAACAGAAACATTGAACCTTTCTGCAAGTTCATCACACGTTAGACCACTGTCCTCCTTGAAGGCTGCTTTCAGGGCCTCGTCATCCAACACATGTGGTCGCCCACTGGGAGGTTCATCCAAAAGGCTCACATCTCCCGAACGGAATTTCTGGAACCAATGCCTGGCAGTGCGTTCGTTCACGGCATTCTCCCCAAATGCCTGGCAAATGCGACTACTTGATGCTGACAGACCCACTTTAAAGTCATACAACAAACACACGCGAACAGGCTGTTTCGATACCTCCATTTCTCTTCGACACTGGACGAGCTATGACTGCTGTGTGTGCGCAACGTGCCTATATTACTGACAGTCGATGGTCAGACTAACTCCCGATCGCTTGGCAGGCACGTGCGTCATTTCGTTTCCTCTCTGCGAGCGCATGATTAATGGAACGTCAAAAACGGCAAGACCTTTTTTGGTTACCTTGTATTATCTAACTTGTGTCTATATAAAATCACTAAAATTTGTATAAGAGCTGCTGTCTTACCAAATAAATTAATGTAAAAATAAGTAATGGATTATTTATAGAATACCAAGAACGTTGTTAGGTCCAGCTAATGAAAAGGCTCCCTGATGATTTTTCTTATGAGTATAACTTATTAGAGGATGGATATTGATTTTCGCAGGTACTGTCAATGCAAAGCTGTATAATCATATTCTGATTCTTATCTTCATTCAGCTTCATGTTGTGCTTATTTAATGTTGGGGTCCGGACCTCCTGTCTGTCCTGGCATGCAACCATCTTAAGAGTTTATGATCCTTGTGACAACGCGAGATGGTCCAGATCCAGGTGAAGAAGAACGCGGTTGGCAACAGTGTACGTCCGAAAGCTTCGCGGAAGCGTGAAGCAGGTGTGCGTACGTTTGCAGTGCAATTAGAGTGAGTGCTCTCAAGCAGAGGGCGTAAGCACCATCCCGTTTCCATGGAGACAGGAAATATCCTTCCGCGAAAGGAACCGTCGGTCATCATTCAGCGGCCGCTCTCCCTCCCGGCAGTCCCAAACGAATATTAGGGCTAAGTGGGTCTCCCGAGGGAGCCCGGCCAATTTTAGGCTTCTCCTCGATTTGACACGTTCGTAAGATTACTTTCCACAAGTTTCGTCGCCGTGACGTTTATTGTCGCGCGGAACTCCAGGAGTTTCCGACGCAAGTTTTATTTTTCTGGTAATTTCTCAGCAAGATATTTACCTGGGCACTGTAAATTTCAAAGTGGCTTCCGAGTATCCAGAATAGTGCCATTATTATCATCATCTACCCTGTTCATCTTCCCGTCTCATTGTGTCTGGCTGGAAGTTTGAGGAACCATCTTGCTCTTTTCCTGTTGGTTCGAATAGAATATTCTGTGACATTCTTCTTCTTTTGATTTTGTACATCTTATCCAATCAAGATTTCATATTTACCATACACATACACCTTCACTCAGAAATTAATGAAGCCCGATTCCACATAAACAGGTCTGTCTCTTTTTGGCTCTCCGGTCTTGGTATATCGTGCAGAATTCTACATGGTCTTCACATGTCGGTAAGATCGCACTTCACATGTACTGTGCATATCAGCAATGCATTAACACCACACGCTAGTCTTGTGTTTCGGTAAGTTTTTGTCAGTCACTGTTATTTCTGATAATCATGGTAAGAGTGCAGAACATGAGGAGTACCATGTCTTTTAGTACGTGATGTTCTGACAGAGTTCCTTGTCTTCCGTGTCGTATGAGTTGCTGAGAGGTGGGAGATCGCACACCAACTAGCACATGCCAGGTAGAATTGTAGTCTCCTACATATGTCAGTTGATGCTATTGCATCTGGCACTTTTCAGTTCTGAATTCGTCCTTCTTCACAACCTCTGTTGTAGCATCATCAATTGACAAATGTAGCTAGTGGCATCTGGCATTTTTCACTGTTGGACGAAGTCTGCTTTACGTTGTCTGCTGTAGCACCATCAACTGACAAATGTAGCTAGTGGCATTTGACATTTTTCAGTTCTGAATTCATCCTTCTTTACGGCATCTGGTCTGACATCATCAATTGACAAATGTAGCTAGTGGCATCTGGCATTTTTCAGTCCTGAATTCATCCTTCATCATCAATTGACAAATATAGCTAATGGCATCTGGCATTTTTCAGTTCTGAATTCATCCTTTTTTACAGCATCTGGCATTTTTCATTTCTGAATTCGGCCTTCTCTCACAGATAATTGTTTAGTGTAGCCTCATCAGCTGAGAAATGCAGAGACTGGCATCTGGCATTTGTCAGTTCTATGTGCAAGCCTTATTAATCAAATGGCAACCATTTAAAAGTAGCATGTGGCATTTTATAAATATGCTGTGCAGTGTGGTTTTACCAGTCATTTGCGCAACTTTGTCTATGTGACGAAGAAAACTAATGAGATGAACGTTAACATTTGATTATTAATTTCTTTGTAGAAAGATAACTAACAGGACATCTATATGCAGACGCTTAGCAACACTCTTGGTTACGAGATGCTGGGGTTGCTTTTAGTGTGTTTAATGAACTAGGTTACTTGTGTTCACAACTTCTAATTCCTGGGAAGCGATCCGTGGCAAACACACCTACCGGGAACAAGTTCCATTAAGAAATGCCTTTGTGGTGCGAGTTCGATGTTGGTAACACATTCCGATCAGCGCGTTTCCATTCGTGTCACGTCCAATAGCTTCTCGAAGATTGACTTGTCTGCTGTCAGAAATTCATAGGAGGGGTAGCACTCGATACTGCCCGCAAAATTAAGACGCCGCGCAAGAATAATCAGAAACCAGTCTTGCCACATCTTTTGTTTCTTCTTATTTGCTAAAACATTTCTCTAGTACAACCGTGGCAAGAGTCCCCAAGCGACAGACTGAAAATAAAAGAACGGAATATTGGAAAACGGTCACTGCACTACACGCGTTAGAAGCTCCGATTTGCGCGGGTAGGAACATAGTGCTCCAGAATCTCGTTGAATTATTGGAGGACATAATGTGTAGGTCGCTTAGCAGTATCGTTAAATTTTTTGTAAAACACCTCGTTTCATTTGAATTTTTTTCGTAAGACACACATTAAGTTTTAGTATTAACCGAGTGTTTCCATACAACCACCGGGTATCGAACCTTCTACTTCTTGATTATAAGGCGAGCTGAAAATACGTAATTCAAAATTCCTGTAAAAATGCTGATGTTCACCATCAATATAAACGGCTTGAAAACACATTGCGCCTTGCATCAAACGAATATTAGCATTGAACACGAATTTCTCGAAAAATTAAGTCTTTTCTACATCTTTAACCATGAAAACAACAAAGAGGGTTTGATACTAATTGTCTACACAATTTTGACCCTTTTGCTATAATTAGACAGTTTCTTGCGGGGAGAAAATATAGCAATCATTTTTTAGGTTTTCAGCACCTCGTTGACTTAGTGGGGGACAGAATTTGTACTCTAGTATCTCGTTGAGTTATTGAGAGACAGATATTTGTAGTGCTCTAGTATCTGGTTGATTTACTGGGAGACAGAATTTGTAATGAACTAGTATCTCGAGTTATTGGGAAACAGAATTTGTGCTGCTCTAATATCTCGTTGAGTTTATTGGGGGATAGAATTTCCACTGCTCTAATATCTCGTTGAGTTATTGGGGGAAATAATTTTGTACTGCTCTAATATCTCGTTCAAATATTGGGGGATAGAATTTCCACTGCTCTAATATCTCGTTGAGTTATTGGGGGAAAGAATTTGTACTGCTCTAATATCTCGTTGAGTTTATTGGGGGATAGAATTTCCACTGCTCTAATATCTCGTTGAGTTATTGGGGGAAAGAATTTGTACTTCTCTAATATCTCGTTGAGTTTATTGGGGGATAGAATTTCCACTGCTCTAATATCTCGTTGAGTTATTGTGGGAAAGAATTTGTACTGCTCTAATATCTCGTTGAGTTTATTGGGGGATAGAATTTCCACTGCTCTAATATCTCGTTGAGTTATTGGGGGAAAGAATTTGTACTGCTCTAATATCTCGTTGAGTTATTGGGGGAAAGAATTTGTACTGCTCTAATATCTCGTTGAGTTTATTGGGGAAAGAATTTGTACTGCTCTAATATCTCTTTGAGTTATTGGGGGAAAGAATTTGTACTGCTCTAATATCTCGTTGAGTTATTGGGGGAAAGAATTTGTACTGCTCTAATATCTCGTTGAGTTTATTGGGGAAAGAATTTGTACTGCTCTAATATCTCGTTGAGTTATTGTGGGAAAGAATTTGTACTGCTCTAATATCTCGTTGAGTTTATTGGGTAAAGAATTTGTACTGCTCTAATATCTCGTTGAGTTATTGGGGGAAAGAATTTGTACTGCTCTAATATCTCGTTGAGTTATTGGGGGAAAGAATTTGTACTTCTCTAATATCTCGTTGAGTTATTGGGGGGAAAGAATTTGTACTGCTCTAATATCTCGTTGAGTTATTGTGGGAAAGAATTTGTACTGCTCTAATATCTCGTTGAGTTATTGAGGGAAAGAATTTGTACTGCTCTAATATCTCGTTGAGTTATTGGGGGAAAGAATTTGTACTGTTCTAATATCTCGTTGAGTTATTGGGGGAAAGAATTTGTACTGCTCTAATATCTCGTTGAGTTATAAGGGGGAAAGAATTTGTACTGCTCTAATATCTCGTTGAGTTATTGGGGGAAAGAATTTGTACTGCTCTAATATCTCGTTGAGTTATTGGGGGAAAGAATTTGTACTGCTCTAATATCTCGTTGAGTTATTGTGGGAAAGAATTTGTACTGCTCTAATATCTCGTTGAGTTATTAGGGGAAAGAGTTTGTACTGCTCTAATATCTCGTTGAGTTATTGGGGGAAAGAATTTGTACTGCTCTAATATCTCGTTGAGTTATTGGGGGAAAGAATTTGTACTGCTCTAATATCTCGTTGAGTTTATTGGGGAAAGAATTTGTACTGCTCTAATATCTCTTTGAGTTATTGGGGGAAAGAATTTGTACTGCTCTAATATCTCGTTGAGTTATTGGGGGAAAGAATTTGTACTGCTCTAATATCTCGTTGAGTTTATTGGGGAAAGAATTTGTACTGCTCTAATATCTCGTTGAGTTATTGTGGGAAAGAATTTGTACTGCTCTAATATCTCGTTGAGTTTATTGGGTAAAGAATTTGTACTGCTCTAATATCTCGTTGAGTTATTGGGGGAAAGAATTTGTACTGCTCTAATATCTCGTTGAGTTATTGGGGGAAAGAATTTGTACTTCTCTAATATCTCGTTGAGTTATTGGGGGGAAAGAATTTGTACTGCTCTAATATCTCGTTGAGTTATTGTGGGAAAGAATTTGTACTGCTCTAATATCTCGTTGAGTTATTGAGGGAAAGAATTTGTACTGCTCTAATATCTCGTTGAGTTATTGGGGGAAAGAATTTGTACTGTTCTAATATCTCGTTGAGTTATTGGGGGAAAGAATTTGTACTGCTCTAATATCTCGTTGAGTTATAAGGGGGAAAGAATTTGTACTGCTCTAATATCTCGTTGAGTTATTGGGGGAAAGAATTTGTACTGCTCTAATATCTCGTTGAGTTATTGGGGGAAAGAATTTGTACTGCTCTAATATCTCGTTGAGTTATTGTGGGAAAGAATTTGTACTGCTCTAATATCTCGTTGAGTTATTAGGGGAAAGAGTTTGTACTGCTCTAATATCTCGTTGAGTTATTGGGGGAAAGAATTTGTACTGCTCTAATATCTCGTTGAGTTATTGGGGGAAAGAATTTGTACTGCTCTAATATCTCGTTGAGTTTATTGGGGAAAGAATTCGTACTGCTCTAATATCTCTTTGAGTTATTGGGGGAAAGAATTTGTACTGCTCTAATATCTCGTTGAGTTATTGGGGGAAAGAATTTGTACTGCTCTAATATCTCGTTGAGTTATTGGGGGAAAGAATTTGTACTGCTCTAATATCTCGTTGAGTTATTGGGGGAAAGAATTTGTACTGCTCTAATATCTCGTTGAGTTATTGTGGGAAAGAATTTGTACTGCTCTAATATCTCGTTGAGTTATTAGGGGAAAGAGTTTGTACTGCTCTAATATCTCGTTGAGTTATTGGGGGAAAGAATTTGTACTGCTCTAATATCTCGTTGAGTTATTGGGGGAAAGAATTTGTACTGCTCTAATATCTCGTTGAGTTATTGGGGGAAAGAATTCGTACTGCTCTAATATCTCGTTGAGTTATTGGGGGAAAGAATTTGTTCTCTCTCTCTCTCTCTCTCTCTCTCTCTCTCTCTCTCTCTCTCTCTCTCTCTCTCTCTCGTTATCCCATTTTTACCTAGGAAATCCACCTTCTATTGGAGAATCAACCAACTCAGATTTTGGTTTACTTAAAGAAATTATTTCACTATTAATACCAAACGCAGAAAATGACGAAATTTAAGGTATTTGATCATCTACTAACACAAGCAAAATAAATCGTTTGCATTGGAGTTTCTTTTTTAAGTCCACTTAATGCACAGATAGGGTAATCAGGATTGTACCTGCATTTTTAAGTGGGAACCGAACGACCATGTGCGTTCACCGGGTATCAACCAGCGATCCCTTTATTAGAAGGCGGCGATGTTCGCACTGGAAATATCTGAGAGACATTGATCTTTTTTTTTTATGTCTGGTCACTGCAAAACTTCTGCGAGCATTGTTTACTCGACCGACCGTAAACGATCTTGACGACTGAAAACTGTCTGCTGTGTGAAATCAGCGTTCTGGTTAAAGTTTATTGCACTTCCTGTAAGGGTCTTTCAAGTTGCGGAAATGCTGCCATCTGTGGGTGAGTCATGGCGTTCGTCGCCGAAGAAAAAGAAAGATCTAGTCTGGAGACGATCGGAGAACTTTCACGTACTTAACGTGATTGTTTGCTTGGTTTTCTCCTTTCCCGTCACTGCAGCAGCCGACTTCCGTGGTGGAGTGGTAGCACTGTGCACTACGGCGCCAGGAGTCGCCGGTTCGAATTCCGGCCTCGGTATGGATATTATTTCTAAGTGTACTGTCATGAATGTTGTCATATCATTACTCCTCATCTTCCCAATTACCCAAAAGTGTCTGAGAAGCGAAGTACGATAAACCGAACGGTCACTGAAACAGTGTCTTATCTTAATAAGGGTGGAAATTTCAGTATTTCGAACAGTATTTCCAATTATAATCGGGCCTCCCCCATGGCGCAGTGGTAGCGTCATTGCCTTGTAATCAAGGAGTCCCGGGTTCGATACCCGGTGGAGGCACAAGTGGTTCGGATTCCACTTTAAACTGTAGGTCCAGTCCCGATTAGCCTTACTGTGCATAAAGTGGACTTAAAACAGCAACTCAAACCAATTATAATCAATTACACACATCTGTGGCACAGGGACTAAAGGGTTTATGTTAGAAAAATTGAGGAAATTCTTGATTTTGAATGTTTTTGGCAGAAAGTTAAGGAATGATTACGGTCAATTGATTGATTGATTGATTTGGTGTTTTAAGTCCACTTTATGCACAGTAAGGCTAATCGGAACTGGACCTACAGTTTAAAGTGGGATCCGAACCACTATGTGCCTCCACCGGGTATCGAACCCGGAACCCCTTGATTACAAGGCGACGACGGTACCACTGCGCCATCGGGGAGTCCCTTCGTTACGGTCAAGGAACGAATTTATTGAATTCAGTTGAATTCTTGTTTTAAGTCCACTATATACACTAATTGGGACTGGACCTACAGTTTAAAGTTGGATCTGCACCACTATGCAATATGCCTCCACAAGATATCGAACACGGGACCCTTTAATTACAAGGCGGCGACTTTACCACTGCGTCATCGAGGAGACCACTCAAAGAACAGAATTTATATGCACCAAAAAATGTTAGCCATGTAAATATATATTTATTTATTTAAATCAAAGTATAGACTTACAATCGCAATAATTGGCAGTATTCATTTACGAAGTGTTTCACCTGGGCTTTCCTTGACTGGTATCCGGGTCAATGGCATTCCGTGCCATTGCGATGCCAACTGAGCTACCGAGCGAGCCCTGGTTTCGTCTTATTTAAGCGTCTGTTGTTTTACCTGTGTGATTTCCCATGTCAGTTAAACTATTTCTTGTAAGACTTTCACCGACCCCCGTTGCGGAATGGTTAATACTGCCCGCTACGACTTCAGGGGGTTCCCTGATTCGAATCCTTGCCTTGGCATGGACGTTTGTGAGTGTCCCTTCATCAGTTTCATCATGCCATCGCTCATCCTCATCTTAGAGATTAGCCAAGAGTGGCAGACAAGCGACGCAAAATAACAAAGATAAAAATCGTTATAAGATTTTTTTTCCGAATCTCGTACAGATTTTCGGTAAGTCCAAGTATTGAGAAAAATGTAAAATGGCTCATTTTCTTGTGTTGATATTAAGAGTAGTAGAAGTAGTATTAGTGTAACTAGCTTGTAACTAAGTCATCTACTAGAAGATGCTGTAATTGGGAATATAGCGTTATGGGCAACGAACCTAGACAGTAAGAAAATATGTATTTATAGAGCATAATGCCATTAATAACTTCCACTTCTATTCCACACACACATTTATTTAAAGACATGACACTACAGGCAAATGCCCATTTACAGTGTCTTGTATTATAACACTGTTTGGTACACAAAATATGCAATCAGCAGAATTCATAAGGTACAATACTATGATAATATGATAATATGTGTTACAGTAATATAAAAGTTAATATAAGATTAGATATGAAAAAGAAGTATAAAGTATTAACCTGACATGTGAGGTTAGAACTTACACATGATAACCAAGAAAATAACCAAGGAAAAACATATGAGCTTCACCTTACATATAAACGATGATATATAGATGTAATGATAGTAATTAGTAAATAACACAAAAAGAAAAATAGGATGGACTCTTTCGCCTGTACATAAAGGGACTGAACTACTAAACAAAATTAAGTTTGGAAGTAAGTTTCAGTTTCCCTTTAGAACCTTCGAAAACTTTGGAAGATGTCTATATTATCATATGACTTTGCAATTTCGTTATATAACCTACACATTCTCCAAGTGGGTGTCGCATTGGCTGACTTTGTTTGAGCTCTCGGTACTTGAAACAGCTATTTCCGTGGTCTTACCTTATTATATGGTACATAAAAAGATTTCTGAGAGCAGCTGAGAGGAGTCTAATGAGTTGTTTAAAAGTTTATGTAAGAATAGTAACTGATGAATGTAATGTTTCTTCTATCGCCTAGGGATTGTACATTGAAATATTTTTTTAGGGTATGATAAGGATTATATTTGGGGTAAACGCCGTCTTGTATACATACAAGTAAAAGGAATTGGATAGGTTGGCTGAAAACACAATAGATAAATTAAAGAATAAAATAAAAGGTCGCCCTACAACACATGAAAACACACACACGCGCGGCCACACACACAAAGATTGAATGTTCTTGAACGATATTCAGATTCATACAGTTCCGCCTTGAGTGTAAATCCCAACAATGCTACAAAATCGCGCTCCAGACTTCAAGTTGAGATGAGGATTCACAGTAATCTTTATCTGAAGAGGGAAGAAGTACATGTAAAACATCCCGATCAGCGCTTTTTACATTCTAATCCCACAGATGGCAGTGCGAGCCGTACTCGAGAAAGGAGAGTTTGGGATTATGGTACTTCCGAGAGAGATTTCTACTTTTATGTGTCCTGCAGATTACAGCATCCACGACGTCGCTAGGGACGACAGGCTGAGCAGCGAAGGATCGAGGTGTACTGGGGAGAGAAAGCTCTTTTCTGCCTTTTTTTTTATCATTTGGCCCTATTCTCGTCCGCCATTATGGCTCGGGTCTTCACATTTTTTCCTACCTCATCGCTTCTTGAATGGGTTCTCCAGGAGCACCCCTCTCCCTGTGTCTCTTTCTCTCGATCTCTCTCCCCGGCATCTTCGTGTGTGTCGTTTTCTGTCGTTCCTTTATTTCTTCCATACTCTGTTCCCTTTGACATATTCCAGTCTTACCGATCTTTGTGTCTTAGCTCCCCTTTCCTTGCCTGTCCATCTATTTCCTTTATTCCTTGTTTAATGTCTTCTTCTTCTTTCTGTCTCATTCTGTTTCTCTCCTCGCATTTTCTGGTCTTTCCCTCTGATCTGTTACTTTCATTTCTCTCCATGTCCTTTTTTCTTTCTTGTGTTCCTCGTTTTATCATCTTTCTGTCTTGTCTCCCCATTTCGCTTTTAGCTTTTTCTCCTCTTCCTTCTTTTCTATCACACTTTTATCTTATTTCCATCTCTCTTTACTCTGCTCTCTCTGTGTTTTTTTCTTCTGTGTCTCGTTTAATCTTCGTTTTGTTTTATTCCCCTCTTACTTTGCTTTCAGTTTGTCTGATATTTTCTCCCCTTCCTTCTTTTCTATCACACTTTTATCTTATTTCCATCTCTCTTTACTCTGCTCTCTCTGTGTTTTTTTCTTCGGTGTCTCGTTTAATCTTCTTTTTGTCTCATTTCCCTCTTACTTCGCTTTCAGTTTGTCTGATATTTTCTCCCCTTCCTTCTTTTCTATCACACTCTTTTCTTATTTCCATCTGTCGTTACTCTGCTTTCTCTGTATTTTTTTCTTGTGTATCTCGTTTTATTTTTTTCTGTCTTCCCTCCCACTTCGCTTTCAGCTTGTCTTATATTTTCTCCTCTTCCACCTTTTCTATCTCGTATTCTCACTCTTGCCCCTTTAACTCCCTCCTTTCCAGTCTACTTCCTCCCTTGTCTCCCTACCTTCTGTGTGTGTTTATCGCTTTGTGAATATCGCTTCCCTTTTCTTAAATTTCTCCTCTGTTAACTTTTTCTCTGTCTGTTTAATCTGCCGCCTTTTCTTTTTCATTTCTGTTCCTAGCTCACGTTCGCTTCTCCCTTTCTTACCGTTTGTCCTTTTTATCTTTGTCTCTGTTTGTTACCTATTTCCTACCTTCTCTTCTTGTTCCTTCATTTTGACTTCTATGTTAATTTCAAACCACCTCGCCTACCTCCGTGGCGGAGTAGTTATAATACAGCGCGGTACGTCGCCATGGCTCGCCACCTGGACATCAGTGTTCTTTGAGTGAGTGCCCCTTCATCAATTTCATCACTCATCATCATCTTCACGATTAGGCAAAAGTGGCAGAAAAGCTAAGTAAAGTAAACCAAATCAATGAATCAATCAAGCCACTTCAGTGGCCGAGCGCGTCGACACTGAAGGTTCCGGGTTCGAATCATCTTCTGCACCAGGGATGTCAACTTTTGAAAAACATTGGGTGGGCTCAAACACTTGTTATAAATTCATAAGAAAAAATCTCGCATATCCTCCCTTCGGTATTCATGCACACTAAAAAATGCATCCTTACTTACTTTTTTTTAATCTGTTGCTTACCGATTTCAATAAGCATTCCACCAAGAATAATGATAACAAATATTTTAATAATACTAATAACACGACAGATTATTGGGTGCGTTCGGATCCCACGGGCCCATTTCTGCACATTTGTGTTCCTTCATCAATTTTATGTGATTCGTCTCGTGATTACCTTAAAGAGGAAGAAGGCAATGTAGAAATACGAATTATCTGTTTCTCTGCCACATTTCCCGCCACGTCACACTCTCTGTCGTCTGTTCGTCATCTTCCCTCGCTCTCTCTCTCCCTCTTTTGCCCTCCAGTATTTTCTTTCCTCTGCCCCCTCATTTCTCCAGAGTGGATGTTGAAGGTCTCTCGGAAAACCTCATCTTCGGCCTGGGCGATTCCCTCCTTCCTCGCTGTGACGTCATTTATTACGTGTAAACATGGCAGGCCGAGATAAACAGCCGGAGCATTCGACTGGAACCGCGTGACTGACAGCTCTATCAATACGATGCGTCACCGCACTTGGAGGAGGCCCTTCTCCGATGTTCTCAGTCCGCCAGTCGATGCTAACGGGTCGCTCGGCAACGGTGACATCGAAACGAATAGAGTTTAGAAATGGTTCTAAGTGTGAATTATTTCATTGTAGTTCTTCTTAATTAATTATGGCGACTTTCCCAGGGATTAGGGGTTCGAATCTCGACCTTGGCCGGGGCATTCTTTGTGAGTGTCTCTTCATCATATCATCATCATCGCGGTTAGCCAAAAGGGACAGAACTGCGAAGTAAAATAAACCAAATCAACCGTCAATCATTATGACGACTGTTCCCTGGGAATTCTTTGATGTGCATGCATTATGCGGAGGGTTCGATAACCGGTGGAGGCACGTAGTGGTTCGGATCCCACTTTAAACTGTAGGTCTAGTCCCGATTAGCCTTTCTGTGCGTAAAGTGGAGTTAAGAGAACAGTTCAAGAAAACAAACAAAGCATTATATGGAGGATTATTGGGGAATTTTGAAGGCGATTGTTGATTGAAAGTAAAACCGTGTGTGCGTGAGTGCTTAGGCTATTTCCACCTGTCACATTATACTGAATCAGGCTCTTACCGTAACTAAGTGGCCGCTGTGGCTCAGTCGGTAACGCGTCTGACTGACTACAATGCTAAAGGTCCCGGGTTCGATCCCCGGCCGGTTCAAATCCGGAAACTTTTTTAACGTTGGAAGGCGGTCAGGGGCGTGGTGCTGATCACATCATCCCCACTCACGACCGGATCAAGAAAGTGTGGGGCGTTACCCCCACACCTCCTATACGCCTTCATGGCGTGGTGCTAAGCACAGGGGAAGTACTTTACCTTTTTACCGTAACTAAAATCAGCATGTCGCTCTGAGGACTAAAAATTTCCTTACGGCGACACGTGCCTTTGCAAAAGGGTGATTAAGTATTACAAAAGGTATAGATATTCCGACGAACAAAAATGTTCCATCAATCTTTTTCCAAATAGTGCAATATTAAATCAAGTCTGGCACAAGTACAGTAATTGCGACTGTATTTACTAGACGCTTCAATAAGTCGACATCTGAAATCGAATCCGGAACTTCTTGATTACAATGCTGTAATGCTAACCGGTTAGGTGATGAAGCCACAACACGAGAGCATTTTAGGTCAAATATTTCCGATGTTTGCGATAAATTTTCCTGAGGAAATGAATTTTCAAACTCGTCTATTTCTTTCTGTAACCTTTTGTGTTTCACAAAAATATGAGTATTGCTGTCGTTCTCTGGTCGAGATACATTGTATTACAAGAGTCAAATGAAGACCTTGAAAGTCCAATACAAATTGTAGAGCAGACTGTATATGGCTCAAATTTACATGAGGTTTCAACTGTTATTTACAAAACGACCCCAAGTGAGCCAAAAAACGCCTTTTTTGTTATTTTAAAGTGGCGCCTACTATATACACTTGCACATTGAAGAGGAGTAGTTTCTTGCCCTCTGTCAGCCAAAAACTTACAGAAATTTCTCAACAAATGAACATTCAATATCTCTGTGCATGCTTACCACACCAGCAAGTTTACTAACGGAGGAGGGAGTTGGACAGTGGCCTCAGTTCGCAGGCAGATGGGTAGACGTCGGATTGAGGTTTTTAACCTATTTTTTCCTTTGCAGGTATGTAGAAATGATAAGTTAAAGTCAGCGTTTCGTTAAAAAACGCAACAACTGATGAGGTTTTATAGTAAAAAAGTAAAGTGCTCCTCTGTGCTTAGCACCACGCCATGAAGGCGTATAGGGGGTGTGGGGGTAACGCCCCACACTTTCTTGATCCGGTCGTGAGTGGGTGTGATGTGATCAGCATCACGCCCCTGACCGCCTTTACCCCCCAGGGTTTCCCCCAGGTACCCATGTTATTCGACGCTGGGTGGGCGCCGGGGCCGCTTCCATCGTTAGAAAAGTTCCCGGATTTGAACCGGCCGGGGATCGAATCCGGGACCTTTAGCATGATAGTCAGACGCGTTACCGACTGAGCCACCGCGGCCAACCTGAGGTTTTATAGTACCTAAAAGAAACTATTTTGCTTGTCAGAACCTATTTTAGGTTTATGCGCCTAAATGAAACCTTTTTTTAGGTTTTTATATATTTTAAAAGGTTTTACAGGATTTTTATGTCGCACTGAGGCATTTGCTTTGTTTGGTCACAAAAAAAAATCAATGACGAACGTGTTTGAAACGTATTCTCTGTCGATTTCCCTTCCTCAAAGTTCATGTTGATTTTTCAAAGCTCTGTTATCTGTTCAGTCCAAAGTGCAAACTTCTTATCCGCGTGGTCCTGCTCACTTTCACGTCACTTCGGTGCTTTGTGGCATGCACGCCTTGCAAACTAACATTTCAGCATTGAAGTTTGCACCACTGACTATGTTTTTGTTGAAAGATTATTTTCAGCGTATAAGATGATCCTCACGGACAAAATTGCGGAGTTTGACTGTGGATAACATTAAAAAAGATTATTGCCTAAGTATAAGGCGAAGAGTGGATTTTAATATCAAATTTCCAATGGTAAGTTCTGCCATCGCCGTAGGGTTAGGCAACACACACATAACGTTATATAAGATAGTGCGTATTTCAGGACATAGGTGTCCCATTTTCATTGCCGGTGACTATACCTAATCAGAATTTTTCAGGAATTTTGAACCATTTAAAGTTTTTTGAACATACTTCAAGATTTTTCCAGCCTAACTTAATATTTTTAGGACCTATTTTAGGATATTTAGAGCCTATTTTAGGAACCTGAAAGCACGTTTTTTAGAACCCAAAAATCCGAGGTCTAATCATAAGTGACTGCACGTGGACCCCAAAGACTTATTCTTCTTAAAGTATACAGGCACTAACTCAAAGTTGCAAGTATATGTAGATAAGCAATAGGTCTGTGCTAAAATGCAGCAAACGTGTGCAACCCTACAAACAGAAATCTACTATAATAGGAAAGCAAAACAAGATGAAGGTTCTCATTTCACTCTCCCTTGTACATTGGTTCGGATTCCACTTTGTATTGTGTGTGGCTGTATTTAATATCTAGAAAAATATGAACGATGTATTTGCATTGTTCCATCTTGTAGGATTCAGTGCTCGAAGTGTGGGGAATGCGTTGGGAGGGGTATCCCCGCTGTGAACAAAAAATTCGCACAGCACATCCCCCAGCTGTCTCAATGCTATCATGTTAAGACATAGGACAGCTAGACCCAAGCCTCGCCCAAACACCCCTCCCGCAGCATATTCTGCACTCCCCCAGAAATAAATTAATTTAAATTCTAGATCCACCTATGGCCTGAGGCGTGGCATGTACTGATATGCACATGCGGAGATGGGACCTAAAGTAAGCTTATCCATTCCGATGGAAAGATAAAACTGGAGCATCATTGCAGACGTTCTCTTTAATGGTAACAACAACTCTGGCCGCTCCATAAACTTGATGAAGCGGCAGTTCCCGTTGATGCTGCGCTCTTAAAACGAGAGGAGGCCATTTCCTTGAAGTCGCCATTGTAGCTGACGTAAATCAGTGTCCCTGGATGGACAGCCTGCTGCAGTCGTATCAACTGTAACCGTGGGCATGGACTCCTCGTTTCATCATTGTTTAGTGAGCGTCCGTTTATCCACCATGGCCACTTGCATTGTAGCCCTTGTTACGAAGGGCTTAGCTAATTGGTGCGCCACTGTCAGCGGGTATAACCGTCGCTTTGTGCAGGGTTTGGGTGGTATTAAGACGGGGTATTGTTCTCGATCTCGTATCGACTTGTAAAGATCTCTCTCGCTTTTATGACACTTTTGGCTAATCGCGACGATGAGGAATGATTAGATGAAATTGATGAGAGTAAAGTCCACTAGCGTGGTGATGTGATGCTGATCACATCACCCCCACTCATGACCGGATCAAGAAAGTGTGGGGCGTTACCCCCACACCCCCTATACGCCTTCATGGCGTGGTGCTATGCACAGGGGAGCACTTACTTTTACTTTACTTTAAAGTCCACTAGCGTACGCAGGATTTGTTTTCGAAGAAGGCTGGAATTGTAATGGTAGATATTCATATTACATATCTGCGTTTTGAGGCGGGGGGTGAGGGGCAGGGTAAAAATAAAAATATTTGGTAATTATCATTTTTAACCGTGTTAATAGTTGTTCAAAGACAAAAATGGTAATCGGAGGTCAAGGGTCTTTGTATATACCACTTTTTCTTTCTCCAAGAGTTCTTTCCTGATTTCATTTGAAAATCTTGTTTTTCCCATAACTGCGGAGGGGACTATAACCCCATCAGCTCCCCTCTGCGTACGCCAATGTTAAAGTCGCACGGGACTCGAACCTGGGAACTTCGGTTGCGAGTTCGATGGTTGGCCACTTAAAGGGATCAGGGTCTCTCCGATGGCGTAGTGGCAATGTCGTCTCCTTGTAATGAAGGGGGTTCTGGGTTCGACACCCGGCGAAGGCACATGACAAAGTGGTTCTAATCTTATTTTAAACTGTAGGTCCAGTTCCGATAAGCCCATCTGAATAAAGTAGACTAAAGCGAATCTACAAAGTTCAAACACACACACACACACATGTATGTCTGATGGTGTAGTGATAACGTCGTCACCCTGCAATCAAGAGGTGTTTGGTTCCATATCCAGTGGATGTAGATCAATGGCGTATACTGACTTCAAAACCTGGACAGATATTTTCTGTTCATTTTTTTTATTTTAAAGTGATGTTAGAAAGACATACCTCACCAATAATTATTCAAATGTACACGGTTTTATTAAATCAAAAACAGTAAGGAAAGGATTTCAAGTATTCATGCTTAATTATTAAAGAAACAGGGGCCCATATTGTGACATATCTACACGTGTGTAGGCCTTGGCCTACAGCATCTTTCATTCAATACTTCATTGGAACAGAAACTCCATTCTTCCCTTGCCGACATCTGTGGCGAAGTGATTAGCACAGGGGGATAAATATAACCATGGAGTTAGCAACACTGAGACAATGCCATATCTGAAAGAGAACATTCTTGAATTAATTCCCAACTGGCTCATTGGTCAACTCAATCTCGACACCGAAGCTCCCAGTTTCGAGTACCGTTCCAGGTATCTGTGCTTCTTGCTTCATCTAATATGAGGTAATGACCCCGAATATGAGGATAGGCACCTACAATGAGACCCCCATGTATCTTGTCAAGAAAGAGCTGCACCGTAACGGAAAGAAGCTAAAACACATGGAGGAATCGCACCATAGCACTGCAAGTCACGTGATCTCTTTGTGTGTGTAGAGTTGGTGACGGAGCTGCAAAGGAAACGTGCTCCTGGAAATTTTGCTGTCGTTTTGAAATTAGCTGCACAGAATGGATAAGGTAAGTTGTTACTGATCCCCTTTTTACTGTGTTTCGTAGTGGTGAGTGTGTGTGTTGTACCATGTAATGAGTTGCTAGTTTTCTTCCACTTGTAAGAGAGATAGCGTTGTTCATCTGTTTACCCTGCGAAGGTCCTATTATGAGACCTGGTAACTCCTTCATATGTAACACAATATAGGCCTAGGCCTAATAGGCTAAGTTCACTTTCTTTTCATAGTTTCATTTGAAGTGGACCAATTTTGGTGACAGCAGGACAGCTACTAGGATAGCATAGAAGGAACACTTTGTTTTGCATTTTTAGCATGGTGAAAATAGTCAGTTCCGTTTTTAGAATAGCCTAATCTTTTTTAACATGGTGTAAAAGTAATTTTTATAGTTGGGTAAAAAAAAAATAGTTCATGTAGTTCAAAAATAATTTAATTCAAAGAGACTCCTGAATGCTGAACTAATCAAGAAATGATTTACATAACCCAAACAAGGTTGGGGGGTCTTATTCGGACCTATAAAAATACCTCAGTTGTGCACTTGTGTTCATTTTTTAAATAATTTATCATTGTTACTTTTTGTATTCCAATACCTTGTATCATAAAATAGACTCCCTACAAAATATATTTAAAAAACAAAACATAAATAGTTTGTGCTTTAATTAACAAGTAAATCGAATTCTAACAAAAGGGCCTCATAGTATTCGGGGTCTTTACCCTACATCTTCATCGTCGAGATTAGTCAAAAGGGGAAAATAGACGACCAAAAGTAACAAAACTTCAAAGTACCAATTGATTCTCAGCACGCTGTATCGGATACTCCATTGGTGTGTTACCTCTTAACAGTGATCCTCCATTTTGCTCTCCACCTAAATTGCTTCACCTACAAATCCACCGGCCAATCGACTGAAATTAATTTATTCCGAAAGTCGGACACCTCGTTTGCTTAAGTGAACTGTAAACACGAGCTCTGTTGATGATGGGCTAATAGCAGTCAATTGATATTCCTTCACCTCTGCGCCATGAAATATCCGTTGATTGCTATTACCGGCCGGCATCTGCCCAAATGTTCGCACTTCATTTAGGGATACCTCCTATCGATTTGTCGCCTGGAGTCACTTTCACCAGCTTCATGGTTTCTGCCTATTTTCTCTTTTACGTTCTTTCTTTCGCCTTATTTTGCATTGTTTTCCCCTTTTTTTCTTACTACTTTTCTACTTTCCCCTCCTTGTTTTTTTCCGTTTGTTCTTTCTTTCTTTTCCTTTCCGCTCTCATTTCTTTTTTTTTGTTTCTCATCTATTTTTATTTCGTGTTCGTTTATTCTCATCCTTTTATTGCTTCGTCTTCCCTTACGTTTCATTTAATTTCCTTTTGTTCTTTAGTTTTCGTTGCTCTCCTTCTTTTATATTATCCTTTCGTTGTCTTCTTCTGTTTGTCTTTTTTATTATTTCCTCTCCTTTCGTGTCCCCTTTTTCCTTCACTTCATTTTTATGTTATTTTCTCCTTTCATTTCCTTACCTTTCCTCAGTTTCATTTCCTTTTTCTCCTTTCGTTAATTTTGTTTGCATTCCTTCTCTGTTTTCCCGTTCCCTTGTGTAGTTTACTTTTCTTTCTTTCCCATTCTTCTTTTGTTTCCCTTTCCTTTATTTCCTCCAGTACCCTTTATTTTTTTCTTTACTCTCGTGCTTTTTTTATTTCTTGACTTTTGTTTAATTTTGTTTACCTTACTCTCGTGCTATTTTTATTTTCTACTCTTCTTTTCCCACATCTTTGACTTTCTTGACTTCAGTTTAGTTTCCTATGTTATCATGTCAGTTTTATTTGTCCATTATTAATTTACCTGCTATACGTTTGTCCATTGGTTGAAAATACTTTATTTTTTATTTTATTTTATTTTTTAAAATTCCATAGCCTTTACTTCGCTCTTGCATATTACTCGGTAATGATGATAATGTCTATTAATAATACTATTAGTATTAGTAAATAGGTCAATTAGAATAGTTATCATTATTGTTATTACACGAACAGATGAGAAGAGAATAGATACTAGTTTGTAACGAGTGCACTCACGGTCCCCGAAATGACGTGTCAGTCATACCCCGGCACGGGGCCAAACGTCGTTATGTGTACGGGAAACCGGTCGTGACTCTTACGGTCCAGGTTTTCAAGTTCGGTACTGAGACGGTCGTTTATTGTCGTGCTATTGCGAGGCGGAGATAAATACCTTGAAATATTATACTGTTTTGTTTACCTTGGATATGTAGATTCGAACAATCATAACATACTAATAGCATAATATCCGATACCTGAAAAACGTCAAATAACAACACTGACGAACGGTAAAAAGTGAATATATATTGTAACAACAAAAAAATATTGCAATCAACAACTGTTTACAAAGGCTCCTCAAACGCTCTCAACATTCACTCTATCTCTCTTTCACACACATGAGGTATTTTTACATGTGAAGTATAGATACAAATCATGGATCTCATTAACATATCATTCCTTTTCAGTTTTAAACCTTTATGTGAATTTAGGGTATTTGTCTGCCAGCTCCTGTGCTCTTTTAAATTAATTTACGTGCCAGCCCTCGGAAAGCGGTTAACTAAGACAATTGGGTCGGCGTGGTTAAATCTTTAGTTTGAATGAACGTATGCATCCAGTTGTAAGCACGACATTTAACAAGTTTCTCGGACGGGGGTAATACACATAAGCCTCTCTCGTCCAATGAGAACAACTACACCATTACATAGTGATGCAACACTTAATCGGCTCCAGCTGCCGGAATACACAAATCAATCGTCGGCGCGAGCAAAAATTACATTAATAACCACTATGCAACAAATAATACTACTTCACGCGCACGACCTTGCAATATAAAATTACGCTTTCCACAATCAAAAAGGACTCATCAGTCAACTATTGACAAGTTAAATGGCGCGACGGGGCGGTCGGTTACACAAAAAATGGAGCACACTTTGACAATTTACACTAAATATTAAAGTAATGAAATGGAGCTTCTAAACCTGAATGCAGACAATTAAATTAGAACATCTGAACCTGAAATGACCCTTTTTTACAACAATACCAAAAAATTTTCAGACACGGAAGTTAGGTTTGGGGTTCCTGAGTCACTTTGCAAATAAGTGAGACTTCGGCGTTAACAGTACGGTGTTGATACTAACGATGCACGTTTACATGGACATAGACCCTCTGAAGAATACTGTACCGGACTCTGCTACATTGCGTGGTCATTCATCTCTCCTTGACGCGGGACTTGCACACGGTTCCTTTGTGGCGAAATTGTTCTCCGAGTTCGATCGCGACGAAGAATAATTGCGACGATATGGTGTACTTGCACCTCCTTAGCACTTCGGGTGTTCCTCTTGCCACTAGCGTCGGGAATACGTGGTCACGCGCCGGTCCGGAATCTCTCTAGTGTCGGGCATCAATTGGACATCGATCTGCAATCATCTCTCTCTGGTAACGGGCTTCGATTGGGCGTCGATCTGGAGTCGTCCTTCGGGCTTTGGGCATCGTTTTGCATCGTTGCGGGTGCCGGGGAGGCGACGGCCCGCCTTCTCTATCTCCTTTAGCCCTCCATTATTAGGTAGTGCACGCTTGGCAAAAACCAATCACCGCGTAATACTTTACCAAAATAAGGCGCACACTGGTAACTCTCTATCTGCAATTCGCTCACGGTACGTAAGAAAACGAAGTCCACGGACACAAAACAATAATCACGCGAGAGTGTAGCGCGGAGATGCTCTCTCTATGAAATCCGGGTAAAAACTGTGTCTGGAATGGTAGTACCGCATATTTATAAGAGATTCAAATTCGTCCGTTGAAAAGCACGCTAAAGTGGCTTGGCTTCAGTTTCTGAGGGGGTGGAAATGACCTCTCCACATTGTCTTGAAACGCGGTCACCCGCGCGTCCTCAATCCTTGCAGGCTTGGGCTCCAGCTGATTTTCCTGGTCATCCGTGAAAAATGAGTTCGCCCACCCGCTGTGACTTCAAGCCCGGTCGCGACGAAAATAATCCTTTCTTTTCTCCGTGTTGGTGCAAATATGTCATTTTCTAAGCGGCGGCTGTCACTCAGGAAAAATCCGTCTCCCAACTCCCGACGTCTGGCTCGGATACAAATTTATCCACAAAATAAAATAAAATTTCACACTTTTATATTTGAACATACAAGGAATCAATAAACAAAAATAATTTATATCGAACTGCGTTTCACATGTCACTAGATACCGTGACAAGTTTATGTCTAATCAAGATCACTAAAATTTATATGAAAGCAGCTGCCCTACCAAAGAAATTAATTACGTTTAAAAAGGTTATTTATTGAATGCGAGAATGGTTGTTAGCTCTAGCTGATGAAAAGTAAATTCCCTGCTAATTATTTTGATGCGAATTATTATTATTAATAGCAGTGGTACGCATAAGTTTTCCCAGGCACTGTCAACGCAAGGTTGTATAATCACAATCTAATCCGTACTTTTGTGTAAGTTCTGCTGAAATAAATTAACACAATTTGATTCAACAGTAAACAAGTATTTTGCGTATTTAATTATGAGCTTTGTAAATCTTTCGGGGGGGGGGGGGGGGTTAGGATCCCTGCACCTTTGCCTACGTTCGTGGTAACGAGTCGGTAAAAGTCCATTTCATCTGGGGCATTGCAATGCAAATAAATACGCTTCATTTCAGTCCGAGGATGGCAACACTGCGAGGCGCGGAGGTGAAGGAAAGCACCTTTCTCCTCCATTGTCCAATCTTAACAGCCTGCTCTGCACTCAGTGGCTTTTAAGTCGGGCTTCCCTTTCGCGGGCTGAACAATAACCCTTCAGCGACGAACCACATTCGCGTTCCGTTTTGTAAAACACTCCGCCGCTAGGTTTCGAGGAGGAAGTAATGAAGCTAATAAACTTGAGGTGGAATGTCCCTGCAGTAAATCTTCGGCCGAATTTGCTACCCAGAGGACGCACTCCTGTCGACCGCACTTGCGTGTGCTTTCGAGGTTTCGAAACGAGCACAAAAATCTTCCTCTAATGGTTTCTGCGTGTGTGTGCGCCTTCTGAAGGGCAAATTACCTTCTGGATTTACAGCTGATCGCTCTTTCTGTTGAACATGCGCGTTGGAAGTATTCACACAAAACTGCGTGCATTTTTTGTTCTTGATTGATTGATTGATCCTAAGTAACGCCAATTCCCTATTAAGCCCATAAGGGGTGTCCTGTTGCCACATCCTTTTGTGGCAACTCAGTTTTTAGAGTGTAGCCGGAATTTTAGGATGAAGAATTGATTGATTTAGTTTCATTATTTCGCTCTGCTGCCACTATACAACACGAGCCCCGAGGAGAATTATACTGGCTGTGAGTGCGGACGCCAGTCTCTCGCTGGTGGGCAAAATGCAGTACAGAGTGTACTACGTGGAAGGGACGTTGATTGGGTGTCTTTCCAAAGGCCGCACCCATCACACCCCGCAATTTTGGTTCTTAAACTGACTGCAAATAGGTTTTGTTTCAGGTCCGTTATTGTCCTCAGGCTAATCGGGACTTGACCTACAGTTTAAAGTGGGATCCGAACCACTGTGTATAATGTCTCCGTTAGGGATCGAACTGGATTTAAGTGTAGGAACCGAGCACTTCGATGTTTCTCGGAATTTTGAGGGAGCGGCCTTTCCACACCTCGCAGGTCATCAACAGGCAGGGTTTGATATCGCCGTTGCATCCAAACAATGTTTCCAGCTCGAGTAGTTTGTGACCAGACTGAAGAAGGACTGCTTGTGCGGCGGTAAACAGAATATATGCAAACAGTTACAAGTGGTCCCGAATCAGGGCGCAATACACGCAAAAGTAAGTATAATGGTGCCTACGTAGTATCATATCTTAGGGCAAATAGTATTATTCGTAGCAAATAACGATTCTACTGCCGAGGCAGCCTAAAATACGCAACGTGTTAAAATTAATTATCTTCACAAACTCTACGATTTCTTGATCGCATATTTTTTTTTCTCGGTTTCTTGAACTTCTTCTTTCCTCTAATGTATTTTGAGCACATTGCAGATCTTTTGCTTGTAGGTTAGGTTAGCAGTTACACAGGTGTGGTAATGTCAACAATTTCAAACGCCAATTCATCCTCCCTGGAGGCAATTAGTAGGACTTCCTATGTTGGGAAGGCATTTCACTTAAATATCCAACTAGTAAAGACCAGTTCCAAAAGTGGCACTGTTTTCATTGAAATTTCCATATTTCCTGAATCAGGAAGTCCTGATTGGGAATAAATGAAGATAGGGATGGTAACGAGTTGGGATGAGAATGACAAAGCCTACCTCTTTCTCGTCTCAGAATAGCCGACCTCCGTGGCAGAGTGATCAGCGTGACACGCCACGAAGCCAGAGGTTCCCGATGCGAGTCCTAGTCAGGCATGGTACTGCTCCCCATTTCATTACTTCATCCTTCATCCTCGGGTTGTAAAGGGCGATGCTTCCTGTAGATACCCAAATGCCAGCCTATCTTCCACTAGGCCACCCTGTTCAACAATCTTGCATTCTGACTAGGCTGTGTTGTCTGGACCCTCAGTCAATAGAATCCTTTGTAAAGCTTGTGCTGTGTCCTCTCCACATGTTTCTGTGATTGTACTTTCAACAGCTTTAACGTATCATCTTTTATCCTTATCTTCGAGATGAACCAAAAGTAGAAGAGAAGCGACGCTAAATAACAAGTGTCACCACCAACAAATACACTCCATCCAAAACCTATTTCTTCTCCTTAAGGTTTCGTTCGTTATTGCTATTTTCACTTTGACTTCCTGACTGCAGCTCACGTCACTCCTCCCAAGTATATGAAACGATCAACTTGTTCAGTAATTTGACCTCGGATTCTGACGTAAATTTGCCTTGATTTCTTTCCAATAACCATTGTCTTAATATAATAGTATACAGTACTTGGTGTTTCATTCCAGGAATGTACTTTGTTGTAAGCGAGTTTAAATTGTATATGACTGGACATAATGATGATGATGATAGCTAGGCGGAAGAAGTGTCCTTACATAATCTCGCCTGATGTTTAAAGCAGGCATTTTCCTGTTTCGCAACGTTGAAAGGCTCTTTGTAAAGAAGGATGGGGGGACTCGGCATGGGAAGATGAGAAGGAATTAATAGAGTACACATCTTGTGCAAAGTTTACAAGTCGCTGTTGATTTCTCCGCGAAATGGCGTGACGAGGTTCCGCGCAAGCTTTTCGCAAGTGCTCGCACGTTTCCAAAGCAGTGTTGTCACCGGAGAGAGAAATTACCCTAGATTAATGAAGAACCAATGTAAGACGATACTGAAAGGGATTTTTTTACCCAAAAATTTCGCTCGACGGTAGAAAATTATAAATTATATTAGAACATGGGGATATTTTTTAGATAATATTGAAATTTAAAGCAAATTTGCCTCTTTTCAGAGGAATTTGACTGGCCTGAAAGGGAAATTTTGCAGAGAATCGTCTTGATTTATTCACGTAGTATTTGATGTTGTGAGATTCTCTGGACTAAGGGAAATTCAGCCTGATACTGAAGGGAAAACATATATATATATATAAATCAGTGTTGCTGAGATTCGAAGTCGGGACTCTTGACGTCGTAGCGTGATGAATGTGCTAACCACTCCACCACGGAGGTCGGGGCAAATTCGGGGTGTAACCTTTTCTGAGGTTACACAAATATCAGCCTCTTCTCCAAACGTAGTGCGCCTTGAACTGCATTTTGCTCTGGTATCTGGAATCGACCAGTATAATTATCTGTTGTATCCTCTCCACGCATGTTTATTATCATCGTTCCATCAGTTTCATGTCGTCACCAATCATCCTCATCGTCGCGATCGGCCAGAAGTGGCAGAAAAGCTAAGTAAAATAAACCAATTAAAACAAGGAACACCCATCCCCAGGCCGGAACCCCTGGCGTCGTAGTGCACTGTGCTTAATATTCCGCCACAGAGGTCGGCCGGAATTATTTATAAACCCCTGGTTACTTATTTCGTCAAGGGATGGCAACACTTGTTGTAGACTTCTTGTTCATCGCGTGCTGACAGGAGTTGACGTTTTAAGGCTGTCCGCAGTTCAGCCTTCAGAAGGCTTCTGTAAACACCGCTTGCAGATTGCAGCAGATTGCAGGCGTTTTCAGGAGACTTCTCGGAAACTTGACTGGTGGGAGCTTCTGGTAAATAACAACAGGGGAAGAAATCTAATTTCCTTTTCCAAGGCCAGGTTTCGTATTTCCGCGCGATTGGTCGGTCGGGTGTTCCGTCGGGAAGATTTGCAGAAACCGCTTGAGGAACACGTCTGTCTGTCTTTATGCTGACGATATTAGCATCTGGTTCTTCGATACGATTTCTCGTTACGGGCCGAGAGCATTGAGTGATCGAGTTACAGTCGTCTCCCCTCAGAAGGTTTCAGATTTGAATCTTACCCTGCTCATGGGTGGTTTGTTGCGAGTATACGTTCATCATTGTCATCTAATTGACCTTCATCTCATCTTCGCGATTGACATAAAGAAGCATAAAGCGACGCCACGGCAGTTGTTTTCGAATTTTCCTCTCCGCTACGACGTTCCAAAATCTGAAAAAAATACATCAGCTTAGAATCCCTTCTGGAGCATCCATGTGAATCTTGGTGTGGTTTGCATTCGCTAGATATTCTGAATAGTTTCGTGGCTACGTAAGTCTGTCGAACTATTGATAATAAAGGGTGGCGCAAAAGTCATCATCCTATTTGAACTGACCTTTATTTTGACATCTTGTTGTTTATATCAGTAGTGTTTTGTCAGTTAAATAGAAGATACTCACGAAATTTATTGTGTGCGAAAATGATTAAGTATACCCCACAAGAACGTGGGAAAATTGTGACAATTTTGCGTGACACTTTTCCGGGCAGAGTAATATCCCGTTTTGGTGATTTGCCATGGCCGGCCAGGTCCCCCGATGTGACCGCTCCAGATTCTTTCCTTTGGGGATATTTGAAGTCAATGGTTTATGTGAATAAGCCAGAGACGTTACAGCAACTAAAGAACAACATTCAGCATGAAACTCAGAACATTTCCCCGCAGATTTCCAACACCATGGGAAACGCAATAAAAAAAAGACACCAAATTTGCATCAATTCGAATGGTGGTCATTTATTGGATGTTATCTTTAAAAATTGAGGACATGAAAGTTTAACACAAAACACACACACACACAAAAAAAAAAAACTTTGTTTAATTTAAAACCCAATCTATAGGCTAAGAAAATCAGGTGATGACTTTTGCGCCACCTTGTATGTAGGCAACAGCGAAAGCAAACCATATGAGGATTCACGTGAATGTTCTAGAAGGAATTCTAAGCACATGTAATTTTTCTGCTTTTGGAATATCACAGCTGTTTTTCGAAAGGGGAGGAAAATTCGAAAAAGAAGGGGGGGAAGAGACCTGCCCTGGTGTCAGCCAAAGGTCCAGCCCAGCCTTAACTCTCAATGTTTACCAAATTAACCCATCCTTTGCCTCCCGATGCTCGAGTCTAGTGCGGGCCACACCCAGCTTGCAACAAACGCCAAAACTAAATGTTTAAAGCTCTAAACTTGGCCCTCCTAACAATTCCTAACCTACAGTTCTGCCTAGGTCTAATAATGCATGTGTGGTTACTTTAGGAGTCCAGGTTTCGAGCTCTTAGCATTTAGGTGTGGCGTTTGTTACAAACTGTGCGTTATGATTCTTATGAAATTAGCCAGTCCTAACTCTCTTTACATCTATACACACAAATAACTAAATGCATCATATCGATTGATGCAGCAGAACGCATCCATTGATGCACTAAAGTGTATTTTTTTTGCCTCTGCGAAGAATCAGATTCACATTTGATGCATTTTGATGCATTTCTGTATGTCCTGAAAGAAACACCAATGTGCATCATGTGATGCGAATGAGGATTTCTTTCAGTCAGTATGTACTTTAATGTATCCGTTGATGCGTTTTGTTTCAACTTGATGCGTTTTGATGCATAGTCTGTAGCTCAAACCAAACGTTTAAGTGCATCATCGATAGAGATGCAGGAAGGTGCATCGAGGTGCATCAACGGATGCATTTAAGTGTATGTCGACTGAAATAAATCCTCATTTGCATCACATGATGCACTTTGGTGGTTTTTTTTACGACATACAGAAATGCATCAAATGCGAATCTGATTCTTCGCAGAGGCCGGAAAATACACTTTAGTGCATCAATGGATGCGTTCTGCTGCATCAATCGATACGTTCTCTGTGTGTATCCTGTTCCAGCTGCCTATGGAGCAAGGCCGCGCACAGCGGCATAGGAGGGGTGGAAATCGAGTGGGTAGCGAAGCAGTACACGCTGCTGGGAAGGCTGGTAACTGCAGTCGCTTTCCCCATTGACGCAATCCCGTGTTGATTGGTGGAGCCGTCTCGCGTCACTACTTGCGCAGACTTGTTTCCGTTCGCCTGCTCCAGAGATTACAGACATGTAGAAGTGACCAAAGTTATAGGCATAAGAAAAATATAATCATCTGGTCTATAGAATTGCTTCACCTGAAAATTAGCCTATTTTATCACGGGTTGAAAAACTATATTGATGCAACACAGCCCTGGTGTGGCCCGCAGTTGGAATCGAAATAACACTGACCATTTCGTAAGCGACACAACTCCTGTTCCTTGGAATTTACCCATCTTCGCGCACCCAAGTTTCATTTGCCTTCGCAACTTAACCGACGCACTGTTTGCTGTTGCGTCTGGTGTGGGTGGACCCTTTACTTCCATGCTAGGTCCACGGTATTACCTCTGGTTTCATCTTCGCATCCACGAAACTTGCCCGTTTACTTTGTGGTGTGATGCAAACTTCGTCCCCCGACCAAGTGTTTTCGCGGAAAGATTAACACAGGGCGTGAGATGCGGTTTTTGCATTTCCACACCGCTAAGAAAAGCGGAGAAGAGGGTGAGATATAGCAGTGTCAATATGCTAACGCGATGCTTGTTGGTTACGCAAGACAGGAAGTGCTTCTACTCAAATCCATTTCCGTACAATCCTCAGGGTTTCTCAAGTATCAAAAATAGAAGAAAAGAAGTGTGGTAGAGTCCAGCGCAGATAATTCTGCCGTGCAATGCGCGACAGAACTAAAGAAGCAGTGTTGCTAATGGAGCAGATAGAAAAATCGCTGCGGTGCGCCGATGCACAGCTGTTACGTACAACAATAAAATTAGAGAATTCAGGTCTATCTAACGTTGAGTTTTAAACGTCATGCATTATACCAGGACTAGGATTAATATGTACTAACAAGTGACTATGTATGTAGCTACATACATATGGACTAAAAATTCGCAAAATATGAACTAACACATAAGTAAAATTACCAAAAATGCTGCAAAGAAGACTTCTTCATACGATTCCTTATTTGAGTGATTTCAAACAAAATAAAAAAATATATATATTATTTTTCATTGCATTAATGCACTGGTGGCGTTCTAACTTTTCACTCCCAAAACCCGTATACACTGGTATGGAACTGCAACGGCAGATAATTACATGCCAACGTGTTAAACCGCTACAATTGCACCATAACACTCCTCCTGAAGCAGTATTATTATTTCCTCTCTGAGATCGGCGACAGTCGGTTGCCTTTGTTGTACATTTACAAAGGATGCCGGCTTCCACAACAATAACAAGTACATATACTGCCACTAGACGATAAGCTGCGCGGCTTTTTCTTTTGTTATGAACCAGGGCCGGCGCTAGTCATTTTGCCTCCCTGGGAGGTGGCGGCAGATGCCGCTCTATTTCGACCCCCCCGGTCATTACGCAGCAACGGAAAATTGAAAATCAATATATTCCTAACTAAAACATCAAAATATAAAATAAATAATGAGACTTCTTATGCTATTTCAATACTATTCAGCGCAAAAGAATATCTCGCTCGATCACAGTTTTCAATAGGCTTATTTTTTTCTTCTCTTCAAATTTTGCCGCTCTGGGCGATGGGACGGTTCGCCCTCCCCTTCCGCCGGCCCTGCTATGAACTTGGTCACCCATCAAAGCATGGCAATTTTAACACAGAAAACAATATGTATCGCATTAAGCAGCAAAAATGACAGCCTCCTCTATGCAATTTCTACAAGAACACGTGCCGGAGCCAGAGTTGAAATGATGTTGGAGCCACATAATTTATTTATTTTGAATAATTCCAAAATTATGAAATATGAACAATTTGTTGCTGCTGTTCGCTGCTCTCTTGCCAAAATGCTTTATTGGGATGCTAACACCATGACTGGCTTCCTCCTTCATGAACTCGTGCACGTTGCTTAGAATTTCCCGAGCTTGGCTATGCAAGGTTTTTGATTTCAACTTCGACAGAACTGGAGGCATTATGGAATTTAACGTTCATTAGCAAACACACACTTTTACATAAACACACGCAATACACGCACACAACGTCAAACCGGTCAAATACTTAGTATAAAATAAAAATATGGTGCTTCCAATCCAACAAAACTCACCGCCACTTTACCTGCTTTCCCCTTCCGTGACAGAAATAGTGCTTCATTATTACAGTTGGCAACACTAGTTACTAGCTAGCCAATGAACATGCACTGCATAAAAGAAGCAACGACTACGCCGTGCTATATTGCCACATTGCCGTCCCTGCTGACCGGTGGGAACCGCGAGCTGGAGCGCTGTTCAATTGTTTTCAATGAAGTTTGCGCGAGTGTGTCCAGGAATGGAATGACAATATGGCAACAATAGCGAAGGTTTTCGAGCAGGGTAGAACACGTGATGCTAAGAGAGAGGGAGACGAAACGAAAATACGTTTCTACGCAACGGCAAATTTACGTGTGTGGCACTCTAAATTTAGACGATGACCGCACTTTCTTGTGATGATATTTGTATTTTAGATATAGGAATGTGCAAATTAAGGAAAATTTCTTGTTTGCGTTTCTGTCATAACGTATGGCTTCTGGGTGCCTGTAACTCCCTATTCCTATTAATAACTATGGCTCGGATACTTATTTATTTATTTGTCCCTAACAGAGCATACATAGCTCCAATTACAAGAGACCAATTCAATTGTTACATTATTTTATGTACAGAAATAAGAGAAGTAGAAAAGTAGAAAGAAAAGAGAGAAAAAGAAAGAGAATACAATAGAGTATAGAAAAAGACATCATTTACAAGATTTAAAATACTGATGGCGAACACTGAGCATTAGATTTATATAAAATAACTATAAGTGATATATTCATATGATATCGACACACGTGAAGATAACATACAAATACTTCATTGTATATATTCATTGGTACACATTGCTATATTAATATACATACATAAAGGTACACATATGCATACATACATACATAAATAGGTTACCATATCCCATTACAATATATAGAAATCAGTCGTAATAATTGAATTTCTATATTTATAAATTTCTTTTGATTTTTACTACAGTAAAATTACAGCAAAATTTCATAAACATCGTATCATTTACTTTAGTTTGGTTTGAGTTGAGTTGGTGTTTTAAGTCCACTTTATACACAGTAAGGCTAATCGAGACTGGACCTACAGTTTAAAGTGGGATCCGAACCACTTGTGCCTCCACCGGGTATCGAACCCGAGATCCCTTGATTACAAGGCAATGATGCTACCACTGTGCCATGGGGGAGGCCCTTCATTTACTTTGGTCCTCATATATATATATCCTTAAAGTCTCAAAACTTCCTTCTGTATTAAGGAAAAATCTATGTCAGCGTTAATTTGAACTACATATTATGTACTAACACCAAAAGTAAAATATGTACAGTCGCCAGCCATAAAAATGAGACACCTTGGTCCTGAAATACTAGCTTCCCTGCAAGGTGGAAAGTGGATTTTAGTAGCAAATTATCATTGGTAGCGTCTACAACCGCCGTAAAGTTAGGCAACAAACTTAACGCTTCGATCCCCGGCCGGTTCAAATCCGGGAACTTTTCTAACGTTGGAAGCGGCCCCGGCGCCCACCCAGCGTCGAATAACATGGGTACCTGGGGGAAACCCTGGGGGGTAAAGGCGGTCAGGGGCGTGGTGCTGATCACATCACCTCCACTCACGACCGGATCAAGAAAGTGTGGGGCGCTACCCCCACACCCCCTATACGCCTTCATGGCGTGGTGCTAAGCACAGGGGAACACTTTACCTTTTTGAAAATCCAAAATAGCTACAAAACCATTCAAAAAGTAAGAAATATGTAAGCTCAAAAACATTACCATTATTTCTGTTCTCTGTTTTTTTTTAACAAATTACTCAAGTCAGACAAAACCATCAGAGGCCTATCTCAAACACAACATTTTAACGTAATATTTTACAAATTCCTGCTACTTTCCAACACACAATCCCTGAAGAGTAAGAAGCAAAATGTGTTTCAAACTTTCAAATATGAAAGACTACTCAGTTTCCAAAGAGTCGGAGTTGTTGCCATCACTTAGCACTCTGTTAATAGCTTATATTTTATTTTAACCTGACGTTTTTTCCAAAACTGAAAGCATATCTTCCTTCACCGCGTTCCCACTTTTCAGAGAATGAAAAATTTCAATTCTGGCTGTTCTGGGCCATACATTCAGTTGCGTGTATATTCAAGTGTATTTAAAAATGTTTGTTTGAAAATGTCAGGATATATGTAAGTATATGTGCTTGTGGAGTAAAGTATGTAAATATATATGTTTCTAAGTAAAGTATGAATTAATATGCAGTTTAAAATGCACGTTTTTAGGCTATGTTTCATATGAAACTCAGTTTCACTGATTTCATCTGAAAAATGTATTATTTCAAATTATCCTGGCTCTAGTAATAACTCTAAGAATCAAAATTAGAGATTGATTAGAATTTCCTCCTTTGTAGCAGAACCTTTTGGAGAGGTTCGTTTGGAGCAGAACCTTTTGGAGAGGTTCGTTAGATAGAGAACATATTCTTGCGAACGGCTCATTTGGAGCAGCTCCTTTGGAACGATTCGTTTGGAGCAGATCCTTCGAGAGTGTTTGTTCCGAGCGAATCATTCGGAACATTTTCCACTCAAAGTGAATATCAGCGAATCTTGTTCCTAACTCGAATATGCAGCACAAAAGCTATCACACAGAGAGCAACTGCTTGAACGTCAGAATGCAAGTGCAGTAGACAATACCTTATCTGAAGTACCACTGTGTGCGTGTCTGATAATGCGCCATAACCGCTCGTGGTCCCATAAATGCAGACGCGTTATCGCCGTCGTAAATCTGGAAGATTAGGGAGGCTTCAGGAATGCCACAATGCGGATGGCCCATTTGTTTCAGCCTGCGTTCCCCGGAACTTCACCACCTCGTGGAGGGTTGGACTCCCCAAATTCACCCTCCAACCCCTTCCCGGAAGAATGGGAAACGTCAGCTCCCAGAAATGCAGGAGGATGGGCACGCAAAAATGTTAATGCATTGTATTGCAGATAAAATTTTATGGTTGGGTATTTTGTGGTATTCGCAGGGTGCAGATAAAACTGTGTATCGGAGGAAGGTTCTTCCAGAGATCTGGAAGCACACTGTTGTTGAGCGTGGAGGAACAGAAGTAGATACGATATCGTGAGGTCTCCGGGACGAGTCCGAGACATACTCTTTGAGGCTCTTCTCTTGTTTTAGACTTCGGTAGCCTAGGAAGAATGGGTGTCAAATTACGCACAAATCAAAATTGCATGTTTAGATAAAACGGCTTTGTGATTGTTTAGATATGGGCTATATGTTGTTTAAAGTACAAGCGAAATGTTTCGAGACTGACGGCAAAGTTTTAGAAATCGACCGAGAAGTAAGCTTGTTATTTATTTACTAGTCGAGACTGCCAGCTATTACATATTACATCAAATGAAAATCTTAAAAGTCCGACAATAAATATAGGACAGATTGTATACACATCAACGTATCAACTGTTATTTACAAAACTGCTCTCAAGGCTGCAACATTGATCAATTGAGCTTCAAAATGACATTTTTGTCATTTTAAATGTGGCACTTTCTCCACATACTTTGCCCCAGTGAAGGGCCAGTGGCGTGCCCAAAGGGGGTGGGATCATAACCCCCCCGGTCCACATTTTGTAAAAAAAGAAGAACGTCAAAGGCAGATAAAGATGATAACATGTGAACTGACTATTTGTAATCCTCCTCCTCTTGAAATCTTGGAGGACTCCACAGTGAAAAGCATTTTTTTTCCTCTCTGGAAACCTAAAACTTACCGAAATAGGAAACCTAAAACTTACCCCGGCCAATGAAAATTCAATATCTGTGTACATCCTTACCGCTCTAGCAAGTTTGCAAATGGAGGAGGAAGTTAGACAATGGCCTTAGTTCGTTGTCAGATGGGTGGAGAGACCTTCGCAGTGGCTCATAAGTGACTGAACGTGCATCCCAAACATTATTCTCCTTGAGATATGTAGCTACTAACTCAGACTTGGATATGTAAATCACCAGGTTTTTTTTGTGCTAAAATTCAGCAAACTTGTGCAAACCCGTGTGCAGAAATATACTACCGGGTGGTTAGAATTAAAATTCCCTTACTCATAGCTCTCTGAAACCCCTCCGAAGCAACGGATTGCGATAGAACTTGGTATAGAGGCTATGCAAACTAGGAAGAAGCGAATGTTGTTGGCGGGAGGGATACTTCAAATTTTTACCACCAAGTTCACGATCGATGCATTCGATTTCCTTGTCACAGAAATCGTGACACCGTCCACTGCATGTGCATTGGTTAAATTATTGCATGTCATTCATTCCTTCCAGTAATTTTATTTTTTCTACAGTACGTGTGCTAACTGGATGTATACCCAGAGCGTGGGTTTACTCGACTAAATGCCACAGATTGCTTGCTTTTGTGAAATCAAAACAAGATAATCAATCTTCATGTCAGTGCTGTTTCCCAACTTGCATCCAAGAAAATTCTCTTTTCCGAAATAATGCCGCAAGAGAAGTAGGCTTCCTTATTTGCATCCATGATAGAACCAACGTGGTCATGTTTCTTCATACTTCCTCCTGTTTGGATGCATTACTATGTATCGTCTCTTTCTCGCCCTCAGGTGGACTATATATCGTCTCTTTCTCGCTCTCAGGTGGACTATGTATCGTCTCTTTCTCGCTCTCAGGTGGACTATGTATCGTCTCTTTCTCGCTCTCAGGTGGACTATGTATCGTCTCTTTCTCGCTCTCAGGTGGACTATATATCGTCTCTTTCAAGCCCTCAGGTGGACTATAAATCGTCTCTTTCTCGCTCTCAGGTGGACTATATATCGTCTCTTTCTCGCTCTCAGGTGGACTATATATCGTCTCTTTCTCGCCCTCAGGTGGACTATATATCGTCTCTTTCTCGCCCTCAGGTGGACTATATATCGTCTCTTTCTCGCTCTCAGGTGGACTATATATCGTATCTTTCTCGCTCTCAGGTGGACTATGTATCGTCTCTTTCAAGCCCTCAGGTGGACTATATATTGTCTCTTTCTTGCCCTCAGGTGGACTATATATCGTCTCTTTCTCGCTCTCAGGTGGACCATGTATCGTCTCCTTCTCGCTCTCAGGTGGACCATGTATCGTCTCTTTCTCGCCCTCAGGTGGACTATAAATCGTCTCTTTCTCGCTCTCAGGTGGACTATATATCGTGTCTTTCTCGCTCTCAGGTGGACTATATATCGTCTCTTTCAAGCCCTCAGGTGGACTATATATCGTCTCTTTCTCGCTCTCAGGTGGACTATATATCGTCTCTTTCTCGCTCTCAGGTGGACTACATATCGTCTCTTTCTCGCCCTCAGGTGGACTATATATCGTCTCTTTCTCGCCCTCAGGTGGACTATATATCGTGTCTTTCTCGCTCTCAGGTGGACTATATATCGTCTCTTTCTCGCTCTCAGGTGGACTATAAATCGTCTCTTTCTCGCTCTCAGGTGGACTATATATCGTCTCTTTCAAGCCCTCAGGTGGACTATATATCGTCTCTTTCTCGCTCTCAGGTGGACTATAAACCGTCTCTTTCTCGCTCTCAGGTGGACTATATATCGTCTCTTTCTCGCCCTCAGGTGGACTATATATCGTCTCTTTCTCGCCCTCAGGTGGACTATATATCGTCTCTTTCTCGCCCTCAGGTGGACTATATATCGTCTCTATCTCGCCCTCAGGTGGACTATATATCGTCTCTTTCAAGCCCTCAGGTGGACTATATATCGTCTCTTTCAAGCCCTCAGGTGGACTATATATCGTCTCTTTCTCGCTCTCAGGTGGACCATGTATCGTCTCTTTCTCGCCCTCAGGTGGACTATATATCGTCTCTTTCAAGCCCTCAGGTGGACTATATATCGTCTCTTTCAAGCCCTCAGGTGGACTATATATCGTCTCTTTCTCGCTCTCAGGTGGACCATGTATCGTCTCTTTCTCGCCCTCAGGTGGACTATAAATCGTCTCTTTCTCGCCCTCAGGTGGACTATATATCGTCTCTTTCAAGCCCTCAGGTGGACTATATATCGTGTCTTTCTCGCTCTCAGGTGGACTATATATCGTCTCTCTCAAGCCCTCAGGTGGACTATATATCGTCTCTTTCTCGCTCTCAGGTGGACTATATATCGTCTCTTTCTCGCTCTCAGGTGGACTACATATCGTCTCTTTCTCGCCCTCAGGTGGACTATATATCGTCTCTTTCTCGCCCTCAGGTGGACTATATATCGTGTCTTTCTCGCTCTCAGGTGGACTATATATCGTCTCTTTCAAGCCCTCAGGTGGACTATATATCGTCTCTTTCAAGCCCTCAGGTGGACTATATATCGTGTCTTTCTCGCTCTCAGGTGGACTATATATCGTCTCTTTCAAGCCCTCAGGTGGACTATATATCGTCTCTTTCAAGCCCTCAGGTGGACTATATATCGTCTCTTTCAAGCCCTCAGGTGGACTATATATCGTGTCTTTCTCGCTCTCAGGTGGACTATATATCGTCTCTTTCAAGCCCTCAGGTGGACTATATATCGTCTCTTTCTCGCTCTCAGGTGGACTATATATCGTCTCTTTCTCGCTCTCAGGTGGACTATATATCGTCTCTTTCTCGCTCTCAGGTGGACTACATATCGTCTCTTTCTCGCCCTCAGGTGGACTATATATCGTCTCTTTCTCGCTCTCAGGTGGACTATATATCGTCTCTTTCAAGCCCTCAGGTGGACTATATATCGTCTCTTTCTCGCTCTCAGGTGGACTATATATCGTCTCTTTCTCGCTCTCAGGTGGACTACATATCGTCTCTTTCTCGCCCTCAGGTGGACTATATATCGTGTCTTTCTCGCCCTCAGGTGGACTATATATCGTCTCTTTCAAGCCCTCAGGTGGACTATATATCGTCTCTTTCTCGCCCTCAGGTGGACTATATATCGTGTCTTTCTCGCTCTCAGGTGGACTATATATCGTCTCTTTCAAGCCCTCAGGTGGACTATATATCGTCTCTTTCAAGCCCTCAGGTGGACTATATATCGTCTCTTTCTCGCTCTCAGGTGGACCATGTATCGTCTCTTTCTCGCCCTCAGGTGGACTATATATCGTCTCTTTCAAGCCCTCAGGTGGACTATATATCGTCTCTTTCAAGCCCTCAGGTGGACTATATATCGTCTCTTTCTCGCTCTCAGGTGGACCATGTATCGTCTCTTTCTCGCCCTCAGGTGGACTATAAATCGTCTCTTTCTCGCCCTCAGGTGGACTATATATCGTCTCTTTCAAGCCCTCAGGTGGACTATATATCGTGTCTTTCTCGCTCTCAGGTGGACTATAAATCGTCTCTTTCTCGCTCTCAGGTGGACTATATATCGTCTCTTTCAAGCCCTCAGGTGGACTATATATCGTCTCTTTCTCGCTCTCAGGTGGACTATAAACCGTCTCTTTCTCGCTCTCAGGTGGACTATATATCGTCTCTTTCTCGCCCTCAGGTGGACTATATATCGTCTCTTTCTCGCCCTCAGGTGGACTATATATCGTCTCTTTCTCGCCCTCAGGTGGACTATATATCGTCTCTATCTCGCCCTCAGGTGGACTATATATCGTCTCTATCTCGCCCTCAGGTGGACTATATATCGTCTCTTTCTCGCCCTCAGGTGGACTATATATCGTCTCTTTCTCGCCCTCAGGTGGACTATATATCGTCTCTTTCTCGCCCTCAGGTGGACTATATATCGTCTCTTTCTCGCCCTCAGGTGGACTATAAATCGTCTCTTTCTCGCCCTCAGGTGGACTATATATCGTCTCTTTCTCGCCCTCAGGTGGACTATATATCGTCTCTTTCTCGCCCTCAGGTGGACTATATATCGTCTCTTTCTCGCCCCCAGGTGGACTATATATCGTCTCTTTCTCGCTCTCAGGTGGACTATCTATCGTCTGTTTCCCGCCCTCAGGTGGACTATATATCGTCTCTTTCCCGCCCTCAGGTGGACTATTTTCTATCCTGCGTAGTGGTGATCGAACGTACAATCAAAATTAGTGCGCCGATCTCTGTGGCGGAGTGGTTATCACAACGCGCTACGACGCCAGGAGTCTCGGTTTGGAATCCCGGCGTGTGCGTTTCCCTTCATCAATTTCATAATATATTCGTGAGAACGAGATGAACGTAACTCCGATTATTGTTCAAATAATCCTCCTCTGAAGAGCTCTGATTTGAAGTTTGATTGACATATCTCCACTTTTGATTCTTATGTTAGCAGTAATATATCTCCAATGTAGTTACTCTTTTAAGAGTCATACATATTCCTAAGAATACATGGTCTTCTCTCTCCTGTAAATTGATAAATTGGAGGCACGTATCTCTGGATCTCACACAGTGGTAACATATCTTATCTTCATCTTCGCGATTAGCCAAAAGTGGCAGAGAAGTGAAGTAAAATAAACCAAATCAAATTAATCTATTTCTATTCTCCAAGCTATTTTTGGGTTAACACATCACTCAGAGTCAACTCCATGACTTAATTCTAGCACTGCTTCACTCTTAGTTTAGTTTCCCTCAGAATTTGCTTTTGCCTTTACCCAAAGTTTCCAAATGTTCAAGAGTGTCACAACTCAAATTACAAAAAGAGCAGCAATACTCATCCTAAATTGAAATTGCCGGTTACAACGGACAAACATATAGACACTCGATGCTAAAACAACACTCCCAGCGGGAGCCGATAGAAATTGGCTTCGTGGACTTGTTAAAACAAAAGGGGACAATTTTTTTATTACATTTTTCATGAAGAGACGAGTCGTTGATGCATTTTTATTGATCTTTCTACGTTCGAGCCTAAGCAAACAGGACTCTCAAAGAATCACTAAATGCATTTCTAAACGCACTTTTTTCGTACCCTCTCAGGCATCGCCCGGAGAGGAGCAAAAAATCCATTTTTCCTGTAATTGACCGTGCACGAGGAACGGGGGGCACTTGCCAGCGCGTACCCTCCCCTCCCGGCCTCCGGCTATTACAAAAAGAACGGGGGGGGCAGATCCCATCTCGGCGTTGCCCGCGTGGGGGCTTGTCATTTCATAAAGTTAACAGAGGCGATTGATTTGGAATTCCGCGGTTATTGAAGCACTCAGTTGACCGGCTAATGAACAGAGGACCACATGGAGAGTGACATCGACGTAGCTCTTGTAATTCCCCATTCTCCGGCGCCGTATCAGTTTACAGACCGTACGTCCTCCCGGGGAGAGGAAAGGCTGGAAGGGAAATTCAGTCTCGTATGCCATTATCGCGCCGAAGGAAAACAAAATGCTCATGCGTTGGGCCCGTCTTCCTACTCTGGAATGTTACATGTTTTCCATCTGTGTCTGTGGAAACTGCTTCTAGTGCAATGAGCGGCTATTAATGTAGCACAATGAGGACCTGAATAGTCTTCCCCAAACAGAGATGGCGTAGTGGTAGCGTCGTTACTTGTAATCAAGGGGTCCCGGGTTCGATACCAGGTGGAGGCAAATAGTGGTTCGGATCCCACTTTAAACTGTAGGTCCAGTCCCAATCAGCATTACTGTGCATAAACTGGACTTAAAAGTCAATCAATCAAAAACCAAACGAAGAAAAGTAGTACAGCGTGTGCCAAAAGTCTCCATACGTAGGCCGTGTCTGAAAGGTGCAAGACCGTACTTGAAGCGAACATCCTCCGAGAATGGTCCCGCAGTTCGGTTTTAAAGCCTTGACCTCGAAGCGAAAGTCTTTCGAATTGGACTTGGATTGCAGCGCCAAATACGATCAGTAGATAAAACAGAGATCATGTAGCTTGCCAACCATGCTCAGTTTGCAAATCTTCTGTACATACATTGTTGAATCACAGATGACAGGCTATCCCCTAGAACACATTGTTTTTCGCGCGTTCTAAACAATTATTTCTCACCGTAGAAATCTCATAGCGTTTTAAGAAGTTCTTATATAGTGGCCGCGGTGGCTCAGTCGGTAACGCGTCTGACTACCGTGCTAAAGGTCCCGCGTTCGATCCCCGGCCGGTTCAAATCCGGGAACTTTTCTAACGTTGGAAGCGGCCCAGGCGCCCACCCAGCGTCGAATGACATGGGTACCTGGTGAAACCTGGGGGATAAAGACGGTCAGAGTCGTGATGCTGATCACATCACCCCCACTCACGACCGGATCAAGGAAGTGTGGGGCGTTACCCCCTATACGCCTTCATGGCGTGGTGCTATGCACAGGGGAACATTTTACTTTTTTTTTTACTTTTTTTACAGTATAACCTCGTTAATCCGGACCCCGATAAGCCGGACTTCGCTTAATCCGGACAGGCAAAAAAGAAGAAGAAGAAGCAGAATGCAAGGTTTTAAATGTGGCTAGAAGTCAACAAGAGAACTACCCAAAGAAAAGGCAGTCAACCACTGATGAAATTCTGTTTCCCGCAGACATTGCACTGTACTGTATAGTGTATTTAGGCCTATGCTCTTTAAATTCACCATAATAAACGTGTTTTGTTGCTATAAACGGAGTTTTAATGCACTTTCTACTGTTCTCTTAGGTTATTTCAGTTAATCCGGACTTTCGTTAAACAGGTCAACTTATCCCCCCATTAGTCCGGAATAACGATATTTTACTCTACTTACATTTCCACACAGTGACTTTCGACTTCCCGCACTATTTAAGTAACGTACTATTTAAGCAATTAAGCAATCTAAGTACTATTCAAGTCAGGGGTTCTCAACCTTTTTGGGCCTGCGCCCCCCCCCCCTTTTGCGTCCTCAAATTAGTCCACGCCCCTTCCCTCTATGCGTAATGAATTATTGATGTACAAAACTGTGCTGTTAGGGTTAATAAATCTAACTCAAAGAATATTTACAATGCTTTTATTATTACAGATATTAAAAACTACTAATACTTGATTTGTTAATAGAACATTTTCATTAATTAATAAAAGTGCTTAATGGACCTACATTACAAAGCATTCTGCCCTCACTGCAGTTAAAATTTCAAGCTACATCATTTGGTTTTATTTGTTAGGAACACAATTAATGAGTGACAGAGAGAACTATTTGCAGAAGTTTCTTTTCTGAGACCTACACAATGGGTTTGTGTTTGCCACAGCGTTTTGGGGGGTAATTCATATATATATTTTTCATTGCTCACCACGCCTCCCCTGAAATTCGTCAACGCCTCCCCAGGGGGCGCCCCCCCCCCAGGTTGAGCACCCCTGATTTAAGTAATGGCAATATTGACACATTTTTTTTTGTAAGGTAAGCTTCACACAATGGTCGGACCTCATTTTTTTCCAAGAAGAATTGCCATAAAATCTGCGACGATTGTGCGGTGAAACACAATACACTATGTACCATTCATCAGATAACTCTTCTCAATACTGAGGTGCATTTCGAGAATATTTAAGATAATGTACAGTCACCGGCAAAAGAAATGGGACGCTTAGATCCTGAAATACTGGGTTCTTTGCAATCCGTTATGTGTGTTGCCTAATGGGCGGTGGAATAACCGCGAAATGTATTAAGCGCGAAACGGACTAAACGCGAAAGAGTACAACCGCGAAACGTAACACAGGATTAAACGCGGAAGGAATAAGAACGGGACCGAACAAGCCCGAACGGAATAAACTCGAAGGAACAACCGCGAAATATTTAAGCGCGAACGGAATAAAGGCGAAGGAATAAGCGCGAAAAGTTTAAGCCCAAAATGGAATAAGAGCGAAAGGAACAATCGCGAAATCGAAATTCAACACCGGAACAACTGGGAAACTGATTAAGCGCGAAACGAAAATTCAAAACCGGAATAAGCGCGAAAGGAACAACCGCGAAACTGAATAAGCGCGAAACGAAAATTCAATACAAGAATAAACGCGAAAGGAACAACCGCGAAACGGAATAAGCTCGAAACGAAAATTCAATACAGGAATAAACGCGAAAGGAACAACCGCGAAACGGAATAAGCGCGAAACGAAAATTCAATACAGGAATAAACGCGAAAGGAACAACCGCGAAACGGAATAAGCGCGAAACGAAAATTCAATACAGGAATAAACGCGAAAGGAACAACCGCGAAACGGAATAAGCGCGAAACGAAAATTCAATACAGGAATAAACGCGAAAGGAACAGCCGCGAAACGGAATAAGCTCGAAACGAAAATTCAATACAGGAATAAACGCGAAAGGAACAACCGCGAAACGGAATAAGCGCGAAACGAAAAGTCAAAACCGGAATAAGCGCGACAATTCCCCTTTGCGCTTAATCCCTTTCGCGGTAGTTGTGGCGACCCTGCCTAAATGCACGGCAATGAGCGAACGTCAATACCGAACCTTTCAATAGCAAGTTCTGCTTTAGCCGTAGAGTGAGGCAACGCATTCTTGAAAAGCCAGTATTTCAGGATCTAAGCGTCCGATTTCTTTTGCCGGTGACTGTACTTCTTAATGGTGAAGTAGCTCTCTTCCATTCAGCCAGTATGTGGATGATAGGGAATCCCGCTCCTTAGATATTCCTTAGAGATATCTGCAAGTGTTTCCTCGCAATGTTTTCTTGCGATGCATAATTACGCAGATACGTCGTTTCTGCTGTGTGTTGACATAAATGTCAAAGCGGGCGGATTTCATTGCCAAGAGATCCCTCCCTCCCCTTTTGTGTCTGTGACGTGGCGCCCGCGCGCGTTCAGGCAGGGGAGCGTTTTCGCCGTACACGCTAATTGCTTCCTTTCAAGTGCGTTCAAGTAATCATCACTCGCATTCAAGTACATTTAGTCCCTGATTATTCGCCGGGGCCTGTATCTTTGTCGATCTCCGTGCCGCTCCAAGTTTGCGGGAAGCCCTTTGTTACTCTGAGCCAGGATGCCTTTCTCCCCGTATCCTTCAGCGGTTGCAACTCGGTGAGATTGATTTCGGTGCATACTGAAAGTCATTGCTGTCGGTTGTCAAAATGTAGGTTGTAGTAAGAAGGAGCATAAGTGCATGGAGATACATGATTGGTTAATCAGAAGAACCGAATGTCTTTGCTTTTTCTAAGTTCTCCCTTTTGTGGGTTATTGCTATGATGAGTTAGGCTTTCTTTAGACGGAAGCATTTCCTTTAGCATTTTTGGTAGAATAAATGCTAGGGAAATGCTTCCAAAAATCTTATAGCAGATAGTACTTTGCACGAAAGCATTTCATGTAACTTTTCTGCTAGCTTTTGCGATTACAATGCATAACATATACAGCATGAAAGCCACGTCGAGTTACGCAATATGTGGCGAGTGCACGGTGTTTACAATTGAAAAAAAACTAAAATATTCTTCCATACGTGTACAGTCAACGTTGTAAAGTATATATTTAACCAGCGCCATTCTTCTCTACCTAAAATCATTTAATACGAAGCGATATTCCTCTCGGTTGAATAGCTATCGTCGTTTAAAAGTGTGAAGTGATACGTTGTTTACATCTCACGCGGCCGCCATTACAACTGCGCTCGTGATCTAGAGGTCGCTTCTGATTGGTTACGCTACGAAAAATGATTCGGACCGAGCCTATCCTTGAGAAATGCAATGAAATATGCCATAAGATTTCTCACTTTACACGGTAGCTTTTTGGTCATGGCATTAACGTTAAGAAAAATGCTAAAGCGGACCTTAGAATGGAATGGTGCCGAGACGAATTTGGTGCGGGCACATCCAGCTACTAACAGTCACTAGAACTAATTTCTAAGAGCTCTTAACCTGGCCCTACTAACCTAACCACACATGCAGTATTAGAACTAAACCGGAATTCTTAGTTTAAGAGCGTCAAGTTTAGAGCTCTTAGAAATTATTTTAGTGACTGTTAGCAGTTGTATGTGCCCCGCACCAGACCCTTACCGAGGCAAGACTCGTTTCGTCTTGTTTAGATTGAATTAGGTTATTCCCGTTGCTTTTCTGCGACTTTTGTCTAATCGCGACGATGAAAAGTGATGTGATGAAATTGATTGACACTCACAAAGAGCACCCTGTGATAACCTCGTCTTGTTTCGATAACTCTATGGATGAAAGCCTTTTAGCCTCTTCCAGATTACGCAACGGGAATGGATGCGTTCGTGTCTGTGGTCTCTCAACCCGTTCCTAGCTTCCATATTTGGCGATATATCCTCACGATATATATCGTGTTGGCGATATATCGTGACGATATATCGTCACGATACGTATTTTTTATTTATTTATTCGTTTGCTTCCTACAGAGAGAATCTCCAATTACAGGAAAGCTTACATATATTCAAATAGAGTGTAGATTACATATAAACACATAAACACAGAAACGCATTTATACACACAAGATAATAAGTGAAGTACTACAGGACATATATCCAACCATATACACATATATTCATAGTTCAAAACATAGCCTTTATATAGTATTGAACGGCAAAAAATAATTTTAAAAAATTAAAATAATAGCATAGAAGGTAAAATACTTTCAGAATAATGGAAAATAATGTCCAGTAAAATGGATTCACATATGTATATTTAGTCTTTTTCAAAAATTGGTTTCAATGTTTTTAGATACAAGGACAAGATACAAATCTAGACTGAACTCTAGATTTTGGCGATATATATCGCGTAGGAGATATATCGTCACGATATTTGGCGGTATTTATCGTGGAGACGATATGTTGCCGATATCACGAAATCGTATTGTCTGTGATATATTTTCTTGACGGTATATCGCGATATCAAATTTCAGATATCGTTCATCCCTAGTCCTCAACCTCACCCTCCGAAGACTTGTGACGTTGAGGGTGAGGGCGGTTGAACGAAAATATGCCGTGGATTAGCGTACTGTTCGTCAAGAGATGAATGCAGATTGCAGAGTTCAGGAAGACCCACTCAGCTGTTTCAGGCCCAATTTCTTTCCAACGAGTTTATTTTCAAAACTTCTTGATTTATGTTCTACTCGTACGTTAAAAACTAAATAGAATCATATGCATCAGGTCTCTTTTAGTGCACATGCTTGTAAATGCTCAGAAACCCTTTGATCTTTGCCGGCGCTCTGGTTGCAACGGCGTGCTCCGCCTCCCACGCAGAACAAACACGCTTAAAGCATCACGACTCCTGGCAATAGAGCATTGAATTGTTTACATCCCGAGCAAACGATGCAGTTGCCGGCATTCCAGTTAGTACTGCATTCCCGCAGCGTACCGCTCCTCCCACGAACACGACTTCCTGCTTCATGAAATATGGAGCCTGCGTACATACCCTTCCTTAATCCGAGCATGTGGGAGTTCGATGGATGCACATGTTCGCTCGCGGTGATGGACGACGAAGGGCCGTCCCGCTATTAGCCCTCATCCCACGGGACCGTAGGGACAACACAGGAAACGCACCAACACCCAGCGCAGCTACGCCCAGGAGGAGATGAAAAGCTCATACGCATACTCCTCTTGACTGCGAGCCCTTTATTAGACATGCCATGTCATTATTGCCAACACTAATAACGGTGACCTCGGTGGGGGGAGGTGGCTGTATCGACGTTCTGTAGGGCAGGGCAGCTGGCAGTTGCTTGGATGTCTGCTCGAGCGTGAATTTCAAATATGCTTCCGTTTTTCCCACGCTGTGGTTGTCAGTTATTATTGGTTCCTTTGTCCGATTAATTACAGTCCACTCATCCTTCTCTCGTGTTTATTCCCTTCTTTCTCTTCACTTGTGCCTTCATCGACATTTATTTGTGTTTTCTTCAGCTTCTCTGCTGTTTGTCTTGATCTTACAGTCGGTCCCCGTGGCGGACTCATCGCTCTACGTCTCCAAGAGTCCCAGGTTCGAATCCTGGCCTGGGTGTGGATGTTTGTGAGTGTTCATTCATGATATCATCACTCATCCTCATCTTCGCAAATTAGCCAAAAGTGGTACAAAAAGTTAGGTAAAATAAAGCAATCATCAATCTTGATTTTACCTTTCTTCTCTTCCTCTTCCTAAAATTCCGTCTACACTCATGTTGATATGGTGGCAACATGACACTTATTTTGGCATTAATGCAGATTTAGCGTTGCTTGGTGTATTGTTACACCTATTGCTGTCAAGCCACACTAAATATCGAGGCATTTTACACTCCATTGGGTGTTGTGTTACACCAGCTACATGTTTAACACAGTTTATTGTACTTTCAGTTTCCTTCTTCGGTTTACTCAGCCTTTTCTTTCACCATCTTCCCAAATGTTCAACTTTCAACAAGGGACAGTGTTATGTCCTAATCTTTATGACATAAACAGAATTACACATCTCAAGAGTGGAACTTCATAAATAATATATTTTAAACAATAACAAGGTTGATTTACATCTTAACCCTCAAAACATACACAATACACATAAACAAAGTGCATAATAGTTGCTGTGCACATACTATACAATTGGCCATTGCTGCCACTTCATCATGCACAATAATGGATGTATGGTATATAACAGACAGTCAAATGAATACCTTCATTTGTTTTTCGTTTAGTAGATTTCGGCATGTAGAGTTGCACAAATTTGATGCATTTTAGTATATATCCATTGCTGTTCCACATCTATTTTCAAGTCTTGAGTTAGTGACTGTGTATCTCGAATCTTTGGGATGCACTTATGGTCCATTGCGAAGGTCTTTCCACCTGCTAACTGAAGCCATTGTCGTACTTCTCCCTCCATTCGTAAACTTGCTGGTGTGGTAATCATGCATAGAGATATTGAATCTTCATTTGCCAGAGAATTTCTATGTTTTTGGGCTTCCAGAGACCAAGAAACCACTGCTCTTTACTGGTGCAAGGGTGTGAAGGAGGCGCCGTCTTTAAAAATGCCGAATATGGTGTTGTGAAGCTCACTTGATCAGTGTTGCACCCTTGAATTGATCAGTGTTGCACCCTTGAAGTCGTTTTCTAAATAACAGTTGATAACTGATGTAAATTTGAACTGTATACAGTCTGTCGTATAAGGTTTTGCTAGATAGAACGTGGGTCTACATCCGTGGCGGAGTATTTAGCACAGCGCGCTACGACGCCAGACTTCCAGGGTTCGAATCGAGGCCTGGGGATGGATGTCCCTTCATCAATTTCACCATATCAAGTCAGCCGCGTCGTCGCGATTAGCAAAAAAGTGGCAGAAGAGCAAAGTAGAATAAACCAAATTAACTATTATCAGCACGTGGAAAATTTAGTTATCAATGTAAACCCTTACAGAGTATTATCTGGAAAGTTTTTTTAGGTAGTTCCTGAGAAACGTGGAGTTTACTTTGCTAATGGAAACTTTATCTTCTCAGACATGAATACCTCTCTGGGAGAGGAAAGAAGAGTTTACAAGATTCTTGTTGGGAGACCTGATGGTAAGAGACCTGTAGGCCAAGACGATGATGGAGGGATAACGTTGAGATGGACCTAAAGGAAATCGGTAAGGATGGAAATGATTGGATTGATCTTGCCCAGGATAGGGACAGATGGAAGGCTTGTGTTGCTGCAGCCATGAACCTTCGGGTTTAAGAAGGCTAGAAAGTTAGATATAGGGTGAGTCATAAGTGTCCATACAAATGGTGAGAACGGTGACTAATGTTTATTTTTCCTTTTCAGGCAGGTGAACCAATGAAAAAGAGATGCCACTAACGAAGGAAGAACGGAATGACATCATTCTGTTGGCTGAGGGTGGTACCACCAGTCATGTAGCACGTACATTCAATGCAACCCACAGAACGCAGAAACGCATGACACCGTGGCCAAACTTAGCAAGAAATTCAGAAGGACAGGTTCCGTCGCCTACGAAAGCAGGCCTGTAAGACCAATCACAGCAACAGATGAAAGGAGGGTAACACAGGCGCCACGGTGTCATGGGTTATCTGCGTTCTGTGGGTTGCATTGAATGTACGTGCTACATGACTGGTGGTACCACCCTCAGCCAACAGAATGATGTCAATCCGTTCTTCCTTCGTTAGTGGCATCTCTTTTTCATTGGTTCACCTGCCTGAAAAGGAAAAATAAACATTAGTCACTGTTTTCACCATTTGTATGGAGACTTATGACTCACTCTGTAGTACTTTCGCCTCCGTTTTCCGTACCATTTATTCTAGCACTGCTCTCATTTTCGTCTTGGTTCGCACCCACTCTTGACATTTCCGAGGCCCCTTTGCGTGCGTGTTTAATTTCTTTTCTAGATCTTATTGCACCCAGTTTCCGATTAGCGCCGCTTCCTCCCGCCCTTGTTCCCTTTTGCCTCTAATTCCTGTAAGTGCTGACCCACTTGCCCTTCCGACAAGGGCTCTCTCCCCGAGTTCTTGCAAAGACGCGGTGCGCGGGTTGCGTTTTTCACCTTGGAGCGGCCCTCTTACCTTCCTCTTTTGTTTCCTTTCGACGGTTTAAAATTAAGTCCTGGCGAAGCGAACATTTGGAATTGGAAGGAGAGGAGGAGGCCACGGAGAGGGGGGAGGGGGCTGTCACGCTCGCGGGTCACGCAAATCGGTAACCTTCGGCATAGCATTGGTCTTTCCCTTCTCAGGTGCGAAATATGAATTTCATGTTCGTGTCGATCGTATTCCCTCTAAGGACTCTTGTAAGGAGAGAACCGCCTTAGCAACCGATCCTCAAAGGTTTATTGAGTTGGGAGTATTTTAAGTCCAATTTATGCACAGACGGGCTAATCAGGACTGGACCTACAGTTTCAAGCGGAGGGACTTTCCATTACTTAGTGGTAACATCGTTGCCGTGTATTCAAGGTGTCCCGGGTTCGATCCCGCTGGAGGCACGGCGTTCACTGCGTGTTTGTGGAACACACTACCCCTCGAAATGCGGATTGCGTCAACAATATGTATTTATAAGAGCCAAGTAAGTTATTTCTTATCAAGCAATAACCCGTCATTTAAACCTCATATGCATACCAATTGCAGAAAAGGACACTGAAACCCGTCAACTATTCATCATGACACTCTAAACTGCAATATTACCAGAATATTTCCGAAATGAAACGGGCGTGAATGTGCGTGTGTCTTTCTCTGAGCTTAGATTTTTTGTTTACCTTTTTTGCTTTTATTTTGTTTACGTTCCACATTTGAGCAATGAGTTTGTTCTATCTTGTATGTAATTTCCTTGTCCATATGTTTTTATTTTTTGTATATATTCTTATGCTGTGGGCTCCGGCGTGTGTTCAAGCCTGCTTGGGTTCAGTCCCTGGGTTTTCGGCCTGTGTATTCTACCGGTGGCAACCCACCATCGTAAGGAAATTGGGAGCTGTGAGAGAGTGCGTAATCCGGTCTCTGAAATCTCCTATAACGGCTAAGGGTTCGACGTGCTGACCACACGTCACCCAATTACCGGTTGAAGACCCCCACGCCTCTAGGTAGGATTGTGGGAGGGAGACTGGCAGTCGGGAGCCCTTCCATAGCTGTAGAAACACGGGTTGTTATTATATTGATTGATTTAGTTTATTTTACTTCGCGTTTTGTGCCTCTTGGCTAATTTGCGAAGGTGGGTATGAGGGATGAAATGATGAAATTGATGAATGCACATTCACAAACAACCAAGCCCGAGCGAGATTCGAACCCGGGACCCTTGGCGTCGTAGCGCGAGGTGCTAACCACTCGGCCACGGGGTCGGGCTATATTCTTATATCGATGAAAAACTAGATATAATCATGGCTAAGTGGTAGAGATGGCTCAAACAGCCTTAGCCATGGAATATAAGGCGATATAAATAAATTGTGGTTAGTATTTCTGTACATAGGGTGGACATAAGAAAAACAAAGTTTAAAATGAGATCCGACCCACCGCGTATCGAATCCCGGACCTCTGAAAGATTTATTATCGCCAAGAACAGGGCCAGCGTGAGCTTCCAAGGTTGCCAATCTCTGCATTTGAATAGGCAGAATGGTTACGTGCTATTTTATTATGCAGTGGTGGAAAATAGTCAGTAACGCAATCAGTCTATTTTTTCTTTCAATTCTGGTCTCGAACTTGTCAGTTTTAAAAAAAAATGTTGATAAAGTTAGTGTGTTCGGAACTAAAATTTACGTTTTTGTTTTCCTCATTGCACTTTGGAGCTACAGAGTGGCCAATATAAATGAGGCCCCGTGTTATACGTGATATAAAAAGAACATTAAGCAAGTAAGAGCTGCATTTATGTTACAAGATTTTTTTCGCACGTTGTGTGATGACGTGTTGTTATTTCTTACCGCTAGGGCGGCGCTCGAGCTGGGTCACATGATGTCGAGCAGCGATTGAGTGATCAGTGCTGCGTTGTCAGTAGTCGCTTTGAAGCGTGTTGTGAAGTGCTGCAGAATGCCTTTGTTAATCGAACAAAGAGCGTTCATTGTTGAAACGTACTTCGGATGTAAATAGTTTAAATCTGTAAATGAAAGGTTCACTATAAAATATCCAGAGACAGCTGCTCCTGCGAAAAGTGTTGTGCAGAAATTGATCACGAAATTTAGAGCAACATGTTCAGTCACTAACGCCTAACGTAACCGTGCAATGACAGTTTGTTCATCGGACAATACTGAACGTGTTCACGAGGCTATGGTAAGGAGTCCACGGGAATCAACTAGACGTCTCTCCTCCCAACTAAACATCAAACGAACGTCATGCCAGAACATGTTGCAGCAGTTACATATGCGACCATACAAAGTAAGAGTGATGCAAGCATTAAAACCTACGGATTACGGACAACGAAATCACTATTGCGAATGGTTACTCACGAATGTTGCTGATGGTTATCTGGATCCTCATCTTTACTTCCACTCAGTCGAAGCATGGTTTCACCTTAGCGGGTACGTGAACTCTCGAAACACACGCTATTGGTCAACAGACAATCCCAGGGAACGCTTTGAGGTGCCTCTGCATGATTTGAAAGTTGGCGTTTGGTGTGCTGTTTCAGGCCAACGGATTGTAGGCCCCATTTTCTTTCACAACACTGTGAACTCGCAAGTGTATGTAACGGAATTGTTGCAACCATTCATAGCGCAGGTAACGGATGAAGAACGAGAGTATGCGTTTTTCCAGCAAGATGGCGCTACGGCGCATACTTCACGGTTTTCAATGTCATACGTCCATGAAGCTTTTGGAGAAGAACGTACAGTTTCCGCAGGTTTATGGCCTCCCAGATCGCCCGATCTGTCGACCTGTGATTTTTATTTGTGGGGTAATTTAACCCCACATACAATTGAAGAGTTGAAAATAAACATTCGCAATGCGATTGCGGAAATCACACCAAATGAATTAGTAAAAGTTTCCAGAAACATGTTGAGACGTGCTGAGTTGTGTATCGAGGTTCATGGTGAACATTTTCAGCACCTCCTGTGAACTATTGACCTATTGAATGTTCAGTACGTTGTTTTTCATAATAATACTTTCCTACTCTGTATTCTGTATATACAATAAATGAGTGAATTGTCTGTATGTTGTTTATAAGACATGGGGCCTCTTTTAGTTTGGCCACCCTGTACATGACGACTTCACAGTGACCATTTTTTCCCGTTCAATTGAAAACAATTATTTTTATCGTTGGCAATAATCAAGTAATAAAAGACAAATTTGCCCAGCCCTAAAACTGTTTTGTGAGAATTGTCGTTCTGTAATTCCTGGAAACGTTAAATATTGTGATTTGAGGGCCACACCTTCTTTTCAACTTCCTGCCTTGTGGTACCACGTCACCAGTGCATTAATCTTGCCTTTTCCCCCATGCCTTATCTTCATGAAAATACTACTTTGTGTTCAATGGAAAGGCGTGTCCTGACTATCATATGGGAATGTTAGATGCCGGATGATACGGTATTAGCGAACCCAAACAGCCAAATAGGTGGATCCCATAGGGAGGGGAGAAATACAAACACGGAAACAATGATGAAGGAAAGAAGGTGATAGAAAAATCGAGAGGAACAGGGAAAGAATCAGAGTGTCATGAACAGATAAAGAAATAAAAAATACGCGCAGGGGAAAAAATATAGGGGAGACACACAAGGAAAGAGACAGAGAAGTACACATGAGAAAAAAATAGAAAGAGGGAGATACGCAAGGAAAGAAATATCAACCCGGAACCAAATAGACGGGGGTACACAGCACATGAAGTAGATAGATGCACAGGGGAAGAAATAGAGACGGTCATACAGAGGGGAAGAAAAATAGTTTGAGTTTGGTTTTTTGAGTCCACTTTATGCACATAAAGGCTAATCGGGACTGGGCATGCAGTTCAAAGAGGGATGTGAAACATTATGTGCCTCCACCGGGTATCGAACCCGAGAAGAAAAAGAGTGTAGAGAGAGAAGAGGGAGAGATGCACAAGTGAAGTAAAAATGGAAAAAGTAACGGTAAATAGATGGATAGAGAGAGATGTGTGGGAGAAGAAAATGGAATCTTGGCAGCCATGACAACCGAAGAAAGGAACACCTGAAAATAGTTCGTCTACCCGAACGAACTCTTTCGATGCCACTTGGTCACTCTGGATTAAAGGAACAATCATCCGTCCTCCTTCCTAGAATTTAATAATAAAATCAAAGCATCACTTCCCTGCGGCATTTCCCCCATTGCAGCACACACAAGTGAAAACGCTTTACGTCCAAGGTGACAGAAGACACTCTGGAGAGAGCCGAAAAGCAAACAAATCTCCCTCCTTTTAAAAAAAAATGCCTGTCGTGTTTCACGGCAATTCTGTCTCCCCTCCCCCTCCTCGCAGGAAACAAATAAGGAGTGTTGCAATGTCGTCGGTCGTTCCCAGAAGAGATTGTCGTGTTTTACTTTTGGAGTCACGACACCTTCGCTCCTCTTCAATCGATGTAACCGTGTTTATGGTCTCTTACGGACGGGGCAGTTGACGGACGGATGCTTTGTGTCCTTCGCCACGGAATTCAATATTGCCTGTCTGACACTCTTCGGATCAAGGGACGAGGGAACGTTCTTTTACAGCCAGCTAGATAGGGAATAGCTATTGTTTTCGTATGGTCTTGACTGGAACAGATTTCTTTCTCGACAAGTAACTGTCGACATTTGTACTAAAAACGGGCACGATTCCAGCAACCATTACGTTTCATTCCTATGTTTTTAAATTCTATCCATATTCTGTATATCTATAAAAATTAGCATAACCGTTGACACGGTCGTGCCAGAGTGAACCATATGATATTATTAATAGTCATAAGAATATATTTATCTCAATACAAATTGAGAATGAGCAACATGAGACTATATTGTGGTATACGCGTGATACCTCCCAGGGCACGGGAAAACATTAAGATTTGCAGTAAATAGACAGAAAAACACAAAACGTACGTTTTAACATATGAATTCAGAATCTATTTATCTTGATTATGCAATTTAAAAAGAACCAAAGTTGAACATCATAACAAAACTCGCAAAAAGAAATCACAATAACAGCACAATCTCTCTCTCATGCACTTCCATTAATCTCGTTACCTCCATCCAAGATTCATATCTATCAGGCGGGATGGTGTACTTCAACAGTCTGTTCATACGTCCGGGAAGGACATGTCACTGTATACTTAACATAATAATTCATGGAGGGTAAGAAGCTGTTTCTTATAGTTAGACAATCAGTGTAAATAGAATGTCAATTGAAGCATGCAGTCAAGTAGATGGTGCGCATGTTGTAGCCACTACTTTTCAATCATGTGTATGCTTGCATGCACGTATTAGTTTTCCCTTGTAACCTGACTTTTGATTCACCCTGTATAGATAACAATACTTGCAAGGATTTTATGTAACATACAGTATCATATTTCCTATACTAGTAAACAAACCGCTTTAGTTAAACTTCTCAGCCTCGTGTAAAGAATCGTTAGATATAACGGGCATTTAGCAGGCGGGCTCCCAAATCTTTCCACTTGATTCATTCCTTCTGGTCTTTCTAATTTACTTTCTTGATTTCTTTTGTCCTCGTTCCCCATTGCGGAGTATAATTTGTTGCTTTTACATCCAGCTTCCTTCCTTTTTTCCTTATCTCGTGAACTTGCTACACCCGAAATTGCATTTCTGAGTGTTCCGCGCCGTCCAGGAAAGATAGGGACAACATGTTATAAATGGCTACAATAAAGATACTTTGAAAGTAAATTACAGGGAGAATGAACTCCGTGTGAAGAATAATAAGTAGGCTTACGAGATAATTACAGAGGGTTAGGTTAGTGATACGGAGTTAAATGTGTAATTAAGTTTTCCAGTTGACAGTGTTGGTTCGGATAGCATCGTCCCAAACAAGCGACCTCGGGTGAGTAGTTTTGCTTCTCGCCGCTCTTGAGTAGCGAATTTTGCTAGCTGGTAATTGGTGCTGGATTACATTTCGGGGCTTTGAAAATGTGGGAGGTTTTGTCATTGCCATGCTGTCGAGTAGCTTGGGAATGACACGCTTTTTCTTCTTCTTATAAAACCATCAACGGGCAGATAATAGAACTTCGTGATTATTTTGTATACTCGTGATCTGTGTGCTGAAGGCTCTTGGTTCCAATAGAGGATATTAGCATCCATACACACATGTTATTATTCTCCTACTTTACTCTGGCTTTTTAATATTTTTTTTTAAATCCGGTATTCTGTTCAGACCCAGTGCGTTATCTCCAACTTCCTTATCCAGTATTCTGTATCCCCTTCTTTCCATTTCGTCGTACAAAAGCGTTGGTCCTTTTCGACTTCTCTCTCTTTTTCTGTGTATAAAGTGGAATTAAAACATGTACTCGATCAAAAACTCTCTTGGTCTTGTGTATAGCCCCTCCTCCCCCCCGTTGCCATTATCTACTTTCCCCTGTATTTTCTTTCCGATTAGCCCTCGTAGCAGTTCTATTTTTCCTGTATCTTCCCCCCATTTAATGTAACTCTCTTTAGCCGTTCTTTCTATCACCTCTGCTTTCTCTCCACGTAACTTTCTCATGCCGTTCCCTTCCTCCCTTTCTTTTTCCTTCCATCCAGTCCTCTGTAGCAATTCTCTTCTGTCCTCCTTTTTGTCCATTTAACATAACCTATCTTACCATTCTCTTCCTTCTTCTTTGTTTTCCTTACACATAGCCACTTCCAGCATTTTCTTCCTTCCTGTGTAATTTTTTCCCTTCAATATAGCCCTCTGTAGCCGTTCTTTCCTTTCCTCTCTCTGTTTTTCCTTTCACATAGCATCTTTTGCAATTCTATTTCCTTCCTTTGCTTTCCTTCCACACATACCTTCTCTTGCAATTTCTATTCTCCCTGTCTCCGTTTTTGTTTCCACAGTCTCTTCTTGCCGATCTCTTCCTTTCTTTCTTTCTTTTCCCATCCACCCTTCTTTGTTTTCCCTCCACGTAGCCTTACCTTGCTTCTATCTCTTTGTTTGTTTTCGTTCCATCTAGCTCCCTGTAGCAATTATCGTCTTCCCTATCTTTGATTTCCTTCCACATTGCCTTCTGTAGCAATTCTCTTCTTTTCTCTGTTATCTTCCCACATAGCCATGTCTAACCTTTCTCATCTTCTGTTGCAGCTCATATCATATTTTCATTAACAAATTGTTTAAGAAATAAGAGTAAACGTAATTTTGTTTATTTATTTATTGTTCTTTGCACTTCTACAGAGGATTAAACCTCCAATTACAGAAGGCGTAGACATAAATATATACAAACATATATTCATACACGCGCAACACATATAACATACCTAACACATGAGAACATATATACATATGTCTACATGCATTTAGGCAAGAAGTTTATGAGTAACTAGTAAGTATTGTACGCTCTAAATGGTAACATTCACTGTATATTTAACAATCTATATTCTCTCAGATTTCGTTTTATGTATTACTGAGTTTATTATTTTTTATATCTGTCAAGTGGAAGTGCAAAATCTACACATTGGTGGTTTGCAACAAGGATATTGTAACTCTGGCCCATTCTATTTATTTGTGAGTTTTAGAAGGCAGAATATTTTTAATGTTCAGATATTTTTTCTTACATTTAATTGTATTGCTGTTGTCTAAGATACCATTAATTGTTTCATACAAGGACACCTGTTCTAATATTTTTCTCGTATTACTCAGACTCTTAAACCCAAATATGTCTTTGCATTGTGAATTGTGAGTGGAGCACCATGATCGTTGGACACCTTGTCGATGGAGAGCATTTCTTCGTATTTGGAAGGATGGTTGGAAAGTGTGTGTACCGAAACGGCGACCAGTAGTGTGAGTGTACCAGCGACGCAAATGTGGTTCCAAAGAGGCGAGTTGGCAACACTGGTAACAGTCAGCTGTCTGTATTAAACCTACCGGTACGTGGACTCGCTCAAGAGCGTAAATGTATGTGTGATTGTGCATATATTAATTTCGAAAAGGCAATCCTCTCCCTGCTTCCAGTCAGGTGGGTCGGTACCATCCAGTTTAATCTAACACTTCGAGAGGAGTTGGGTTGGCAATCCTTCCGGGAGACACTGATATCTTACAGGACATGATGGAGAGGGAGGGGAGGGGAGTCCGTTGCTTTCTGCTCGCCCCCGATTACCCCTACTGTCTTCTTTTTCTAATATTACTTGATTTCACGGCCGCTTAATACCCAAAACGATAACGAACCGATTATATATATATATATATATATATATAAAAATCCACCCCTACTTTCGGCTGAATTTCCTGATGAGAACCTAGGAGCGTAAAATACTGCCCGTGGCGACCCGGTCTTCATCTTTTACTTAATGGGCCAGCAGTAATGGGACACGTTCCGCCTATGTGGTCCTCCGGGCCGGATGATATTTTTTATACGATTTGTTGTAAAAGTTTCGGGGGCTTAGAACCCGTTCCCGATATAGTAGCTTCCCGGAGCTATCTTTACATGTGCATTTGGGCGGAGGAGCGATCCGTTTCCAAGATTGCGTTAAATGAAAGAACGTACCCCCAACCCTGCTCCCCGCTCGACCCCCCCCCCCTTTAACGGACACCGTTGGTGTGTTGTAAATTTGCGTTTTAAATACGCTACGTTTAAGCCCGTGGAAGATATCTGGAAGTAAATTTCTGGTTATCGCCCGAGTTCGCGTTTCTCTTTCTTTCTTTTCTATGTTCGAGATGCGATTAAACTCTGCAGCTGAGGGGAGCAGTCTTTTTCCTATTTTCTTAACATCGTTCCCTTTGTCGCCTTCATCAATACAGTACTTATATCTTAGTCTTCTATTCTCCCTTGAAATTGCACTAATTTGGGATTGTTCTTCAGTCGTAACTCTCCTCAGTGGCATGTGTAGTATACTGGCGCACAAGAACCCCCCACACAGCCCAAAGGGGCCTCCCCGATGGCGCAGTGGTAGCGTCGTCGCCTTGTAATCAAGGGGTCCCGGGTTCGATACCCGGTGGAGGCACAAGTGGTTCGGATCCCACTTTAAACTGTAGGTCCAGTCCCAATTAGCCTTACTGTGCATAAAGTGGACTTAAAACAACAAATCAACAACAACACACAGCCCAAAGTATTCGTGGAACAACGGTTGATTGCTAGAAATAATTTTTCCACCTCCCATCTGAATATTTTTTTTCTTTTTCTGTTACATTTGAATCACAATCTTTCCAGCAACATTTCAAAAGACATGGTTTGTTTCTTTAAGCCTACCTTATTCACAGAAAGGCTAATCGGGACTAGTTCTACAGTCTAAATTGAGATCCGAACAACTATGTTAAAGACGGAGGAGAGATTGGATTGAAAATATGCTTGTTCTGATTATACGAGTACTTTTATTCAGCAACGGAGGGCACCTTCAAAAGGAATTACAGAAAAAAGGATATAGTTAAAGTTAATTGGAAGAACAAAGGAATATGTGCAAATAGAAAAGGCCGGTGAAGGAATATGGTCAAAGTAAAAAGACTAATGAAGGAATATAGTGAAATGAAGAGACAAATGAAGGAATATAGTGATGTGAAAAGACAAATGAAGGAATATAGTGAAGTGGAGAAGCAAGGAAAATAATGTGGCCAAAGTGGAAGAACAAGGGAAAAGAATGTGAGATTAGTGGAAGAACAAAGGAACAGAATGTGAGATTAGGTGAAGCACAAGGGGAAATAATGTGACATTAGTGGAAGAACACTGGGAAAGAATGTGAAATTAGTGGAAGTACAAGGGGGGAGAATGTGAAATTAGGGGAAAGAATGTGAGATTAGTGGATACACAAGGGGAAAGAATGTGAGATTAGTGAAGAAATAAGGTGAATGAATGTGAGATTAGCCGAAGAATATGGGGGAAAGAATATGGGATTAGCGGAAGTACTAGGGGACGGAATGTGAAATTAGTAGAAGTACTAGGGGAAGGAATGTGAGATTAGTGGATACACAAAGGGAAAGAATGTGAGATTAGTGGAAGAACAAGGGAAGGAATATGCTGTTCAGTGTAAAGCAGGGGAAGAATATGAGTGAAATGGGAGAACAAGGAAATGAATATGACTTTTATTGAAGTACCAGGGCAAAGAATATAACTAAACTAATGCTGGTGTAATGTTGTAAGAGCTTTGTTCAGATCTTGTGCGTATGATAGAAAGGACTATAAAATCTGACACGAATCCTACACGTACTTCTGGCGTATGCGTAGAACGGTAGAATACAACCAACTGCGCATCTTGAAACGCAGAAAGATGTCGTCTGCAAATATTATATGCCCGCCACGTACCTTGTCTGCTTCGAGATTGAGGAAACTCCAGATGGAAACGTATAAACATATTGAACAGTTCACTGTCCTCTTTCCCCCTGTCACCTGTCTGCAATACTCTCGATTGGAAGTTACGGCTTCAGCTCCTAGTAAGACGAGATGAGATGTATTCATCCCCCACACAACCTGGAAATCGTTACCTCGTTGTTTAGTCTGTGCATTTGAAGCCTTAAAAACAGCCGAAAGAAGAAGGTTTCGATTGTGTCTTTCACCTTCCCGCCCTGGCTGAGGGAGTTATTTCCGTAGTTCCTCCAGGAGTCTCGAGGATATCGTGTCAAACGTCTGCAGTGTTGCCATCTGTACGATCATTTAACTAAACATGCAACTCAAGGGTTCGCTGTTTGATTGATTGATTTGTTTTGTTACTTAGCATTTGGATAATCAAGAAGATGGGTGTGAATGGTGATAGCACGAAAAGGATGAGGACAATTACAAATGGAAAACACAAGAACCTTACAAAGGATTATACTGGCCTTGGGTCCAGGCGCCAGAGCCTCGTTGGCCTGTAAGACTGAAGTAACCGGGCTGTACTATGTGGAAGTGGGATGTAAGGGGCGATCCTTCCACGTAATACACCCGATTTTCAACCTCACTTCCGCATAGTACACCCAAATGTCAACCTCACTTCCACGTAGTACACCGAATTGTCAACCTCACTTCCACGTAGTACACCCAATTGTCAACCTCACTTCCACGTAGTATACCCAATTGTCAACCTCACTTCCACGTAGTACACCCAATTGTCAACCTCACTTCCGCATAGTACACCGAATTGTCAACCTCACTTCCGCATAGTACACCGAATTGTCAACCCCACTTCCACGTAGTACACCCAATTGTCAACCTCACTTCCGCATAGTACACCCAAATGTCAACCTCACTTCCACGTAGTACACCGAATTGTCAACCTCACTTCCACGTAGTACACCGAATTGTCAACCTCACACGTAGTACACCCAATTGTCAACCTCACGTCCACGTAGTATACCCAATTGTCAACCTCACTTCCACGTAGTACACCCAATTGTCAACCTCACTTCCGCATAGTACACCGAATTGTCAACCCCACTTCCACGTAGTACACCCAATTGTCAACCTCACTTCCGCATAGTACACCCAAATGTCAACCTCACTTCCACGTAGTACACCGAATTGTCAACCTCACTTCCACGTAGTACACCGAATTGTCAACCTCACACGTAGTACACCCAATTGTCAACCTCACTTCCACGTAGTATACCCAATTGTCAACCTCACTTCCACGTAGTACACCCAATTGTCAACCTCACTTCCGCATAGTACACCGAATTGGCAACCCCACTTCCACGTAGTACACCCAATTGTCAACCTCACTTCCGCATAGTACACCCAAATGTCAACCTCACTTCCACGTAGTACACCGAATTGTCAACCTCACTTCCACGTAGTACACCGAATTGTCAACCTCACACGTAGTACACCCAATTGTCAACCTCACTTCCACGTAGTACACCGAATTGTCAACCTCACACGTAGTACACCCAATTGTCAACCTCACTTCCACGTAGTATACCCAATTGTCAACCTCACTTCCACGTAGTACACCCAATTGTCAACCTCACTTCCGCATAGTACACCGAATTGTCAACCCCACTTCCACGTAGTACACCCAATTGTCAACCTCACTTCCGCATAGTACACCCAAATGTCAACCTCACTTCCACGTAGTACACCGAATTGTCAACCTCACTTCCACGTAGTACACCCAATTGTCAACCTCACTTCCACGTAGTATACCCAATTGTCAACCTCACTTCCACGTAGTACACCCAATTGTCAACCTCACTTCCGCATAGTACACCGAATTGTCAACCCCACTTCCACGTAGTACACCCAATTGTCAACCTCACTTCCGCATAGTACACCCAAATGTCAACCTCACTTCCACGTAGTACACCGAATTGTCAACCTCACTTCCACGTAGTACACCGAATTGTCAACCTCACACGTAGTACACCCAATTGTCAACCTCACTTCCACGTAGTATACCCAATTGTCAACCTCACTTCCACGTAGTACACCCAATTTGTCAACCTCACTTCCACGTAGTACACTCAATTGTCAACCTCACGTCCACGTAGTACGCCCAATTGTCAACCTCACGTCCACGTAGTACGCCCAATTGTCAACCTCACTTCCACGTAGTACGCCCAATTGTCAACCTCACGTCCACGTAGTACGCCCAATTGTCAACCTCACTTCCACGTAGTACGCCCAATTGTCAACCTCACGTCCACGTAGTACGCCCAATTGTCAACCTCACTTCCACGTAGTACGCCCAATTGTCAACCTCACTTCCACGTAGTACGCCCAATTGTCAACCTCACTTCCACGTAGTACGCCCAATTGTCAACCTCACGTCCACGTAGTACGCCCAATTGTCAACCTCACTTCCACGTAGTACACCCATTTGTCAACCTCACTTCCACGTAGTACACCCATTTGTCAACCACACTTTCACGTAGTACACCCAATTGTCAACCTCACTTCCACGTAGTACACCCAATTGTCAACCCCACTTCCACGTAGTACAACCAATTGTGAACCTCACTTCCACGTAGTACAACCAATTGTGAACCTCACTTCCACGTAGTACAACCAATTGTGAACCTCACTTCCACGTAGTACACCCAATTGTGAACCTCACTTCCACGTAGTACACCCAATTGTGAACCTCACTTCCACGTAGTACACCCAATTGTGAACCTCACTTCCACGTAGTACACCCAATTGTGAACCTCACTTCCACGTAGTACACCCAATTGTCAACCCCACTTCCACGTAGTACACCCAATTGTCAACCCCACTTCCACGTAGTACACCCAATTGTCAACCCCACTTCCACGTAGTACACCCAATTGTCAACCTCACTTCCACGTAGTACACCCATTTGTCAACCACAGTTCCACGTAGTACACCCAATGCCAACCACACTTCCACATAGTACACTCATATGTCAATTTCACTTCCACGTAGTACACCCAATTGTTAACCTCACTTCCACATAGTACACCCTGAACTGCACTTTGCAAACTTTACAGCCTCAGCTTTTAACCCATGTATTAATTTTTTAGCCCGACATTACAGTTATGTTAAGTTAATTATATTTTAGTTATGGCAAGGGGCTGGACCCTGTATAATATGATGGGTGCAAAATAAGTGCTGACGCAAACAAAATTGCAAAATCATTCAATCATGTACTATATGGAAGTGAGGTTGACTTTGACTCCCTCTAGGAAGATTGCCCCTTGTATGCCGGGGGGTTCCCTGTGAAGAAAACTTCAGTATTGTAACGATTTTAAGATACATGTACATAGATTTTCAAGTTCGAGCACGATTTGAAGGGACTTTTTCCCTCTTTTGCTTTGGCGCACACACCAACACGATATTTCGGGGATCTAAGGGGTGAAATTTTCTGATGACATGCAAATGCAACCTCTCTTCAACGTAGTACACCTGGCGGACTGCATTTTGCAGACTAACAAAGCTCTGGCGTTCGGACTCGAAGCCAGCATAATCCTATGTGCGCTTGTGGTCGTCCCATCGTCCGTTTCTTCTTATCACCATTGTGTTCGCGATTAGCCATAAGTGGGAGAAAGGCAAAGTCAAATATAAAACAAGTGCCTATCGATGGCGTAATGGTATCGTCGTCGTCTTGCAATCAAAGGGAACCGGGTTCGGTACCCGGAACGTCTTGATTATGAGACATATAGTTGTTCGGATCCCACTCTAAACTGTAGGTTCAGTCCCGATTAGTCTGTGTGTGCATAAAGTGCTCTTAAGAGAAACTTAACTCAAACTAAAATGAAATAAATGCATCAATATTTCAAGCAATGATATTTCTAGATACTTTCAGAAGGGGAATGCAAAGAATGTATTTTTAATGTCCTGTAGTGGGAACTTTCGTAGAAGTTGGCAACATTGTTACGAAGACAAAAAATCTCGTTGAAAGGAAAGTTGAACTGGCTGTGTTGCTCGTCTCGTTGAGTTTTTTGATGAGTTTTATGGAACGTTTTTATTTCTGCTGCTGTCCCACACTTTCCTTTGAACCAAAGCAAACTGCAGAAAACATATGAACGATGACAACGATTGTTTAGGTAGAAGTGACGATAATAGTAATAATAATAAAAAACAACAACGCTTTTCTGGTTCTTGCGCTTGTAAGTAGATCAAACGGAACGCTTGCCATGTTGATGTCATCCTCTGTTCTTTCGGAGCTCATTGCTTTGACTTGGGAACTACCCAGTTTCGCGCGTGGGAGTCTTTCGTGGGTTGCCGGACTTTGTTTTGGCTTCACCCCTTTCGTAGCCCCCTTTGCTGGTGTTTCTGTGTATACATGTTCGCGGATATTCTTTAGCGCTTATTCATGTTCGCGGATATATTATCGCGGTATTGTTACTTGCTTCACGCTTATACCTGTTCGGGTATGTTCCTTTTGAGCTTATTCTCGTGTTGTTGCTTAGTTTCGCGGTTATTTCTGTATTGTTGCTTACTTTCCCAGTTATTCCTGTATTGTTGCTTACTTTCCCAGTTATTCCTGTATTGTTGCTTACTTTCCCAGTTATTCCTGTATTGTTGCTTACTTTCACTGATATTCCTATATGGTTGCTTACTTTCGCAGTTATTTTTGTATTGTTGCTTACTTTCGCAGGTATTCCTGTATGGTTGGTTGGTTACTTTCGCAGTTATTTTTGTATTGTTGCTTACTTTCGCAGGTATTCCTGTATGGTTGGTTGGTTACTTTCGCAGTTATATCTGTATTGTTGCTTACTTTCGCAGTTTTTCATGTATGACTGGTTGGTTACTTTCGCTGATATTCCTCTATGGTTGGTTACTTTTGCAGTTATTCCTGTATTGTTGTTTACTTTCACTGTTATTCCTCTATTGTTGCTTACTTTCGCTGTTATTCCTGTATTGTTGCTTACTTTCGCTGTTATTCCTGTATTGTTGCTTACTTTCGCTGTTATTCCTGTATTGTTGCTTACTTTCGCTGTTATTCCTGTATTGTTGCTTACTTTTGCTGTTATTCCTGTATTGTTGTTTACTTTCACTGTTATTCCTGTATTGTTGCTTACTTTCGCTGTTATTCCTCTATTGTTGCTTACTTTCGCTGTTATTCCTCTATTGTTGCTTACTTTCGCACTTATTCCTGTATGATTGCTTACTTTCGCACTTATTCCTGTATGATTGCTTACTTTCGCAGTTATTTCTCTATGGTTGGTTACTTTTGCAGTTATTCCTGTATTGTTGCTTAATTTCGCTGTTATTCCTGTATTGTTGCTTACTTTCGCTGTTATTCCTGTATTGTTGCTTACTTTCGTTGTTATTCCTGTATTGTTGCTTACTTTCGCTGTTATTCCTGTATTGTTGCTTACTTTCGCACTTATTTCTCTATGGTTGGTTACTTTTGCAGTTATTCCTGTATTGTTGCTTACTTTCGCTGTTATTCCTGTATTGTTGCTTACTTTCGCTGTTATTCCTGTATTGTTGCTTACTTTCGCTGTTATTCCTGTATTGTTGCTTACTTTCGCACTTATTTCTCTGGTTGGTTACTTTTGCAGTTATTCCTGTGTTGTTGCTTTCGTTCGCTTATTTCGGTGTTGATGATTTCTTTCGCACCTGTTCCCGGTCGCTTGTTTTGCGCTTATTCCTGTGTTGTTGATTGCTGTTTCTTCGGCGCTGTTGCTTGACTTCAAGGTTGTTCCTTTGTGAGTGTCGTGGCCGAACGTTTAAGTGGTTGAGTCACGATTTAATCACCGAGGGTTCGTCGTTCAAGTCCCGGACTGGGAAAGATTGTGTTTGTTTTGTGAGCGTTCTTTCTTCTGTCATTATCATCGTCGTGATTAGCCAAATGTGACGGGAGTGAGACGCAGAATAATTACCATCAATCTACATTGTGACGATTAGCCAGTGACAAAGGTGTGTAAAATGATAAAAATACAGTTTAAAAAAATGGCTGTGGCTATATTCTTTTGTCATTTTCGCAGTTTGTCCTATTTCTGTGGCCAATATTTGTTGTACGGAAATTTACTTCCACTCATATTCGCTCGCTTTGCGCTTATTCCGTCGATTGTTCACTTTCCGATGAAAACCGTAGATATGGCAACACTGCGAAGGACGTCTGCTGCCCAGTGTGGGCGAGTGAAAGTACTCCTTGTCTCTGCCCACGCTCCTCTGCGTCAAGGTGCTTTACATGGCCATCGACCCTTTGTTGGAGTAAGATGTGTCTCTCTGTCTTCACTCCAGTTTCGCGACAAGGAAATCTCACAAACGTTCCGTTGAATCTCGTATCTGACCCGTTTGAGCATGTTAGCGGAAGAAGACAAGCCTCGGGTCTCGTCTGTTAAATTCTCGACGAGAGCGAGAGCACACCTAACGAGACCGAGACTTACCGCCCGAGAGTATGGAATGTAACGATACGAGACAGATATTGTACTAAATTAATGCTTGTTCATAATTATTGACATGATGAGCTTCCCCGACGGCGCAGTGGTAGCGTTGTCGCCTTGTAATCAAGGGATCCGGGTTCGATACCAGCTGGATTCACATAGTGGTTTAGATCTAACTTTAGAGTGTAGGTCCAGTCCTGATTAGTCCTAATGTGCATAAAGTGGACTTAAAACTACTCCAACTCATTCAATCAATCAATATTGAATCATGAATGCTGACACCTGCTGATATTGTTTGGTTTGGTTTGAGTTGGTGTTTTAAGTCCACTTTATGCACAGTAAGGCTAATCGGGACTGGACCTACAGTTTAAAGTGGGATCCGAACCACTTGTGCCTCCACCGGGTATCGAACCCGGGACCTTCGATTACAAGGCAATGCCGCTACCACTGCGCCATCGGGGAGGCCCTACTGATATTGTAGTACTTAATTAATAGTTCATAGTTATTCACCTGAATTCTGATTTCTGATACGTACTGATGTTTAGTGAACCATTGCTTCATAATTATTTACGTAAATGTTGATTCCTGATACGTACTGATACTGTACTGAACCTATATCTCATAATTATTGACCTGAATTCCGATTTCTGATACGTACTGATATTGCACATAATACTTCATAATTATTGACTTGAATGCTGATTTCTGATACGTACTGACACTGTACTGAACCAATATCTCATAAGTATTGACCTGAATTCTGATTTCTGATACGTACTGAACGAATATCTCATAATTATTGACATGAATTCTGATTTCTGATACCTACTGATATTGTACAGAAACAGTGGTTCATAATTATATGTAACTCGTATTCTATCTTGACAACGTGGCTTGAATTCGACATTTTGGTTAATTTCGACACTAGGCTGAGTTTCTGTCTCGTCTCCAGTTGTAAATGCCTGTCTCGTCTCGACACATACGTAAACATCAGCCTCGGCCTAAATATCTAGTATAAACAACACATTCAGATTGTCACCGCACAAATGTTGACAGCTCATAGAGATCATTAAGCCAAATAACTATTCTTGGAAATGCTTTTTTGTTTGTTTGTTGTTTGACGCCTCATTTCGACTTTATCTCTGTGGTTATTTTTTTTTTATTCCTCTCCATGTAAGTGTGCGTCACTGTACCCAGAATCCTTAACGGATGTGCAACTGTCTTTTTATCTCGTTGGCTTTTGCCCATGCGACGGACTTTCATTTCGTTCCAACGATTCCCAGAAAGATATTGTAATCACGTCTAGTCAGAGCTGGCATGCGTCATACTTCACACACAAACACATGAGCGCGCGCACATATGGAGATAAGAGAGCATCGCTTGTGTAGGCAGGACAATGGGGCGATGGTACGTCACCCAACTAAAAGACCTTTGTCTCCTCGACTTGCCTTTATCCATCCAAGTAATAATCAAGAGGTTCCGGGCCCGATCCTCTGTGGTGGCACACATTTTCAGAGATTTAAAAAAGCTCACTTTATATCCTAAGTACAGTTCTGATGAGTGAATTGGTACACAACGTGAATTTACTACCAAAACATCCCCCTGTCTTCTTTTCTGTCTCCAATCCCATCCTCATCTCTGTCTTTCTGTATCCATCCTTCCCTTTCTCTCTCTCTGTCTCTAGCTTTCTTTTTTCCATGTTTATTTGCCCTTTTATTCTTTATATCTTTCTCTCCTTGCCCCCGTCTCCCCCCACTCTCTCCCTTTCAGTCTTTGTCCTTTTCATCTCTTATCTTCCTCTCTCTCTTTCTATCCACTTTTCTATTTCCGTCGTTGTTATTTCCCTTCTTCATCTTTCATTTGTTTCTTCTCCGTCTCTTTTTCTCTCCACTTTTCTCTGTGCCTCTTTCCGTCGTTGTCATTTTCCCTTTCCCAATTTTCTATTCCTCTTTCGTCTTTCTATCGTTTCATCGCTGTTTCTTTCCCCTTTTCTTCTTTCCGTGTATATTTTCCCCTCTAATCTTTCTATTCCTCTTTCCATCTTTTGTCCCTATTTATCCGATTCTCTCTCATTCCTCCTCTTCCATCATTCTAATTTCTCTTTCTTAGTTTCTTTCGCTCTCCATTTCTCTATCTATCGGCTCCTGTTTTCAATTCTCGCTTCCCTTCTGTTTCTATCTAACTTTGGGTGCACAGTGGTAACGTCGTAGTTCGGATCCCAACGGGAATCAGAAAACACAGTAAAAACATTTAGCTTTAAAATCTCCCTGATAGCATAGTACGAGAACGTGCAATCAAGTCTCGAGTCATTTCTCGGTGAGGACATTATTTATCCTCGCCTTTAACCCTAGACTCAGTCGCGGTTACCATCTCTCTGCAGAAAGTGTAGTTCATAACTGCAGATAACCTGCATTCCCATTCAATCGCCGCACCTTTGACTTGCCTACTTTCTGGAGACTTTTCGTTTTCCTCAGTGTGCCACACTGTCAGGTTGACTGAGCTTTCGAGAGAGCATCCTTTCCCAACACTCTAGTGATCGGAGCATTAGCTCACGGTTTAATGTCTGGGGAAAGAAGAACGCGGTTTACCGTAATATTGACCTACGTGTTTGAGGGTATGTTCCTCTGCGAGTTTTTGAGAGCCCAGAAGATGAGAGATGGAACGTGAAGAGTGTTTCTGGTTTCAAGGGTTTTTGTCTGGCCGATACTGTCTTGTCTAGCATTGTTGACAAGCCTCGGCTCTACACTGTAACTGTAGAGTTTGAAGTGGATGTGGAAGACTGCAGCAGTCGGAGCGTGAAATGTCCTAACCTAACCTACTAGCATTCAATCTTAGTTGCCCATTCCCATGGCCTGGTGTACCCGGCACTCATTCTAACAGGAGGTGTCGAGCGAGAACCTCTTCTATCTTCAAATGAACTTTTATGTTCCTTTTACCTATGGGCAGACGCATCGCCCTCATCGTAGATGGAGACAACATGTAATGTCAACTCTGTGTCCGAGATTATTGACTTGTAGACCCACGATTTCACCACCGAAGATTCCAGGTTCTTTCCAAGTGAACGGTGTGCCTTCATGAATGCTCGTCATGTTTCGGTAAGCTTCATCGACGTAAAATAAGAAACATGCAAAATATTGGTACGACCTTACTTATTTTGTAACTTTGCAATTCCATGTTAAAAGAAAAATTGATATAGTGTTACCTCGAGTTCTTGTTAATGTCTATGATACTACATGTTGTGACGCAAATATGAACGCGCCAATCAAGGCGTTGTTGAACTAATGTATTAACCTTTCTATAGCAATCTAATGAAGTCAGCTTGCTTAAGACAACGGGCATTTATTATGATGTAAATATAGATTTGCCAATCAAAGATTATCAATGTTTGATGAACTAACCTATTTGTATTTAAATAATGGCGGAACATTTAAATTTGTATAATTCCAAAATGTAATAATTATCAACGTTAAAGAAATAATTGTTAACTCAAATGAATATGTAAACTTTATTTGTAAATTATTAATAGCCAAACTATGTATTTTTCAAATATCCTTCTGTTGTAATTTGGAATATTGTAATAAGAAATTACCTAAAGGCAGGTGTTCGAGGCTGGAACTTTGGGTATAAATACGAAGCAGTTTGGTCCGTAAGGAGGTCTGTTCTGGTGTCAGTCTAGGTAGAAGTGAATAGGTGCAAGCCGCTCTTCTTTAAAGACCTAGACTGGCCAAATAGGAACGGTCTAATCTAGGAAGAAGTGAATAGGTGTATGCCGCTCTTCTGTAAAACCTAGGTTAGCCGAATGGGATATAAGTTCCAATTTAGGAAGAAGTGAATAGGTGCAAGCCGCTTTTCTGTAAAACCTAGACTGGCCAAATAGGAACGGTCTAATCTAGGAAGAAGTGAATAGGTGTATCCCGCTCTTCTGTAAAACCTAGGTTTGGGCCACCCTAGTTTGACCTTTCTAGTAAGTTTTAAATTATCTACTAACAATTGATCTCCAAGTTACAGTTACGAGTTACCTAACCACTGGCTGTAAGTACTCAAGCGGCAAATAAACATTTGATTAAAACTTCACGACTTTGGTTGGATTTGTTCTACACCTACCCTGAAGATAAGTTTTCAGTGTAGACCTTCAGAGCCTCAATGCTCCCGACTATAGGAGTAAAGGGTGAGGAAAGTTACTAGAAACGTAACAATATTAAGTATATCAATGGCACTGATTTTCTTACAATGATGTACTCATCGCACCCACCATAGTAAACTTTACTTTCTAGCGCAGCCTATGAGCAACTCTTTATAAATATTATAGATTTCTGAATTTAGAATAAGTTTGTGTTTGTTCTCTCGCTGTATCTTCCTAACTTCATCTCTTTGTCTGTCTCGTTCTATCTTCTCTTTCTAATTTCCCCGCTTTCATCATCTCTTTCTAAACTTCCTCTCTTTTTCCATCTCATTCTATCTAACATCCTCTCTTTCTCCATCTCTTACTAAGTTCCTATCTTTCTCCATCTCTAACTTAATCTCTTTCTCCAACTCTTTCTAGATTCCTCTCTTTCTACATCTCTTTCCAGCTTCTTTTCTTTCCCCCATCTCTTTCTAGCTTCCTCCCTTTCTCCATCTCTTTCTAACTTAATCTCTTTCTCCATCTCTTTCTAACTTCGTCTCTTTTTCCATCTCTTTCTAACTTAATCTCTTTCTACATCTCTTTCTAGATTCCTCTTTTTCTTCATATATTTCTAACTTTCTGCCTTTCTCCATCTATTTTTGCTTCCTCTCCGCTTCAGCTGATGATCATCCAAAGGATATCAAAGTATATGGTTTAACTATCTGTTTGAATTTTCTGGTGGTTTATATAGCCACATGGAAACACTGCGGAGCAATGTTCCACCTTGTTTTAACAAGCCGCTTGACATGGAGAAGCGTGTTCGCCGCTGCCATTCTTATTGTTAAAGTGGCGGTCTCTTTTTTTTCCCTCTGAAGTGTCTACCGTCTGCGGCTTATTATACTTTGTTCTGTTTGTATAACCGAAAGATAACGAGAGATGAACCAAAGAACTTGACTTTGATAAATTGCCAGGAACGAACGGAGAGGTCCCCTCCCCTCTCCTAAACAAAGCAACGGTGAAGAACGAGAGCATATTGTCAAGTACCTCTCCTCGGAGTTTTTGTATTCGACAGCGTTTTTGAAGGGCAGAAGGAACCCGGCGCTCTCAGACATGATGGAGCTGCGTAGATGAAGAGGATCTTTATGTTTGTTCCTGAGTGAAACTTACTCACTTAATTCAGGGTAGAGAATGGCGGAGATGCAGAAGCGTCGGCACTGGGTGGACGAGTGTGGGCCCTACCCCACCGTGAACTAGTCATGGCTCGCCACTCTGCGTACCTAAACAGCCTGCATGAAATATTTTGACAATTATTTGCAGTAGAACAAGAATTATGGACAAAGGAATACACAGGGAAAGAGATGTTAAGACTATGGAGCATAAAATTATAGAAAGAGAGGAGATAATATAGATACAAAGTAATGAGAGAAGCAGAGGAAGAAGGAGAGAAGTTAGATATAGATGGAGAAGGAAAGGAAATTAGAAAGAGATGAAGGAAGAAGAAAGAGGTGGACAAGGAGAGTAAGTTAGGAAGAGATTGAGAAGTAGAAGAATTTAGAAAGGGAAAGAGAAGGAGAGGAAGTTAGAAAGTGTTGGAGAAAAAGAGCAAGTTAGGAAGAGAGAAAAAGGAATAGATCTGGAGGTAATGGAAGAAAGAATTTGAAGAAGAGTTTGTTAGATGAAAACAAAGATTGAGGTCGTTGAGAAGACGGGGTTGGAGGAAGAGGGAAAAAACGTAAAGGAAAAGAGGTGTTATAGAAAGGAAATAAAGCTAGAGAAGTATAGAAACTTTGTAAGGTAGGGAGAGAGAGAGAAAGTTATGAAGAGAGAAAGAGAGAGAGAGAGAGAGAGAGGAAAAGTTACTTTGCTTTGACAGTTGGTCGCACGCGGTCTCTCTCTTTTCTTGGTACTGTATTGATCACCACATCATGCAAGTGTACAAATATGCGATGTACTAAACTGAAAGTGTCTCGGACACGTCTTTGCGGGTTACGTTATAATTTTCACACATTAAGTGATGGACCAAGCCTACGTAAATATTTGAGCTGAAAATACAGGCTCGACCAGCAGTGAAATGGTGGTCTCGTGCATTGCTGAAAAATCGGTCGAAACATAGGCTGCCTCGGTAGCTCAGTATTTAGAAGGTATGCAAGAGGCCCGAATTCGAGTCCTGGTAGTTTTCGCTTAATTTCCTACGCTTCTGCATCTACATTTCCCCTCGTCTCCTGGAAGGGGTACGGCGATCGCTTTTGCAACTTGGCATCGTAGCAATTTTTTGGTGACACGGGACCCCGAAAAAAAACCCTAGCAAGGTCAGCGTTATCCGCTGATTTGATCGCCCTTTCCTTCATCTCCTGTCTCCATCTTTTCTCCTCCCCCCCCCTTTCCTCCCCTCTGCTCCTCTCGCTTAGTTCGTACGGAGAATTAGACTCCCCATCCACGACCATCCACCCTCGGGGCGATCTTTCAGAACGTGAAACTTTTCGACTTGCCAAAAATGTAATTTGTGTTCCTGAGTGGGAGACCGTGGGAGGGGAGAAGATGCCCTGCTCCAGACGGATGCTGGGAGGATTTCTCCAGGTTTGAGTCGTGGCTTTTTCTCCCGTCTTTCTCCAGGCTTGACCTGTGATGGTGGGTTAATCTTCCCACTTTCCCTTTGAAGGTGTACGGGACTGGAGGAGGGGTTATACAGGATGTCGTCTTCACAGTATGTAGAGCCGTGGTTCTGAACGTTCGTGAGCCTGTGTCGTGGTAAATTTGGTTTTTAAAAGTCGATGCTCCGATCCCAACAATTTTACTCGTAAATAACTCTCCATTTCTTTTAACTTTATACGTTATTTAATATGTACCCTTTGAATTTAATATTAATAAATAAATGATGACATAATCATAGAGAGCATTAGTTCGATTAAGGCTTGTTGAGAAAAATAAAATGTTGTATCAAGTAGTTGACAACGACTGGATCCAATGAAATCGGTTAGTTTCCTCTGGCTAATATCATTAAATTAGTTTGGTAAGTGGTGATTGTCATTGGCATGTTCCATTTCGGACAACGAAAAATTACAATTAATCAGAATATTTCCACTTCAATATACAGGGTGATCCGTTTGGGTATGGATAAAATAAAATGGATGTGAAATTTTGTTGGTCAAATGTAATTACCTGAAATATTGTATACAAAAAACTGAGAGGTGGGAGCTTTTATTTCTATACACTACTAACAGTTTAGTACAGTTTTAAGTTTTCTACATGGCCTCCATTGCGAACTCTGCACAACTCATAACGGTGATTCAATTCATTCCACGTCTGGTGTAACATCTGTCGATCAGGGATGATTCTGTCGAAAGCCCGTGTGATTTTTGAGTTTCAAATCATCAATGTCAGTGGGTTTCTGTGAATAGACAGTGTCTGGAGGGGTTAAATCTGAGGAGTTGGGAGGCCAAGCAATTGGTCCCTCACGGCCACACAAACTACGATTGAAATGTTGGTCAAGAAAATCACGAATCAGTTCAAACTTCATTCTTGCCAACACACTACAGCAAAACTCCCATGTTTTACATACGAAAACACCAACACGAAAATTTTCCTACTATCACATTTACGTTTTTATTAATGTTTTATTTTATCCATACCCAAATGATTGATTTGCTTTATTTTAATTCGTTTTTTGTGCCACTTTTGGCTAATTTGCGAAGATGAGGATGAGTGACGATATGATGAAATTGATGAATGGACACTCACAAATATCCACGCCCAGGCCGGGATTCGAACTCGGGACCCCTGGCGTCGTAGCGCGCCACTCCGCCACGGGGGCCGGCCCGTACCCAAATGGATAACCCTGTATTTGTTAATGAAAATTGCTGGGCAAACTAAATTGACCGCGGTGCCAGTTCGTTAACCTCCAAATCTGAAGGCTGGAAGCAACGCGTCCCCCGGTTAGGTCCTTTGATCGCTTACCGCCATTGTCACGAAAGTATTTTTGTGGGCCTCGGCGCAGTGGTAGCGTCGTCGCCTTGTAATCAAGGGGTCCCGGGTTCGATACCCGGTGCAGGCACAAGTGGTTCGGATCCCACTTTAAACTGTAGGTCCAGTCCCAACTAGCCTTACTGTTCATAAAGTGGACTTAAAATAACAACTGAACGAAAGTATTTTCTGTTAACGCATACTCAAGACTCAAACTAGAGAAAGACCCAAGTGTTAAAATTCAAATTTGGAGGCTGCACGGGAGACAGTTCCCTTTCAGTAACTTTGATTTTTCACCAGGTCATCTTTCCACGCGAGTTTGTGCTGCAAGTCGCAAAGTTCAGGAGAAACTCTCGCGGTCCTCGTTATGCACAGATAGGCTAATTGGGACTGCCCTCCTCAGTTGTCCCACTAGCTTTGGAATTGTGCGCTGAACCATTCGTGCCGCCATTAGCTTGTCCGTTTGGCATTAATTTACAAAAATGAAAAATCCTGTGACGCTCTTCTGCGCATCCATAAAACTAAATTCATTGATGGCGGTATTAGAGGAACGACCGCCATATTACCTTGCAGCCGTTGTGTGCGGTCCTCGCTCCGATGGAGTTCGGCTCCTTTGAGACCAAGCATCGAGCCTCGTGGAGGGAATCTCGATCTCCCTTCTCGAAGAGCGACGGGGAGAGAGTATGGGAAATGCATCCAATCGAGCAAGGAAACCGCTCTCCGCAGCATACCTCTGTTGCTATGGATTGGGAGATCGAATCCAATCTGCTTCCTTTTTTGGAATCACCGAGGCAGTCCGGAGCTTTAATGGTAGATCGGAAAGCTTACCTCTTTTTCTTTCACGGGAAGAAATTTTTCCCTCGCAAATGCTGACTCGAAATGAACAGTTTTTTTTTCTTTGAAAGGGTTGGTGTGGGTTGAAGGGTTGAGAAACGCAGGAACTCTTTTTTTTTTCTGGGATATAGAAACTGGCAGGAAATATTTAGTTTTTTTCCACCACCAACCCTCTTGGGATTTAAACTTGCGGAGAGTTGCGGATCTTAAGAAGTCCTTGGAGAGGCTGGCGTCTGGCGCTGAGTTTCCTTCAAGACTTCTTCCTCTCAGTCTCTTCGGCGCTTCAATACGCGCTCAAGTTTTACTGTAGGGACCGGGAAGGTAATCTTGACTGTGGCGAAACATCTCAACACTTGCAGCAACCGCGAGTGCAATTCGGTCCCTGTATAATCAACTACTGCATGAATTTCTGCCAACAGTTTCATGAATTTTAACACGGCTCAATTATTCATTTGCGACCGTGCGCTGTAAACAGACTGTTTCGAACTTCCTTTTCTGGCATCATTGCCCAGTCAATGAAGGACAAAAAAAAAGGCCAATGTCGGGAATAATTCCGTAAAAGCTGAATTTTGGTCAGTTGTAAGAACACTACTAGTAGTGTAAAATCCCAAAAGTCCCCGCTCTCCTCGCGGCGCTTCCCCCCAGCGCCCCCCCGAACATCAATTTCGTAGACTCTCAGTTATTGACCTATATCTCCGTAACCAATGGACGTAGGCAGGTAATCTTTTTTTAGTCTTAATCCTCATTAAATGGGCTACAAAAAGATTCTGTTTAATTTTTCGATAATGTTGATGGTTTTGCCGTAATTTAAAAAATAATCTTCAAAAAGTGATTTTTTTCTAGTACTTTCTAAAGTTTTTGCCGTGTAACTTTTGAGCAAATTAAATGACATAAAATTGTTTCGAATAAAAGTTGTAGCCTATTTTATAAGCTTTAAAACAATATCAGTTTTAATGTACTTTAATGAAAGATTATAGCTTGAGTTTTTCTACAAGACCACAATTTTTATATTTACAAAAATAGATTTATTGATATATTATGAAAGTTTACACTATTTGGATCATTTCTGAAAAATCCTGAAGTTGAAAGGTGCCACCGTTCCCGAGATATATCAAATCAAAAAGATCCAATATGGCGGACTCTTTTCAAGATGGCGGCCAGCAGCATGCAGATGGCGATTGGCTACTCGAGTGAACATGTCTTAAGTGGTATAACAATAGATTGTACCAAGTCTCATGCTTTTATCGAAAAGTCAATGATTCCTGACTTAAATGCCGGACTGTGATACACACACATTTTTTTGGTGCTGTCCTGCATTTGGAGACACATTTTATGCGCATCTTTCATTAAAGTACATTAAACTGATATCGTTTTAAAGCTTATAAATTAGGCTACAACTTTTTTTTCCAAACATTTCTTTGTTATTTAATTTGTTCAAAAATTACAAGGCAAAAACTTTAGAAAGTACTAGAAAAAATTCACTTTTTGAAGATTATTTTTTAAATTACGGCAAAACCATCAGCATTATCGAAACATTAAAGATAATCTTTTTTGTAGCCCATTTAATGAGAATTAAGACTAAAAAAAAAACTATTACCTGCCTACGTCCATTGGTTACGGAGATATAGGTCAATAACTGAGAGTCTACGAAATTTATGTTCGGGAGGGGCGCTGGGGGGGGAGCACCGCGAGGAGGGGCGGGGACTTTTGTTCTAACAACTGACCAAAATTCAGCTTTTAGGGAATTATTCCCGACATGAAACCTTTATTGACTGGGCTAGAAGTACTTTATTTCCAACTCCAGGAATAATGCAGATGCCTCATTTTTGACGCATTTGCTTAATTTTTTAAACAAGTACAAACCCTAAGTTCTTTACAATGCAAGGAGATCCAATCGGAGATGAGACGATAGTTTTAAGTACGACGATGGCCCTTAACAAGGATCGAACGTGTGATCACTTGACTGCAACTGAAGTTGTATTAATATTAAAATTGTAATGATAAATCCTAATATATCTTTAATAGAAAAGTACGGTTGAAATGAAATTTTATCTATATTTCTGTTAATATAAAATGAGTTATTAGATCCAGTCTGGTGAAGAAATATTAAGTGTACTTACTATTGATATAGCTCTTAAAATTAATGGTGGTAGAAAGTAGAGAGCGAAAAATCGGGTTAGTGTAGCATTGTCTACTGCAAATCATTCTCATTCTACTAAGGTATTACCTAAATATGGAATAAAAGATAAGTTGGTAATTACTGTTGCTCCTCTAAATGATTTTGTCCTCAAGGTAATACATGTGCAACAAATGATGTTGGCATTATTGTTATAATAATTACTCTTAATAGATCAAGACGGTCACTTTGGGTGTAAGGTTTTTCCCTTTCAAAAGACAGCCAAGTATCACCTCCCTTCCACGTGGTACACCCTGGACTGCATTTTGCAGACTACCCGAGCTGTGTTGCGATTTCCATATATGATTGTTATTGTCCCTTCATCAATCTCATCTTATCATCATTCAGTCTCATTTTTGTGATTGCCGGACCCTGTGGCCGAGTGGTTAGCACATCGCGCTGCGACGCCAAGGGTCCCGGGTTCGAATCCCGCTCGGGCTTGGTTGTTTGTGCATGTCCATTCATCAATTTCATAATTTCATCACTCATCCCCATCTTCGCAAGGCACAAAACGCGAAGTAAAATAAACTAAATCAATCAATCATTTTCGTTATTTGCCAAGAATGGCAGAAAAGCTAAGTAAAATCAATCAATCAAACAGACAGCCACTTCCGTAACCCAAAAGTTAATCTCACTTCCACGGACTACACATTGCTAAATGCAGTATTCGAGGCCAACAATGCTCTGGATCCTGGACGCACGACCACATTTGAATCCTGTGTGGGGCTTGTGTCTTCCATATTAGTATAGGAAAGTTACGCCTTATTTTGACTCCAGATGTACAAGAGGTTCCAAAGAATGTAATAAAACGAAAAGTAGCCTTCAATTTTTTTGTTTTCAGTCTTCGGCCCTTATTCGGCTATACTATATGGGTTTGTAACTGTCTCTTCATCCATTTCATAGCTATCTCTACCAGGCATCCCCACTACAAGTGGAAGAAATACAACGTTAAAGAAACCAAATCAACCAACCAATCGTAACTTGCTCTCTCTGCCCTCCTCTCTCTCTCTCTGTGTGTGTGTGTATGCGTGTTTACCATCTGCACGCACAGACACAAACACACTCACGCACCATCACACACAGTGTTTGTGTGTGCGTGGAAGAGAGAGATAGCAAGTTATGATTGGTTGGTGGATTGATTTAGTTTATACAACGTCGCATTTCTGCCACTTGTGGTCAATCGCGATGATACAGCACAAGCCCAAACATAGTATTAAACTGTCTTGTGGGTCCAGCCGCCAGAGACTCGTGAGCCTGCAAACATGCAGGCCAGGGTGGAGAAGAATTTGAAATGTCACCCTTTACTCCCATAGAATCGAGTCTCACTGCATTTGGTGCGTATCAAATGTACAACCTTTCTCCAGTCCATGGCACTTGGTCAAACGCTTGTGCAAAGTCAACGACTGTTGCAAAATTGTCGAATGGGATCTTCATGAAATGATCCCATGAAATTCTCACGGTAGGATGCCAGAATGAAATCTCCTGTGAAGACTGCTCGTTTTTTAAATGCGAGATGCAAACGCCAGCTTTCTTCTTTGCCTCTCCCTGGGGGACACAGGAACGTCCAAAAACCATCTTTGTAAGCAGAAGATTCCGCCACACTCAGCGTTGCTTAATGGAGCGGGTAATTGATTGCTCGTAGTAGCGGGAAGCTTTCATGTCCGCGTCGGCGGAAACTGTCGGTGCAAGACTTAACAAACGCAATTGTGCCTCTTTTTTAATCCCTTCCCGGAAAACAGCGGACGACACAAACGTACGCAGAAAAAAAAATGCACCGGACTTGTTTTTTCCTAATGCCTGTCGGAGCGTCTGTTTTAGTGAGGAAATTGAATTACTCCGCCGCTCAGAATTTAATTTCCTGTACTTTGAATATCTTGTTTTGTGCACTCTCTTGCCCCCCCCTTCCCCCCGTCCTTGTGGCAAACATTATTACGACCGTGCCTCCTTCCAAATAAATACCGCCCTCTTCGTTAGGACTACACGTGTCGGAGTTAATTTTGTATTTAACCATAATAAGAGGGGAATATTATAGGAAATCTGTGTTACCTGTCGTCTCGTTCTTGGTCTGTTACTTTAGAGAAGACGAGACTAGATTTATCCACACCTTCAACATTTCAATAACATACCCCCAAAATTTCAAGATCCATTAGTTTTTTATGGAGGCCCGATTTATGGACATTTTGGGGTTTACCCGGATATCTTGTTTCTCGGTTGTCATCTTAATGCTTATATTTTTTCCAGATATCCCATTTCTCTGTTCTGTTTACGCTTTTTCCTTCTCGGATATTCCATTTCTCGATTGTTTCGTTTACGCTTTTTCCTTCTGGAGATATTCAGTTTCTCGGTTGTTCTGTTTACGCTTCTTCCTTGTTGGATATTCCGTTTCTCGGTTGTTCTGCTCAAACTTCTTCCCGAATATACCGATTCTCGGTTGTTCTGCGCCGGACCCTGTGGCTGAGTGGTTAGCACATCGCGCTGCGACGCCAAGGGTCCCGTGTTCGAATCCCGCTCAGGCATGGTTGTTTGTGGATGTCCATTCATCAATTTCATCACTCATCCCCATCTTCGCAAATTAGCCAAGAGGCACAAAACGCGTTGTAAAATAAAATAAATGAAAATAAAAAAATGAAAAAATAGGTTGTTCTGTTTACGCTTCTTCCTTGTCGGATATTCAGTTTTTCGGTTGCTCTGTTTACGCTTCTTCCTTCTCAGGATATTCCGTTTCTCGGTTGTTCTACTCAAACTTCTTCCCGAATATACCGATTCTCGGTTGTTCTGTTTACGCTTCTTCCTTGTCGAATATTCTGTTTCTCTGTTGCTCTGTTTACGCTTCTTTCTTCCCGGATATACAATTTCTCGGCTGTTCTGTCGACTCCTAATCCCTTCCGAGTGTTCGACCGCTCCGCGTGAACCTTACTTTCCGAGAACTCCACAGAATTACCACTAGAAACCCTGTTGAATCAGTTTGCAGGAACTCTGGGAGAAGAGACGCTGAAGCTGTGCAGCCCAGGAGTTTTATAGCAGCCGTCGAAGGAGAATCAGACAAGTGAACTGTCTCCAAGGGTTATTAGGCCGAAGCCATCTTCATCATCTCAAAACGCGTTCAGTCGTCCTTCGTTCCCTAAACTGCTTTCAGGAACGACACTTAACAGAAGCGACATCAATTTTCTTTTGTAAACGTCGGTCGGTTCATCTCGCCCCCTTCTGCAACAGATACTCTTGGTGTCGTTTCACTGCCTCCTGTAATAACCGAGTTTGAGGACGAATAACGAACGCTTCTGAATCTATTGTCGAGAGAGGAACTGCTATCGTAAAGCGAGGCGTAATTGTTGGCTGAAATGCATACGCCGCTGCCTTCGAGTAATTCTTTGCTGCTGGAGGATTCCAGTTTGGTTCTTCTTCACTCTCGTGAGTGGTCATCTAGAGGTATATTAAGTACAGGGTGTTTCAGAAGTCTCGCAACCCAAATTTTGAAAATTTGTGTCACGAAAACTGTAGGAGATATTTACACCTGGTTTTCTGCATTATAAAGCCTTATCCATTGAGATATTTTTCAATGCTTAACATTATCAAGTTACTCCATACAGAAAATGTGCTGGCGGAAGGCAGCGTTATATTTTTTACCAGAATGCTACTTTTCGCCACGCTGGAGAACCGGGTTCGCTTCCTGGGGTGGGTGATTTAAGGTAGGAATTTTCCCGGCTTTGTCTCCGCATAAAGCGGGTATGGGGCTCACCCAGCCTCGAATCAATGGGCAACACTGGGAGGAGGGGGTAAAAGCGGCCGGAGCGTGGTGCTGATCACATCATCTCCAAAATTACCGACATCGAGAATGTGTGAGGCCTTCATGGCACGGGGAACTTTACCTTTTACCTTAATCAGTTTCATCATATCATCACTCATTCTCATCTTGCCCCAAGTAATATAAACCAAACCAATCAATAAATTGTTCTATTGTGATGTGCAGGCGTGAAGCTCGCACCGTGCGGAGCGGTCGCTGGCCACCACACGCGAGTTACCCAAGCCGTAATGCTCTTAATGAAGCGACGGTGTCATTATTTTCTGATTACTTGTTTCCGGAAGGAATGTTTATAGCTATCTTAATTGTGAGAATTGCTTCTCCGCGGCATTGTCCCTGTCCTTCGCCTCAACCAGAAGATCTTTTTAAAGAAACTTAACAAGCCGCGATGAACGTAGTTTTCTACTCATTTAAAGATAAGGCTAGCGATTTGCTAGGTTCGAAGACCTTTTCGCTTCGTCCATCCACGTGCTGCGTTGTTGCATTGGACGCTTAATCACTCTCCTCACCCCACCTCTCCTCATTTACTATCACTGGTCAAGGCCAATCCCCTCTCACGATGTGTGGAAAGCCTATATTTTGTGCTATTGCTCAAGCGTGCTTATTTTGATCTCCTTACTACGACTCTCTTGTGCAATACATGGAATTTGTTAGTAAATAAATGAGATGATAGATACACGAACAGGGTCATTGTAATTAAAATATATACATACAGGGCTTCACAGCGCGTAAGACATGAAGATGAACAACCTTTCTTAGTAACGTTTTTGTTCGTTGAAGACTTGTTTCGACGCTACGAGCCGTTAAAAAAGAATGGATTTTCTATCCTGTAAGTGTCCATGATTTGCGACATATTCATGGTTGCCACTGTCTTTTATTATTATTATTTTTTGTCTGGTAAAACACTTAAGCGAGAATGTGCTGCGGAAACAGTAGCATAGTATCGTACAAATAGTAGAGATGCCGGCAGGTTGAAGTCGCTGGATTTAAGCCCTCTCCTGTAAATCCCACACAAATCACCTTCCGCACATTGTCCATAGATACGCTCAGAGAGTCGTCTGTCAGTAGGTTTTAATAAAATCCAATTTGTTCATAATATATCCAATTTTATAAGAAGTAATGTCCGCCCTGGTTCCTTGGAACTTTCATTGGCTTTAAGATACTTCTATTTTAGAGTGTAATATCATTTATTAAAATCCCTCCCCACTAAATTTGTAAGTGGAGCCACTTGCCTCCACCTTCGTTTGTGTGATTTGAGGTCTAAGACCACTTTTATGCACAGAAGGCTAAACGGGAATGGACCTACAGTTTAAAGTGGGATCCGAACCACTATGTGCCTCCAACGGGTATCGAACCCGGGACCCCACCTTCGTGTGCAAGTCTTTAGGCGTGAGCGCACTTCGTGAGTGTTCCTTCATCTAATCATTGTCGCGATTAGCCAAAATGTTGAAGAAAAGCGACGTAAAATAACACACATACACATATGCATAACTTACATTTGGGTATAGAGCGAACGCAAGGAAAAGTACCTTCGGCCAAAAGTCTCCGCGTACCTTCCCTTCCATCCGTTCAACCATAAGAAAGCATGCTCCACTCTGCCCCTCCCCTCCACGCGGGTGCACAGGAGTCGTGGGTCTGCGCATGCTCTTTTCCCCGTGTATTAGTTCTGCCCCTCAAAATGTGCGTCGAGGTTTCCGTTCATTTTGTGCACAGAAGGACCGGACGTAAGTTTTTAAGAGTGGGGCGACCCGAACCACAATGTACCTCCACGCGGAATCGAATCCGGAACCGTCTGTCTACAAGGCGTAGGCCACTGTAATATGGGAGATTTTACGAACAGAGCAAGGGTGTAACACGAACCCCGCCAAACCTGACACCGCCAAGCTGAGAATGTGCATATATTAACCCTTCACCTCTACACCGAGGAATCCGATATCTTGTTTTCCTGGCGTCTCCCCAGCATGTGTGGGAATCGCGCGGCAGTGGTGTCTCCCATGCGAAAGAGATACGATGAAGTCCTTACAACTGCATTGAAGCCTGACCAACGCCTGACATCCGTTTCCGCCTGTCATTTTGGTTGTAGTACCGTGGTCTACTACTACCCATTAATGTACGGTAGTGTTGGCTGAACGAATGGGGGGGGGGATGATATCAGGAGAGTCTTTTAGAAACAGACGAGAAGGAAACTAAACCGTTCTAAACGAGACCGAGAATGAGGCAGACCTCATTCGTATACAGGGTGATTCTGAACAATGTGGAAAAACTTCACGAGGTGATTCCTGACAGGACAAGGAACAAAAAAGTTCACATGAACACTTGCGTGAAGATGCATGTGTTCCAAGATGATCGCACTACCCGTCGTCATGCCGGAACATTGGCATTCTGACACCTGGAAACGTGAATTTTGGTCGGTTTGCGAAAGTAGCCCATCGCATGCGTTCCTTTCCCCATGTTAGGCAACTCGACTGCGCGTCAAATCTCCTGCATATGGCCTTGAACGGCTGAACAGCACCAGCGAATCACAGCCTAGTTCAGAACCTGTTTCACCTCGCTACTCAATCGCGTACCTGGCGCTCGGAGATTTCGACATGGCACCGCTGCAGTGCGCTGCTATTGGCTATCGCCATATGCAGGAGATTTGACGGCCACTCTAGTGCTCCTACTACTAGTAGCCAGGGACTCCCAGCTAGACAACGGGTGGTGCCATCTATCTTGGAACACTTGCATTGCCAGACATATGTTCATGTGGACTTTTTGTTTTTTTGTCCTGTCAGGAATCACCTCCAGATGTTGGTTCCCATTGTTCAGAATCACCCTGTATAGTATGCGATTGTTAATTCCAACGAAACTCCACAGACCTTTCTGAGGTTGAAGGTTTTGAAGAATTTGCAGAACATCATCATGTGAGTTCCAGCTGTATTTTCTAGATTGATTGGAGCTTTCATTTTGTTTGTTACTTAAATTTCTGGTCGGTCTTAAATCGTTAATGAAAGCAGGGTGGCGACAATTAAAGTTGCCTTAATCAGAACCCTCTAGAGCCCGTTCTTAGCAACGGATTGCGCTGATACTTTGTAAAGAGGCTATGGAGACCATTGGAAAACGAATACTGAAGAAAGATATATACTTCAAATTTTCACCACCAGGTTGAAATGTGGCGTTGGAATTAAATTTCCAAAACTCACAGCCCTCTAGATCCCGTTCTTAGCAACGGATTGCGCTGATACTTGGTAAAGAGGCTATGGAGACCATTGGGAAGCAAGTGCTGATGAAAAGATAGTTTCTCAGTCAGCTGCAGATGTGGTGCTGACGTAACAACAACCAGTAATTTGAGTTTGTCTGTACAGCAGTGTTCAATATGCGCCCTGTCATTGTGAATGACCATTTGGAAGTGTTACAGCGTGATCAATGGTCGCACGAAGCGTTTCCCGGGATAATGTTCACTGTGTATCAGATTTCAGTGCCACATTTCCATCTGGTGGTGAAAATTGGAACTATTATCAAAGTGGTAATTCAGAACATTCTCAATATCTCTGCAATTGTTTCGCTGTTGTGTTTAACAGATGTTATTTTTGTGTCTTCCTCACACGCCTAGCTACTATTTAACTCCTCTTCTCTGTATTTCCAGGTAAGCCCAGCCGGCATCACGTATGCCTAGCGTGTGTGTGCATGTGAGTACATCTGATGAGATCAGCGATGTGTGTGGGGGTCGAGCGTGTGCTCCTCAATGGACGGTGAGTACGAATGCGTTTAACATTCAGCTCTTGTCAGGTTCGCCACCTCCTCTCGTTTAAGGCAAGCAAGCACACGAGGTCATTTTCTAGTGCGTGAAGCACATGCGAGAATGAATGACGTGGGTTGTGATTCATTCTGATACGTGCCAATGTTGCCAACCTTGAGTTTTTCTTACCAAATTTTTGGAATTTTTTCGCTGTGCTTTCGTACAGGTCAAATCCAATTTTTATATATTTACATTCTGTTGTCTTCATGCCAGAAGTAGCGTAAGAACTGCGAGATTAAAATTGAAATACTAAACTGTCGCAGGAAATATGCAAGATAATGTTGGGGTGCATAAAGTTGTTACGCCAACCTTCGTCCGCAGTGGTTAGCACTCGGCCCTAGGAGGCCTTAGGTCCCGGGATCGAATCACGGCTTTGAATCTCTGCCTGGAAATGGACGTTCTCTGTAAATGTGAGTGTTCTCTCATTGTATCATCACTCATCCTCATCTTCGTGATTAGCTAAAAGTGGCAGAAAGGCGAGAAGTTATCTATACTCAGTGACACGACAGTCCTTTGTGTGTTAAGGCCCGCCAAGCGGATATTCATTTGACGACTTATTGTCTGTGCATCTAACCTCATTCATCTCCACCGTTATCTGGTTTCTCTGAACCGATGTCCGCCACTGTTTCTTCCCAATAGCCCCCCCCCCCACTTGTCCTCACACTGCTTCGTCAATACTTGATGATTTATTAAGTACAATATTGAACTGCTGTCTCTAATGATGAGCTCCTGGTTTATTTTAAGCAACTATAAAGAATGTACAGGTATGTTTCTATATTATTTAAACACCTATTTCTTTTTGTATGTCTGTCTTCATTATTTTGAGTTAAATTTCATTGCCTTTTTTATTGCCTATTTGTATTTTAATGCCTATTTTACTGCCTATTTTGAAAATTATAAGTGCTTATTTGCCTGCCTATTTTATATGTTTTTAGTGCCTAAACATCCGGTCTATAGTTATATGTATTGTACGTGAATGAATGAATATGTGTTTGTATATTTCCATGTAATTTCTATTGTATTAATCAAACACAGTGTACGCCTTCTGTAATTGGAGGTTCAATCCTCTGTAGAAGTGCAAAGCATAAATAAATAAATAAATACCAGGGGTCGAAACTGAAACCAAAGCCTATAACTCTTACCACTCCACTATGCGGGAATCTTTGTTGTTTTAAAACTATATGAAAGCAATTCCAGAGAAATGCCATCCTTAATGGTCAAAATTATACAGTGTGAGTCATAAGTCTCCATACAAATGGGAAAACGATGACTAATGTTTATTTTTCCTTTTCAGGTAGGTGCACCAATGAAAAAGAGATGCCACTAACGAAGGAAGAACGGATTGACATCATTCTGTTGGCTGGGAGTGGTACCGCCCGTCATGTAGCACCTGCATTCAATGCAACCCACAGAACGCAGACAACCCATGACACCGTGGCCAAACTTATCAAGAAGTTCAGAAGGACAGGTTCCGTCGCCGACGAAAGCAGTCTTGGAAGACCAGACAGCAACAGATGAAAGGAGGGTAACGCAGGTGCCACAGTGTCATGGGTTATCTGCGTCCTGTGGGTTGCATTGAATGTACGTGCCACATGACGGATGGTACCACTCCCAGCCAACAGAATGATGTCAATCCGTTCTTCCTTCGTTAGTGGCATCTCTTTTTCATTGGTTCACCTGCCTGAAAAGGAATTATAAACATTAGTCATCGTTTTCCCCATTTGTATGGAGACTTATGACTCACCCTGTATATCAGTGAAGAGCAATGTGCTGTAGAAAGGAGAACAACTTTAGATTGCGAATATACAATACACACGTTTCTAAACTCCGAAATTTGTCTGTAAAAGAAATCATCAAGTACTATATTCAACCAAATTTAATTCAGGAGGAATACGATTCATAGATTACCAATTGTGTCAGTCTGTTACCTTCAAATTTATTTTTATGTAGTGTTGGCAGAATACATTTGAGGAAATTTTGCTATTCAAAGAAGGAAGACTACCAGTTGTAAATTTCCTTGGTTATATTTTTTTCGTTGTTCATGTTTCATGAATCATATACAAAGAAACAAGATATAAATAACACTGCTTGTAAAGTGGAATTCTTAATTAATTTCTTCGTACATGCAATTAACAAAATACAGAGTCTTTGTCTGAACCGCAAAGCACTTGATGGTTTCAAGAGACAAAACGTCTGCATGCATTCATGGGTCGAGAGCAGACGCACGCAGCTAGATGCAAAAGGCACAGGTGTGAACACGGCTTAACTGCAGACAATAGTTTCCCCATCCTGACTTCGCTCCCGACAATATGGCAGGAATTTAATTTTTGATTGGATATGGTTTATTTTACCTCTCTTTTGTGCCACTTTTTGTCTAATCGCGAATATGGGGATGAAGGGATACTCACTAAGAACGCCCAGGCCAGGATTCGAACCGTGGACCCCTGGCGTCGTAGCAGGCTGTTTTAACCACTCCACCTCCGGGCTCTGCTTATTTCGGATCACTCCTTGCGTAATCATTTCAAAAAGCTACTTTATTTTGCGAGCACCCTGTATTTAACATCCCAAGGGACAGATCCTCGTATAAAATAGGAAAACAAGAAAGATAGGCAATCCCATATGTCTCTGACACAGGCACGCCAGCGGGCACCCTATTAGTAACCGGAAACCAAGTCTCTTTGTTCGTAGAACCTAGAGAGGGAGAGATTTTTAAAAAAAACCGCTGGAAAAAGTTATAAATTGTGTTGGGTGTTGCATTCAAGTTCGGATTTACTGCTTGTCTTCTGGTCTGTAATAAATCTGGGAATCCCTGTACGGGTCAACTGCGAATATTTTTCTCTATTCCGAGATGTGGAGTCTGCAGCTTTATCTGTGTTTGATTGAAAAACCATGTTCTCTGTTAAATCCTGTCCTTTGGAGCGTAGAAATCGGATCTCCACTAGGGAGAGAAATAATTTTCCTCCCATTTTTTTTCTCTCCGCCGTAAATTCCGTCCTGCTCCTGTGGGATGCTGGATGTTGGGATACTGGCTTAGAAAGAGTCTTCTTGTCCGGTGTACTTTTTTTTTTTTTTTTTTTTTTTTTTTTTTTGCGTGTGGTTTGTCTGCGTTTGAATTAATGCCCTTTGCCGTTTTTCCCTGACTTCATGTAAATATGCCTTTTCGGAGGTTTCTAGTTGTTTAGTGTTCAATTCTCTTTCCCTTTGTCCCCACTATCCTTTTTTGATTTCTCTTCAGCCACATATCCCTGTCCGTCCCTGTTTTCGTACGCATTCTGTGTGATATCTGCAGTCGACGCTGCTGAGCATTGCATAAGGCAACCAACATTCTTTGAGCGCCATAAAGCTCTCTTTCCCGTGTTCTGTAGCCAATCGTTCGCTTGGACTCGGTAACTGGAAATTTCCCATTGTCGCTAGAGAATCGCGTTCGAATGAGCTTTGGGGTGGATTGGGGCTTCGTGGACTAAGATTCACTTCCCCCCTTCTCTCTGTATTTTTATAAGTTTTTTTCTCTCTTTCTGTCTTTGTCTCTTTATCGCTTCCGTGTCTTTATTTTTCTTTCTTTCCTTTCTCTTTTTTGTTCCTTTCTATATTTTTGCCTTTTCCCACTCTATCTCTTTTCTTCTTTTCCTGACCTCTCCTTTTTCTTTCTTATACTTCCTTTCTCTGTCTCTCTTCTTTCCTCTTACCTTATTTTTCTCCCTTTCTCTTAGCTCTCCTGTTTTATTTCCTATTCTTCCTTTCTCTGTTTGTGCCATTCTCCCATTCTCTCTCTCTCTCTCTCTTCATTTTGCTTATCTCCTTTTTATTCCTTATCTTCCTCTTCTTCCTTTCTCATGTTTTCTTTTCCCTTTCTATCTATTCCTTTCACTTTCCTTTTCATCCTTTCTATCTTTTCCTTTTCTATATTTTTCCTTTATCTCTCTTTTTTCTTCTTCCTTTTAGGTCCTCTGTTTTACCTTTTCTTTCTTCTTTTCTTCCTTTCACTTTCTTTTTCGTCATTTATCCAACTTTCTTCCATTCTCTCTTTTTACTTTGTCTTACTTCGTTTTTACCTTATCTTCCTTTTCACTTTCCTTCTTTCTCTTCTGAACTTATCTTTGCTCTATTTTTGTCTTTAATATATTTTCTGTTCGATTTTCACCTGTTCATCCCTGTGTAGTGTGAGTGGTTATTTGTGTGATATATATATATATATATATATATATATATATATATATATATATATATATATATATATATATATAATATAAATAGATTCGTACTCCCATGTAGCTATTTGGGTAGCCTGAAATTATTTCACGGAGGGCTCTCAGCCAACCTGAGGCGAACGGTGGAGACCATCTTTTGCGGCTGTCGCAAGTCGACCATAAGCCATCCCGAAAAAAACATGAGTCTATTACTGCCCTCATTTCCCCTCTACCTTCGTGAAAGAACCGCGCAGATCTTCTGGTCTCTTTCCCCCTCCCCTTCCTCTCCCGTCTGAACGGAGTTTTTGGTTTGTGATCCGCGAGCCATCTTCCGAGCCGAAATGGCGTGTATCTTTGAGAATCTCTCTCCCGTAAGATGTTTGACGATGAAGTGAACGGCCTTTACATACGAGGCAATCTCTGGAGAAATGATCTGAGAGGCTTCTCCAAGAGCTTCATATGGACAGGATGCATGGTGGACAGTGTTGCCAACCGGCAGTGTCTCTGTTATCCCGATTTACATTGGCGTGTATCTAGTATATGGTCTACGAATCGCAAAATAATTAAATCGGTGACACGGACAATCCTGTGACTAACAGTTTTGCCGACAGAGGCGTAAAATTGGGGGGGGGGGGGGTTGGCTCGTAGAATAAGATGACCAGATATTTAAACATTTTACATATTTTCCTGAAGGAAAACGGGATAAAACGGAACGGCAATATGTATGCGTTGTTATATAGAAACTGTTCCGTCGTAAATATTTTTGTTTGGAAACTAATTAATTAAATAAATACTCAGTAAATAACTTCATTATATGGTGATATGCACTGCACTTCAACCAAGCAGTTCTTTAGAATTAGAAGCCATTCGTTGATATTTTGCTTATGAATGGATGTTCTTCAATACACCCTTCTTTTCAAGTAACATTTTGTAAAGGTTTACACACGTGTGAGTAAAGTTCATCTTATTAATCAACATAGCTCTCTAAGTTTGTCTCGAAAGAGCGTTCTTGGCATTTGTCTACAAACCACTCATGCACGAAAACACTCGTTCAGTGGAGGCCTTAGTTCCAGGTGAAGAGAGAAGAAACTCCACTAATTTAAGAAAATTCGAGTGTGGCACATTGTTGGCATTGAAATGTGAACTAACTCCTACCCAACAATGCTATAGTTCATAGTAATAGTAGCAGAGAAGGTGTATTGTTGCCGATAAGTCATTGTCACTTGTCATTGGGACATTTTGGCTTCTCGTTTTACGCTAGGCTTGGGTATTCATTGTGCCTTCATCAATTTCATATAATCATCACTCATCCTCACCGTCACGGTTAGCCGAAAGTGACAGAATAGCGACATTAAATAACAAAATACAAAATGTGTGTGCGTAAGTCCACTTTATGCACAGATAGGCTAATCGGAACTGGGCCTACAGTTTAAAGAGGGATCCGAACCACTATGTGCCTCTGGCGGGTAACTAACCTTTGATTACCACTACTCTATCGGGTAGGCGTATACAGGGTGTCATTTTAATGGCGCCCACGGACCACAGATTCATGTAGAGGACATCAAAAGAAACAACTTTTCTCCGTAACATTTTTCTCGTTAGTGCGTCAATTCGACGCTACAGCCGTTCAAAAAAGACCGTTTTGCCGCCTGGATGCTGGCAACCCAACACAACATTTGATCGTATCTGTGACGTCATTTCCTGCGGCGAAACAGCGCACGGTAGGGTTGCAAGGAACACACAAATTTTGTGAAAAATGACAAACTAACAACCACATTATTAGCTGTAAAACGAAGCGAGAAACGCGTCTAGTAAACCGAACATCATAGCCTACCAGCCAGAAGATCAGCAGTCATCTCAGGGGAAGGGGGAAGTGAACCAACGATATGAGAAATGGTAAAAACGTATTCAAAATGAAGAGTCAATGTCGGATTTTATCTCTGCCTACATGTCAAATATCAACAACAATAACTTTTATTGTACTTACAACTTACATGTGGCTGTTTACGCCCAGCTACATGTCAATTATATTTGCAAATCTCGTTGCAAGGTTGATATCTACAGGTTTGTGTCCAGATGCCTTGTGGTACTTTTGTGCTGATAACGGAAGTATCTGAGGTTCACGTTGTTACATTACGGCTAAAACACGTACAACCACAGTAACAATCTAATGATGAATCATTAGCGAATATACTGCCCTGTTCAGAGTTGCAAACTATTACATGTGTATCCGGTGCGTAGATAAACACAGTCGTCGCAGAGTTTGTTTTACTACTATTTATATCCCTGTATTTTCAACCATTTTCGTCACTTGCCTCATAATGCCCTGAATATACATTATATTATGTGTTGCTTACCTTTGGAATTTTGAGTTCTTTCATTTCTATTTTGTCATTTGTTCAGTGTGTCACAGACAACTAGTATCAGAAGGACGAAGTGGATAGACTAAATTGTAGATGCCAACTTGGTAACTAGATTTGCAAATATTTGACATGCAAGCTGATACAAAATTCGATATGACCACTTCCACTTGAATTCTATTTTCTTTCTACCATTTTTCGTATCGTTTGTTTACTTCCTGTTAGGTTACAGAACGTGTTTTCTCGTTTTGTTTTACGGTACATAATGTGGCTGATTGTAGCTATGTCATTTTTCACAGAATATGTGTGTTCCTTGCAACCCCGTAACGCATCGCTTCACGAAGGGATATGGCGTCACAAATGCAATCAAATGTTGTGTGTGGTTGCCAGCATTCAGGCGGGAAAACGGACTTTTTTGAACGACTGTAGAGCCGAAACGACGCCCCAACGAGAAAAATGTTACTGAAAAAAGTTGTTTGTTTAGATGTCCTCTATACATTTCCGTGGTCCGTGGGCGCCATTAAAATGACACCCTGTATAATATCTGATTTTTTTTTTGATTGATTGATTTGGCATATTTTACTCCGCTTTTCTGCAACTTTTTGACTAATCCCGAAGATGAGGATGAGTGATGATATCATGGAATTGATGAATGGGCACTCACATGCTCAGGCCGAGATTCGAACCCGGAACCCCTGGCGTCGTTGCGCGCTAAGATAACCACTTCGCCACGGGGGACGGCGTATAGATGTATGTATGTAAAGGGTCGGGCACGGGAATCGGACGAATTTGAAAAAGTCACTACAAAGCTAATTTTTGCTGGAAAAGAAATATTTACAGAAATATATAGTGAAGATCATAGCATTTTATGATAGACATTCAAATGTTCCGTTACTAGCAGTTATAGTAGTTTTGTTTTGTGTTGGAATGTTTACTCGTTATGTGGGGAATGAAGACATGGTGTTGTTGATGAGTGATGAAGCTCACTTCCACCTAAATGGTTCAGTAAATAAACAGAACTGTCGCCACTGGGCTGTGGAAAATCCCCGACAACTCCATCAGAAACCCCTCCGCAGGCAAAAAGTGACCGTGTGGTGCGCTGTAGGAAATCGACAAGAGACATGCTGCAGAAAGTGGAGCTAATTTCCATGATCGCCTTCAAGGGCCTTCCCGATGGTGCAGTGGTAGCGTCATTGCCTTGTAATCAAGGGTTCCCGGGTTCGATACCCGGTGGAGGCACAAGTGGTTCGGATCCCACTTTAAACTGTAGGTCCAGTCCCGATTAGCCTTACTGTGCATAAAGTGGACTTAAAACACCAACTCAAACCAAACCATGATCGCCTTCAAAGTTGCATCCGCGAAAATGGACGCCATTTGGCCGATGTAATGTTTCGCACATGAATAGCATAACATGCTATGATCTTCACTATATATCTCTGTAAATATTTTTTCCCCCAGCAAAAAATAACTTTGTAGTGACTTTTTTAAATTCGTCCGGTTCCCGTGCCCCACCCTGTACATGTATCTATGTAATGCATATTTGTATGTATGTGTGTAGGATGATCCCATTACGACACTTTTGATCGCAATGGTAGCGGACTCCGGTCTCGAAAGCCAGAGAACAGCGGCGATGGGAATCGATGCGCTGACCACACGTTACCCAGTGATAAGCTGCTTGCCAGACCTTGCGACACTGTGTTTATAATCTTACGTTTCGTGCAATTTCTCCAATTTTCTTCTTAAATTTATACCTTTTAGAGGAAATGAGCTGAAACCCTATCAGTAACCCACGGCTATCGCATGATTCCATATGCTATGAGAAATTTCGTAAACTTGTGTCGGCATCCTGTACGGACAATTTGTCGTCTCTCAATGTCACCAACGCCAAGATCAACTCAAGCGGTTGTGTCCGGCTGGATCTCGAACGATTGACGTCACTTCTCTGTATACTGATTGCACCGCTCCATACGCTTGACATTAAGGAAATGGCAAGGTCAAAAGTGCATTGCTTTCCAGACTAATGCTTGAGTGAAAAAAAAGAGGAGGAGGGGTGCATGGTGATTGATTTGCAGCGCCTACGTACTTCAGATGCACACTTACCATCTGATGTAGTGCATACGGCTGGCTCTCTTGGTCGTTCGCTGCATGGATAAGAAATCGCTTGCAGTGGTGCCATCTCGTTAATTTATCACTAGGGAGCGGAAGTTGATGATCTAAAAAAATGTAGGTATATGACCTATAGAATGACCTAAAAAATGGGAAAAATGACCATTACATTTGTTAGTTTCAGGTTAAAAATTGAAAAGTAAAGGAAATTAAGGAAAATGCAGCCCTCTCCTGTCCCTCCCCCCCCCCCGATCGAACATGTGACTGTCCCAAAGATTCACATTTATTTAATTTATTATGTTTTATTTAATTTTGTGTTTAATACACACGATGATATATCTATGTTATCAATTTCTGTTTTGTTATATTTTGGAAAACGTTGCATTAATATGATGTATAATTAATTATTATCACATTCTTGATAATGTAAAATTACGATGTATACATTTCTATATACATTTTTGACCATGGCAACGATAAAGAAACAAAACACAGTAGATCAATAAGTGATAAAATATATGGAAATTTTAAATAGTGACGTCCGAGTTTCATTGAAGTTATCAAAATTCTAATTGCTATTTCGTAAAGTGAATACTAGGATGGTTCGTTGAAGTTCAAGTAAAAGGTTGCTTCAAACATCACAGCTTATCCAGAAGAATTTCCCCGCGGGTTTCACCGCCTGGTCAGGATATTTCCAGACTCTCCTTATCTGATCTTAAATCTGAGTTTGCCCCAGACGGACTCCTGGTGGTTTCCCCCGACGCAACAAAGACTGTCACCAGTTCAGCATTTCGTTTGCTCGTAAATTGCAATCCTCCAAGATATATATATATAGGCCTATGTTCACCTTGGTGAATATACTCAAGAATATTACCAAAATGAAAAAAGTGGGAAAATATGACGAAACAATACACCGAATATTGCGAAAAATGATGGAAAAATGCCGAAAATCGGGGAAAATGACCTAAAACCTGAAAATTGGCAAAAAATACACTTTAAAATTACCTTTTTGGGGTAATTTTGTGTACATTTAGTGGGCATCGTGTCTGAGATGTCAGAAAAAAGATAACATTTCATCAACTTCCCTATTTTCACTATTTGAGTGGTGTGTACAGGTAAGTTACTCATATTACCAGCTTACACGACCACCGAAGGAGTGACACTCAAATACCAACCTCACTTCCAAACTTCCAAGTAGTACACCCTGGACTGTATTTTGCAGACTAGCGGGGCTCTGGCGTCTGAACTCACGGCCGGGACTTACATTGTGTGCTCCACTTTTGTGTTTATGAATATCCTTTCATCCATTTCAGCATTCATCTTCATCTTCGCGATTAGCTAAAAAGTAGCAGAAAAGCGAAATAACATAATGAATCAATTCAATCAACTTCGCCTCCACGGATGGGTGGTGACGTGTCAGGCCGTTGATATAAAATTGTTATTGTTTTATCTTTGAGGAATTCCGACCTCCGTAACGGGAGAGATTAGCAAAGCGTGCTACGGTGTCATGAATCCCGGGTTAGAATTCCTGCCTGGCCATCGGTGCTCTTTGTGATTGTCTCTTCATCAGTTTCATCATATTATCATTCTCACCGTCGCGATTATACCCTGTCTTAGCTAACTGTACAGCAGGGCCGCGCATATCGGCAGAGGAGGAAAATCGAGTGTTGAAAGCGCAGTGTTGCCAACCGTACGGTCCAGACCTTAGTCCGTAAGCTGAATGCACGGTTTGTCAAAATTTGCTTTTGCAGTTTTATCCCTAATATTTCCCTAAGAAATTCTTAAACCAATCGTACGGAGCTGGAGACAAATATACGGTCCGTTTGCCATGTGCGTTCGGTATTATCCTTTTCAAAAGTTTGCAACGCTGCATAGGGAAGGAGGAATTCGGGTAACTCCCGTCGCCCATTACGCAATCCCGTTTCTCTCGCTGTTCATTGGTGGAGCCGTCTCGCGTCACTACTTGCGCAGAGACTTGTTCTCGTTCGCCTGGTCTACAGTTAGCTGGTACGGAGTTTAGCCAAGAGTGGCAGAAAAGCGGAGGTAAATAACAAAGCTCAAATCCTTGAGAAAAGATTTCTACACGACACATCAAAACAGGGAATATTCTTCAGGACTGTTTTTCTTTGCTGAAGAGCAAAGTATGCAATTGACATTACTGACGATGCCACGGTAAACGCTTTATATTTATTCATTAGAAGTGGATTGAATAGAGCTTGTAAAGGCCTTCGACGTGGTTCAGCTTCACAGCGCGTGAACTCGCTGAAAAATTCGCAGATCTAGTTTCTATGCGCTTTTTGTATGTAAATAAAGGTAAATCCTAGTGCGAAAGTGCTTTCCCGGTTCATTACATCAAGCGTAATGTTGGTGCCATTTAATTAGTTAATTTCGAGCTTGCGAAACGGGGTTACCAAAAAAAAGGAGAAAAAATAAGTGCCTGCTTGTGACGCTGCAACTTGCTTAGCAAATGAAATTAACGAACGAGGAAAAAATCCGTGCGTTAACATTGAAAATGATAAATCAGGCATTCCCGAGCTAGGTTACACGACTTTCAAATATCGGGTAATGGAACTGCCTGCACACGGGGACGCTGCCCCCTCTCCCCCCGCCCTTCAGCACGTAATAATGCCGGAATATGAACATTAGGGCATCCCGCAAAAGCCACCGGATTAGGCTTGCCCATTGTAAATTTCGAGCCCCGCGCCAGATACAATGCATTAAATAGAGGACGACCGAAAATGACAAGGGGGGCTAATGCACACACACCCACCCTCTCCCCCCCGACGCATGCGGAACGATGTATCGTCATTTGGCCGGGACCGCGTTACCAAACGACTGCGATACGAGGTCCGGGGATTTTGTGCGCGACAGTCACGTTACGGAGATTAGATAGCAAACGGGTAAAATTACGGTACGCCGGAGGAAGGAGTGTGCAGACCGTTTTTTTTTTTTTTTTCTTGTACCGTCAACATTGGGACGCCAACGGGGACATAATGTACCTGATGGTTCGCATTTTAGTAGATCGGATCGCGCGTTTTCCTGCTTCGTCAAACTCAGAGGAGAAAAAAAGTAGGGAACGAGATAAGATGATTACCTCGTGATACGGTTTTCAAAGGAAAATAATGACACTAAATTGTTCCCCATCATGCCAGCATGTAGCGACAGTCTCACTTCATCTGATTCCCAAAGGTGGTCGAAAAGTATTGAGCAGTTCGGTTGCTACAGTGTTAGCAACTCTTTTACCGAAGAGGCCCCTCGCAGAAGGCAAAAATTTCGTCGACAAAACTCTGATGACAAATCATCGTGATTGCCCCCAGGTGCCAATGAGAGGTTGCGTTGAGTGAGCCCCAGAGCCGTTTTATGCCGGGACGTTGTCGGAAGATTTTTCACCCGAGATCTCTCATCCAGGATCTGTGTAAGGCAACAAGACGCCCTCGGATTGCATCACTGCCACCCCTTGCCGTCATCCAAAGACCTCTGGATGCAACCATGAGAAGTTGTCGTCAATGTGCGTCTAGATGGATGCTTACGAATAGGTTGGATACAGACTCACACACCTGTCGAGACAGTGCATAGTGCAAAATTAATGGCTGCCTCCAGGGGTTGCATCCAGAAACACTCTTGGAACTGTGTAAACAGGGCAAAATTGATGAATTCCCGTGTATGGATGAAAGGAACCGCGCTGGTCCAGTCGATACGGTGTCTAATTGCCACACTGCAGGTCCAGGTTCGGTTGCCGGGAAGGGGGATCTCAAGCGGCAAGTTTTCTGGCAGTGTCCTTGCATAGAGCGGCTCAATCATCTTTAATCAATGCTAACCTGCAGGGATAAGGTTGGTCAGTGCTTGGTGGTGATTACATCACCACCCATATGTGCCTTCATCGCACAATGCAATGCACAAGTGATATAACTGTTGTTATCTTTTCCTTTGGATGGATGCTTGTGTGTAGATTGCATCCAGAGGCTGTAGGAGCAGTGTAGTCCTTAGTTTCGCACGTCTCTGGGTGCAACCTCCAGATGCAGTCATTATACCTCAGAACGTTTATCTTGGAAAACTTTCCACCACTAGGCGGTCTGTTGTCTGCAGGAAGTCCTTGGCATCCATCGTATGAGTGCCTTCACACACTAAAATGAGCATTGGAGACAGCAGCGCGTTCCTTGCTCTGTGCTAGCCAGAGCTTGCCTTGGTTGTCATAGTCACAGCAGAAGAGAGGGGACGGCAACCGATTTATAGGGAGCAAGGACTTGAATTGCTCATTGATGTTATTTGCTTGCCCTTCTGAAAGACTCGTGCAACAACATAATCACTCCGTGTTTGCAGAGAACGTAAGTTTGGAACTACAGCTCGCAGACGACAGACCACTTAGTGACAAAATTGTACCAGAATAAACCTTCTCGCAGACTTTAATATTTCTTGGCTGAAGTGACGAAAGTACCACTCTCTTTCTTCGCGCGGCGAAACGTACCGCAAACAAACTTCCTGCGTCTCTTCAACCGCAGTGACAGGCTCGTTTCCTGTAAAAAGGTAGACCATCACGGAGTTTTTAACTGTCGCTGCAGCCGCGCAATTGGACTCGTCCAATTCCAAAATCCACCGCTGCGAGAGTGACAGGCCATTGTTCCCGGGCGTCAGTTACCGCTCGGTAGAAATGAAAGCCCTCCCAATTTGGGTGCCTTCGCGGGATTGGGAGGCTCCGTTTGCAAGTGACAAGCCATTTCAGCATCTTCCCTCACCCACCCCCCAACTACCACAGCTGAGCTCACTCCCTGGAAGACAAAAATACAGCCTGAAGGGTTTAGGAAAAGGTAACAGTACGTGGTGGCAGAAAACTTCCAATTATCCCATTTTTACGTTTCTCTTGTTTGCTGGTCCCAGCTTTTCGTAGAATTATTTCGTTTCAACCTTCGCATACTCGTGAGAGCGACCTTGCAACATATTCCTTCCGTGAGAAGGTTCGGTGTGATAAATGGCAGGGTTATGAGACGGTGGGTGTGGACCTTAGCTCGACGAGAAGTTAAGCTCACGCATGTTGTTTATTCTCACGAAATGATGGTTATAATAGAAGACCCTGAGCCTCGGAAGTGCATGTTTGCCTACCGGATTATGAATCCAGCCCCATGCAATCCGTGGTTTTCTACTTTGCCAGACTGTTCCACCCTGTCCTTGTCCCGAAAAGTGGTCTACTTATCCGTCCACGTTGACCGGCCTGTCCTCGACGCCCGAATGGACTTTCTTTACGTCCTCGAAGTCCGTATATACTTTCTGTCAGTCCTCGAAGCTCGTATGTACTTTCTGTCCATTCTCGACGCCCGTATGTACTTTCTGTCCGTTCTCGAAGCTCGTATGTACTTTCTGTCCGTTCTCGACGCCCGTATGTACTTTCTGTCCGTTCTCGACGCCCGTATGTACTTTCTGTCCGTTCTCGACTCCCGTATGTCCTTTCTGTCCGTTCTCGACGCCCGTATGTACTTTCTGTCCGTTCTCGAAGCTCGTATGTACTTTCTGTCCGTTCTCGAAGCTCGTATGTACTTTCTGTCCTTTCTCGACGCCCGTATGTACTTTCTGTCAGTTCTCGACGCCCGTATGTACTTTCTGTCCGTCCTCGACGCCCGTATGTACTTTCTGTCCGTTCTCGACGCCCGTATGTACTTTCTGTCCGTTCTCGAAGCTCGTATGTACTTTCTGTCCGTTCTCGACGCCCGTATGTACTTTCTGTCCGTTCTCGACGCTCGTATGTACTTTCTGTCCGTTCTCGACGCCCGTATGTCCTTTCTGTCCGTTCTCGACGCCCGTATGTCCTTTCTGCCCGTTCTCGACGCCCGTATGTCCTTTCTGTCCGTTCTCGAAGCTCGTATGTACTTTCTGTCCGTTCTCGACGAACGTATGTACTTTCTGTCCGTTTTCGACGCCCGTATGTACTTTCTGTCCGTACTCGACGCCCGTATGTACTTTCTGTCCGTACTCGACGCCCGTATGTACTTTCTGTCCGTACTCGACGCCCGTATGTCCTTTCTGTCCGTTCTCGACGCCCGTATGTACTTTCTGCCCGTTCTCGAAGCTCGTATGTACTTTCTGTCCGTTCTCGACGCCCGTATGTACTTTCTGTCCGTTCTCGACGCCCGTATGTACTTTCTGTCCGTTCTCGAAGCTCGTATGAACTTTCTGTCCGTTCTCGACGCCCGTATGTACTCTCTGTCCGTTCTCGACGCCCGTATGTACTCTCTGTCCGTTCTCGACGCCCGTATGTACTCTCTGTCCGTTCTCGAAGCTCGTATGTACTTTCTGTCCGTTCTCGACGCCCGTATGTACTTTCTGTCCGTTCCCGACGCCCGTATGTACTTTCTGTCCGTTCCCGACGCCCGTATGTACTTTCTGTCCGTTCTCGACGCCCGTATGTACTTTCTGTCCGTTCTCGACGCCCGTATGTCCTTTCTGTCCGTTCTCGAAGCTCGTATGTACTTTCTGTCCGTTCTCGAAGCTCGTATGTACTTTCTGTCTGTTCTCGACGAACGTATGTACTTTCTGTCCGTTCTCGACGCCCGTATGTACTTTCTGTCCGTTCTCGACGCCCGTATGTACTTTCTGTCCGTTCTCGAAGCTCGCATGTCCTTTCTGTCCATCCTAAACGCCCGTATGTCCTTTCTGTCCGTCCTCTACGTCCGAACTTTGTTCCCTATTTTAGTTGCTACAACCTTGGTGACAATGAAGTTCGACCAGAAAGGAATACGTGATTAAATACACAGAGGCATAGGCGGTGGAATGGGTGACCCGCAGAAGTGACGCATGTGTGTAAGAGGAGGCGTGTGAGCAGGCAAGAATCGTGATCCCAGCATGTTGCACCCAAGGTCACGTAAAGAACGAAAACGGGGAACTATACGCGTGACATTGAACATCGACCAGGCACCAGACCCATACGGAACATTCCAGATAGTGGCGCATTCGACGGAAGCATGACGTCACGGACACGATAAGGGAGTCCGCCGTATATAAGCGCGTGCTGTGCACCGAGGAACCGCAGTGCATCATCACCATGGACAGGGGCAAACCTATTGACAACACCGTGAGGAGAAGAGTGGTGGAGTTGCAACGGGATGGACTCAGTGAACGGGAAATAGTGCGCCAACTGAACTTACACAAGTCAACCGTCCACTGCATCATCAAACACCACCAAAATACGGGTACTACAGAGCCAGGTAAGGCCCCCGGTCGAAAACGCCTGCTGAGCGTGCGTGACCTACGGATATTTAGGCGCTATATCCAGACCAACAATCATGTTTCTGTGGCCGAATTACGACTGTGGACTCGAGAACGCTTTCACATTGAAGTGTCAACCAGAACCATTCGCCGTTACCTACAGCGATGCGGTTACCGAGTGTACAAGGCGAAACGTAAACCCTTCCTTTCCATGTTGAACAAAGGCAATCGACTACGGTGGGCACGAATGTACCGGGGATGGGCATTTCGGCAGTGGAACAGGGTTTTGTGGACGGACGAATCCATTTTCAATGTTGTGTACGGGAAAATACGGAAAACAGTCATTTGTCGGAAGGAGGAACAGAATGAAGCAAAATGTTATGCACGTCGGGTACAGAAACCTGCGTCAGTGATGGTATGGGGATGCATGACGGCATCTGGGGTTGGCCCACTACACGTCTGTGAGGGCATTGTGAATGCACACGCCTATACAAGCATACTGGAGCGGCATCTTCCCACAGTGCGAAGGCACCTGTTCCACAGGAGGCGTCTCATCTTTCAACACGACAATGCCAGGCCTCATACAGCGCGGCTGACAAGAGAATGGTTGACTCGCCATCACGTGCGAACTCTGCCATGGCCACCATCGAGTCCCGACCTGTCGCCCATTGAGAATGTGTGGCGTGTTCTTAAGCGACGTGTGCAACAGAGGGGATCCACGACAGTGGCTGCTCTTATCGCCTGCCTGCAGGAGGAATGGCATCGCATCGATGTGGAATACCTTGAACGACTCGTCCGCAGCATGCCCCGACGCATTGCCACAGTTATTCGCCGACGGGGCGGCGTCACACCATGGTAAACAGGATCCCCTCTAACAGTGGTCGAACTTCAATGTCACGTGTAGATGGACGAAAATGTTTTATTTTGTGTGGACACCATACATTGCTGCGTTGCAGCGGAAATTTATGTTTTCCTTTGTTCCATGTAGCCTGCTGAATAAAATATGTTCAGCATATGCATGTGTTCTCCTTCTTTCACAACGCACTCCTATATTTGTGACTGGTCGAACTTCATTGTCACTAAGGTAGTAGAATGTTTCTTACTGACCTTATCCTATTTTACAAACTCTGTTGCTCCCCCTCGGTATATGCAAGCAGCGAGAAAAGCAGCAGTATTATAAAGGTTGTCATTTTAATGGCGCCCACGGACAACAGAAACGTATAGAGGACATAAAAACAAACAGTAACATTTTTATCTTTGATGCAACCCAATACAAAATTAAAATGCGTCATTAAAATAACACCCTGTGTATATATATATATATATATATATATATATATATATATATATATATATATATATATATATATATATACTATATCTTCCAAATATCCCCACTCATCAGGGTCCTGTTCCTCTGCAATTGTTATAAATTCGAGCAAGACCTGCAGTCAGTGTGTTTCAATATCCTCTATTCTCCTAATCTTCCATCCCAGCACAGTGCTAGCAGGCGCTCTATACGCAGAAGAGCCCCGAGTCTTCGGCCTTGTATTGTTTTGCTACCAATCCGATTATCCTGGCGTTAAATTGCTCCCTTATGGATCGAGGACCCTCAATTAAACTTTCGAACAATCCGTGGGAAAAGCCGTCGAAGCAATTCGACCTCTCGATGTTTTGCTTTCCAGTCATTTGCGATTCCATCTCTTCTCGAATTTATTGTCCCGCCGAGAGATGGGAGAGAGTGAATGGGTTCTCTTCTGCATCACTTAACCCTCTGTCGGAACCGACCGAAGGGAACTGAAGTGCCTTGCTTCTTATTTACGAGTGCGCTGGGTTCAATTCGGGCCTCTTCCAGTCGAATCATGATGAGAATGATGCTTGGGTTAGGCTCTTCTTTCCCATTTTCCTTCCTCATAAATTTTCATCGTAAGATGGTGAGAGCGTAAAAATAGTTTTTCAAGAGAGGGAGAGGACCTGCAGGTGTCACTTTATTTCCTCTACTTTTGGAGTATATTCGCATAGAAGACAAAGTTAGTACTTTCAAAGTAAAGTTGTGTGTCGAGAAGTTTTCTTGACAAACGCATATTCCTAGGGCAGATATTCTCAACTTTAATACTAAAACTGTATATCCAAGCCTCATTCCGAATATCTAGCATGAAGCAGATAGTTTATATTCTCTGATCGTTTCCTAACATCTAGTAAAATACATTCATGTTGAATGGCGCCCGCAGAGGAGGGCGGGGGGTGGGGGGCTCCAATTAGATATGGGGAAAACTTCATACAATTCAAATGGTGAAATTGTAGCGTGAAAATATGGGTGCTGTGTGTCATCAAAGACAGCAAAATAAGTGGTCTCTCCGCATTGTGAAAAAGTATAAAAAAACTAAGAACAGTTCAAAGTGATAGATGCTTATGGCAGGGGAGAAAGTTAAATCCAGTTTCTATTTAAATAGTGGACTGAACTCAGAACAATGCCAAGTTTTTTAAAATTTCAATTTCAACTTTCAGTTTCAACACATGTCGAAACTGGCATTTCATCTGAAGAAGATAGTGGTGAATGTTTGGTGCTGTACTGCTGGTATTATTCACTTTTCGTTCTTGAAAGCTGGCGAAACAATGAATGCTGAGAAGTACAGCACCCAGCTGGATGAAATGCATAAGAAATTACTTGGTAAGTAGCTTAGATTGGCCAACAGAAATGACGTTTTAGTGCTTCACGACAACGCGAGGCCCCATGTTGCAAGAACAACAGTGCAAAAACTGCACACTTGCACTATGAGACTCTTCCGCGTCCACCTTACTCACCAGACCTCTCGCCAATCCACTATCATTCTTTAAAGTCTTGTGACCATTATTTGTAGGGGAAAAGGTTCACCAATGAAGCAGCTGTCAAAAACGCCTTTGAGGAGTTTCTTCAGTCCATAATATCGAACTACGAAAGTGGCATTAATGCACTAGTATCTCGTTAGGAGATGTATGTAGCATCGAATGGTGCGTATTTTGATTAATGAAGGTTCCTTTTTACTGAGTTACTGTTGTTGGAAGTTTCACTGCCAAATCCGACATTTCGTGTGCGATGACAAATACTTACAGACGGGCCTCCCCGATGGTGTAGTGGTAACGTCGTCGCCTTGTGATGAAGGGGTCCTGGGTTCGATACCCGGTGGAGGCACATGGCACAGTGGCTCGGATACCACTTTAAACTGTAGGTTCAGTCCCGATTAGCCTTTCTGTGCATAAAGTGGACTTAAACCAAAATTGAATCAAATCAATCAAATACTTCTAAATATCTTGAAGAATCGCGCCAAACTCCATGCATAAATTTCATTGTGGATCCGACAAAACTCGAGGTTTCACAGTTTACATACTCCCGTCCCTGGAGCGGATAAAATGATCACAGGGTATCCAGGTGTCCTTTGGAAGATTTACGCCGAGATGTATGATCGGAAATCTTCTCTCGGTAGGAAATGATATATGGCTGTTGGCTTGTTATATTTCCGTGCGATTCGCTCCCATTTCTCCCAAGTGGTGAAAGCGCCCCGGGACGTTCTCCTTTCCCCACGCCTTTGTGGAACGTTAGATTTAACGGCATATTTGGACAAGCTAGTAACGAGATCTCTGCAGCGGGTTATAAATAATGCTCGGGAAGCCAGGGAAGTCTTCGCATTCTTCTTTCCCCTCGCAGCCAGCTGCAGCCGAGCTGAATAATGACGTCAGCTTTTCGTCACAACTTGCAGTGTATCCATTGTAAGAATGGGAATTCGAATCACGAATCCGAGTCATGGATTAGAATCCCGTATCCGAATCCCGGATTAGAATCCTGGATTTCAATGCCGAATCCTAATCCTAGAATTGAATGCCGAATCCGAATCCCGGACTTGAATGCCGAATCCGAATCCCGGACTTGAATGCCGAATCCGAATCCTGGATTTCAATGCCGAATCCTAATCCTGGATTTCAATGCCGAATCCTAATCCTAGAATTGAATGTCGAATCCGAATCCTGGACTTGAATTCCGAATCCGAATCCTGGATTTCAATGCCGAATCCGAATCCTGGATTTCAATGCTGAATCCTAATCCTAGAATTGAATGTCGAATTCGAATCCTGGACTTGAATGCCGAATCCGAATCCGAATCCTGGATTTCAATGCCGAATCCGAATCCTGGATTTCAATGCCGAATCCGAATCCTGGAATTGAATGTCGAAACCGAATCCTGGAATTGAATGTCGAAACCGAATCCTGGAATTGAATGTCGAAACCGAATCCTTGACTTGAATGCCGAATCCTAATCCTGGATTTCAATGTCGAAACCGAATCCTGGAATTGAATGCCGAATCCTAATCCTGGATTTCAATGTCGAAACCGAATCCTGGAATTGAATGTCGAAACCGAATCCTGGACTTGAATGCCGAATCCGAATCCTGGATTTCAATGCCGAATCCGAATCCTGGATTTCAATGCCGAATCCGAATCCTGGATTTCAATGCCGAATCCGAATCCTGGTTTTCAATGCCGAATCCGAATCCTGGATTTCAATGCCGAATCCGAATCCTGGATTTCAATGCCGAATCCGAATCCTGGAATTGAATGTCGAAACCGAATCCTGGAATTGAATGTCGAAACCGAATCCTTGACTTGAATGCCGAATCCTAATCCTGGATTTCATTGTCGAAACCGAATCCTGGAATTGAATGCCGAATCCTAATCCTGGATTTCAATGCCGAATCCGAATCCTGGAATTGAATGTCGAAACCGAATCCTGGAATTGAATGTCGAAACCGAATCCTTGACTTGAATGCCGAATCCTAATCCTGGACTTGAATACCGAATCCTAATCCTGGATTTCAATGCCGAATCCGAATCCTGGAATTGAATGTCGAAACCGAATCCTGGAATTGAATGTCGAAACCGAATCCTAGAATTGAATGTCGAATTCGAATCCTGGACTTGAATGCCGAATCCGAATCCTGGATTTCAATGCCGAATCCGAATCCTGGATTTCAATGCCGAATCCGAATCCTGGATTTCAATGCCGAATCCGAATCCTGGATTTCAATGCTGAATCCTAATCCTAGAATTGAATGTCGAATTCGAATCCTGGACTTGAATCCGAATCCTGGACTTGAATGCCGAATCCGAATCCTGGATTTCAATGCCGAATCCGAATCCTGGATTTCAATGCCGAATCCGAATCCTGGAATTGAATGTCGAAACCGAATCCTGGAATTGAATGTCGAAACCGAATCCTTGACTTGAATGCCGAATCCTAATCCTGGATTTCAATGTCGAAACCGAATCCTGGAATTGAATGCCGAATCCTAATCCTGGATTTCAATGCCGAATCCGAATCCTGGAATTGAATGTCGAAACCGAATCCTGGAATTGAATGTCGAAACCGAATCCTGGAATTGAATGTCGAAACCGAATCCTTGACTTGAATGCCGAATCCTAATCCTGGACTTGAATACCGAATCCTAATCCTGGATTTCAATGCTGAATCCGAATCCTGGAATTGAATGTCGAAACCGAATCCTGGAATTGAATGTCGAAACCGAATCCTTGACTTGAATGCCGAATCCTAATCCTGGACTTGAATACCGAATCCTAATCCTGGACTTGAATACCGAATCCTAATCCTGGATTTCAATGCTGAATCCTAATCCTAGAATTGAATGTCGAATTCGAATCCTGGACTTGAATCCGAATCCTGGACTTGAATGCCGAATCCGAATCCTGGATTTCAATGCCGAATCCGAATCCTGGATTTCAATGCCGAATCCGAATCCTGGATTTCAATGCCGAATCCGAATCCTGGAATTGAATGTCGAAACCGAATCCTGGAATTGAATGTCGAAACCGAATCCTTGACTTGAATGCCGAATCCTAATCCTGGATTTCAATGTCGAAACCGAATCCTGGAATTGAATGCCGAATCCTAATCCTGGATTTCAATGCCGAATCCGAATCCTGGAATTGAATGTCGAAACCGAATCCTGGAATTGAATGTCGAAACCGAATCCTTGACTTGAATGCCGAATCCTAATCCTGGACTTGAATGCCGAATCCTAATCCTGGACTTGAATACCGAATCCTAATCCTGGATTTCAATGCTGAATCCGAATCCTGGAATTGAATGTCGAAACCGAATCCTGGAATTGAATGTCGAATCCGAATCCTTGACTTGAATGCCGAATCCTAATCCTGGACTTGAATGCCGAATCCTAATCCTGGACTTGAATACCGAATCCTAATCCTGGATTTCAATGCTGAATCCGAATCCTGGAATTGAATGTCGAAACCGAATCCTTGACTTGAATGCCGAATCCTAATCCTGGACTTGAATACCGAATCCTAATCCTGGATTTCAATGCCGAATCCGAATCCTGGAATTGAATGTCGAAACCGAATCCTGGAATTGAATGTCGAAACCGAATCCTAGAATTGAATGTCGAATTCGAATCCTGGACTTGAATGCCGAATCCGAATCCTGGATTTCAATGCCGAATCCGAATCCTGGATTTCAATGCCGAATCCGAATCCTGGATTTCAATGCCGAATCCGAATCCTGGATTTCAATGCTGAATCCTAATCCTAGAATTGAATGTCGAATTCGAATCCTGGACTTGAATCCGAATCCTGGACTTGAATGCCGAATCCGAATCCTGGATTTCAATGCCGAATCCGAATCCTGGATTTCAATGCCGAATCCGAATCCTGGAATTGAATGTCGAAACCGAATCCTGGAATTGAATGTCGAAACCGAATCCTGGAATTGAATGTCGAAACCGAATCCTTGACTTGAATGCCGAATCCTAATCCTGGACTTGAATACCGAATCCTAATCCTGGATTTCAATGCTGAATCCGAATCCTGGAATTGAATGTCGAAACCGAATCCTGGAATTGAATGTCGAAACCGAATCCTTGACTTGAATGCCGAATCCTAATCCTGGACTTGAATACCGAATCCTAATCCTGGATTTCAATGCTGAATCCTAATCCTAGAATTGAATGTCGAATTCGAATCCTGGACTTGAATCCGAATCCTGGACTTGAATGCCGAATCCGAATCCTGGATTTCAATGCCGAATCCGAATCCTGGATTTCAATGCCGAATCCGAATCCTGGATTTCAATGCCGAATCCGAATCCTGGATTTCAATGCCGAATCCGAATCCTGGAATTGAATGTCGAAACCGAATCCTGGAATTGAATGTCGAAACCGAATCCTTGACTTGAATGCCGAATCCTAATCCTGGATTTCAATGTCGAAACCGAATCCTGGAATTGAATGCCGAATCCTAATCCTGGATTTCAATGCCGAATCCGAATCCTGGAATTGAATGTCGAAACCGAATCCTGGAATTGAATGTCGAAACCGAATCCTGGAATTGAATGTCGAAACCGAATCCTTGACTTGAATGCCGAATCCTAATCCTGGACTTGAATGCCGAATCCTAATCCTGGACTTGAATACCGAATCCTAATCCTGGATTTCAATGCTGAATCCGAATCCTGGAATTGAATGTCGAAACCGAATCCTGGAATTGAATGTCGAAACCGAATCCTTGACTTGAATGCCGAATCCTAATCCTGGACTTGAATGCCGAATCCTAATCCTGGACTTGAATACCGAATCCTAATCCTGGATTTCAATGCTGAATCCGAATCCTGGAATTGAATGTCGAAACCGAATCCTTGACTTGAATGCCGAATCCTAATCCTGGACTTGAATACCGAATCCTAATCCTGGATTTCAATGCCGAATCCGAATCCTGGAATTGAATGTCGAAACCGAATCCTGGAATTGAATGTCGAAACCGAATCCTAGAATTGAATGTCGAATTCGAATCCTGGACTTGAATGCCGAATCCGAATCCTGGATTTCAATGCCGAATCCGAATCCTGGATTTCAATGCTGAATCCGAATCCTGGATTTCAATGCCGAATCCGAATCCTGGATTTCAATGCTGAATCCTAATCCTAGAATTGAATGTCGAATTCGAATCCTGGACTTGAATCCGAATCCTGGACTTGAATGCCGAATCCGAATCCTGGATTTCAATGCCGAATCCGAATCCTGGATTTCAATGCCGAATCCGAATCCTGGAATTGAATGTCGAAACCGAATCCTGGAATTGAATGTCGAAACCGAATCCTTGACTTGAATGCCGAATCCTAATCCTGGATTTCAATGTCGAAACCGAATCCTGGAATTGAATGTCGAAACCGAATCCTGGATTCGAATCTCGAATCTTTTAGAATTGCTGTTACCGTGATCGTGTGTTGGAAACGTAACAGGAATATTTGACTTAAGGCGAGGAGGGACAATTTCCCTTAGGTCTTTCTCGCTGGGGCAGCTGCTGATCACTGTTACCAACTTCGCTCTTTTGGAGCCAGATCTGGCTCTTTCGTGCACTCGTTTGACTGTGAACTGTGGCACCCGCCCTCTGCCCACTATGATGCCACCACTGGCTCCGGCCCATAAATATCAACTTTTGCCATGAGTGTACATTTTGCACGTGACGTGATATTCGTATAGCTATAGGCTGCGTCACCCACCTCTTCTTTCCTCCCCATGTATTTTTATATATAGCGCTGTGACTAAGATGAAGATGACAATTTTGTTTTCCGGGAACCCTTTATTTTCGATTTTATATTAACATAATTGGATTATTGAGATTGGTGATGCCGCCAAATCTAGGCGGTGAAAACTAAGAATAAATTGCCATCACTTTAAAGCTAACGGTAATAGCAGCACCCCTACCCCTCTGACAACTAAAATTACCCTAGTAGGCACTTTATGCAGCCTTCGTTAATCTAGCTCCTTGAAAGTCCTCTTTAGCTACATTAATGGTGAAATTTAGCTCTATTATGCACATCAGGTTTGGCAACACTGCCAGGATGGCCGTAGAAGGCAAGGAGAAATGCACTAGGCTTATGGGACCATTATTTTATTCGTTCTCTCGGGAATATCAAACATCCGATGACGTAGAAAAGTACATGGACGGAAAAAGGACACGTTGAACTATGTCATAGTAGTAGGAAAAGTCGAAACTCCCATTTGATGAGTCGTAACTTGAAGTTGAAGTTGATGTCCCATAAGGAATACATGGGATTCGGTAAATACTAATTCATCATATTTTTCAAAAATCGTATAAGGCTTAATAATCAACTTAGGAAACCGCTTCCACTTGCCACATGGGGAGAAATTCATACTCTTCATTTCTGGCGGAGATCTTTTTAGTAGCATTGCTCATTCCGACGATATTGGAATAAATGCATGCCTGGTGCGTAATTGTCCCTCTTCGCCTTAACTACTAGCCATTGAAATGTTATTCAAATCCACTTATCGCCGTAGAGTTAGTCAACACATTAAGCAGCAGGATCTCGGTGTTCCCATTTCTATTGCCGGTGACCGTACACAATTTGAGAAGACACTTTATTGCATTGTCGAGGAGAAATAAATTTACAATCTCTCGTCCCAGGAATTGAAGAGTTAAAAATGAAAGAGATGAGATGCCTTACGTTAATGCAAATGGATACTAATCATTATAAAAGATGCGAGACGATTTGAGTGCCCCAAAAGGAAGCAATAAATATTCCACAGTAGAGTGTTCTTAGTTTCCACTTGAGCTTCGTAATATCAACTTAATTGACCTGCGAATGTGGTGCAGAATACTCATGCTGGCTGGTAATGCTATAAGTTGACTCTAGGAGTGGTCGTTTTCTTTCACCGAGGAAAGGAAATGTCACTATTCTCTATAACAGAATAATTTTTCTTGTCAGTTCAATGTGTTCATTCATGAAAAAATATAAATATGCTGACCAAGGCAGTAATTTATTTTATTAAAAACATAAACTAAACGTAACGTTTCAACCTTCTAGCAAGGTCTTCATCAGACTCTGTATCAAGTACAAAAGTAACAAGATACACAAGAAGGGCATTATATATACTCAAACTTCACTCCCTCCAGACTATTAGAAAGTTGTTAGGAACTTTCTAGCAGGTGGCTTTCACTTTCCAACTGTACTTTCACCTAAAAGGCTAAACATAATTACTTTCATATAGAATGTGAAGAGATATTCATATAGAATATCTCACGCTCTTTTTCCTTCATTTTTCTCCCTTCTCCTCTCCTCTTTCTCTCTTGTCCTTTCCACTCTTTCTAACACTTTCTTCCATTCTTTGTTTAACTTCAGTCCCCCATTCCAGTTCATTGTGTCTTCTTCACCTTTCTTCTCTATTTCCTTGGCTTCCTTCCATTTTCTCACTAACATTCTCTTCTCCCTTCCTATCTGCTTAGCCTCATCCCACTCTATGTCATGTCCTGTTTCTCTCGTGTGTTTAAATATCGCATTTCTCTTTCTCTTAAGTCGTACATCATCCCTATGTTGTTTCAACCTATCTTTCAGTCTCTTTTTTGTTTCTCCTATGTACACACTCTGACATTCTTTACATTTTACTTCGTAGATAATCCCTTCCTCTTCCTCTTCTCTGTTTTCCTTTTTCTTGTTTGCATTCTTCGCTATTCCTAAGATGCTTCTTCCTCCCTTCCTGTAAGTTTTAATGCCCGCTTTCCTATTTAAACACACGAGAGAAACAGGACATGACATAGAGTGGGATGAGGCTAAGCAGATAGGAAGGGAGAAGAGAATGTTAGTGAGAAAATGGAAGGAAGCCAAGGAAATAGAGAAGAAAGGTGAAGAAGACACAATGAACTGGAATGGGGGACTGAAGTTAAACAAAGAATGGAAGAAAGTGTTAGAAAGAGTGGAAAGGACAAGAGAGAAAGAAGAGAGGAGAAGGGAGAAAAATGAAGGAAAAAGAGCGTGAGATATTCTATATGAATATCTCTTCACATTCTATATGAAAGTAATTATGTTTAGCCTTTTAGGTGAAAGTACAGTTGGAAAGTGAAAGCCACCTGCTAGAAAGTTCGTAACAACTTTCTAATAGTCTGGAGGGAGTGAAGTTTGTGTATATATAATGCCCTTCTTGTGTATCTTGTTACTTTTGTACTTGATACAGAGTCTGATGAAGACCTTGCTAGAAGGTTGAAACGTTACGTTTAGTTTATGTTTTTAATAAAATAAATTACTGCCTTGGTCAGCATATTTATATTTTTTCATAATCATGGAAACAAGGCTTCATGGTGTTATAATTGTTCATTCATATATTTTTTTAAAGCCTCTAGTGCCTATGTTTAGTTGATGCTTATATGTTCGATTTTTTTTTGTCTGAGAATATTGACGTTGCTATGGCAACAGAAATAGCACTCACCTTTATGGAAATTTAATCTGCCAAGAGTTAGTTTGCTGCATTTGCTTTCATACATTATGAATTCCAGGTATATTTAGTAATGTAATTAATCCACAGAAATTCTTCATATTCGACGCCTGCATAATTTGTATTCATGTCCGGATATTATTTGAATAATGAAATCATGAAGACTTATGTAGGCAAGCCATGTGAGAGGATAGAAGAGTTTATAGGATTCTTGTTGGGAAACCTGATGGTAAGAGACCTGTAGGAAGGTTAAGTTGAAGATGGAGGAATAACGTTGAGATGGACGTAAAGGAATCCGGTAAGGATGGGAAAGATTGAATTGATCTTGCTCAGGATAGGGACAGATGAACGGCTTCAACGCCTAGAGTAGATGGACTTGAGTAGCACAATCTCTTTATTTTGGTCTATGTCGAATGTTTCAACTATTGTGCATCTTTTTCCCCTTTTCGTAACTGCACTTCATTAGTTTCATCATGTCGGCCCTCGTTGCGGAGTGGTTAGCATATCGCTCCACGATGCCAGGGGTCCCGGGTTCGAATCCCGGCTTGGACATGGATGTTTGTGGGTGTCCCTTCACCAATTTCACCATATCATCATTCATCCCCATCTTCGCAAATTAGCCAAAAGTGGTACAAAAGGCGAAGTAAAATAAAGCATATCAATCAATAAGTTTCATCATATCATCTCTCATTCTTATCTTCGCGATTAGACAAAACTGGCAAAAAAGCGAAGTAAAGTAAGGTAAACCAAACCAATCACTCTTATATTTTCCCATTTGTGAAAATTCAAGCTTACACTTTAATATATAAAGCATCTTTGTTTTGTTTTTTAATATGTAATTTTCTTTTAATGTTAAAGTCATTTGATGGAGAATTTTTAGGACATTTTCTTACAATTTGAACGTCATTTTATAGATTTTTTTAAAGAGTTAAGTTTTATGTAATATTATGTATATTTTTAAAAACTTTTTTTAGGTCATCAATGCGAACCGTGATAGTAGTACTGTTGCTATTAAGGAAAGCAAGGTCATTGCCCTCATTGCGACAGGGTAAATATTGGTGTGGCAGAAAGGGGAGAGGAAGAACTGCAGCTATATTGGCTGAATAGGAGGATAGAGAATAGGGAGACGAAGAGCTAAGAGCGGGGAAGAAGGAATATCGAGAGAGAGAGAGAAAGAGAGACACGAGGAAAGGGAAGCAGAAGGAAGTACAGTAAATGGAAAATCGAAAATATCTTGACAACGAATGAAGACAAAGTGAAACAGGAGACAAGGGAGTGGAGATTTCATTAAATGCATAAAAGGAGACTGAAGAGGGAAGACAAAACGGGGAAGTGAGTGATGTGAAGAGTGGAGATGGGGAGACGGAAGATGACATTGATAAAGGCAAGGTGGCACCTAAAATGAGTGTGAGTGACAGGGCTTGAGTTGGGTAGGGGATGCGCTAGGCGGAAATTGAATTAAACTCTAGCAAGATGGTCCAGCAGAGAGGGAGAGATGGGTTCGCGGATGCTGGGAGCGTGAGTGTCCGAGATTGACTCTCGTGAAGTGTCTAGTAAAGGAGTAGATGCTTCGTACGTGCACCTGCTATGGTATTTTAAAATTCAATATTCTGTGAATTGAACTGGGCGATTCAAGTTGCGCAGATGTGGAAGTGACGTTACGGAAATTCTACAGCTCCATCTATGCAACCAGAATATTCCGTTGGTGCAACAGAACGAAGGGTTTAGATGAGTGTCATTCGACAGCAACCTGACCTTCGGCCAACATATAGATTACACCACTTCTAAAGCCCTGAAGAGTCTTGGATTTTTTTACAGATGTTTCAGCCCTCGAAACCTACTTCAGAATATTCATTTTCTCCACCCTGAGATTGGTTCTTGTATTTGGCCTATAGTTTGTATGTTCGTTTGAGTTTTATGCGCAGAAATAGTAATCTCGACTGGACCTATAGTTTAAATTGCGATCTGTACCTCCATGTACCTGTTCCGTGTATCGAACCCGTGACCCCTTGGTTACCAGGCGGCGACGTTCTTACTACGTCACCAAGGAAGTTGCAGTCCATTGCTTCTGAAAGCAATATTAGGAGATCAGATCAAGTAGCACAATTCTTCAGCAGAATAGTTATACACAGATACCTCTTGCTTCCAAGTGTTTTTCAAACATTAAGTTTAATCCAGTATTCAAATACACTATCTTTCTCTTCGCAGTGAAGTTTCAGATTTGAGATTTGTTTCCGTCCAGTTCTTCACTTGTCACTTTTTCTCACATCCAGATCCACGTGCCAAAAGCACAACTTCTTTTACATAAACATTCTAAGACTAGAACAAGGGCTTCTATCTCTCAGAAGAAACTTTCAAAACGAAGAATTTTCAAGCAACTAAAGAGCCAGTGATACTGGTTTCAATGTCGTTGTTATTGTTAGTACCTACCTTACCTGTTTTTAATTTTCTCTGTTTATGTCCCGATATAAAAATGGATTTTGCAAATAAACATGTAGTTGACGGATGAGGAGACATGTGAGTAGAGAAGGTTACATAATTAGAACTGCATGATATTCATGTCCAGATATTATTAGAATAATTAAATCAAGAAGACTTAGGTGAGCATGATTTGTGGCACGAATGGGAGAGGAAAGAAGAGTTTATAAGATTCTTGTTGGGAAACTTGATGGTCAGAGACCTGTAAGAAGGCCAAGACGAAGATGGAGGGATAACGTTGAGATGAACTGGAGCAAATCGGTAAGGATGGTTAGGATTCGATTGATCTTGTCCAATATAGGGACAGATTGAAAGCTTTTGTTGCTGCAGTCATAAACCTTTGGGTTCAAGAATGCTAGTGAGTGTGAGTCGAGGTAGCTTTGGACCGTTGGTGTTTCACATAGGGATATATGAGTAGTGAGGAGTCGTTTGTGGCAGCTGCTGAGCTCTCAAATAAATTGCAATCTATTGAGAGCATCAAGAGGAGATCAAGTGACCTCTCACTGTCTTTTCTCGTAAAATATGGTTCTTGATACTCCTATCAAATCTTGAAATACCGGAAGTTGATCGAGAGGAATACTTCTTCCTATACTGTATGCTGCTCCTTTCTCACATTGGAAAGTACATCCACACACCGTGACAGCTCCATTCGATTATCTTCTCTCCATAGTCTCCTTGGGAGACTTTGTGAAGTAGTGATTCCTCCCTTCATAAACATCCAGCTCACCCTTCTACGCCACGTGACCCTTAAACTGCTGGCAATGAGGTTTAGTGGCCATCTGAGAAGCTTTTTATGTAACGTAAGAAGTGAGGGAAACTGTTGAAGTTTTGAAGTTGAGGTGTTTCAGAGATGCTGAACCTGACCTCACACTCTCCTCGGCTGCGTCAAGACCATACGTTGTGCGCAGTGTTGCCGTCCTCTTGATTTTTTCACCAAATCTAGCGGTTTTGTGCCTGCCGAATCGACAATGTTATCTTTCGTTTCAGTGTCCAGGGTATCAATTCCAAACACTGTTGACTTGTGAGTGTTACTCTTAGAAGCTAGCATATGGGTTGTAGGTGAATTCACGGGTCCACTGCACTTCCAGTGGTTCACCAGTAATTACAGCCGGCCTCCGTGTGTGTCATGGGTCCCGTTCTGGACATGCGTGTTCTATGTGGATGTCCGTTCATCAATTTCATCACATCAGCACTTATCCTCATCTTCGCGCTTTGCCCAAAGTGGCAGAAAAGCGAGGTAAAATAAACCAAATCCACCAATCAACTAACTATATGGCCAGTCTTATCCACAGTAGATAGGTTTCGAATCAAGGACTACGTGAATGCAACGCACAGGCGGTTGATAAATCTCGTAGTGAATATCAGGGCCAGGATGTTGTAATCATATTGTTTTTCCGGAACCTTGAAGACGATGTAGAACATAATAGTACGAGTAAATTAGTTTCCGTTCGATTGAAAACAGAAAGCATTCTGTTTGCGTTTCATTTTTTGAGCATTTTCGTGCCGTGCTTGTCTTGTTTCTGAAAAAATCAAGCACACATATTTATAAAGAAACTTTCTCTACAACATTTAAGTTCTCTTTAACTTCGAGCCGGTGAACATTTTGCTAAACCCCACAAAATGGGTACTTTTCTGCTGAACAGTCTAGTGGAAATCAGTGACCCGTCTTTGGCAACATTGCACCTCTCGAGGTGTTTTCCACGTCTCCCGAGAAAAAAAAATCTGTATTTTACGACCCCCTCCTCTTATAGGGGAGAAGGGATCGGGTGAAATACGAGGATCATATCAACCCCCACCCCCTCCCCTTACGAGACAGGCCGGGGACATGGGATTTTTGGAGCGTTAACGGGCCGCGTGCGACTTGCGGGGCGATAAAAAGAAATATGGAAGACGCAAGGGAGTGTTTTTAGGACCAGATTCATCTCGCGATGAAGCCGGTTTAATCAGCAGTAACTCCTGGGAATGAGCCTACGCCAAAGGCACGGGAGACCAGGTAATCCTTTTGGTTATTATAAATTCATGACCCTCTTCTACATACTTAATTAGAACGGCTACCTCAATGGGAACGGCCCCCCTTTCTCCCTTTCTTTAAAGCGTTTTATGGGTAATGATAGAATCAGTATGGCGGTGTGCGGCGAATTAACAATCAACATTCAGGCGGTTCACTTTTAAGAAGCTTTGTGTAAACTCATTGTGCTACTATTCTCTGCGTACGCGAGAGACGTATAGTGGAGATGGTCCGTACGCAGCATTTTTAATTATATACGCGGCTTGTTTTAGCGTTTGATGACGCAGCGTAACGAGTAGATGTGAAGAGAGTTGATTTTAGGGAGACAGCTCCGCCAACTCAACGCTGTCTGTGGTTCTGCGCAGGTCGGTACGGCGCATATCCACTCACTCACTGCTTTTTTGTCTTTCTGCGCATCCGCCACGTGACGTTGCATTCACAGCTCCTCCCACCCATTCGTTCTACACTTGCGCAGGAACCTTACTGCTCATTTTCTAACTGATGATCTGTTGTGACATTGTAAGCTCAAATTCTACAAGGGTTGTTCCTATCGAATACCGCCCTTATGTAGACGACCTCCGTGGTAGAGTGAATATCACAGCGCGCTACGACACCGGCGGTCCCGGCTTCGAACCCCGTCCTGGGCATGCCCGTCATATTCACCGTAATGTTAACCTCCCTTCCACGTACTACTCTCTGGACTGCATTTTGCACGCTAGCGAGGCTCTGGCGTCCGGACTCACAGCCAGTATCATCTTCTGTGGGGCTCGAGTTGTGTCCCTTCATCCATCACATCTTCTGTATCACGAGCCATCGTCATCGTCGCGAAGTGGCAGAAAAGCGAAGTAAAAACAAATCAATCAATGATTCAACACAGATACATTGGGAACATTTTTGGTACATTCTTCGTATCTTCCAAAGACACATCATTGACCCAGTATTAAGTTTTTGATACCAGGTTTGTTTCATACTGAAAATATGCAACCAGTTTTCAGCATATCAGTGTTACCAATGTCTTAGTAAATAGGCCTAAGGATAGTTACTTCCTGCAACAATCGTATTGAAACCTTTTAACCACAGACCCATGAGAACGTCAATATACCGATATGATGTGCTAAAAACAAACATTTGCATGTATACGTTAATAATTATAAGCGGAAAGAAAAAGCACTTTTTTTCACCCTTTTAAGACTACATCAATAGGGAAGAATGAATTATGACGTAAATATATGCGATAGAAAATTAAACAAGGTCTCAATATAAAGAAAAACTCTGGAAGTTTTCTTCTTCTTACGAAGTGCGGACCAGTAGAAGGTGTATTGTGTGTTTTGGAGCTATCAAGAACTGATTCACTCACAATGGTGCAAAGACATTTCCACATGCGTTTTGGTAGTAATACACATGTTTCACCCTTCCGAAAGATTTGCCAAAGTTACAACTGTGAATTGTTAGTGTCTTCGAAACCATGGACAGTGACTTGGTCTCGTGCATAGCAAGTGCTTGATTATCGTTTGGACGTTTAATGCATTACACGTTGGTCCCATGTTGAATTTTTGTAATGTGAGTCATGTGAGTAATACTTCCAGGGTTTTTCTTCATGTTGATGCCTTCTCTGATTTTCTATCATAAATGGTAACGTCATAATATCTGTGTAAAGTTGCACCATTCATTTTGAATTACCGTGTATTATTTGTTCCTAACTTAACATGATTTCTTAACATCAACCCTTGTAAAGTCACAAGTACATTGTCCAAATTTTTGGATGAACCTTGTAGTTCAGTCCTTAGGGTGTCTGACTACACGAGAGACCCGGCGGAGAACCGGGATTTTTTCCACCTGTTCAAGCGCTTCGGGCGTCCACCCAGCGTCGTATAAAATGGTTACCTGGAGGAAACTGCGGGGTAAAGGCGGTCAGAGGCGTGGTGCTGATCGCATCCCACCCGCCTTTGGTCGTGATGAAGAAAGTGTGGTGCCCTAACTCCACCCCCCCCCCTCTCCCATACGTCTTCATGGCGTGGTGGAAAGCACAGGGGAGCACTTTACTTTTTTTAATATATATAAATATGTTGAGACTATCAGCAACGTTACCATTTCCCCCGCAGTGCCTTGACCTTGCTATCTTCTCCAATTCTTTAACCGGGTATACCCCGAGGAAGGGACCAACTTGCCCTTCCTTCAGGTTGAAAGACTGAGGCCGTTGACCTTCTATGCTGCCCGGGTCTATTGTGGGATCAAGCCAGCGGCGTCTGTGAAGCCATTATGCAGGAGAACATTTGGCGCGAAGCAGAAGTCGAGCCGAAAGATGAAGAGGCAGGCGACGAGGGGGAGGGAGGAACATCCCTTGTTTCATTTTCAGCAAAGGGTGTTCCGCGCGGGGTGCCGATGCCCGGCGTGGCCTCGCATACGCGCCCCGGTTTCTTTTAAGCCCTCCACAATCGTGCCGGAGAGCTCGCCAGCAATTTCAAGATAAAAAGGAAGAGAAAGCCCTCATGCATTATTTATGGAAGTTTCCAGAAAACCGTCAGAGGTGTATTTATACAGAACTGACATTTGAAAAAAAATCCTTGACTTCGAAGCGGCTGTTTCTCAGCTTTGACTCTTGCCGGTCGTCTTTTCTCATTCCTTAGGTTTTTTTTCTTTTCTTGCTTCTTCACTTGCTGCTTTCCCGGGTTTTGATGATTTTGAAATGTGTTGCCAGTTCCTTTAACATGTTTCTGCCCCATTTCTCCCTGTTCTGTTCTTCTTCCTTTAGTTTTTCTCGGTTATCGTCTCCCATTGCCTTAATTTTCTTTCACATTTCATTTTCAAATTTTTCTTGTTGGTACAACTCTTCCCCCTTTATTTAGCCTACGCATCTTTCATCTTCATTCTTGCCATTTTTATCTTTGGATAGCTCAGTGTTAAACCCTAACGCCCTCTAATCCAGCGGTTCCGGTTTTGATATCCGGTTGGGGAAATTAATAAATCGAATTCCAAATTAAACTTCACTCTCAGTGCTCATTACCGGTTGTCAACACAAAAGCAATTTGTCTTTTTCTTGTCCTCTTCCTCTCTGGCACTTCTTTATCACTGTTCTTTCTTTGTCTCGTTTTTGAATAAATCGGGCACAGATGAGGACGAGTATGCGATCTAAGGTTCTGTAGATTATATATTTTTGTTTCTTACTTCGAACAAACGAATTTTCAAGGATATTAGAATTAGAAACGGCGTTTTAAAGACATGGTCAATGTTCTTTCCAGAATTGCTATTTAGATTTCAGTGTGCCATTACGATCTCGTTCGCGAAGGTTCCGAATTCGTGTCTCGCCAGGCATACTCACAAATGCTCATGTAGGCCAGGAATCGAACCTGGAACTCTCATAGTAAGGTCGTGAGTTGTCCCTGCAAAGTGCTCGTGTACTAAGACTGCTGAATGTAGAATTCATGATGTAACAAATCTAATCAAAAGTCGCTACTAAAGGTTCGGTGCTAAGGTAACTAACATGGCGCTGTCCCTAGTCACACTCCACAGTTAGCTTGGAGTTGTTGATAAATTTCATTTTCGCAACGATAGACAATACATTATTAGATGCCCTTATGTATTGACTATGAAAGAATAATTGTAGTAATTATCTAGTACGGCTGATAAATATATATTCAACAACAGCAAATGTGTTTATTTTTAAATCTTGAGTCTTCATTCAGAAGATGAAAAATGATCACTGGCTTAGGATTATGCATTTTATTGTATGCCCGGAGTTTCTTTGCGTACCGCCCTACAGAGGTGACTTTGTATTGTTTGTGTTGAATGAAGGGATATGAGTTCCTTGCATGTATTACTTCTGTTGAATGAAGGAATAGGGGTTTATTTGTATTATTTGTGTTGGATGAAGCGATAGGAGTGTATTTATATCTATTTCTCTTGTTGAATGAACGAATAGGAGTTTCCTTACGTGTATTACTTCTGTTGAATGAAGGAAGATGAGTTTCCTTGCATTCATTACTAGTCTTGAGTGAGGGAATATTAGTTTAGTTGCATGTACATTATTTGTCTTGAGTGAATGAATAGGAGTTTGCTTACACGTATTACTTCTGTTGAATGAAGGAAGAGGAGTTTTCCTTGCGTGCACTATTTACATGTATATTATTTATATATATTTATATACATATATATTATTTGCCTTGAGTGAAGGAAGAGGGGTTTTCTTACACGTATTACTTCTGTTGAATGAAATAGGAGTTTACTTATAAGATAACTTATTTCTCTTGTTGAATGAAGAAATAGTAGTTCCCTTGCATGTGTAACTTTTCTTGAATTGAGGAATAGGAATTTATTTATATGTATTACTTGTGCTGAATGATGGAACATATATTTTCTCTTTTCTGGCGTCCATTACTTGTGTCGAAAGATGCAATAGCGAATTTCCTCGTTCACTTTCTATTGAGAGGTAAAAAAAAAAGGTAAAGTGCTCCCCTGTGCTTAGCACCACGCCATGAAGGCGTATAGGGGGAGTGGGGGTAACGCCCCACACTTTCTTGATCCGGTCGTGAATGGGTGTGATGTGATCAGCATCACGCCCCTGACCGCCTTTAACCCCCAGGGTTTCCCCCAGGTGCCCATGTTATTCGACGCTGGGTGGGCGCCGGGGCCGCTTCCATCGTTAGAAAAGTTCCCGGATTTGAACCGGCCGGGGATCGAACCCGGGACCTTTAGCATGGTACTCAGACTCGTTACCGACTGAGCCACCGCGGCCAACCCACTTTCTATTGAGAACCTCAGAAAATTGGTCTAATATTTATTCACCTTGTTCCTGTTTTCGGTCGAGCGACAACCCCATCTTCGATGCTTTCCTGACGGACCTGAGGGGGCTAATGTGTGTTCCCTGGGAAGCCCTTCTCATTCTGATTAGATTCAACAACAAATCTGTACCCATGTTTCGTTCGTTAGCCTATAACCCTCTCCCCGACACCAAGATTGGAACGTCGCGAACCTTATTACATGTCGTTCTCTTTGATATTCAATTTGTGTTTTCTCCTCTCCTCGCCTCCCCCTTCTCCCGAGAAATGCGTTCCAATTAGCTGGATACCTGGGTTAACGATATCAGAGAGCGTGCCTTGTTTTTTTTTCTCTTTCTCTGATTTTATTTTTCTTAAGCTTTCTTTTTCGATTTTTTTCTTTTTAACTGTTTTCCTTCCCTTTTCTATTTTCCTATATTTTCTTTCCCTTTGTTATATTTTTCTAAATTTGTTACTTCATTTGCTTTTTCGATTGTTTTATCTTTTATTGTTCTGTTATTGAATTCCGTTTTTTTTCCTTTTGATTTTATCTTCGTTCTTGTAGTACTTTATTTTTTCTCTTTCTTCCTCTTATTATATTTATTTATTAATTTTATATCCTCATATTCCTCTTTTTAGTAGCAAGAGTCCTGGATTCGAATCCCCGCCTCTGTCCCTTCTTCAGTTTCATGAAAATCATCACCCATTCGGTCCCGCGTTCGATACCCGGTGGAGACACACTTTAAACTGTAGGTCCAGTTCCGATTAGTCTTCTTGTGCGTAAAGTGGTCTTGAAAACCGAACTGAAACCAAACTCATCACTCATCCTCATCTTCACGATTAGCCAGAAGTGGCAGAAAAGCGAAGTAAAATGAAAACGAATGAATCAATCAATACAATAGAGGAAGTAAATGGAGATATATATGAAAAGTAGAGATGTTCCGTCTCTATGGCTGGGAGTGTTAAGGAAGCGATCCGTGATCATGCCACCGGAGGTACCAGCTTCATGTTTGGGCATGGCTTTTCTTTGTGAGTGTCCCTTCATCAATTGAATGTAATCATTATTCATCCTCATCGTTGATCATCCAAAACTGGAAGGAAAGTGACGTAAAAAAGACGAAAACAAGAGAAGAGCGGGACCTTCCAGATGGCGTAGTGGCAACGTCGTTACCTTGTAATCAAGGAGTCTCTGGTTCGATACTCGGTGGAGGCACATAGTCGTTCAGATCCCACTTTAAACTGTATGTCCAGTCCCGATTAGCCTATCTCTACATAAGGTGGACTCAAAAGCTAAAATAATGGGATAAACAAATACAAGGAAGAGAGAACTTGTGAACGAATAGAAAAGAGAGGCAGAACAGCATTGAATCTATCGCGCACGCACTGTCTTCAATTGCGGAAGTCTTGAGTCTGAAAAGAACTTCATGTCAGGGCAGTAGAAAGAACTTTATAGATGCGCGAAACCCTGCATGCGTTTCGATGGCTCTCCAGATGCCACACCGTTGAGGAAATCTCAGGGGTCTATCAGGATGAAGAATTGGGTCAAACACCGAAGAGGCGTGTCAGTCACACCTCTCTGGTACATGCTACTGTCATCAAGTTGGCCAATTCCCTCTTCAATCGGAGACCACCCTGCTTGTTTTAGAGGCGAAGGTGTTGGCACTCATGCATATCAATGGAGCGTTTCTTTCAGTCTGTTCGGAAGTTTCCCCCGTCTCTTGCTGCTATTTTTGGTCGGGGCGTTTTGAATTTCAGATCGTCGTTTGGAAAGGTGATCTCCTTTCAGAGGAGAGGGCGTTGTGATTTTTCCTGTGTGCGAGCTACCGTCCTCGTGCCTAGGTATTGACAGTCAAGAACAACAGACCTTCTCTAGTTTCTAGCTTGCTTGGTTTCTGTACAGGATGCCTTTTCATTTTTTCATCTCTTGTCCTCTCAATGATCTCTTGTTTTCCCCTCTGCTTTCTTTCTCTCTAGTCCTCCTTATGTTTCATCGAGATTTTCTAATTGGTTCATCTTCTACTTCCTCTTATTCTTATGTTCCCTCTACGAATACCTCCGTTGTTTTTTTAAAAGTTTTCCGGGGTCTAAGGGGCGACCCTTTGTGAAAGCATCCATGTGTCAATCCCCCCTTCAACGTAGTACAGCCTCATGTCCTGCACTTGCATCCAATGTAATTCTCTGTGAGGCTCGTGCCATCCGTCCATGTTTGTGATTGTCCCTTCATCAATTTAATCTTATCACCGTTCATCCTCATCTTCGCGATTAGCTAAAAGTGGCAGAAAAGCGAAGTAAAATAATCAAAATCAATTAAAAGTTTTCCGGTGCTCTCTCTACCCTTGTTTCCTCTAAATTCTTTACTCACACGTATTTCTTGTCTTTCCGCTTCATTAGCTTAACCTATCTTCATTTCTTACTTTTGCACATTATTTCTTTGTTTCATCACCCGTTTCCTCAATTCTTATATCTCTCTTCCATGTGAATCACAATTATTTTAAAATTCCTTTGTTTCCTTCCTGGCTTTTCTTTGTTTTAATTCCTCTAAATTCTTTACTGTTATGCATTTCTCGGGTTTTCCTTCTTCACTTCTCATTTTTGCCTGTAAGTTTCTTCTTTTAGCTTCTTTGTGCTCCTAACTCCTTGTCACATTATATTTTGTTCATTTGGGTTTCCATATATTTTTTTTCTATCTTGGTATTCTGTAGGTATCTACAGTATTTTCTCATTCCTTGGTTGGATTGTCCAGATGTTTATTTCTTCGTTTATTCATAACTATTGTACTCTTTGTAGATCTTGCATGTGTCTTATCCAGTTTTGATTGCTCTGGTCTTTCCGTGATCCTCTGTATGTTTTAAGTGATTTTCTCAACGCAGTTTCCTCAAATTGCTCACCATAGTTTTCATCCATGGTTTAACCTACTGCTAGAGATAGATACTCTACCACCCGTCAATGTGGTTATGCTTCCTGCTCTATGATCTTCGTTCATCCGAATAAGCTTGTCTTTTATGTCCTTGTCTTCAAATGTTTGGTTTTTTCTGTTGTTTTTTTTCTGTTTAATCAAAAGTGTTTTCTTTCTATTATTCTCATAATTTCTCCCAGTTTTCCATTTGTTTTTCTGTACTTCCATTCTCTCCAGTTTATCTCCGCTCCCCAATGAATGTGAAAACAGCAAATCTTCACCATTGCTCCCATCGGCTTAACATTTTTCACCCACCTCTTTTGCTCCGTACGATATCTCTTCACCCTTTTTGTTTTTTGCTCCAATACATCCCAATCAGCCGACAACCCTGCAGGGATGAATTGTGAATTACTCGATCAATATGTTACACCAGTTCGATATGCTGATATATGCCGAGGTTCCTCTCTCTCTCGCTCTGTATCCAACGATCGATGCTCACCGAAAAAGAAAGAAAAGAGGAATTGGACACGAACCGAGATTACAACATGTTTCCTGCCCGTGGTCCAACCGGATAATTGCTGGTTGAAACAATTGCGGGAAGATTAACGGTGGATCTGACGACATATCTTGTTTTTTTTTATCTATTCCGTGCACCTCCACACTTCAACTCTTTTTGTTTTTTCCTCCCGTGCATTAGATGCCATTTATTCTTCTCTTTTTGGTCGTGGATTCAGAAAGGTTGATAGTCGATTTATTCCTAGCCCATTCCTTTTCCCTCCCGACATTTGTTTTCCCATTGCTCCCTCTTTTCCTATTTTTACTTTCGCTTTACTCCTCTTTTCCGAATTTATCCTTTTCGCTTCCCTCGTAGATTGTGTTTGTTTTTATTCTCCTACCGTTCAATTTTATCCCTATCTGTATTTCTTGTTTTATTTTTCCTCTCAAATTTTATTTTTGCATTTGCCACTTAATTTTTCACTATTTTCTCTTTGGACTTTTCTTATTTCCATATTTTTCTCTTTTTCTATTTCTCTTTTTTTACGTTTTCCTATATTTTGCTTTTTTCCTTTTTTTGAGTTTGTAACTTGATCTTTTTTCCTCTATTTATGTTTTCCGTTTCTACTTTGATTGTTTTCCTATTTTTTCCTCCTTTTTCATTTTCACGTTTTTGTTTGTTTGTCAGTTGATCTTTTTCTCTATTTCTGTTTTCTATTTGTACTATTCTCATTTACATATTTTCGCTGTTCTATTTCGTTCTCTCGTTTTATTCATACGTTTTCTCTATTTCCGTTCCTGTTTGTACTTTTCAAGTTTCCATAATTAGTCTTTCCATATTTAGTCTGTTTTCCTATTTGTTTCTACCTTTTCATTATTACGTTTTACTACTTTTGCTTCTGTTTTTGTTCTTTAAGGGTTCCTGAATTCCATTCCTACTACGTGACGCATTTCAGTTGTACTATTATACTTTAAATTCAATATTATTGGCCATTAATCTCTGCCCATAAGCTGGACATACCGCTTTAAAGAACGTTTCTTCTTTCTTCTTTTCTTTAACGTTCGTAATTCTTCATTTCTTTATTATTTCTGCAATTTATTTCTTATTTTATTTTTCTTATTTAGCACGCTTTCGAACCACTGTTCGCTAATCGCGATGATAAGGAATAAGTGATGATATAATGACATTGATGCAGGGACATCCATGCCCAGACTGGGATTTTAACCCAGAACCCCTGTCGCCGTAGCGTGTACTCCTGCACGGAGGTTGGTTTGTGATTTCTCACCTTTCGCCTGTCTGAATATTCTATAATAGCATGTAATATGTGTTGGACATTATCCATTTTCTAGTGCTTGTACTTTGTTATGCTGATTTGTAGTAAATAGTACGTCCGTCGTATGTTCGTTCCCTACCACCGGCAAAAAGAAATTTGTTCGCCTGTAGACGAGAGAAGAGGTTTTCTCTCGAGGCGTAGTGTTATAATAAGTAAGGATAGAAGCACTAGACAATGAATAACATTTCCGACGTAGAAATCCTAAGAGAGAATACTGTAACTGATCTTGGAGTCACATTTGACAAAGCTTTAAATTTCCAGACACACACTGCGCGCATCCTCAGTGAAGCGCACAGGAACCTAGGATTGTGATGAGAATGGGTAGCCAGTTTAAGAAAAAAGAAACCTTTTTGCTACTTTACTATACATTTGTCAGATCAAAACTTGAATATGTCTCAGTCGTTTGGGACCCGTTTTTTATAAAGGAAATCGAAAAAATATAGAAACTCCAACATAAATTCTTAAGGTATTTAGTATATAAATTAGATGGCATTTATCCAAAATTCACTTCGGGTGACATCTTACGCAACATGCTGAGTGTCCCGTCCCTTGATAAAGGAAGACAGATGCACCAGTTAACCTTCCTTTCCAAACTTGTCAATGGAAAAGTAGACTCCTGCGCACTTCCCGCAAGAATAAACGTTTATGTTCCATACTCAAAATTAAAACCCAGAAATGACCTCTTCCAAATTTCACGCGGTAGAACCAGGATGGCTGAAACGGATCCCATGAGGAGGATGTGCGCGTTGTACAATATAGTCTCCAATAATGCCCCTGACATTGATCTATTTAGACCTAAAAGCAAACATATTGTGTGAACCCTGTATATAATAGCATTGTAACCAAATATGTTGTATACTTTATGATATACCACCCTTGTATTATATATTGTTGTTATGTAATGATTATTCTGTTCCATCTTATACGTAGTTATTTTCTCATTGTCTTTGTTTTCTCTTTCCAATTCTTAATTACTTGTTTTGTCAATATGTATGTGAACTGAACTCAGTTAACCTCAAAACACTGTAACTGGGCATTTGCCTGTAGTGTTTAATAAATAAATAAATAAATAAAGAGTGTCGAGTTATCACGTGTTCCCTTTTCATCACTTTCCTGTTCTATTTTTTTACTTCTTATTTTCTCCAAATTTCGTTTTATTTTTATAATCTGCTTTGACGTTGCCTTTTCTAGTTCTATTTCTTTTTAGCCAATTCCTTATTTACTCGATTTGTTTATTTAATAATATATATTTTTCGTCTGTCTCTTTTTTATGAGTATTTCTCCTTTTTCTACACCAACCTTGTACTTCACATTTCCTCACACTTCGAACACGAAATATGGACCATCTATTTGTCTCCGGAGGTTCGAATGCAATAACGTCCGGTGAGCGTATAATGCAATTGTAGGGGCCGTAGTTTCTTTTGAATTGGATTCTGCTCGTTCGCGGTGACTGCCGGTCGCCAATGGACATGCGGGAAGGAAGATGAGGGCATTTTTTGGGAAAGGGACTTCACGCTCTCCAAGTCCGTTCCAATAGGTCCGCAAAGGGGTGATAATTCTGTTTAAAAATTTTCGTCCCAGTAATTTCGTTCGGGGAAGAACATTTTCGTTGGTGGAGATCGTGTTTGAATGGAAACCTGATTGGATGTCGGTGTACCACGTGTTACAGGGGCGGGCCCGTGTGATTGGAGTGTATCGTCATGCGTATTAAAGTAACAAATACCCTAGTGATTGGGAGGTGTTCATGGCCGCCGTGGTATGATTTAGTTTCCTCCATACCTCATTTGGCGTGACCATCTTTTTTCCTACGTATGTGAATGTAGTAGGAGAGATTTGTGTAGCGACTGTTTATAAGAAGCCAGGTATTTACAGAAACATAATACTCTCCATTGGTCTTCCTCAGAGCACATGTATTGCATACATAGCTACAGCAGAAAGATCAATTAAAATTACACGAGTGAATATTGCATGTAAAGGAAAAACCAAAATTACAAATACAAATAGACCAATGGAAGAAAGATTAACCAAAAAACTAACATTGGATACATAACACCGCCCACTCACAAAACATTAAAAAAGTTGTGTGTTCGTCCCAGTGAAGATTCAATCATGAGGTCCCGTTCATCGCCCCTCGACCAATGATGTAATCCCCACCTTATAACAGCTATACATGTTCCTCTGCCGCGTGTTGAACACGCACTGCAACAACTCCCACATGTGCTTGTGACTGTCGGAACATGCATGTTCGTGCGTGTGAGTGGAGATAGATCATTTAAGCTTGCTCTCAAAATAAACATCCACGGAATTGCCCTGTTTTTTTGTACTTTTTCCCCCTGGGGTCTTCAGTGTAGGAGGAAATGAATGCTACATGGTTATAATGGCGCTGCCGACTAAGGAATGCAACCCACATGCACAGTCTTGCTTCTTACATATCTCGAACGATTTTAGAATAGGCAGAGCATTTAGACGGTGTTAACAAATCTTCCAGCAAACAAATCTAACACGCTTTTCAAAATACAAAACTGCTGACAGAACAAACGTAACACACCTAATCTGTCTTCCCGATGCCGTAGTGGTAACGTCATCGTCTTTTAACCAAGGGATCGCGGTGGAGGTATATTGCAAAGTGGTTCGGAACCCACTTTAAACTGTAGGTCTAGTCTCCATTAGCCTATCTGTGCAAAAACGTTAGCATAAAACCGATCTGAAAAACAAACAAACACACACAAACTCGCCAATACATAACATTACTGACAGTATCAAACTTAATATCACCAAAACATAAAATTACTGACAGCATCAAACCTAACCTCACTAATACATAAAATTATTCACAGAATCAAACCTAACCTCACCAAAACATAAAATTACTGACTGCATCTAACCTGACCTAACCTCACCAAAACATAAAATTACTGACTGCATCTAACCTAACCTCACCAAAACATAAAATGACTTACTGCATCTACCTAATCTCACCAAAACATAAAATTACTGACTGCATCTAACCTAACCTCACCAAAACATAAAATTACTGACTGCATCTAACCTAACCTCACCAAAACATAAAATGACTTACTGCATCTAACCTAACTTCACCAAAACATAAAATTACTGACTGCATCTAACCTAACCTCACCAAAACATAAAATTGCCGACTGCATCTAACCTAACCTCACCAAAACATAAAATTACTGACAGCATCAAACCTAACCTAACGTCAATAGCCTCCGTGGCGGAGTGGTTAGTACTGGGCGTTACGACGCCAGGGGTTCTTTGTGAGTTATCTTTCATCAGTTTCATAATATCACTCATCCTCATCGTCGCGATTAACCAAAAGTCGTTGCAAAAGCGACGTAAGATACCTAATTCAATCAATCTAACCTAACCTGACTACAACTTAAAATTACCGACAAGATCAAATAACGGCCAAACATAAATTTATTCATCGATAGCATAAAACAAACACACCTAGCAAAGTTACAAGTTTACTAACAACATAAAACATAATATCTATCCCGAAAAAACAACATAAATGACTAACAGCTTCAAACCTAACAAAAATAAAATGAACACACCTAACCTGAACAAATTAAAATTTCTAACAGTATCCTACGTAACCTAACACAGCTGTAACATTAGACGACTGGGAGTATCTTTGTGTCCGCTCGCTGACACCACACCACCGAACCAGTTGTATTGATCTGGTAAACAAACACCTTTCAGAGTTGACAGTCGCTGACATTGCAATTTATAGATTCCTCTTCCTCCCCGCCCAACAAGCGGACACATATTTTCCCCAAGACGTCCGTCAGAGAACATTACCGAAATCAAATCATTCGGTAAAAAGGCAATGAGCGTCGATATGTCACCTGCAGAACAGATCTAAACGTCGATAGTGGTAAAGAGGAAGTCTTATTTGGTAAAAGTGTCGAGCGTAAACCAATTTCGTGAGGGGGAAAAAATGGCGATGACCTTTGAGAGTGACGTTTCGGTCGTCGCTTTACTGGGGATGAGGAGGGGGGAAAGGGGGGGTCAGGAACACAAATCGGGTCTCGGGTCATTTAACCTGGTTTTATTACCATCTGCAAGAGAGCGCAAAGAAGGACGATGTCGGAAGATGCGCGTTCGGAGTCTGTAGCAGGATATAAACAGTGTTGCAAACCATATCCCATAAAATTACCTACACACACTCTCGGAGATCTGTAGAGAAATGCGGCGCCTAACTGTAGAGAGGGGAGAAAGCGAGTGGATGCAGTGTGCGCTGCTGCAAACTCGTCTCATCCTCCATAGTTTCACTTCCTCTCACGCATTCATTGAATGCGTCACTACTTGCGCAGAAGACGTGTTTGTGTTCTTTTGCCCCATTTATTCCCGGGACAGAGTGTGCACATCCTTTCCCCCAGTACTGTCTAAAAATTTTCACCGATGCATGGCGTCAAAGATATATTTGCATCAAATTTATACATAAGGGCTCCTGAGTAGCCAAATGGTCAACGCTCTCGCCTTTGGTGCGAGCAGCCCCGGGGTCGATTCCCGGTAGGAGGACTGAAAATTTCGGCGTTGTCCTAGCGTCGTGTATCGTGAGGATAATTTGGGAGCTACTTGACGAGCAGAAGTAGCTGGCTTCGTTTTCGAAAGCCAGAAAACAGCGACGATGGAACTCGATGCGCTGAGCACGATTCATTGAACGAAATAACTGCTGTGGCATGCCCTGGTTCTTAGAAGCATGCTACACCATGTAGTTTAGTTTTGTTAATACATATGCAATTATCATGTTATTTTGGTGTTTTTCATAATTACGTATAATCAGAATGTTTAAATTGTGTTCTTATTCCCGATATATCATTGATTGATTTGATGTTTTAAGTCCACTTTGTGCACAGTACGGCTAATCGGGACTGGACCTACAGTTTAAAGTAGGATCCGAACCACTTGTGCCTCCACCGGATATCGAACCCGGGACCCCTTGATTACAAGGCGGCGACGTCCCGGTATAGCATGTTGTTTTACACGCAAATATTATGGAAGGAATTCTGAGCTGATTTGTCAAATTTGGGAATACCATGGCTGTTTTTTCTTAAAGGAGAGGAAATTTCGAAAATGACCTTTCTGGCCAAAGGTCCAGATGAGCCATAAAGCTGATTGGGGGGGGGGGGGAGGGTGTACGAAGGCAATTTCCAGTGTTCATTTGCTTGCGTTTATTTTAGTTCGCTTTTCTACCACTTTTGTGTAATCGCAAAGATGAGGATGAGTGATGATATGAAATTGAAGGTACAGTCACCAGTAATGAAAATGGTACACCTATGTCCCGAAATGCTCGTTGCCTAACTGTACGGCGATAAGTGGATTTTATTAGCAAAATTTCAATGGCAATTTCTACCACCGCCGTAGAGTTAGGTAACACACACAACACCTTGCAGAAAAGCGAGTCTTTCACGATCCTATTTTTATTGCCGCTGTGTGTACTCTCAGAATGAACACCCCTATCCAGGCCGAGATTCAAACCGGCGACCCCAGGCGTGCTTGCGCAGGGAAGCATAATGCTTTGGTTCAATCCGCGGCCAATAAGGAACGCAAGCTTCCAACAGTAATCTGTATACCACTCCCAACGATGGAAGTTCTTGAGCTAACTTCCAGACAGAGAGAAAAGTAATAATGGCCTGAGAGTGGGAGGCTGTTAGGAGCAGAAGTGACCCGGGCCCAGATGCGGAACCGGAAAGCCCTCTCGACGTTGCGGGCAATTAAGAAGCGGCGCCCGGCATTTTCTCTTGGCCGAGGCCGCTGCTGCTCTCTCCCTCGCATCTTCTGAAGCGATATTAGGCAGTGTTTCCAAACAAGGGAGCACGGGACTAAACACAAGATGCTTCTGCAGTTGATCAGTGAAAATTTGTAGTTTGAGAAAGCTCTCGGACCGAAGCGACACATGTTTGGGAACGAACTAATCAACAGCAACATTTCACACCGCAGCAGCGGATTTACAAGTAGCACAAGCCTTAGTTCGACACGTCGCGATCGTGAAATCTCCCTTAATCTCTATTACGCGGAGTGCAACCTGCACTAGAAAAGTAAATTCGTCATTTGAAACAAAAAACAACAAAAAAATGCATTAAGTCTCCAGCTCAGACGTAATGTTTAACGGCATTTTTGAGAAAGATGTAGGAAGATGCATAAGAAATGTATTTATTTATTTAGCAAAAGATCCTTAACAGAACCAATAGTTCCAATTACAAGGGATCATATTAAAAATATTTATAATAAAGATTAAATATACATTTTAAAAATTACAAAAATACAAAACTACAAAACGACAGAATTACAATATTACAAAATACAAAGCAAAAGATAAAAAAAAGATAAAAATGGCAGTAGGTATGTTACGCAAAGTAACAGAACAAAATACAAACACAATATAGTACAATCACAACAGAGTACTGCTAAATACTTTCAGATACAAACATATTATACATCGCACAATAGACGATGAACACTAAGATTAATTATACAATTTGTACAAATATCAAATCCATATGATAGTAAATAAGGTATGAGTTTAAATACATAGTATCGATAAAAATAATATAATACAAACACAGCTTCAATCAAATTTACTGTGAATGTAAATGATTAGGCAATGACAATATATGCATTTTTATTATTGAGCTATATGTTATAAAAGGAAGCGCGAAGTCTACTTTAATTCCCTTTTGAACAAGGTTGTTATAATTTGTGCATAGTCTGATAACAACTGAAGATTTATGTATATTGTTTCTCGATTTATCAATAAAAAAAGGAAGCAAACCCCTAAAATTTATTGGCTTAACATTAAGTTTAAAATATTGCAACACTTCAGGCGAATCTATTAAGTAATTCATAATCTTATAAAGTATAAAATATTGAGCTATTAATCTTCTAGATTTCAAAGGTGGCACCTGAAAATCTACAAGTAAAAAATTATAAGAAATTCTATTTAATACTGCTGAACGATTATACTTTTTATGCATTAGTTGATGCATTATAGTACAGATCGACAGAGAAATAAAGACTCACGTGCATCATATGATGCACTTTGGCCATACCTTTACATACGATACACAAAAACGCATCAAACTTTAAAGCTATATTTGGGGAAACTCCAAGAAACACACTTTAGTGCATCTAATAGATTTCTTGCATTTTCTGTGCAACTACAGTTATTGCAAAAATACATTGTTACCTGGACCACAGTAATTATCTTACGCTGTGGGAGTATATTATCCTGTGCATGATCCTTGTGTGCTGAACTGAGTACAGCGCCCGACTTGCCCCAGAAATATTTCCCTCGGCGCAGAGAAATTCAGGCAGAACTTGAGGTGAAAAGGGAAGAAAGAAATTTCACGAAAATATAGAAATCGCAAGGAAATTTGAAGTCATCAGGCTCATGCATTTACAAGTGAAGTTGATGAAAGTTAGATATAAATTTTACTTTCTTTTTCGCGTTATTTTTATGGTTATCCAAAGTGATTGCCGGGATTTCAATATATTTTTTCTGGCCAGGTCAGGAAATATGATTTATAAGCACTGCACTTGATGGAGACTCTCAAATTTTTATTTCTTTATACACGGTGCCCAGTAGATGGGCATTTGGTCTCTAAGAGGTAGGTTTTAAAAGATGGCCCGTCTCGACTCTGAGAAGGCGTTTTTTGCCCTCGCATTCCATTAGAGTCAGTCAGTTACCATTTACTAACACACTTCTCTGAAAGTCTTCTTTCGACTTATTACACTCAACGTAATAAACTGTGTGAAATTATAAGAAAAATTTGTCGCCTGTGGCAGACTGTGCTTGCCTATATTAAGAAACGGGACTAGTGTCTGCACTTAACAAACCGTTCAAGAAGCACAAGTGTAACGATTCCACTAAGCATCCCTTCTCTTCCATGTATAGATCTAATAGCTGACCAGCCATAATTTCACTGAACCATAGTACATTCTATTTTACCAACCTCTAAAGCAAGATTCATCTCCTTTAAAGGTTAATAGTCCTGAACACACTCTAGTTCAGTGCAACTAATGTAGTACGCTGCATTTTATACTCTCTGATCAGACATTAATCTGTGAGATATCGATACTTAACCTGAACTAATATCAAATTGACATGACCATTCCATAAGCATAGTTCTATTACTGCTAGTTGTTAGTACCCTGATTTGAGATAAACACGCGAAGCTTCATTATGACAAAGTTGATCCGTTTTTCCAACGATATCCTTTCAAACTACAGAGGTGCCATCTACTGTGGAATCCCTGAAGCACCAGAAAACTGTCTACATTTTGTAATTTGATACCGCGGCCTAACAGCTATCATTAGCAGGGGTGAAATGTCAATGCAATGTTTAAGTGACCTTAAAGGCACAAGATGATGATAAACCGTACACGATGTTTACAGTGGCATTTTATACTCTCATTTCAAGCGCAAAGCTCTAATGTTTAGAAGAGAAAAAGGAAGCAAATGTGTTTCCACCTCATTACCTTTGCCCTATATTTAGGCTAATTTTAAAAGATGCGTCGTATGACATTTTATGCGGTCAGACGTAAAAGAGGCGCAAAGTTGGGTAATAATGCACGGCGGCTAATATGGGAAACGGGGGAGTAGTATATGAGCGGTAATGACGCGAGCAACAGCACTGCCATCTTGTGGGCTGAAAATAAGTTCGGAACACGCATCGATGCGAGGGGGAAGTTTCGTAACGTTCAGTGGATGATCTTCCGTTTAACGCGACGAGGAAAAATGGACGTAAAAACAAGCATGTGCTGCCATCTGTTGTCAAAAATAGCTATTTTTATCTTTACGTCCTATACTTAGGAGCATCAGCTTTACTCGGAGTAGAATTTGCGGGCCACGTTTACACCCAGTTAGTTGAGCACGTAAAATTCTTCATACACAGTATTTTTGCTGGTTAGATTACGGTTTGATGTAAATGAAATGACAGTGAACGTAAGGCATATAGTGTAGTCACACACAACTGCTTGTTCGACCATATAACAGCCATATTCTCGTGTTTTACACACACAACAACAAAAATAAAACAAGAGAAATCATGTTATGTAAGGAAGAGTTCTGACATTCTAAAACAAGATGTATTTTTCTTTACAAAAAAAAAACTCATTTCATAACCTGAGGTTTTTTGCCGTAGAAAAAGAGTCGCCCTAGACCAAATCTATTCACTATACGCTGTCCCGGGAATCTCTGGAGCAAGCGAACAAAAGCAAGTCTCTGCACAAGTAATGATTCGAGAGGGCTCGACCAATGAAAACATGCGAGGGAATGGGATTGCGTGGAGGGAGAAAAGCAACTGCACCTACCAGCCTTTTGCAGCTGCGTGCACTGCTTCGCTCCGCCATCTCGCTTTCTTCCATTCTCTACCGTTATGCGCAGCCTTGCTCCAAAGATTACCGGGATAGAGTACAGACCCTCATTGTTAGTTTCCCCCAGGTTCATTTCGACATTGCACTTCCATCTTTGTCTTGACGTTGTACGTGTTCGTCCTTACGTGATCACCACCACCCTCCAGTGACCGCGTTAGTTTAAGTGGTAGATTCGCCACCGAAGTTCCAGGGTTCGAGTCCCGACCTGGCATGAGTGTCACTTCATCAATTACATCTAATCATCAGTCATCTTCATCGTGGCGATTAGCCAGAAGTGGCAGAAGAGCGACGCTAAACAAACAAAATACATTATACTTCAATTGCATTTTCTGGCACCCCCAGGCACGCATTGACTAGAAGCTGGGAGATCATCTTATGAAGGAACGCAGACGGAGAATCCTAAGTGAGGTTACCTAAACCGAGAATCGAAACCAGGATCTCCAGTAAGGCGGTCGGAAGCCTCTTATATCATCTCGACGCTCACTTACATCAATGATTCGCAGACTTATTGCATTGAAGATAATAATGTTATCTTCTCCAAGGAGTCGTCAGAACAACCGCGAAAGTGAAATTTTCGCAGTTAATCCGTTTTGAGCTTAATTCTTATTTTTACGCTCTTGTTCCGTTTGCTCCAATTCATTTCGCGCTTAATCCTTTCGCGTTTAATTCTGTGTTATGTTTCGTGGATGTGCCCTTCCTTTCGCGCTTAGTCTGTTTCGCGGATGTCCCCTTTCACGCATAGTCTCTGTTTCGCGCAGTCTCCGTTTCGCGCAGTCACAGTTTCGCGCAAAGTCTCAGTCTCAGTTTCCCCGCATAGTCTCCGTTTCGCGCAAAGTCTACGTTACGTGCATAGTCTCCGTTTCGCGCATAGTCTCCGTTTCGCGCATAGTCTCCGTTTCGCGCATAGTCTCCGTTTCCCGCATAGTCTCCGTTTCCCGCATAGTCTCCGTTTCCCGCATAGTCTCCGTTTCCAGCATAGTCTCCGTTTCGCGCAAATCTCCGTTCCCGCATAGTCTCCGTTTCCTGCATAGTCTCCGTTTCCTGCATAGTCTCCGTTTCGCGCAAAGTCTGTGTTTCGAGTTTAGTCTGTCTGGCGCATAGTCTCTGTTTCGCGCAAAGTCTCTCTTTAGAGCTTTGTCCCTTTCGCGTTTATTCCACCATCCCGCTCCAAGATGTCTTCTGCAGAGAAAAGAAACCAAGACTTAATTCTGTTCTCCATTCAAGTCTTTTTGAATGCAATGCAGCCTGCACTTCGCAATTCAAAAACCCTTTGACTATTTCAGCATACAGGCGCAGGGAAAGTCCATAAAAGAAGTTAAGACACAACTCATAAGCACACGTGGAGAGAGTGTTAGAAGAAGCCATTATCGATCTCCGGCGTTTGTATGTGGAGGAGAAAGTTTTTTGGGTATGACGTGCCCACGCAGGTGATCAGAATTCCCCTGCAGAGAAGTGGAGAGACTTCTCGAGTTGAACCTCCTTTTAAGATTCCCCTCGCCTTGCTCTCCCGTCTTCGGCAGACCCGAAAGAACTTCTCGCCTGTTATGTACAGCACTTATGGAACGTGCGAGGGGGCTGGCGTGGAAGCTTGCTAATGAAATATCCAAGCTCCTCGGCAACTTCGGGACCCTATCCCCTCGGCCAGGCCATGGGATTTCAAGTTGTCTGAATCCGCCCGGGAATCGAGCTGCATGACTTGGGAGCTTAACTCTTCATCCCTTCTCTCTCTCTCCCCGCATTAAGTTTTCTTCCAAAGTTCCCTTCAGATTAAAATTCATTTTAAACTTGGGGGAGTGCTGCTGTGGAGAGTGTCCAGTGGAAGTTTTGATCTCCAGGGAGATCTGCTATGAAAGGGAAGCTGGAATCTCCGTTGCCTCGAATTTTGATTCATCTGCAGATAACGGTGGACTGTTTTCTCTTGGTCTAGCCACGTCGTGGCCAGATGGCAACACATCAACGTTTCGAGCTGAAACCATGGCGTATATGTTGAGCTATAATCTATCCAGGGAATCTATGGAGGAAGGAAAGAAGAAAGCGACTGGACGGAGCGAAGCAGTGCACGCAGCTGGTAGCTGCTGTCCCTCTTTCCCCTTCAAACAATCCACGTCCCTTGCACGCGTTGATTGGGCTAACTCTCTCGAGCCAATACTTTCACAGAGACTTGCTTTAGTTCGCTCGCTCCAGAGTATTGCCAGACTATCGGGCCTCCCAGATGGCGTGGTGGTAACGTCATCGCCCTGTAATCAAGGAGTCCCGGCTTCGGTACTCGATGGAGGCATACAGGGTGTATCTAAATTCCCATTACAGACTTTGAGGGCTTGTAGGGACCAAAACGGTTAAATTTTGCATAGGAACGGCGCCAATGACCAGGGTATACGTACGTTGGCCTGCACGTTCGCTGGACTTGACTCCGCTCGATTATTTCCTGTGGGGCCACACGAAGAACCTGATTTACGAGACCCCGGTGGAATCAGACCTGCGGGCGTGGGCTATGGCAGCGGCGTAAGGTGGACTAGCAGGTGCTGGTGATCGTGTGTATCAGAACATGATACCTAGGTACGGTGTTTGTGTTCAAGTCAATGGTTGCCACATCGAGCCCTTCTTGTAAGGGAACGCTGCAGCTATGCAAAAACAACGTACAGTAAGCAGCAGAAGTGGAAGTGTTCAGCGTGTGTTGTGATGGTGTTTTGCTTGTAGCGGGGAAACAGTACGTTTCCGGACGTGAGTTCCTATGCAAAACTTAACCGTTTTGCTCTCCACTACAAGCCCTCAAAGTCTGTAATGGGAATTTAGATACACCCTGTATAGTGGTTCGAATCCCACTTTAAAGTGTAGATCAAGTCCCGATCATACTATCTGTGCATAAGGTGGACTTAAAACAATTATGGATATTTCTATCTGCGAAGTCCGTAGACCAATGCACGAAAGAAAAATCGATTGGAAAATGAACATAATTGTCCATTCCAATAAGATGATGATGGTGCTTCAGGAGTGGGCAATCTGGCCTGGCATTCAAAACTACATGTGTGCCTTCACCGGGTGACGAACCCGGGACCCCTTCATTGCAAGGCGACGACGTTACCACTACGCCATCGGAGAAGGCAGTGAAGGGTTGTGCAGTGCTATGTTGTTAAACGATACATTTGGGGACTCGAGACCATATGGAAACGAAACAGACTATTTTTCGAGAACGAGACGAGCAGTTATAACTTGAGACGAGACCGATACAAGTCTCGTGTCGTCTCAATACCATCCCCATTCCTACTCTATGATTCTACAGGGCGTCCGAAAATTCACGCAATCGAGACTTCAAAGTACGTAACTTCTATACGAAAAGCCGTAGACACATGAAACTTACATTGGGTATTAACTTTTATTATGCGGATATTTTTTAAACATTAAACAAGAAAATCATGCTCTAAATGAACGTTCAGCATGCGGAAGTCGTTAAAAAAAGTTTTTGTACGAAGTAAAGAAAAACATGGACAAAATACAGATATGGAGTCGCTTGCAAAAATTTGCGATATGTCTGTGTGGGTATTTATGGAACTGATAAAAGAACGATAAGTGTTTACGAATTTTATGGATCACAGACGATTTTATGGCGTTATTTGTGGCATATTCATAAAAAAAATGTTTTCTTTCGAATTTACGAATTGTACTGGCAACATTGGTCGTGTCAGAGGTCAGTCCTAGGTGTGCCCGACATCTTGCTATGTTAGTCAGTCATTGCCTAGATGAAATATAAGAGTTTGAATTTATCGTGTGAAACCTACCTAACCTACTCATATTTCTGTACGCACACCTCCAGAGTCGTCGTTAGATTCCAAAAATAAGAATTCAGACTTCAAGTTCTGAACCGGTATCTCAGTCACATTTCATAGTTTGCAACACTGCTTTCACGGAAGTTGAAGGTAATAAGTCTGTCTGCAGTTAACCCGTGCGATAACACACGCCTCGCGGGGGACCATTGAACAGCATCTGTTACTTCCCCTAACCCCCCGCCAGGAGGCATGAGTAAAACCAGACTTAGTTACTCTGTTGGTGCAGATAGGCTGGCGTCAGAAATATCCGTGAAAGGGCGAGAGGCCCAGCCTGGCGATAACAAAGAGTCGCCGCAACCCTTTCCAAAGGGAGGTCATCAAGTTCCATCTTGTAGGCAGAGATAGATCAATTCATCTTCTTCCTCGTCTCAGGAAAATACGAGGATGCTACCCATAGCTCAGAGAACCAACTTGAAATTCTACTTTTGTCTTTTCCGTCGAAAGGCAGGGAGGATCACGTGGACCCTTGAACCAATCCGCTTGGTCCAGTTGCCATGGTGGAAGTTCTTGTGGTTGCCAAACTTATGCCCGACATCGAAACAGGTGGCAAAGGCATCCCCAACAAGGCCAAAGCGCGGGGAAGCCTAACGGTTGCCACAGGGTAACAAACCAATGGAACTGCGAGCGGAGGTGCATGTTGACGGCATGGGCGCCCGGAGGCGGGGGGGGGGGCCTTGCCCAATCTGAGATTTCTGGAAAAATGTAATTCGAATGGTGAAATTGTAAGTTACAGCAACTAATAATAATATTATTATTATTATTTAAAGTAGGGTTACATTTAAGCTTCCAGTCTATTTTACACTGATTATCTAACTATATAAAACAGCTTTTTGTCCTAAATGGATAAATGTTAAGTATATAGTTATGCAAATTGTAAATATACCTACATTATATGGAAATTACAAATGTATGTAATTTTAAAAAGAGTTACATTACTATTACTACTACTTATGTTTTTTAAAACATAAGTCGTAGTAATAGTAATGTAATAATAATAATAACAACAAGAACAAAAATAAAAAAACAATAATAGCAGTAATAATAGCAATGAGAATAGCAGTAGTAATAGCAATAATAGTATTATTATTAATAATAATAGTAGTAGTAATAATAATAATAATAGTAATAAAAGTGTCCATCAGCTATTCATTGATTTCAAAAAAGCATATGATTCGGTCAAAAGAGATAAATTATATAATATATTAGTTGGGTTTTTAATACCTAAGAAGCTTGTTAGTATGATAAAAGTATGCACCAGTGAAACAAAGTAAAATTCGTGTGGGTATTAATGTTGCTGACAAATTTACAATTCATGATGGGTTAAAGAAGGAGATGCATTATCTCCATTGCTCTTTAATTTTGCCTTAGAATATGCTGTTAGGAAGGTAAAAGAAACTAAAGAAGGACTAAAATTAAATGGTGTGACTCAGTTGTTAGCATATGCAGATGATGTAGACTTATTAGGGGATGATATAAATACAATTAAGAATAATGCTAAAATATTTTTCAAAGCAGCTAAAGAAATAGGTTTGGAAGTTAGCAAAGAGAAAACTAAATATATGCTTACAGGCCGAAACCAAGTGTTAGGTAATAATCAAAATCTAATTATTGATAACAACTAGTTTGAACCAGTTTCCAAATTGAAGTACTGTTCATAAACTTTTGTCTTCTCGTTTAATATGTAAGAAAGTAAAAGTTAAAATATACAAAACAGTAATTTTGCCTGTATTATTATATGGATGCGAGAGTTGGTCCCTTACATTGAAAGAGGAGCATAAATTGAGAGTATTTGAAAATAAGATCCTTATATAGATATTATTAGAATCATTAAAACAAGAATACTTAGGTGGGCAGGCCATGTGGCACGAATGGGAGAGGAAAGAGGAGTTTACAGGATTCTTGTTGGGAAACCTGATGGTAAGAGACCTGTAGGAAGGCCAAGACGAAGATGGAGGGATAACGTTGAGATGGACCTAAAGGAAATCGGTATGGATGGAAAAGAGTATGTAGATCTTGCTCAGGATAGGGACAGATGGAAGGCCTGTGTTGCTGCAGGCATGAACCTTCGGGTTTAAGAAGGCTAGAGAGTTAGTTAGTAATAAAAGTTTGTGACTGCCCCCCTGAGAAAAATCCAACGGGCGCCCTTGCTTGACAGTGTATGACGGAAGGTGTCATTCACGACTGAGCAAAAATTTATGTCTATTATTGTCTCTTCATCCATCTCATTTTATCACCACTATGCAACGGATAATTCAGATATGTGGATAGAACATTTTTGATGAAGGATTCGTAGAAAATGAATGCATTCATTAAAAGGATACAACACGATCACCACAGAGGATTATACCGTCTGCGAGTCCAGACGCCATATCCTCGCTAGTTTCCAAATCTGAGAGTTTCGAAGTGAAAAGAAACGCGTTGTTGCCACTCCCTGATTATTTGCTCAGTCATAAGATCCGTACAGTGAAATACGAAAATGACGGATAAGAGAATATGTGGATAGCCCGTAAACGGAAAACGATAAAACTGCCTCCGGATAGAGCACCCATTCGGATATCTGGACATTTCGGATAATCCGAAAAATTAGGGCATCCGGATTTGCCCATCCTTACTTGTTTCAAGTGTTCCTTAGACACACATTTAACCTTCCCAACATTTATTTATTTACTTAAAAAGACATTACACTACAGGCAAATACCCATTTACAGTGTCTTGTATTAACACAATGTTTGTCACACAGAGTATGCAATCAATAGAATCGATAAGGTGCATTAATATGATAATATGTGTTAAAGTAATATAAAAAGGAATGGAAAGTACCAACCTAACAAGTGAGGATAAATCTTACTCAGGATGTGACAAGGATAGTAACAGAGAGAGACAAAAGAACCAAGTAAATAAAACTATGAGCCACGTATTGCGTATGATGAGGTATAGAAATAATGATAGCGTATTAATCTATAAGATTATATTTTATTGAAACTCTCTCTGGATGCTTCATGTTGACCAGGGTATTCACTTGTTTACTCCAGTTGTCTCAACCTCTGTGGTAATGCACAGTGTTGTGCTATACAAACTTCCTGATGTATTCAGGATATAGGAAGTTCCATCAGGTGTATGGAGTCAGCTGTTTGCAATAGAGGTAGGAATAATCTCGATTCGGCATGGAGGAAGGTCTCCATGGCCTGGGTGATATAGAGGTGAGACAGACTGAGAAGGGACTGACTTTGGTTTTGGATTGAGGAGAGAGAGGAGTTGAGGGAAAGTGAGGCGAGTCCTGGTCAAGGAGCAACGAAGCCTTGAGAGGTCTTAGTTGTATTTGATTGGACGTTACTTTGAATTAATCATCACTCTTCAGATAGACAGGTAATTATCCTAACCCAGCCATGATTCAGGTTCGAAGGTTCATAAAACCGAATGAGTGACCATTGTCTTTTCTAGTTGTTAAGCTATTTTGTTTCAGCTGTGCCTTTAGCACTGCCAAGCATTTGACTTGTCATGTCAATGACGAGTGCTCTCATCATTGAGGATGAATGATGAGTAAGTTACATCACCCATTGATTTATTGTGGGAGTGACTGGTTTTGATCCCATCATTCTTTGGAATGATACGATAGTAAGTAGCAAGAACTGGTTCTTAGCATTAATTCTTTAACCTGAACAAACTGACTGAACTGCCAGATGCATATTTGGTGACGGTTACAGTGTTTTAAATAATGTTTTTAGCTTTATGAGAAGAGCGGAACTTTTCACTTTATGAGGGAGTTCTTAGTTTATTTATCCTTACCTTTTTAATGTATTGTGCAGGTCCCTCTACACCCTTGCATTATTAACGTTTCTTAATTGTCTTTTTACATCCCTTTTTTTATAACACTGAGGAAAGGATTTTAGGTAAAGGAATATTTCCGTGTATATATTGAATCCGTTGACGAGGCATATGGCTACCTTTATTATTATTTATTTATTTGTTCAGCACAGGATACATTTCCCAATTATGTCGAACATAATACACTGTGAATAAATAACGAGATAGAAGAGAGAAAAAAAAGAATACATGAAAGTATGAACGTCTATGTACACAATATTTACATCAATTTATGAACTTATTGTTATCATTATCTTTTTTTCAGCACACTACGTGAGTCTGCGAACATATCAAAGTCTACAGTTTTTAATAGTTCATTCACCGTGTCCTGCATGCGCACTGCAGGTGAAAACCTATGCGTGTTCACCCTTGACCTCTCCGTGTAGAATAATTTTCGGTTTCTTGCACTGTGTCGGCCTACATTAAAGTTTATACTTTCTAACAGTGCAGAACACTCACAGCCGTGATTAATCAGTTTCTGTAAAAAAATGACATCACTGACGACTCTTCTGTTGAACAAAGTTTCCAGACCGAAATGCCTGCATAGAGATGTATAGTTCTTTTTGTGATATTCAATGTTCACCTTGAAGCACAGCCATTTCACAAACTGCCTTTGGACGGTCTCCCACTTCCTCTTGCCATGTTCTGTACTGTGGATTCCATATGGGACTGCATTATTCCAGTACTGGACGAACGAGTGCGACGTATATTTTTACAACCGTAGGCACAGAGAAATTAAACAGAAAATTTCTTCTAATGAAACCAACTAGCTTTATACACCTTTTCACTAAAGCTTGATAATGGGTGTTGAACGACAGGTCAGATGTGAAGTGGACATAGAGGTCAACGACAACTCTCGTACGCCTCACCGTCGAGCTGCCAATTTTATACTCGTGTGTAATGGTTGTTTTCTTGTTGGTGAATGGCATTACGTTGCACTTATTCACATTTATGATCATTCCCGTCTGCTTACACCAGTTTGCGAAGGAGTTTAGGCCTTCCTGCAGCGTATGACAGTCATTCAATGAGCTGATTGGATAGTACAGTTTCATATCGTATTTCGTCACCCTGGCTTATCGGATAGCGTTCTCCTTTGGGGTAACATGTCATAACAAACTTTTAATTCATTCATTCAGAAGATTTGGTGCCCAACCCTAATATATATAAAAAATGGATGAACGAAGGAAGAACGCTGTTTATAGTCTTACAAAGCACAAACCGGTTGGCTGACTTCGCCCACTAATACCTAACACGAGCCCTCGGTGGAAATCCATTTTTGCGGAATATGCACTCAGCGGTCCGTACGCAAAAAAATCGGGTCGGTGGAGGGGGTGGTTAAGGTTCGGGGGGTGGACAAGCTTCCTGCTGTTTCAGCTTCGATTCACCCTCCAGGCTCAGATTCATTTGCGTCCGAGCTGCACGTCGTCGTTGATATAGGAGGAGCCCGAATCCGGGAACATATATCTTGTGGATACTCACACGAAAAAACAGCTGCGAGCGTTTTGTCCTTTAGTCCCCCCCCATCCCCTTCCGCTTTTCCCGATCCGCCTCTGTTGCAAAAAAAAAAAAAAAAGGTTTTCCACAGCAGTCACTGTGCATCCAGCGTAGCGATAGAAAACTCAGTTCATTTTTTCCCCTAAGTGTTCATGATAAAGCAGCTCACTGAATCAGTCGGATGATTCCCCATCGTAGTTCATGTACGAAGGTTGTTTAAGAAGTACGGGAACCAAAGTTAATCTATCCCCAGCACCGCAAAATGATTGGGAATCAGCGACTTTGCATCGTAATTTCTTGTGATGAGAGGAGTTTTCGTGCAATAACATTACCATACGATAGATACGAACATTATTTTCAGAATTATGAAGGAAATGGAGTCTTCTCACTTTCGTTGTTCTGATGGAAAACTTATTCTCTACCTTGGAAAAAGATTAGTGAAGAAATGACCATCTAAGACCACCAATTTCGGCTGCCACCAACTAGAGGAAAAGGTCTAAATATGGGCCCCCCTTTTTATGTTGTCATTTTCGGAGGAAAAAAATTAATATATCAAGCACCTGCCTTGAAAATTCATATCTATGAAATATATACTTAAATGTAATAGCATGATAAAGTATAGAAGGTCTCCATTTTAAAAAAATCCAAAAAGTGGTAAAATGATGTATTTCAAAATTGTGGTCTAAATATGGGCTACTAGTGGCAATATCACAAAAATGAATAATCTCTTGTTTTGAAAATCACGCGGATTGGTAAAAATCGAAATTAAGAAAAACATCCAAATATTTGTTGAAAATGTGATCTCAACATTAGACATCCTGTCATAGCCCATATTTAGACCATCACGTTATTTTTCTTCTTCAATTTATTTTCGATCTCTGTGGTACATATTTCACAAACAAATCATGGCATTATAAAAGCCCACATTTGTTTTATGTATCGCTAATATCATAACCTATACAAAGCAGATGAGAATACAGAAAACGCTGAGTTAAAACATACCTGCAAAACGTTTTCGGAGGTCGCAATTCTATAACAGCGTCCAAGGCCGAAACTAACCACCACTTTCTCTTGCGAATTGGCGCCGCAACCTTTGTCTTTGACAGATAATCAGTTCCCATAGCCTCCGTCAGGCTGCAGCACCTGGGAGCACTGATAACACCAAAACCCATATTTAAACCTTTGCTCATATTTAGACCTTCTCCTCTACCGTAAAAATTAGCGTGACCGCTTGAAATTTATAAAGGCTACCGCATAACGGAAATTAATGTAATTGTAATGATTCGGCGTTTAATAATAATAATATTCACATGCGTGATTAAATGTACAAATATAAATTTGAAAGTTGTCTTATATGTCTCAATGCTGCACTATAGGTTTTTATACATAACATATATTTTGTGTGTGTGTGTGTGTGTGTGTGTGTGTGTGTGTGTGTGTGTGGGTGTGTGTGTGTGTGTGTTACGGACGCCATATTATCTTTTTCATTCCAGCCACAGCACTTGAGAGCTGACGTGTATGCGCATGCGCTCACAGAAACAAAATAACGGTTGCGTTCTGATTTTTTTAAATTACCAGGCAGACTGTTAAATTGTAAGATTGTAAATTTTACAGTTTTTTTATTCCTAACAGTGCACATGTTATGTATAGGGTGTTATTTTTAGAGTGATAGAACTTTGAATTGAAATAAAACATAAAAAAATAAGTTTGAAGCCAATTGTGTTTTCATTTGAAAGATAACTTTCTGACATTTACTTTTTGAAAATAATTTCCGGCATATGTCCACCACGAGTAGCTGTGATGATCCGAATTCGATCAGTCCAATTTTGAACCACTTTTTCAAGTAATTGGGGACGTATGCCGTTAATAACACGACTTGTGTTGGCTTCCAAAGCGTCAATTCTTGCTGGTTTATCAGCATAAACCAGAGACTTTACATATCCCCAAAGAAAATAATCCAGTGGCGTTAGGTCACATGATCTTGGAGGCCAATTCACTGACAGCACCGATATTTCCGAAGTGCTCTATACGTTTGGCGAACAGAACATTGATTTTGGAAATATATTTCCACAATTTGTAAACGTTGTTGCGGCGTCAGTTTTTCCATGATCATTTTCCAATGCTCACTGATATGAAATGACAAAACAACATGTCATCAAAACAAAACAAATGACAGCTATCCCTATCGAAAGTTCTATCACTTAAAAAAAACACCCTTATGTACATTTTTTTTCAGTATGTTGTTCATGAGACAATGTGCAATATTATGAAATTCATTCATGACTAATACAATACCATTTAACTGCTATTTAAATTACCATATCACAAAAGATGAAAAAATTTATCATAATCATTGCATAGCTTCCTGAGTGGGAATTCGAAATATTATTTCCCGCGTAAATCACATTCCGAAGCTCTGTACACCAATACAGGTATTTTCGGATCAGAGTTTTTGGTCTTTCTAAAGATCCCTAAAGAGAAAAAATATTCAATATATAAATCTAGACTTCTTTTTACAGGTATACAATTATGTGCTGCCATCTTTTGAGATTAAAATGCAATGCACAGTCACCAATACTGTGGTTGTATTAAATATTTGTCTTTCTTATCGTCAGATATGCTTTACTGCACTATGCTGAAGAATTCCGTTATATTTCATGTTTTTAATTTATGCGATTGTCTGCTTAGAGTTCTGTGTAAATGCATCTAAAATTCGCTTCTCTGTTTTTTTCCAGGTAAGAGCCACACAGACCGCTTCAAACGTTTTAATAAGAGGAGAATATTACTTTGTGCCCGGAGGGACTTTTCCTCATGATCATCGTACAACAGATGCTGACGTGAGTGGTGAAAATTTCATATTTCAATTCGTGCTAATTAAAAAAGTTCCGTAGTATTGTGTGGGACTTGCATTCTGTCTATTTGGTATCGGCTCTTGTGTGCCTTTGCGACTCGTCTGTTATTTTTTCATTTCCCCACCTATTGTATCCTTCCGCCAGACGTAATCTGGTTAATTAATTGGGGACTCCAGATGGATTTTAGGGATTTTCCTTTGTTTTATTAAGGGCCGATCCCCCCCCCCCACCCCTCGTACTCTTTTCCCTTATTCTTTTTTTTCCTCTACACCTGTGTGGAATATTTCGGAACGGTGTTATTGAGAGAGAAGCTAATTTCAGGATCGGGGTTATATTTTTACCTTAATGTTACTTGTGCCAGCATTATTGTCTTTAATACCGAACAAGTTAATATAGCGGTTCAAGTCACGGGATCAGAAGGACGTGTGATTACTCACGTAGTATCTTTATCAGCAGTGGCCTGCATAAAACTTCGTAAGAAATTGGGGGTGTTGTAGAAGTTTCTCTATTGTTGATATATCTTCTTGTACCGGGTCTTATCTCTTTTAGAGAATGTGGATTATGCCCTTTATGAAACCACCCCTTTACTCAGCAGACTAATAGTCATCTCACCAATAGGAAATAGAACTGTAGATTGAAACCAGAGTAGAAAGTTTCCGGTCCGTAGCCCCATCGGCTTTAAAGTGAAGCTGCTTCAGTTACCTCTTTCTTTTCCTCTGCTATATTCCAAGCTGTCCGTCTTTTTCTCACACTCTTTGCTACCTGATCTTTCCACCTAGACTAGACTTGGGGACTCTTTCCCATACATTTTTATAATCTTCATCTTTCCCTATTGCTTCGTCATTACTCTCCTCCTAGTATTTCCAATCCTGCCCCCATCTTATCACACGCTATATTACCTGATCTTTCCACCAAATTCCTTGCCCTTTTCCACCTTTCCTTGTATACCTCTCATCTTCTTCCTGTTTTTCCACTCCAACTCTGTTCCTATCGTTCTCTTTTTCCACTGCCCCGATTATCCAATATTTCCACTGATATCTTAATCTTATCATTGACCTTTCCCCACTCCTTATATTGTCTATATTGTCCCCTGTTCTTTCACCACTACTTTCCTAGGTTCCGGTTTTGCAGTCTTATCAAACTCTTCACTACCTGCTTCAGCCACTTACATCTTAATGTTCCCCTTTAGCCTCTCATCCTCCTTTGCGTGTCCATCATCTCCTGTTGATCTACCATTTTTCTCTTTTTGTACTGTGTTCCAATTAACACTACCTTCACTAGCATGCCAACCGTGCCTAGTCTATTCTGTCCTGCACCTTCACTACCCCCACTATGTCGAATCTCCTCTCTTCTCTCTCTCTATCTCTCTTTCTCTTTCTCTCTCTCTCTCTCTCTCTCTCACTTGGCTTTCATACTATATTCACTGAGAGCTTGCATCTTCTTCTGTCTCTTTTTCAAATCTTGTCCATCCCTTTGCTCCATACATAATTATAGATACACAGTATGTTCTGCATCTATTATTTTTTTGCATCATTTGCTATGGCTCCTTATTTCGCATAAGTATTTTTAAAAATTTGAAAGAATCCTATTCACATGCCTTTATATCGACTAACGGAGGGTATATCTGAATCTCCTGCCCCTTCTGTTTCTCACACAGACTTACACACACACACAAACACACACACACACACACACACACAAACACACACATACACATGCTTTCAACGCGCCGTCGAAATTAGTCTTCTGTCTCCTTGCCTTATTGTAGCGCAGAACATTCAGCGTTAGCTGCTCAATGCAAAGTCTTAATGGACCAATTTGAGAAATCCTGCGTCGTCCTGGTCATTTCCGAAAGGATAATGGCTGTCCCGTGGAGTACAGAAAGGGGAATGGCGGTTCGATTGAAGAAGGCCGGTCCCCGTGTGACGAACCCTTGCAAGTGACCACTGCAATTGTGGTTTCGGAGGGAGGTCCTCAAGGCTTGGGAATGGTGATAATTAGCGGGCCGTAGGTTCGGCTGGATGGAAAGACACGTTCTGCCATCGGGTTGCTAGATTGCCCGGGGACGGGAGTTGCTTTTCAACATTTGTCCAGCAACCGAGGTAGCATAACAATGAATAAGGGCAAACGGAATCTTGCATTGTGACTTCAGATATGCTGACAGTCAAGTCCCAAATCGTAGACTAACTTAAAATATACAGGGAAAAAGATAGCTATCCTATGATATACAGATAATACTATTACTTCGAATGAAGGAACAGAAGATATATACAGGGTTTCTATAAATTACTTACACAAAGTAACCGTTAATTGTGAAGAAAGTGTATTTGTAACAGAAATGTTTTATACATCAATGAATACAGCATATCTTCAAGTTTTCTCTACAAGTGTTCAATATGTGATCCTTTCATCACACGGCAAATGTCCCAGCGATATTCGATTTCCTGCCAAACCTTTTGAAGCATGTCTGCATCGATGGTCGCAGCTGCCTGCGGTATCCGAACCCGCAGCTCGTCGACGTTGCTGTGAAGAGGGGAACAAACACACGTTCTTTAATGTAACCCCAGATAGAGAAATCCATGGGGTTAAATCAGGCGAACGAGGTGGCCACGGAATCGTTCCACCACGGCCAATCCAAGTCGGTACTTCACGATTGAAGTAGGCGGTTACTTCTATATGATGCGGAGGAAAATGAAATCAGCACCCATATATTCACGCAATTGTGGCATTAGATAATTCACAAGCATGTCCAGGTATGATATTCCTCTTACAGTCCATGGTGATTGGCGCAATACTAGATAAGATAAGCAAACGCTCACGTCTCCAGTGGCGGCGTCTGAAACTAGCAACTGGAAGCAAATGACGTGCGACAATACACTTGGAAGATATGCTGTATTCATTGATGTATAAACCATTTCTGTTACACATACACTTTCTTCACAATTAACGGTTACTTTTGTATAACTCATTTATAGAAACCCTGTATGAAAACTGAATACATGGCGTAAGGGCATTTTATCAAATGAGCTGAAGAAAGATTAAAGACAGACAGTGATGTAGAGAAGAGGGAGAAATATCAGTTTCGTGATAGAAAACCTAAAGTATGGAGACTCAGAAAATCTCGATCGAAAGATGACCAGCGAAATAACAGTAAAAAAGTGACGGAGAAGATAAGTTCAGTCTAATTTATTCCTATGTTATCTCAATGCCCCTCCACACGCATATTCTACATTGATCAAATTCTGTGCATTTCTAGAGGCACATACTGTGTGTCCTCTTCAGAATAACTATTAAAATAATGTTTCCCAATTGACGGCTATTTGTAGACTGTTGCCTGGTATAGTATGCATAAGAAGTAGCGGCTGGGAACCTATTCAGAGCAACAGTATGAATGCGATTACAATTATATACAGATTGTAATACTTTCTCGTTTCGACTTTTACGTATAGAATGTGCGTACGGAAAACAATTTGAAGTAATTATAATTTTCTCGCCTTGACATTTTTGACAGTATAGAAATCCAATTACTTTAAAGCGACTGTGTTTTAATGAATTAGCAGGCATGAAATATTGACATCTTTTTTTACAGTTGCAGCGCTACTGCCACCTCTTGAGCACAAAGAGAACTACCGGATGTCCCTAGACCCCTTAATCTCCAAGTTGCCTTTAAAACAATATGGATGGTCAAACTTGTGACAGTTCGTAACAAGATGTGGCAAGGAGGAGATTCATCTCCCGGTCTCCATGGAAACCAATTTAAACTCTCGCGGGAATTACCTTCAGATTGTTGACTTTTTTCCTTGCTTCAGCCGACTTATCCCGCGCCTCCTTTTCTGTCCTATTAATCTCTTTTTCCTCCATTTTTTCCCGTGCTGTAATCGGAAACATCTGAGATCTCGGAAGGATCATAAATTATCACTGACGCCGAGAGATAGCTTATCCATGTCAAGGGATGTGAACTCAGGGAGTCTGTTGTTGTTGATAGAGTAGCCGTGTAGAATCAAGGAAGAAGATACGTACATTGCACGCACTTCTTGGATGTTAGAATGCATTTTGCAAAGGTAAAACATTTCGCGCCTCAAATGCATTTTTCAATATTGGGCACGTTTTGTATGTCTTGAGAGTCGACTGATTTCTCACAAATGCAATATCAGACAAGCTATTTGAAGTATTTATACTAGCCCGGATTCGAATCGTAGTCTGAGCAGGTGTCTTCTTTGTGAGCGTCCCTTCATCAATTTCACCCTGTCATCACTCACCTTCACATTCGCACACACAAGAATGCTTATTTGGGATAAAGGAGTATTTATTTACCACACGGGAATGCATATGTGAGGTAAAGGAGCGTTTATTTACCACACAAGAATGCATATTTGAGGTAAGGGAGCGTTTATTTACCACACAAGAATGCATATTTGAGGTAAACGAGAGTTTATTTGGCAAACACAAGGATGCATATTTGAGGTAAAGGAGCATTTATTTACTACACAGGAATGCATATTTGAGGTAAAGGAGCGTTTATTTACCACACAAGAATGCATATTTGAGGTAAAGGAGCATTTATTTGCCACACAAAAATGCATATTTGTGCTAAATGAAAATTTATTTACCACACAGGAAGTCATATTTTAGGTGAAAAAGGGTTTATTTGCCACATAAGAATGCATATTTGAGGTAAAGGACCGTTTTTTTTTTGCCGTACATAAATGTGTATTTGATCCAAAGGAGCATTTATTTGCCGTACATAAATGCATATTTCAGGCACACTTCTAATCAAGTTTTTCTAGCTTCCTGGGGGGGGGAGGGGTCCCTGTGACTCCGTTATTACTCCTATGTGCCTTCATCGCGCGGGGGAAGGGACAGGAAATTTTACGTCTTTTTTTACTCTGGTTAAAAGGTTGAAACTCTTAGAGGTTTAATTCACAATTTGGACTGAATAGGAAGTTAAAAAATCTGCAGATCATTGCTTACTTCTTTCTAGGGGAGGAAAAAAAGGGAGCAATCCATTTTTAGCATGAAGCTAATAGCAGAGTCCTCTAGCGAGAATCCTGGTAATCCTCTCGGTTTCAGGATCTCTGTAAATTTGAATTAAATTCTGGCTGTAAAAACGTCTGCGAGGGAAATAGACCACTTTAAATGCACGGAACACGGATTATTTATAACTGAGCGAATCGCGGTGGTGGGTGGGGGCGAGGGGGTCTATAAAACCTTATAATTCGCCGGGGGTTATAATTTTTTCGTCAGCCCGTTGGTTATTTATATTTAACACCCGTTTAAAGATTCTGTTAAGCGACCGTTTGCCTTTGCGCTTGTAAGGGTTAGTTAACGTCCCGTTTTCTGTTCTTATGTTAACCGCAGCGGGAATGATGATAGGAGCAAGTCGCTTTGCTGTAGTCAGTGGCGTGCCCAGCAATGTTAGTGGCGCCGTGATAGGTACTTTAGCCAAGCTTCTCTTAAAAGAATTGACTGAAGAAGGAAAGTATAACGAGACCTATTTCTGCAATTCGTGTGCCCGCTTCTTCCTCTAGTACAATCAGTGATAAAATTAGCTTTTTTATACAGCGTTTTTGTCGAATGTGTATTTCGATCGACAGTGGACAAAAATTATGTACATAAACATTAGCCTTGTCACTGTGAAGGACTTTTAATTCAATGGAAGCGTCACACTGTAAATTGTTCGCGACAACCATTCATAATGCGCAGCTCTTCGTGGATGTATCCGATTAAAATCGTGTGCAATGGCATGCGAACTTCTCTCCCTAGACATCACTTTGATCTCGATGCATTACCGATGCGCTAAACAAATTTTAAGGCATTTTTATAACACCTCGAAAAGGAACAAATTAGTGCAAGAATTCAGTCATAACGTTTTACTGGTTAAAGATGCGTCGAAAAAACCTTCACCATTGCATTTCTCGTGAAATTCTAGCCTGATTTGATATATCATATCACCCCCTTTCCATTTAAAATTCTAAAGTTGAATTCAAGATGGCGGACATCAAGATTACCTCCGACCGCGCGGGTGGCGACAATGTGGTAGGAACATTGATTGATTTACTTTATTTTACTTCGCTTTTATCTCACTTTTGGCTAATCGCGAGGATGAGTGAGATATGATGAAATTGATGGAGAATGCCCAGGCCAGGATTCGTAACCGGGAGCCAACTAACTGAACTTTATTTCTGTTTATAAATAAAGTTAACAGGCTTTCTGATTCTTTGCAACTTGAACTATGCGCATTTCCAGAGGGGGTCCACCCTTCGTCTCCCCGTCGCCTTGTAATCAAGGAGTCCCGGGTTCGATACCCGGTCGAAGCATAGTGTGGCTTGGATCCTACTTTAAACTATGTCAAGTGCCGATTAGCCTATCTGTGTATGAAGTGAACTTGAAACAAAAACTCGACTCACCCTCCCGACACCCATGCGTGCTGCGAATCCGGTCTGGGTTTGCCTTTTTGAAGACGGAAGTGCCATTTTTTTTATCCATCAGTTATTTCATCGTCGCGATTAGCCTAGTGAGAGAAATAGGCTGACTTTTCATTTTCACATCGCGTAAATTCTGTATCCTTAGACTTCACTTCAGCTGAAGTAGAACCTGTCTCTGTGGAGGTTTCGGCGTCAACCAGGTGGAAAATCGCGATTTTGGATAAAATCCCATTCCCGCCTCTTGGAAAAAGGCGCGAAATTCTCCCTGGAGTCTTTTGTTTTCTTCCCCGTCGGCATTTCCTTGGAAACGCCAAGGCGGAATGAGTATATCTTTCAAGGAGTTGCAGAAGTGCTTTTATCAATCAGGAGAGACGACCAAGTATCCATGACAACCGAGAGAATCTGTACCTAATCATCTCCTTGCTTCTACGCCTTCCACTCTATTTGCCGTCTTTCATCTTGCGTCGATAGCGTTCCGCCAGGGTTGACACCTCGCGGGGAATTTTCGTTCTGTTTGGAACTCGCTACCAGTGGCGGATGCTGTCGGGAGATACAAGCACCAGGTTGTCTAAACAGAACAGTACTCTCGTCTACCACAAGATTTCTGTCTAAGCCATAAAATTACAGTTGGAGCTGCTACGAGACTGTCTCGGGTTGCAAATGGCACTCTCGTTCTTGGTCTCGTCTCATGTTCCAAATGCAAGTCTATGTGTCTGGTATATTTTGGTTTCGGTTTCCACACGACAGTCTCAATCTCTGGTCTACAAATCCCAGTCTATCTCTTTGTCTCGTCTTCGATTCCCAGTGCTAGTCTTATTTATTTGTGTTTGTTTCTCTTGTCTCGGCTTCCAGATGTCAGTTTTTTTTTATTGGGGGGACGGGGGGGCGCTTCGAAAGGCCAGTGTCGTTCTCTGTATTGCCCTGGTCTCCAGATGCCAGTCTAATTCTATCTTCTTTGACGATAAAAACTACTCTTCTTTGTCCACATTGCAAACACTCTTCCTTTCCTGCAACGGGTTCCCGGTTCGAATCCCAGCCTGCGTATGTTTTTTTTTCTTTTTGAGTGTCCCTTCATCAGTTTCATCATATCACCACTCATGCCCATCGTTGCGATTAGCCACAGGTGGTCGAAAAGCAACGCTAAATAATGAAATTGAAGTCAAATCTCTGTTCTTCCCTTTCTGTGTGGAGGCACAAGTGGTTTGGATCATACTCTAAACTGTATGTCCAGTCCCGATTAGCCTTTCTGTGCATAAAGTGGACCCAAAACAACAAACCAAATCTTTTGTTCTCGATTTCCTTCCCCCCTCTCTCTCTTCTCTCCCTTACCATGTATTTCTCCGTCTCACTTTCATTGTCTTTGTGTTTCCCTGCATCTATTTATTGCCTTATCTCGCAAACAACTTTCCCTGTTTCTCTTTCCACTCGGTCTTCTCATTTTCCAGTTTTCCCCTTTCGTTTCTTGTTCTTTCTCAAATCCTTTCTTTCAACCATCTCCTCCCGATAATCCACACGAAACGGAGCGTACAGAAGGAATATGGAGATACCCAAATTACCAGCCCGAACAGTGTTACCCATTATTGGACTTTGAATTCTTCGGCCCATTCCCTGAAATTTGCAAAATAAAACCTCCCAGTTTCATTCTCCAGTAACTTTCCGCAGCCTGGAACCATTCCGGTCTCCTCCTTGGTAACACTGCGCCGTAAGACTCCCATGCGGACGTACGGTATTTATATCCCTTCTTCAATTGGATCGGTCGGAAAAGGGAAAAGAGTTGAATAGAATGAAAGGTAAAGAGACAGAGAAAGATGAGATGAGAAAGTTCTATGACGTGGAAGGAAATGTCATTTCCTCTGGGTTTGCTCTTTTCCTCTTTTATTTTCCGAAAGTGAGTTCTTTTTTTTTGTCCCTTTCCTTCTGGCAATATTGCAGGATGGCAATCTCTGCAGGAGACAAGGATTGATTAATTCAATCATCTGGAAAATTCCAGCTAAATATAAAGAAAAGGAATTTTAATATCTCCGGAAATCCTAGATATTCGGTTTATCAAAGCATTCTTCGGGATTCCTCTTCTTTCCCTACATCCTCGTTGTGTGCGTTTCTCCATTATGCTCCATGTTGCCTTGTAACTGTGCTGAAAGGCTAGCGTAATGGTTGAGACATATGAAGCATCTTCTTTTTGGCCAACTGTTAACACTATGTAGTGAAAGTTGTTCCTTTTGGTTAACATGTAACTTATTCCATTTGGAATATTGGTGTCCGATGACATCTGCACTTTAATGTTAAGAATTTTAAGAAGTGGAAAGTCACTGGTGGAAAACTAAAATACTACCCAAGCATATTTTTTGTTCCTTTTCATCGCTTTTCTGGCTCTCTAGAATAGGTTAAGTACGGGGCAAACGAACACCCTAAGCACAATTTTGAAAATAACTGTGAATCATTTTATTGAAGAATGAAAATAACTATTGGCATAAAAGGTGTGAACCTTCAGTTAACACATGATAGCACATAGTATGCAAGCAAATGAACATCTGTCTCAAAATAGTTTGATCAATCCCCGGATGCGGCAGTGTCCGTTTACCCCGCACGTTCGGGGCAGACGGACATTTGATCGGGGCAGATAGATACGTGATGATTTATGAACTATTATCACTCTCACAATAACAACACACAAAATATGGGCCATTTCCCCTTTGCAACACAATTTACATGGAACTAGAGAGAACACTCGAAGCACTGCACCCAATTTTGACCCTGGTTGTACACATCTTTGCATTTACGGCACTCATCACTTGTGGTGCGTTTAAACTTCTTTGATTTTTTGCTGCAGCTTTCAGTTTTTTGTACTTGAGGCAAGCGATGAAGGAAGGATTCCTCAATACATGTGATTGCGTTTTGCGTTTCCTGCTGCAGGTCCCAGAAGTTGATGGCAAAGGCTTTAGCTCCTCAAAACTTCCACGAGATGACACTTCCTCTTCTTTTGGTGTAGGCTCTGATGATCGCTCATCTTGTACATGGACAGTTGCAGGACCAATGACATGCCCAGGCAGTCGTTGTGGATTAACGGGACATATTACATTTCAACCCATTTACAGCATTATTCGTTCTCGATGTCTCACCATCCTGTAACAAGGCACATTGTATTAGAAACACAAACAATTGAAGGGTACACAATGCATTCTATACAATTCACACTTGTCATTTCCATTACTGATTCAAATATACATTAGTATCTCAATCAAAAGGTACCTAACAATAGTTAATGCAATACAATTCATCTATGTCCGTTTGCCCCAACGGCAACCTGGCCATCTGCCCCACTTGTAGCCTTTGACTTTAAATTCCAAAAAATACCACCAGATGGCAGCACAATGTTGTCAACACGTGTGTATATATAAAGGAATCACTGCCTTCACCACACTTCAAATCACAACTTCGGCGGTACCATAGTAACCTATGCAATCCTTGTGTTCGGAACACATTTTTTTAGTATTCAAGGTTTTGCATGTACATTGTTTCTTCTTTACGATTTCTTCCGATGCTCAACACAACTGCTCGCAAACGTTCAGGTTCGTACACAACTCAAACTGCTGCACTGTTGCTAACTTCAAACCGAAAATATTCGTACTTTTTTTCTTAGGGGATGTCCGTTTGCCCCGTCCTTACCCTAATCTAGACGATACTGCATATGAATTGCTGGGAGATAAAGCGAGGAACCCCTGAAGTAGCCTGGTCGCTAGTGCGTAACGTTTGTGCTCCCGAAATAACGTAAACAACTGCAGTAAATTAACATTCTAATGGTCAAACTATTATTGTAAGGTGAGATTAATATCTGAGAAGTGCATTTGCAAATAACACGCCTTCGGTTTATTACTTTGTGCCTTGTATTGTACTATTTTCTAATTCACCGTTCAGTATGGCACCGAAGAAATCTGGAAAGAACCAGGGATCACCTAACAGCGTAAGCAGTGTTTCCAACTTCAACAACGTAGAATTTGTGAAACGTGTTTGTGAAGAAGTGAAGATTGCTGTGCAGGCACCTGAAATGATGAAAATTATGGTGGACTCGATAGTCGAGGCAGTGACAAAATCAGTGCTTCAAAGTCTGGAGGAAACACTAAACTTTAACGTTGAAGAAATGCACAGCATGAAGGATGAACTGAAGAAGAAGGATGAGGAACTCCGAGGGCTCAGGGACAAATTGGACGACTTAGAGCAGTACCAGAGGAGGAACTCCATCCGGATATTCGGTATTCCCGAAACTTCCAACGAGAATACCGACAACAAAGCAATCGCCTTGTTTGAAGAGCAACTGGGCATCAAAATCCAGCATGGTGATATTTGCAGAAGCCACAGGGTAGGAGGACAGAAGAACGGAGGTAAGCCAAGAGCCATTCTTGTTAAATTTACTAGTTACCGTGCGAGAGCAAGTGTGTTTCGAAATAAACGGAAACTGAAGGGTTCTAATATCACCATCACAGAAGATCTCTGCCGCGCACGTCTCGAGCTTCTGAAACTGGCTACGAGCAAATACCATTACAAGAACTGTTGGACCCAAGATGGGAATATCGTGATAAACATTGGAAACGTGAAGCACTTCATCACTTGCAGAAAGCAATTAGATGAACTTTGAACGCTTACCGGGAAGATATGAGTGATCTGTAAACTTTATCATTTTTTAAAATCTCTTTTACCTTTCATAACATAAAATTTAAATTTCACATTACTCTTATAATTTTTATTTATCGGGAACACATTTAGTCTTAAGTTGTAGCTTCTAAATGTTTGAGTTCCTCTTTTCTTTGATATATACGTGTTTTGCTTCTTTTATTATTGTTTACTACTTTCAGTATTTTAATCGCAACTGCATAATTTTACAGTTTAGTTTCGTAAATGTGAGATACGTTCTTGTACATAAGCAAAGTTTAATTGTTAGTAAATCAAAAAACATATTCATAAGTTTCTAATGATCAAAAGTACCGTAAAAAGCAGAAAACTTTTATTTGTACTTGTATTTGTAACCTTTATGCATCTGCGGATAAATGTAGTGAGTTTGCAACCTCTCTCTGCTCTGCAACCATCCAGAAGTTACTTCTACCGTTATGCCTCCAACAGAACCTACCACCCCCCTTGAAATGAACTCCACTGCTCTAGGGCATGTCCTCCGTCACCCTCTCGCCGAGGACAAAAGAACCGGCTGCTCCCTGGGTCTCAAAATAGCAAATGTAAACGTCAGGTCATTATTCCCCAAACTTCAGGAAATATGCATCGAAATTACAGAGAAACAGATTGACATTCTTGTTATAACAGAAACGTGGTTAACTTGCAATATAACGGATAATGCATTGAAAATTCCAGGTTATGACTTAATACGCTCTGATCGCCATTACAGCATGGGTGGGGGTGTCTGCATATACGCACGGGAGGGACTAAAACTGCATCCGTTGTCTTTCGAAATCGAAGGTGAGTTTGACGTTGAGTACCTTGCAGCTACGGTTGAAATAAAAAAGGAACGTCCCGGTATTTGTGCCGTATACAGGCCTAAGCGTATTCCATATACACAGTTGTCAATTTTAGAAGATATATTGACCGAAATGTATCCCTTAGTTAATGACCTTGTTATATCTGGAGATTTCAACATTAATTTCTTACATCCAGACTGTGCTGACGTCGTTTACATTCAAAATTTGTTTAATCAATTTCAATTAACGCAAATAATCAATAAACCGACCAGAATAACCTCCACGACTAAGTCATTAATTGATCTGACGTTTGTCAGCAACATGCAAAATATAATCCAACATGGTGTCGGTGAGCCAGTCAGCAATAGCGATCATAGAATGACCCACGTTGTACTTGCGTATACCAAACCAGAAAGCGTGAACAGAATACCTACCACAGAAAATACGGTGATATTGATTATGATAAATTCGTGAAGGATGCAGAAAAAATTAACTGGGGAAAAATATATAACACCGATAACTTGGATATGAAAGTAGAGTATTTCAATGTCAACTTACTTGATCTCTTTGACAAGCACGCGCCAGTTCGTAAAACACGAGTTCGTAACAAACGTATGCCGTGGATTACATCGAATGTGAAGCTGTTGATGAAACTAAGGGACAATGCGTTTCGTAAATTCAAGCGAATCGGAACTGAATCTGCATGGAAAGAATACAAAGAATTGAGAAATTTCACGACATCCGTTATTCGGCAAGAAAAAAAAGTGTTATTTTGAGCATAACATCAATAAAACACCAAGACAACCAAAGCATTTATGGAAGCAGCTGAAATCTGTAGGCATTGGCTCAAATAAAAATGATCTCCCCTCCACGTTTGACAATGCGAACGAGATAAATGAACACTTTATTAATTCAATTGATAGTCTAAATATCGATCAACGTCTGATATCTCAAGAATGTTTAAAATTTAGTAACCAAAAGTTTAATAATATGCTTCCCGAATTTGCTTTTAAAAAAGTGGATGGCTATACTGTAAGAAAATGTTTGTACGAAATCAAGTCTACTGCTATTGGTGCAGATGGAATATCAACTACAATGCTGAAGTTATCGCTACCTTTTATTTTGCCTATTATCACACATATTATTAACTTTTCGCTCGAGAAATCCGTATTTCCCAGGAAATGGAAAGAAGCTTTGATAACACCACTCCCTAAGACGACCCGACCAACTAATGTAAACGACCTTCGACCTATTAGTGTTCTGCCTGTGTGTTCAAAACTACTAGAAAAAATAATCTATAAACAGACATTTAGCTTCGTTGCCCAAAACAATATTCTTCCACCCTCACAGTCAGGATTTCGGCCGGCACACAGCACTGCTACGGCTTTGCTGAAAGTCACAAATGACATCCTCCAGGCTATGGATAATAAATTCCTCACTGCATTAATATTATTGGACCTGTCCAAAGCATTTGATACGGTACAACATAAATTACTGCTCAGTAAACTGAAATATTACAGTTTTTCACAATCTACCCTTAACTGGTATTTTTCATATCTAAGTAACCGAAACCAACGTGTAAAACTGTCGCCTACTTTATTATCTAATAATTTATATATTTCATCTGGTGTTCCACAAGGATCTATACTAGGTCCATTATTGTTTACGATTTATATTGCAGACCTACCCTCAGTTGTCAAATACTGTAACGTACATTCATATGCTGATGACACTCAACTAACCAAATCATTCAATCCAACAGAAATTGCCATAAGTATTGAATACATAAGTAATGATTTGGGTGCGATAAAAACATGGTGTGATGCAAATGGCCTTAAAATTAATGCTAATAAGTCATGTTATACATTTATTGGAACTCGAAATGCTATTGGTTCGGTCGAGCACACTAATACAACAATTACAATAAATGATGATGTCATACCTAGAGCTGAAGTAGTTAAAAGTCTTGGACTGATATTTGACACTCGGCTATCATGGAATGAGCATATTAGCCGCCAAATCAATAAATCATTTGGAACACTTAGATTCTTGTTTAAATTTAACAAACTATTATCTTCAGAAATCAAGCAGCGATTAGTTGAAACACTTATATATCCATTTCTCGACTATTGTGACGTAGTGTACTCTGGTAGAATAAATAAAACTTTACAAGCAAAGATTCAAAAATGCCAAAATGCGTGCATGCGGTTCATATTTTGCATCCCGAGACGTGAACATATTTTACCTTCCATAAATAATAAGAATATCCTCAATATGTACCGTAGGCGGCTACTGCATACATATTGCCTTATACATAAAATTATTACATCTGGCAAGCCGTCGTATCTGGCAGACATGTTGATCCCTCGCACCAGTATTCACAGCCACCATACAAGAAATAATTTCAAATTTAACCTTCCACTCTGCAACACACAGGCATATCAGTCGTCGTTTTCATATTTTGCTGCAAAAATATGGAGTGCCCTACCTAAGACCATGTCGAGCATATCTAAAATAGAATCTTTCCGAAATGAAGTAAAGAATTTTCTTTTGGCAGAGCAGAGATTGTGTTCAAATACTATGATGTAACTTGTATGTTTATGTTATGTATTTTGTCTACATGTTTTTATTTTTACTTATTTTTCATTCATTTTATTTTATTTTTATGTAGTTGTCTTTTCACAATTTTTGTATCATTTTATTCATACATTTATTACAATTATTTTATCAATAGATTTTGTAACTAAATCATACAGTTTATTGCACACTGTATTAATACTGTAATAACGTATGTATAAGAAATGTAAATTTAAATGTAATCGATGACACGGGTTAGGTGGCAGAACAGCCTCAGGCTGAACCTCGCCCACGTAAATAAAGAATTTGAATTTGAATTTGAACCTCCACCCGCATACATTTAGTGCCCTGGTTCTTTAAAATAAATCAGGGCGTCGTATCCGCGTAATTTTGTATAAACAAGTCGCTGGAATCCGGAATTCAAATCTAGCACCACCAGGGCTTTGTACTGCACAGTGGTAACCACTCGGCCATAGAGCCAGAAGATGCCCCAGCGAAGCGGGTTAGTTGTAGGGAAATTAAGTGACGTAGGTTGCAAGTTTAAAGAATTCTAGGAAAGTTAAGCCAAGCTGATAAACATTACCTAATTTCTAAGAGACTGTAAGAAGAGTTAGATCAAGAGGAATAACGTTACGACAATACTGCAACTCATCTGGGATACTGGAGAAGGGGTTATGCCAAGCCAGTTAACGTTACAACAATTCTGAGAACCTGTAGCAAGAGTTAGGCCAAGTGAGCTAATGCTACAACAATTGTAGGAGACTGTAGAAGGGGTTAAACGAAACAACTTAACGTTACAACGGTTCTAAGATACAGTAGAGAGAGGTTAAGTCGACTGAATCAACGTTACAACAGTTTAAGCGACAATGTGGAGGGTTAAGCGAACTGAATTAAAGTTACAACAAGTCTAAGACACAAAAGTTTAATCCAACTGATTTATGGCCGCGTGCACCAACGCCGATTATTTCCAAGTTCAGATGAAGGAGATCAATTTTAATCTACTCTAAATGAACTTGGTTTAAAGATTTGCATTGCACCAACGAAAATCCACTTTCACGAGATTCCGTTCAACTGATCCGAGATTAATTTGTAAGGCTATACCTGATTGGTTGGCAAAAACAAATTACAATCAAGAACCGCATAGAATATTGTGATGTATTCAAGTATCAACATGTAGGAGAAGAAAGTAATTCGGGCTGCAAACTTATCTGAATTTGAGAGATGTACTAATCAACCTTGTTGACGTGTGCAAGGACGCAGTAGAGTGTAAAAAAATAAGAATATTAAAAAAGAAGTGCCTTCTCCTACGGGACTTTGATGCCTTACGCAATGCATTCGATTTTGATGCTACTGACTGTACTGTGGTAATTATTTCAATTGTTCATTTCTTAATTCTTACGTATTTATATTGTCGTGTCGTGTAAATAGTCAGTAGCATGTATTTTCGTAAATTTATACAATCATATTTCCAACACCATGTAGCAATATCGTATCATTGTTCTGTTCTAATTTACCTTGCATTTGCTTGTAATATATATGAGATTTATATATGTTTTGTGTTCTGGGATAGAAAGTACAGTACTATTTAGAAACATTGCGACTTTGCACCACAGAACCACAAATTATTATTATTATTTTGGCAGTTTTTACACAGTTCTCGAATTATCAGCAATGTACACCCAACATCTGTAGCGTTTGCACGCCCTCGATATCACGTTCCGCTCTTTTTATATTCAAAAATAACCGCCTGCAGTCGAGGCATCAGTATCGTGAAGCAGGATCAGACACCAAAACGGTGGCGAATGGCCGATCAGAAGATAAACTCCTTTCGATATTCCTAGATCGCGATCAAGTGTTGAACCGTCTTCGTGCAGTGTAATTTTCGAGTTATCCTTACCCGATCCGAGTTTAAGTTTTGATCTTCGTTCGTGCACACGGCCATTAAAGTTGCATCAATTCTACGACACAATGGGAAAGTTTAAACCAACTGAATTAACGTTACAACAATTTTAAACGACAAGTTTAAGACACAATAGGATTTAAGTCAGCTGAATTATTGAGGTTACAACAGTTCTGAGAGACGGTAGGGAGGGTTAAGTGCAGCGATTTAACGTTCTATCAATAATAAAGGCACAATACTTCCAGGAGGTTATTGAAGAGTGACGTCACGTCAGAGAACGTTACAGCAATTGTAATAAAGGGTTAACAGAAGCGAGTTAACGTTCCAATTCGAACAATGCTAACAGAAGATATAAAGAATTACGCTAAACGAAATAACGTTGCAATAATTCGGGGTAACGGTAAATAGGGTTAAGCCAAGGGAATTTACAACAATTCCAATAGATTATTTAGTATTTTTATGTTAAAGGAATTGCAACCATTGGAATATGTAGAAACGTGTTCTTATTTACGAGAATTGTTCTGTTTCAGTAGAATAGGGCTTGAAGTTAGTAGTTATTAATGACAAGTAATTGAATATGTCGCGGATGAAAGTAGTTCCTGACTCCATTGTTCAGTGGTTATAGGATTGCTTAACCAAGACCCTTGGTTTTGAATCCCTAGTATGGCATTATCACGAGTTACGTAAGTCGCCGTTGCTACGTAAAGTAACGAAAATTATTCAAAGCATTATTAATTTTATGTTTTTGCTTCAGCTATGCGCGCTCGCATAGAGAGAGACAGAGAGAGAGAGAGAGAGGCAGAGAAATTTAGACCGACAAAGTAACATGGCGATATTTAGGTAATTCTTTATAAAAATTGTCTTTCCGATCACTGGTTTTTAGTGTTACCAACCTGTGGGTAATGTGGAGATTTTATCGAGTTTTGCGACCCGATAATGACACGCGTGTCACCATTAGGACACCGCTGCCCCATAATATCGTCAGCCAATCGCTTCCTCTCCGTGACACACACGCCACCAGCGGAGATGAGTTTCTGAGGCCGGATGAACGTCGCTCCCTCTCGCGTTAAATTGAACATGGTAATTTCGTATCAGGGTAGCTGCCGTGGAAGGAAACGTTACAATCCCTCTCCCCATTTCCCCTCTCGCAGAAGCTTCAGCAGCCATTCCTAAGAATAGAATGGAAAAGAGGGAGAGAACGTTACAAGATTGTAAAATATCGTACGGAGGAAAAGATTTACAATCCGGATAAAAACGGAAACAAATGGGGCCAGCTTCTCTGATGAATAGCCGTGGAAGAAAGAAGTTTGCGTTGATAACATACATTTTTGTTCTGTGCCCGGAAGGAAGAAAGGGGGAAGGAGAGAAATCACGAGGTAAAGCCAGAGTGCATCTGGGAAGAAATATGATTCTTGAAAAAGCAATGAGGTGCTATGAAATAAAGAGCGTAGATTAGTTGAAAAGAGCTCTGTGGGGAACCCGTTGCACATCTTTGCTGTCGTCTCTTGATGGATCTTGCGAGGGCGATTGTTCATGTGCTGCTTCCCTTCCGAGTTGAGATGCGTATTTTCGACTAAATTTACGTCAGGATACAGAGCACGTTGGTATATTTGTCTGCACTTACTATTCTGAAGAGGCTGCACATACATAGCGGGGAAATGTGGTTACTTCGTACGTGATCCGCAAGTCGTTGGCCCTTGAAAGGACCTTGCTGTAAATTGTTGGTCCTTAGAAGGACCGTGTTGACACAACCTTAACCAAATTTGACCAGCGCATGCACAGCCTTGCACTGCTTTTTTAAGTGCATTTCCGCCCCAAAATGCAAATGTGATCTTACCTTAAATACCTTCTAGGTTTGAGCCCGTATTCATTGTTTCGAGGAGCTCCCCGATGGCGTAGTATAACGTCGTCGCCGTGCAATAAAGGGGTCCCGGGGTTCGATGCCCGGCGGAGGCTCATAGTGGTTCGGATCCCACTTTTAGTTTTTCTGTGCATAAAGTGGATTTAGAACCAAACTCAAGCCAAACCAAATCATTGTTTCGTATTCCGTTGTATTGCTGTGATGGTAACAGAACGTGGCTGCCTCTGTAGTTGAGTGATTAGGATGCGTAACACGCAAACGTTTCATCTAAATCTCTTCTACAGAAAATAAATATTTAAAAAATAGTTAATTGCCAATAATAGTGCGAATGCAAAAAAAAGTATGATATCCATCTCCACAACTGCATCCCAATTTGAACTTGAATTATTTTGATTAATTATCTACAATTTGGTATGGTACGTTTCTCGTCACCTTTATATTACACATGATGCGAATGCAGAACCATTTATTTACGTTGGTTATTTTTTTCATCGGACATGCTTTCAGATTTTTTTAATGTATTTCATCTTTTTCTTCCTGACTGGGTTCGAATCTTGGCATGACACTCTTTGTGAGTGTCCCTTGATCAATTTCATCATCACATCCTCATCTTCACGATTAACCAAAAGAGGCAGAAGAGCGAAGTAAAATAAACCAAATCAATAACATCGGTCTTTTTTTCCTGCCATCTTTGGGTACACACGACGGTGTGGCTTGATAGACGAAATTGATGGGAAAACACAGACAATGAAACATCTTGCGTAGGTCACGACTCGAACCTGAAACTTCTGTAACGAGATCATGAGTCGACGGCTGAACGCACTTGGCTACCGAGGCAGTATTTTCAATATTGTTAGGCATGGTAGACACGTAGGATTGTTTGAAGAAAAAAGTGGTAATGCGATATGTAGGATGAAGTGGGAGTTTTTGGAGAAGAGGCAGTTTTCAACAGGACGCAGTTTTCCATAAGAAAGTGTTTTTTATGCTCACAGTAGAGCTCGAGAAGTTTGAGTCACTTCTTGATCTATGGTATCCGTTTTGCGCCCGATATTCTCCATGCAGACTCGGAACTTTTAGAACAACCCTCGTATAAAACAGCAGTGTCTTGAGAACAATGGAGGAATTTCCACAACGTCTCTTTCTTTCTCGAAAGTCACAGCATCCGAGAAAGGATCTTTTCCACGAAACATCTCAACCTCGTTCTCCTTTTCCTCCTCTTGCATTCCTTCTTCCCTTCCCATTTCCTCCCCCCCCCCTTTGCCCCTCCTCCTTGTTTCGGTGTAGATCTTTTCCTCTTTAGCGAGAAAGGATACCCTCTCCCCCTCCCTTCTCCCTTCTCCCTTCTGAAACCTCATGAGCAAAGTTTGTGAAACTTGAAGCGCGAGACAATGATGCCGAACTTTTTTTCCCCCCCTTTTCGGTCCAGATTGATTTTCAATACGTACCTTGTCTAGGGGTAACCGCGGGTACCGTCTTCACTTCCCTTAAGGGAAAGGCAACGGTAGTGTTGCCAACTGCGACGTTCAATTAGCAAAGTCTGGAGTGCGTCGCACTGGAGGGGGAAGACGGTGCTGCCCTCTTTGCGGAATTCGGAGAGAATCGGAGGTTGTGGATTTGAAATGCAAATTTAATTGCAGAGTCGGTCTCTAAGTGACTCTCGGGTTGTTTAGCGATGTCTTTCCTTTCGTCATCGGAGGAAGATTTGGAAAGTTCGTGTTTTCTTTGCTGTGATTGTGCTTCTTAAAGCATTTACCGTTTGCATGCTCAAGAACGAAGCGAACAGTTGGCAAGGAAACTGTTTCAGCCAAATTGTCTATATACTCCGGAACAATTTGAAGGAGACATTGTTCCAAATTGTAACACCAAGTAACAGCCACTCTAAGTACCCGTACAGCACAAATCTCCAAGGGATACCCATTGGATATCCACAATGTCAAGATCAGTACTATGGATATTATGAATGTCCATCGGAGAACCATTAGATATCCAGTTAGGAATATCCAATTTTGGATATCCATTGGACGTCCATGGGATATCCAAAGCAGAGTTAGATCTTGTCCAAAACTGGATATCTAAAATCATCTAATTCTAGATATCCAATACAGAGATATATCTTGTTCAAAACTGGATATCTAGAAATCAAATTCTGATATCCAATACATAGCTACATTCTGTCCAAAATTGGATATCTAAAACTCATAGAGAGGTAGATCCTGTCCAAAATTCGATATCTAAAACTCATCCAATTCTGGATATCCAATACATAGCAAGATCGTGTTCTAAACTGGATATCGAATACTTATCCAAATCTGGATATCCAGTACAGAGATAAATCTTGTCCGAAACTGGATGTTCAATAATGGATATAAATAGGTTGTGTTTCGGAAATTAGGAAATTAACATGTATATTTTTTCATACTTTATCGTGCAATTGTTCTGCTTTTATCCAAGGAACGCAATCAGTGGTGCACCGGTCAAGTCTAGAAAGGTCGGCAATGGTTAATCATACGTAAGCATTGCACAGATTTTCAACACGACATCGAACCTGGATCGTCTTCATTATGACAATACAAGCTCATCAGCTATACTCTATCCAGGGAAACTCTGGCGCGAGCGAACGAAAGCAAGTATCTGCGCCAGTAACGAATCGAGAGGTCTCGACCAGCTCGTGCGAGGGAACGTGATTTCGTGGAGAGGGAAAAGCGACTGCAGCAGCACGTACTGCTTCGCTCCGCCCACTGGATTTCTCCCCTTTTTCTGCCGTTATGCGCGGCCTTGCTCCAGATATTCTCGGGGTAGAGTTTACAGATTCTCTTTGAAGGAAAGGTTTGATGCGGAATGCTTTAAAAATTCTACCATAATTTATAGTGCCCCTTTTGCATATGCAACCCAACTTACACATGTGTGTGACGGGTTGCATAAAAACAGGCATTGGTCACAGCTACGGCATTCAAGATATGGCCTAGAACAGTTGTCCTGCAAGCTGTAAATTCGTTCTTAAAGGTTTCTGAGGTCGATTCCGGACAAAAAATTAAAATTCCTCGCTTCAAGTACATGTTTTTTTCAACGTTAAACTGTCATCATTCTAGATCAAATGGCATTGTTCACTAATTTTCATCCAGCAATATTATTCAAACTTGCAGTGTGCGAATCCTAGCGTGTGATTTAAATTTTTACAGCTGAATCTTTTAAAAAAAAATTGTTCATACTTTCATTCCAGGACAGCAAAACACTCAGTTCAAAATTATTTTTAAATTTTCGCTACCTAAAGTAGAAATTGGAAGTAGGTTTTCATTTCTGGAACATCTGCTTGGACACACTGACACGTTCTCTAAAGTTCCTTATCCTCGCCTCGACAATGGAAAATTAATATTTAGGAAGTCCAGAGCAAATATTTCTAGTTATTTGTCCGTCAACATTTGCCATTTCAGTCGCAGAGACAAGCTCCACAAACACTCCCGGCTAATTTTGCATTGTCGATTTATTCATAAGCGATTTAATGGAGCGTCATCAATAATAAGCGAACATTTGGCATTCGGTCGAACGATAATGGTTGTGATTCAATCTGAAACATCAATTGGATAATTTTCGGTAAATAATTCCTTACAGATTTGCATGTATTTCGTGCAATGAACATCAGCTGCAAAACCAATTTAGAACCTTTGTACGTTTAGGCTGTTGTTATACCTAGTAATTTAAGCTTTGTTTACGTTGCCTTCTTTGAGTAAATCGTATATTTTATGTAATTTAGGTAATCAAAATTTATTGCCAATAAATATTAAAATTACAAATTTAAGATTCACCTCAATTTCTATCTCTGCAGATTTTTGCTGGCTGCAAGAAATAGCCGTCTCATTTGTCTCGCAATCGAAGATTCTGATAGGAGATTCGACTGAGCCTTTTGAGAACGTGATGTAAAAAGTACAACGTAAATAACTATCTTGAATCCAAGGTTTATCGAAACCTTTTCTTGAATCCAAGGTTTATCGAAAACTTTTCTTGAATCCAAGGTTTATCGAAAACTTTTCTTGAATCCAAGGTTTATCGAAAACATTTCTTGAATCCAAGGTTTATCTAAACCTTATCTTGAATCCAAGGTTTATCTAAACCTTATCTTGAATCCAAGGTTTATCGAAACCTTTTACTTGAATCCAAGGTTTATCTTCGCGATTAGCCAAAAGTGGCAGAAAAGCGAAGTAAAATTAAAGAATCAAAAATTGAGGTAGGAAGTTTAGACGTGTTGTTTTGTTGTTACGGGTCTGTCCTCAATGTTGTTTTAGTTTATGTGCTTATTTCTTTATTGTGGGACGGGAGAAAATAGCCTATGTGCTAACGTGCCCATAATATACAAATCAATGAATCAAGGAGATGACCAATCGGATCCTAACGCTGGATCGCTGCATGCTCAGCCAAGACGAGCATCCCTCAGGCATGGACGCGAATGACAAAGGATAATTAACGCTAATTAATCCCGATAAGGCAGGTCTCCGATCAAACAAACCCATCCCGTGCAGCCGGAGTTTCATCCGCTCGCAGAAATCTTGGAAGACTTCGCTGAAAGTCGCCTCCAATTCCACCTTATCGATGGCCGCCAGTTTCCTCCGAAGGGCCTCGGCGGTAATGGCCAAGTGCTAGGATCTAATAGCTCGCGCTAATTCCTTGCAGAGTCCGGGTGAAAATTAAACAGAAAGAATGATGGCCGATGCTCAATCTGTGCCGATATCAGTTAATTAAATGAAGTTCTGAGGAAACTCCAAGACCCTAGTTTCGGATCTTGCTGGATCTAGGGGGTTGGTCCCTAGCTAGATGAGGGCGGAGGGGTAATTGAAAACACCGTAAGGGGCTCGAACGAGAGGGTATTAATCGTCTCTCGGTACTGTTTCGTCTCGATCGTCTCGAAAGTGGAATGGGTACATTCTGATCTCGTTAAGAGAGTGAAGGGTACGGCGTTTCGATGGATTCAGCAAAGCGGAAGACGTTTCTTCCCAGATAAGGCAAATGGGAATGGACGTAGATTTTGAAACGGAGAAAGGACTGCTGAAACACTTCTGCTGGGAACTTCCATTTGATTGATCCTCTGTGTATTGTATGGAGGCACATAGAGGAATTGAGGCAGTGCTCCAAACAATCTCTGCCATAGTAGAAGTGATGTGGTCAATACGACGTTCTTATCGCCTTTACTCCCTCCACACACACAGAAAACTAAACGCATCAAATATATTTGTTATACCAGAGACGCAGACACTAAAGGAATCTTGAGTTGCCATCGAAAGTGGCGTAACACAGCACCTAATCGATTGCTAACTCCATACTTGGTGTAGTTTGACAGCAAATTGGGTAACAGGACACCCATTCCGCATGAACACCAAAAGGCGTGTTGAAAAGATTCTCTCGGGCTATCGACCACGTGAGTTGTGGAAGAGATTCCAAACTTTCGAGAGCTAACGTCACTCTCATCTTCAGGGTAGATTGGAATCATTTCCACAACTCACCTGGTCCATATCCCGAGGGAATCTTTTCATCATTCGTGGCTAGGAAAGCTTTAAGACTTACCAAAAGGAGTGTTTTGGTGTCTCCACATTTGGTGTCAACTCAAATGCATATTATTTAGGGTCTAGATTAAGGCATCGAAGTGTGTTTTTTTGGCCTTTGCCGAGAATCAGGTGAATTTTTGTATGTCATTTCTATAAACGTAACGCCAGAATGCATCACATATGAAAGTGGAATTTCTAGGTCGAGCTGTACTTTGGGTTCCAGAATCTTCTGAACTCGATGGATTCTGCTAGAAAGATCCAGAAGGAAGCAACCAAATAGGTCCTTCGTTGTAAGGGTATCCAAAGAGACAACACTTTTGTTAAGGACAAAAAGAGTGCGAGAGAGTGAAACAGATAGTAGGCAGGGAAACATACAATTTTCAAAGATCGTCATACCGACATGAGTGTAATGTTGTGTGCAATAATATAGTGATAAAAAGATATCAAATAATACTGGGGAGCCTGAATTTTGATATTCAGTTGTATATTTTTAATGCTTAGATTTCGCTTTCGGTAATTTCCATTACCTTTTATTAAACAACGAGTACAGTATGGGTCTTTTAATGTTTGTATCGTTAAACGAGAATAATAAACGTGCCGTATACATTAGAATGTATTGCATAATTATTCATGCTGTTACCAGTTCAGCCTTCTTTAGGAAGGCCATTCCAGCGCGAGAATTAATTATTTTAAACTCAATCTTGTATAGCATATCTTATTTAGGAGTTTTGGCTTTCTTAGTCCGTTTTAGAAATAAGTTGGCTCCTGAAAAAAAAAGGGGGCTGGCGCTTAAATAATTTTGGGTCTACCCGTGGTGATAAGTTCAATCAGCCTTAGGTTCAAGATAAGTGATATACGTTGTAAATTTTACATCACTTCCCGTGAAGGCTCATCTCAGCCATATTTTAATCTCATAACACTACCTCGTAAGGAGCTTGGGCAATTTACCGTGACGTACTAATTCTGTTCCCTTAGGGAGCATCACAAAGGCTGTATTTTCAGGTTTTTACATCGTTCCAGTTTAACTGAGACGATGAAAATATGATCTCCTTTATTTACCCGAAATTCTAACGTACTTCCTCTGCTTTCGCATCATACAGCGTTTTCTGAAATCCACTCCTTTGTTACTGGCCAATGGCTTCTCTTCTAAGAAACCTCTGCAAGAGTTTGGCTTTTACTAGTACATTGCCCACTTACTGCTATTAGTACCATATGCGCTAGCTTTAGTGCTTATTCGTTAATAACTTTTTGCGTATTTGGTTTCCACATTTCATATCCCAGCGCTCCTAGAATCGGCGCCAACAACAGGAGTTAAAAACTTATAAAACAAGACGCTGATGTTAAGGACACACCATCTGCTGCTTTGAAACATATGGAACGCTGACATAAAAATAGGAAGTGTCTCCCCAATAGTTTTGCGACCTACATCCTACGGGTGTAGCCATTAAAGCAAGTCGACGATAGCGATAAGTCGAAGTTTCACTTCGAAAGTGGTTTCGGTCGGTTGGTGCGGTACTACAAAGGATGCAGCTCCTTGAACATATTGTCTGCATTCTGCAGTGACGGAAGAGTGGGGAGTCGGAGTAGAATGCTCGAATGGAAGGACACAATGGAAAAAGAGGATTGGATGAATATGGAGAGAATTGACACCTAAAGGTCTCGCGATTCAAGTTTATACGTACTAATCAGGAATTCTCGTAGGCGGTTAGCAAGGATTGGTCCAAAAACAAATCCATTTTTCAAGGTATCTGAGAGCCTCCGCGGTGGCGTAGTGGTAACGTCCCGGGTTTTATACCTAGTGGTCCGTACCCACTTTAAACTGTAGGTTCACTCCGGATTATCCTTTCTGTGCATAAAGTGGACTTAAAACAGCAATTCATATTAAAGGGATCTGAAGTGGTCGTTCTGTTCGGCATCGTGTAAACGTTCCTTAACGTATAAGCTATGAAGAATACTGCTCCTTTTATTGCATTCTCAGTGGACACTATATTCAGTACTGCTCCGTTTATGGCATTGCCAGCGGATGCTATGTTGAGTACTGCTCCGATTATTGCATTGTCAGTGGAGGCTATATTGAGTACTTCTAATTTTATTGCATTGTCAGTTGAGGCTATATTAAGTACTTCTAATTTTATTGCATTGTCAGCGGAAGCTATGTTGAGTACTGCTCCGTTTATTGCATTGTCAGTGGAGGATAAAGTTGTGTTGAGTACTGCTCCGTCCATAGCATTGTCAATGGAGGCTACATTGAGTACTTCTCATTTTATTGCATTGTCAGCGGAAGCTATGTTGAGTAAAGCTCCGTTTATAGCATTGTCAGTGGAGGCTAGTATATTGAGTACTTCTCATTTTATTGCATTGTCAGCGGAAGCTATGTTGAGTACTGCTCCGTTTATTGCATTGTCAGTGGAGGCTAAATTTGTGTTGAGTACTGCTCCGTCCATAGCATTGTCAGTGGAGGCTACATTGAGTACTTCTCATTTTATTGCATTGTCAGCGGAAGCTATGTTGAGTAAAGCTCCGTTTATAGCATTGTCAGTGGAGGCTAGTATATTGAGTACTTCTCATTTTATTGCATTGTCAGCGGAAGCTATGTTGAGTACTGCTCCGTTTATTGCATTGTCAGTGGAGGCTAAATTTGTGTTGAGTACTGCTCCGTCCATAGCATTGTCAGTGGAGGCTACATTGAGTACTTCTCATTTTATTGCATTGTCAGCGGAAGCTATGTTGAGTAAAGCTCCGTTTATAGCATTGTCAGTGGAGGCTAGTATATTGAGTACTTCTCATTTTATTGCATTGTCAGCGGAAGCTATGTTGAGTACTGCTCCGTTTATTGCATTGTCAGTGGAGGCTAAATTTGTGTTGAGTACTGCTCCGTCCATAGCATTGTCAGTGGAGGCTACATTGAGTACTTCTCATTTTATTGCATTGTCAGTGGCGGCTATGTCTAGCAGTGTTCAGTTTCTTGCATCTTCAGTGAATGGTAAGTTGAGTACTGCTCCGTTTAGGATATTGTTAGTGGAGGCTATATTGAGAACTTCTTCGTTCATGGCATCGTCAATGGAAGCTAAATGTAGTACTGCGTTTATGGCATCGTCAGCTGTAGGCTTAGCAAAACGTCACCGGCTCATGATTAATCCAACGCCTCTCTCGGCTCTTAAGCACCAACTATTGTTGCAAGATGACGTCAGACGTCTTAGAAAGTTCCCGGGTTTAGCAGCGAGCGCAAGAAATCTTCCGCGGCGGATGTCTTAAGCGAGAAGGCTTGGATTTATACATCCCCATCGTCAGCGCTCCAGGGCCGGAACAATACGGAGGGAGAGCACAGGATTTGGGGGGGGGGGGGGTAAATCAGCTACAATTCAATTCCACAATAAAGGCTAATTCGACGCCAGAGCTGTAGTCATTAGCGCAAACCTGTCGGCGTTTCGCGAACTTCGCGTGAACTTCATCGTCCCCAACAGAGACTGAGGGATGGGGGAGCTTTGTGCCGCCACCCCCTACCCTCATCCCTTCGTCAGCGACGGATCCAACTCGGCTTGCATTCTCACCACGCGCTTACTGTACAAACGTAATTGCGTTTATTATCGTCTCCAGCATTTGGGGAATCATTGGTTTTGACGGAACGTAAGCCCCAAGTAGGATCTCCCGTTTTTGCGAAAGCGGGCGGGGAACACAAAGGACCATTCCCTCCCCTTCCGCCGACAATAAACGGGATAATTGCTCAAGTCCGTGGGAAACTCTGGAAATAGCATCGGGACGAAGCTAAAAATCAACCGAGAGTAGATCTGGATGCGTTGTAAACTAGCATCAGGAGGAGGCAGCTTGTATTTCAATGGGATCATCCGAACGTGGAGAATTGAGGATGAAACGCAGCATCGGGGAGGCACGCGGGAGAGTATTTTGGGTAATGAAAGGGGCAATCCTTTTGGTCCTTTGTGCACGTGCGGGTCGGAACAAGAGTTTTATTTGCGAGCTGGATTTGCACGTGCAACTATTTGCATTATCCGCTCGACGTTGCAGTACAAGCCGGGGGGAAGCCCGTAGAATATTCCAAAGGGCATTTGCAGCGAATTGGGGAATTTCGCTTCCATTGAGTTACTGTTGTGTATTGACTTCCGGTTTGTTTGTTCCGGTTCCGGTTGTGTTTGGCTCATTTTGCGTTGTTTTTCTTCCGCCTTTGGCTAATCGCGAAGAGCGAAATAAGTGATGCTTAGATTAGGTGACAAGACACATTTTGTTATATTTATCGCCGCTTTTCTGCCGCTTTGGATTAAAAGCCACGAAAATGATTTATGACGAGATTGTGATGGGACAAGCACAATGATGCATACATGCCTTACCAGAGTTCGAGCCTTTTTAACTCTGGCTTTGTAGCGTGTTACGCTGATCCTTTGTAGTGTGTTACACTGACCACTTCACCAGGGAGCGCGACACAGGACATAAATTTTACAGACGTTTATACAGGCTGTGTATCCTGACCCGAGAGTCTAGTTTGCCTGTAAGAACGCAGTTTCCAGGGTGGAAGAGATGTTCCTGTTTATTTAGTTGTACCGTTTCTCATAGTTTTTTTTTCTTCAGGGCGTTATTTTCCTGGTTATTGTTTTTCGCTGTTTTGTTTCTTGAGCGGTTATTTTGGTCTTGAATTATGATTGTAATCTCAATATTCACACTATTGTTTCTCTTCTGGTTAGTGCTGAGTTTTGACGAGAGACTTCATTTCTTTTCACTGTTATTGGTCCTTTGTTTATTTTAGTGCTGAGCTTTGACGAGAGACTTCATTTCTTTTCACTGTTATTGGTCCTTTGTTTATTTTAGTGCTGAGTTTTGACGAGACTCTCATTTCTTTTCACTGTTATTGGTCCTCTGGTTACTTTAGTGCTGAGTTTTGATGAGACTCTCATTTCCTTTCACTGTTATTGGTCCTCTGGTTATTTTAGTGCTGAGTTTTGATGAGACTCTCATTTCCTTTCACTGTTATTGGTCCTCTGGTTATTTTAGTGCTGAGTTTTGATGAGACTCTCATTTCCTTTCACTGTTATTGGTCCTCTGGTTATTTTAGTGCTGAGTTTTGATGAGACTCTCATTTCCTTTCACTGTTATTGGTTCTCTGGTTATTTTAGTGCTGAGTTTTGATGAGACTCTCATTTCCTTTCACTGTTATTGGTCCTCTGGTTATTTTAGTGCTGAGTTTTGATGAGACTCTCATTTCCTTTCACTGTTATTGGTTCTCTGGTTATTTTAGTGCTGAGTTTTGACGAGACTCTCATTTCTTTTCACTGTTATTGGTCCTCTGGTTATTTTAGTGCTGAGTTTTGATGAGACTCTCATTTCCTTTCACTGTTATTGGTTCTCTGGTTATTTTAGTGCTGAGTTTTGATGAGACTCTCATTTCCTTTCATTGTTATTGGTCCTCTGGTTATTTTAGTGCTGAGTTTTGATGAGACTCTCATTTCCTTTCACTGTTATTGGTCCTCTGGTTATTTTAGTGCTGAGTTTTGATGAGACTCTCATTTCCTTTCACTGTTATTGGTTCTCTGGTTATTTTAGTGCTGAGTTTTGATGAGACTCTCATTTCCTTTCACTGTTATTGGTCCTCTGGTTATTTTAGTGCTGAGTTTTGATGAGACTCTCATTTCCTTTCACTGTTATTGGTCCTCTGGTTATTTTAGTGCTGAGTTTTGATGAGACTCTCATTTCCTTTCACTGTTATTGGTTCTCTGGTTATTTTAGTGCTGAGTTTTGATGAGACTCTCATTTCTTTTCACTGTTATTGGTCCTCTGGTTATTTTAGTGCTGAGTTTTGATGAGACTCTCATTTCCTTTCACTGTTATTTGTTCTCTGGTTATTTTAGTGCTGAGTTTTGATGAGACTCTCATTTCTCTTCACTGTTATTGGTCCTCTGGTTATTTTAGTGCTGAGTTTTGATGAGACTCTCATTTCCTTCCACTGTTATTGGTCCTCTGGTTATTTTAGTGCTGAGTTTTGATGAGACTCTCATTTCCTTTCACTGTTATAGGTCCTCTGGTTATTTTAGTGCTGAGTTTTGATGAGACTCTCATTTCCTTTCACTGTTATTGGTCCTCTGGTTATTTTAGTGCTGAGTTTTGATGAGACTCTCATTTCCTTTCACTGTTATTGGTTCTCTGGTTATTTTAGTGCTGAGTTTTGATGAGACTCTCATTTCTTTTCACTGTTATTGGTCCTCTGGTTATTTTAGTGCTGAGTTTTGATGAGACTCTCATTTCCTTTCACTGTTATTTGTTCTCTGGTTATTTTAGTGCTGAGTTTTGATGAGACTCTCATTTCTCTTCACTGTTATTGGTCCTCTGGTTATTTTAGTGCTGAGTTTTGATGAGACTCTCATTTCCTTCCACTGTTATTGGTCCTCTGGTTATTTTAGTGCTGAGTTTTGATGAGACTCTCATTTCCTTTCACTGTTATTGGTTCTCTGGTTATTTTAGTGCTGAGTTTTGCTGAGACTCATTTTTTTCCTCGGTTGTTTGTTCTCTTCTTGTTCTATCACTATGATTTTTTTAATCCCCGATGTTGCACTCCAGTATTTAGGGAAAGGATTGTAATTCAATATAGCCTGATGTGTGTAGAGACTGTGTTTTGTTTTTCATCTGAATCAAGACATGTATGTACTTCACGCTGTCGAACTTTCAGCTAAAATTGCATTCAAGAGATTTCGCTCCGTAGCAGCCGCCACTGAATTTTTTCATCGCATACGAACAGCGAAGTTTTACACATAAACCTGTTTTGCTCCACCCACACGGTCTAACGATTATCTCCACGGGGGTGGTGAGTGTGGGTGGGTAAGTCGATCAATCGAATTTTCATTTGCGAACAATTAGGGCGTAATCCCAATTCCACGTGGGGGAGAGCACTCTGTGCAAAATCCATGCCGCAATCCTGGTCACTTAAACAACAAAGCCTCCGACTCCTGCAAATCGCTAGGCAACAATTGACCAACAATTAATCTCTGGGGTTAATTTCGACTTCGGGGAAGTGGCATGCCGATAATTGGAGGGCCGGCATATTGTTAGGTAAACAGGATGCCCGAATTATCTCTCGTATGAGTGATTGACTCTCGCATGATCCTTAAAGAGAACGTTCGGACAATAAGGGTGGGCCAGCTCAATTTCCGGAATGGAACAATGGAGTTTGTCAGCCGTGTAAGTTATCGTGTACAGTAACCAAAGGATGCAGAAGAGAGATAACTGTCAAGACGATTGAGCCTCTGATCCGAACTTAGCATCTTATTTTGGTGGTGAGTTAGAGCAAACGATCGTGAAAAGTATTAAGTGTCCAATCAGAACTCAGCACCAAAATAAGCGGTAGAGAGACAGCCCAGAAAGGAATTGAGCGCTTTGTCCGAATCAATTTCCAAATCCCACAATTATAATAGGTATAACTATAAAGAAAATTATAATGAATGCATGTGCGGTTACAATTACATTGTAGATTTGATCATCTCCAATTTAACTCCCAGGCTGACCTAATTCTATACGAATTAGAATACTTAATGATGTTCCAACCATTCCTGACTCAGCAACAAAATGAACACAAGATTAACAATCGTGAAAAATATTAAGTGACTAATCAGAACTCAGCACCAAAATAAGCAGAAAGAAACAACCGTGAAAAGTATTAAGCGTCTATTCAGAATTCAGCACCGAAATAAGCAGATGAGAGACAACCCGGATTGAAATAGATAGTTTTATCCTAACTCAGCATCAAAATAATCAGAAGACAAAACAATCGCGAAAAGGATTAAGTATCTAATCAGAACTCAGCATCAAAATAAGCTGAACGGAAAGAACCGTGAGAAGTATTAAGCGTTTAATTATAACTCAGCACCAAAGTACAGAAGACAATACCATCTGTAAAAATAATTCAGATTCCAAGCATAATTCAGCAAAATATGGAAAGGAAAAATCCCGAAAAGGAATTGAGGCATTGGTTTCAGAACTTTCAGTCCAGTACATTAGTGCATTCCTATAGTAAACTTGGCGAGATACTCAGGTACTGGGCCATGGACAATGTTTTATGCATTGACTTTGATATCTGAGATACGAATAGTGTTAAAAATAACCTCAGTTAATTGTAACCAATTGCCCATTTTTTAAAATTTTAAAACACTGTTGATACCACATTTTTGGAACTTAGGGAACGAAACGCATACGACTGTTAGATCATCACTTGCCGTACAACGTGCCAATAAACGTACGAATTACATTGTGTGGTTTAGGAGTGGTGTGGGCAAAGGACACAATTTGTGACCACACTAAACTGCGGAAACAGATTTTGATCTGAAACTGTGTATCGCGTAACTAACTAAATATCTAACCTTCTTAAACCCGAAGGTTCATGGCTGCAGCAACACAGGCCTTCCACCTGTCCCTATCCTGATCAAGATCTAAATACTCTTTTCCATCCCTACCGATTTCCTTTAGGTCCATCTCAACGTTGTCCCTCCATCTTCGTCTTGGCCTTCCTGCAGGTCTCTTACCATCAGGTTTCCCAACAAGAATCCTGTAAACTCCTCTTTCCTCTCCCATTCGTGCCACATGGCCTGCCCACCTAAGTCTTCTTGATTTAATTATTCTAATAATGTCTGGACATGAATACAAATTATGTAGTTCTAAATTATGTAGACCTTCTCCACTCCCCTGTCTCCTCATTCCTTTTAGGTCCAAATATTTTCCTAAGCATCTTATTTTCAAATACTCTCAATTTATGTTCATCTTTCAATGTAAGGGACCAAGTTTCACATCCATATAATAGCTACTACAGGCAAAATTACTGTTTTGTATATTTTAACTTTAGTTTCTTAGATATTAAACTAGAAGACAAAAGTTTATGAAGAGAAAAGTATCGCTTAAGCAAGTATAAAGGAGTGGTCTGGTAGTAGATTCTGTAGCGGAATAACAGTATTGACTGACCTCTCTACTCTATAAAATTCGTGCGTACTTCGAGGCGAGACCGAGACGGCTGTTTATAAATCGAGACTAATCTCGTTTCATCTCGTCGTTTGCGTTGTTTTCTTGTAGTTCCCTTTTCTTGTATCTTCGGCTACTTTTCCGTTCGTTTACACCTACGTGTTCCTAAATTTCTTTTCGTTTATATTTCAATTTCCTTATACTCTTCCAGCTTATTTCGAACCGCTTTTGACGGAAGCATTTCCTTTAGCATTTTTGCTAGCATAAATGCTATGTAAATGTTTCCAAAAATCTTGTAGCAGACAACGGAAGCATTTCATGTAACATTCCGGTTAGCTCTTGGAATTGCAATGTATAATATGGGCAGCACGTCAAGTTACACCCTCTGTAGTGAGTGCACGGTGTTCACAATTAAGACAACTAAAATATTCTTCCATGCGTGTACAATAAACGCTGTAAATCATGTATTTAAGCAGCGCCATTGTTTTGTACCTAATACCGTTTTATAGGAAACGTTATTCCTCCCGGTTGAATAGTTATCGAATTTTAAAAATGTGAAGCGATACGTTGTTCACATCTCACTCGGCCGCCATTACTTCTGCACTGGTGACCTAGAGCTCGCTTCTGATTGGATATGCTACGCGAAATGCTACGGGAATAGGACCAATTATATCCTTGAGAAATGCCATGAAATATGCCATGGCAGAAGTTCTAAGAGAAATTATTTCGTCTGAAGCTGGCCATAGATTAAAACGAATTCCTTCGTCCAGACCTACGCGCGGTTTAGAAGCTCCGTGTCAGCAGAGGGGTTGCCACTCTTGACACCAGCAGATTATATCCTAATCGGTTTCACGTCCCCCACGTAAACCCTCGGTTCTGAATGTTTTACAGCATCGACTGAATCAACAGGCCAACCATGCGGAGACCTTGAACGCCCCTCCATCCTTTCCGCTCTTTAAATAATTGCTGTTTTTGATGCACTTCCGTCATACCTGTCCCCCACCTTCAACCGCCTCAAAACCTTGGCCTGCTGCATCATTGAACCCCTCATGCGACACAGTGTGTCACGAACGGTACCGATTCCGCGACTGAGAGTGTCCTGGAAGTATTGGAATATCGAGTCTCATAAAAATATTCAAAGGTCTGGAAACGTCGAGTGACGATGTGATTGTTGTGCATGCACGCGGTGCCCAAGTTGATGACCTAAAAAGTATAGATGTATGACCTATAGACTGTCCTAAAAATGGGAAAAAGTGACGTAAAAATGCAAAAAATGACCATTAAATTTGTTACTTTCAGGTTAAAAATTGAAATGAAAAGGAAATTAAACAAAATGCAATCTTGCTTTTTAAAAAAAAGCCCAATTGATACCACATGCACATTCAATTAACATATGCAACGAGGATTTCCAATGGAATCAACCGAATAAGTTTAAAACAATTTAATGAAGAAGTCGTTTTCCCCGACACAACAAAGACTGTCACCAGTTCAGCATTTCATTTGCGTTTGCTCGTAAATTGCAATCCTGTCGCAAGGCCACAAATCGGGGGATCGAGCCGGCCAGGGAATCGGGCAGCCTTGGGCAATCCATTTCTTTGGGTAATTTTCATCCAGCCACTGTCGCACGCCCAGGCAGAAGTATGGATGGGCGTAATCAACAATCATTTGATCGAGGCATTTTTCCTGCCCCAAATCTTAAATGGCATCACTTATGAACATTTTTTGAGGAACAGGATGGCAATGTTGTTGGAGGATGTGCCTCTAGCTACAAGACGTGACATGATTTATCATCATGATGACTGCCCAGCTCGATCCCCCGATCGATTTGACGCCTTGCGACTTTTACATTTGGAGCCACATGACAAGACATTGGTAAACTCGCAAGAAGAGCTCAGGGAGAGGATCTTATCAGCTGGTCAACACATCAAGGACACCATCACATCACGAGTTAAGAGACCAAATGTCCGTAAAAACCTGCGTGCCTGCATTCGTAACGGAGGTGCCCACTTTGAGCAAGACGTGTAATGGTTTTTAATTGTATTGTTCATTGATTCCATTCACATGAAGATGAATGAAGTATTATTTCTTATACACAAATGTGAATGTTAGCAACATTTGTACCTTGTTGGTTAGTAGATGTCACAAGGAAGTAATTTAAGTAATTTGTACGCTTCGTGTCATACCATTTTTGTTATTAATACGTTGCCAAATAAACTAAGAGTGCATTTTTTTATCATCACTTGTAAGTTTAGACCCACCCGTTACTTCCTTGTGATTGTTATTTGGGAAAAACTTTTTTTTAACGTACCACTTGTTTGTTAGCTATCAGAAAACGCTGAAATAAGTTCCATACAATGAGCAGTTTTTTGTCAATTCATCTTTTTGTGTGGAAAATTGTCATTTTTTTAAAAAAAACAATAGAAATTCGATTATCTCGAAAACTACTAATTTTCGGACGGGGTATCATATGGTCAAATTTATTGCAAATTGTCTCTACTTTAACCCCTTTCAGGGAATACATCTAATTACCAGTCACCCTGTATATATATAGGCCTATGATCACCTTGGTGAAAAGACTCAAGAATATTACCAAAATGAACGAAGTGACAAAATATGACGAAACAATACGCCGAATATTGCGAAAAATGACGGAAAAATGCCGAAAATCGGGAGAAATGATCTAAAACCTGAAAATTGGCAAAAAAAAAATGCAAACAAATGTACTTTAAAATTACCTTTCTTTTGGGTTCTAGAAGAAGTGTGATATTGTGTATATTTAATGGGCATCGTGTCAGAGATGTCAGAAAAAGATGACATTTCTTCAACTTCCGCTACCTAGCCGAATGAATAAACCAATGAGCCGAATCTCTCAAAGGTTAAGATGCATCTTGCAAGGGTCTCTTTTTCCCAAGGACAGGGCAAGGATTCTCACCCTTTTATTCACAAGGGGAGAAATACACACCCTTACTTACGAAGAGAATACTCACAGGGCGGTGGTATCGTCCCCAACTAGCAATTTTGTACAAAGCATCTCCCTAACTGTCTCATTGTCACCATTTTAAACAAGAGGAGCTCCCCACCCCCAATTATCCCCAAGGCACGACAAAAACTCGACGGTGGGGAGTAGAGACAGATGTAAGAGACAAGCTCACTCCAACATAGGGTGATGAGACTCATCCCAAATAGTTCGTTTCTCCAACTTTTTTAATGTAACTAAAAATAAATTGTTAAGGATATTGTGTCTTATTGTCAAGAGTCGGAAGTTTCATATTTTCATCGAAAAAGTAAAGTAACCACAAATAAAAGTTAGTTAAACAATTGAAAATACCTGTAAAATATTTAAGTTTTTGAATTGATTTTAAGCGAGCATTGTGTTTACTTTCATCGCGACAATGGGGTTGAATTGGTGAACTGTAACGACCGAAACTAACCAAGAATTCGCACCTCGAACCATTGGATTGGTAGTGCGGCACGCTAGCCATACCGCCACGAAAGCTGGCTTAATTTGTTCGAATCCGGCAAGTTTTTATCCGTCTTGCGATGAAGATCGTGTAATCGTGTGATAAAAGGGGACAAGCTCCAGCGAAGAAAACGGTTCTTAAATGTGAGGGTTATCAACACACTTTCGACTTGATATTTAAGAGTGCCGAGAGCTGGGAAAGGTTAGAAATAACTGACCTAAAACGTCACAGGGAATTTCAATGCGAGCGGGCCACGGGAAGAAGCAGTGACAGCCTCCTCTGCTCACAGCTCCGTTGGGGATAATTACGAACAAGCGACCCGTAAGGTTTGCGTCCCTGGAAATGGAAGATAGTGCCACAGTGATTGGCATGGGGGGAAGTTGCCCCCTTCCCCGGTAACCTATTTCTGACCTATTCGCACGCTGAAGCAAGCGCTAAGCTCGAAGGAACCCGAGTGGGTAAGCGAATGGGTCGAGTAATGCAATATATATTCGGTAACAGTATTGCTAACCCGCTAGAGATAAAAATGCCCAAAACTGCCATGTCAGATTTGCTACAAAGAAATGAAACTATTTGGCGGAAACAAGTTGGAGATTCGTTAACGGCACCAGTTATGTAGGATTAAGAGTCGTAAATGGTTGGTCAGTTTCTTATGCCGTGATCTTGAAAAATATTTTTGTAAAGAACTTAAAAGATGGCGTTCATAATAATCCTTCACCATATTTACGCTCGCTCTACACACACTTTCGGTCATATTCACTCATTTTCTCGCACTTTATACAAGTATCTTTCTCTGCTTTTTCCTTATTCGATCTTCTTTTGTTCATCTTCCTCTTCCCCACCTCTCTGTTTATTTCTGTCTAGCTCTTCCCCCATCTGTCTCTCTTTTCACCTTATCATTATTCCTATTCTTTTGGTTTCTTTCTGTTTCTTTCTCCCTACTTCTGCTTCCCATTTTAAGCCAGTCTCTTATTTATTTATTTCCTTTCTTTTTTGTCTCCATTTTCATTGTCCTTCACTTCTCTCACTGTTTCTTCTTTCCTTTCACGGTCATACCTTTTCCCCTGTCTGTTGTGCTCCTATTTCTTCGATTTACATGTATCTTTTTATGTGATCGGTCATTTCTTTGTTTTACTCTCTGTTTCTTTCTAACTCTTTCACTATTAACTTTTTCTCCATATTACTTCGGTTTCTATCTCCCGTTCATCTCTCTGTTTCTGTCCCTTGTCTGTTACTCATTTCCTCTTTTGGGGGTGTACCTAGCGACCCTCTGCGAAGACACCCAAAGGCCAGCTTCACTATCACGTAGTACACCCCAGCAACTACAGTTTTTCAGCCCAACGACTTTCATCCAGTACTCGTATATAATCCTGTGTGGGAATTTGTTTGGTGTGCTATCCATGTACGTTTGTGATTGTCCCTTCATTTCATCTTATTCATCCTCATCTTCGCGATTAGCCAAAAGTGGCAGAAAGGCGAAGTAAAATATACCACAACATCTCTTATTTACTCCTCTTCTTCTGTTTTTCTTTCTGTCTCTCTCTCTCCGTGTGAAATGACGTTAAAAATATTCTCATCTAGGCTATTTGTGAGGACAGAATAGTGGGCTAAAATAATTAAATTGTGGCCACTATAATTGCCCACGAGACGAGACGAGATATTGCTCTGTCTCGTAAAAATGTCGTCTCGTCTCCAAAATATTCACTTATCCGGTCTCGTCTTCAAAACGAAACGAGATGGGGAATGTCTGTCCTCCTGAGCAACGCTATTGTTACCCACGAGATGAGACGAGACTTAGATGTGTCTCGTTTCGTAAAAATGTCCCCTCGTCTCGAAAATATTCGCTTGTCAGGTCTGGTGTTTCGTCTCGAAAACGAGCGTAAACATGCAGTTTGGTCTCTTGCCTCGTCTTCAAAATATTAGCTTGTCCTGTTTTCATGATTCGTCTCGAAGATGAGACGAGACGAAACTTTGGTCTGCCTCGTCTCGAAAATATTGTTGTCAGGTCTCGTTCGAGACGAGATGGGAAATGTCTCGTCTCGTGAGGAAACTCGAGTGGCGACTGCCCTGGCTGTGGAACGAGTAAAGGGCAGCGAATTTGATCTCTTCCATTCTGCAGTTACTGTGGAGAAACTGCGAAAAACGGAGAGAATTTAGAAAGGGGAAGGTTTGTGATAGAGAACGCCGGCCAGAAGACTGACGGCGACGAAGACAGTGATGGGCGTTGTTTGAGGAGGTCCACTCCGTCCATCAGGGCGAGAAGAATCGCGGGCATCGCAGCCTGCGGGGGCAAGTGATCTGTGAAACATGGGCTTCCTGTCACCCCGAGGCCGCGGACAGGGAAATTCACTTGAATGCCGTGAATTGATGAACCCGCCCCCGTTCGTCTCTAACCGCCTCGTCGTGCAAATAAAACCTCCATAAGGTCTACGACCAGAGGGAGACTCTTTTCGAGAGCATTTTTCAATATTGGCCACTTTCCATTACACACACCGTTCCTGCCCCCGCGGATCCTCCGGGAATCCTCGCCAGTGTTGCCAACTGAAAGGAGTAAGAAGTGGCAAATCCTCGGTGAAAATTGTTCGCAATGTTTTCGCTGATAAATTTGCACAGAGTTCGGGAAATTAATCACTAGAAGTCGGAGTAGTTTTAATTTTGTCAATGAGAACGCAAATATGATCTTTAGGTGACATATTCCACTTACTTTCAATTTTCTTCTTGATCTCTCGGTAGCGAGTTTGAGAGATTGCACATTGGGAAGGAAAGATTGTGCATCTCATAGATTTGCTTTATTTTACTTCGCTTGTTGTGCCACTTTTGGCTAATTTGCGAAGATGGGGATGAGTGATGATATGATGAAATTGATGATTGGACACTCAAAAACATGCCCAGGCCAGGATTCGAACGCGGGACCCCTGGGCATCTCATAAGAGTTTGGCCACCGGTTAGGTGAGAGGAAACACCGATGGATGAAAAGGCTTAGTGGATAGGAGAGATTGCACACCGGTCAGGAGAGATTGGCCCATCGATTAGGATATATTGCGCACCGGGTAGTATATATTGGGTACTGGGTAAGAGAGATTGGGCATCAATTAGGAGAGATTTGAGCACCGGTCAAGAGCGATTGGGCATCGGGCAGGAGAGATTTGATTACCGGTCAAGAGAGATTTGGCATCGGGCAGGAGAGATTTGATTACCGGTCAAGAGAGATTGGGCACCGGGCAGGAGAGATTTGATTACCGGTCAAGAAAGATTGGGCACCGGGCAGGAGAGATTTGATTACCAGTCAAGAAAGATTGGGCACCGGGCAGGAGAGATTTGATTACCGGTCAAGAGAGATTGGGCACCGGGCAGGAGAGATTTGATTACCGGTCAAGAGAGATTGGGCACCGGGCAGGAGAGATTTGATTACCGGTCAAGAGAGATTGGGCACCGGGCAGAAGAGATTTGATTACCGGTCAAGAGAGATTGGGCACCGGCCAGGAGAGATTTGATTACCGGTCAAGAGAGATTGGGCACCGGCCAGGAGAGATTTGATTACCGGTCAAGAGAGATTGGGCACCGGCCAGGAGAGATTTGATTACCGGTCAAGAGAGATTGGGCACCGGGCAGGAGAGATTTGATTACCGGTCAAGAGAGATTGGGCACCGGCCAGGAGAGATTTGATTACCGGTCAAGAGAGATTGAACATCGGGCAGGAGAGATTTGATTACCGGTCAAGAGAGATTGGGCACCGAGCAGGAGAGATTTGATTACCGGTCAAGAAAGATTGGGCACCGGACAGGAGAGATTTGATTACCGGTCAAGAGAGATTGAACATCGGACAGGAGAGATTTGAGCACCGGTCAAGAGAGATTGGGCATCGGGCAGGAGAGATTTGAGCACCGTGTAGGAGAGATTTGGGCACCGGCTGGAATAGATTGGGCATCGGGCAGAAGAGATTTGTGCACCGGTCAAGAGAGATTGGACACATGGTAGGAGAGACTTCTCCTTGCATATGGTAGATAGCGCTCCAGAAGAAAGAGATTGTGTCCCGTGTAGTAGAGACTGCACATCGGTTAGTTGAGATTGTTAAATAAAATTATATTTTGAACGAGCGAATCAACGGATGTTTATTTCACCTTAATGCGAACCTACCAGCGATAAGAAGACATTTGTTCACCTAAGGACAAGAGAAGAGGTGCTCTCTCGAAACGTAGTGTTGCAAGCTAACAAAAAACCGTTATCACTAACATTAAGAGAGTGTTTCTTTATCCAACATTATTTATCCTAATTACGGTTACTGTAAAGCCATACCAATTGGAGTGGAACATGGACGCTCCTTCGACAAGACCACAGAAGATGCAGGAAAAAAGCAACATGAGAAAACCTCCAGAATCAGAACTTTTTCTCTCGAGTTGACAACATTGACGGAGCCGAAAATGGCTCCGGTCGGAAAATAGAAAGAGTAATGGTATGGTCCGAGGAGCGTGCATCCGCTGAAGAGACGAGAAACCGAAGGAGGGTCGGATGGTGGTGCGAGATGGCCTGGACCGGTCGCTGGACTCTAATTACACAGAGAGCTAATGGATGACTTTTGGGAATATTTTGGTCTCATTTTCGGTGGTGGGATGCCAACTGGAAATTCCCGTTATGAGATACGTCGAAAATGGAACCTTTTCGGAATCTGAAGATTATGGTGTAACATCTTCGTTGTTAATCGCTTAGGAGGATTTGACTTCGTCATTAGACCGTGCCCCTGTACTAATTGAAGCCTTAATTATTGAAACTATCTTTGATTATTGTCGATGGAATATTATATCCGCTCATCTTAAGTATTTATTTATTCATGTGTCATAAACACAAACAGTTCTCCTGTTACAATGCCAATACAATATAAATGGTAAGTAAAGAAAACATATTTCGAGAAAACGTCATATTTACACTATAAGTATTATATTGACGTATTGATGGATGGAAAAGATTGGATTAATCTTGCCCAGGATAGGAACAGACTTGTGTAGCTGCAACCATAAACCTTCGGGTTTAAGAAGGCTAGGACGTTAGTTAGTTTTTAGTTATTGGCTTATTGATAGATTGATTTTTACTTCGCTTTTTGCCACTTTTTCGCCAATCGCGAAGATGAAAATGAGTGATGATATGAAAGTGATGAAGGGACACGCATAAAGAACACCCATGCCCAGGTTGGGATTCGAACCCGAGACTCCTGGCGTCGTATCGAGGTGCGGTAACCAGTTCGCTATTATCCTGTCATACACACGATTATCACACGTACTACTCGTATTATACAAAGTACATGTCGAATACTGAGTAAGAGGTGAAGTTCCCCTTGCACATTGCACCATGCCTTGAGGCATATACATATAGGGGGATGTGGGGGGGGGGGAGGTAGGGCCCACCCATTCTTCGATCTCGGCCCTTTTGGAGGTGATGGGATCAGCATCCCGCTCCGGTCAACTTTAGGCGCCGCCAACAGTGGCCGAAATGCGACCTAAAAGTGGAAGTACAAACGTTAACGCAGCTTCTCGTCCACAAGGAGCTGTCACACCACAAAGTTTGACTGTGTACAGTGTGTCATATCTCAGCACCAATTGAGGATTAGAAGTGGTAAACGTTGTAAGTGCCAAAATCGCATCGTTCCGCACATCAGCCCGTAAGAACGTTCACACTACTGGCCTCTTTACACGCCCTTTGAACTACTTAGAGGGCTACCAGCCACATTTCACCTTTACCACATTATAAAGCATGGCACATTATACAGTTTAATGTGGAAAACAGTGTTTGAATTATTGTAGCACTTACAGCGTTTAACAATTTTAGTCTTCAATTCATAAGAGACTTGTTGAGAAAGAAATGTGAAATTCCGAAGAGTGTAGAATAGAAGCTGTGGGTTCGGGTCGACATTTGAAATAGGATGCCTCATTTCTTCATTGTCCCGTGTGTATACAAGTTATTGACACCTCATTATTCTTTTTCCAGTAGCTGTCCAATTCACATTTCACAATCGTCCCGCAAGAGTACGAAAATTGGGCACAATTCTTTAAAATGTTATCGGTGTGGACACTCGAAAACTTCGTTCAACCACGTGCTCCATGAAATCACGTGCCCTGCTGTGAAAGGTTCGGTTATCTGCGGCAGATGCTTTGTTGTTCCGCGAGAGGAAAATAGTTCCGTCTTTACGATCAAGATTCTTCCGAGGGGACTGACCGATTTCCACGACAACGGGTGGGGAATTCAATCTCTTCGTCATTCCACCCATAACCCGTCCTCCCACTTGTGTATCTGGACATACAGAGAAAAAGGATGGAGCGACGATTTTCCAGAAAACCAATTGACACGTGGACTCTTCCCCCTTCTTCTTTCTCGCTCTGCTCTGAACATCTATTGTGTTCGAAGAATTGTCTTTCGACGGTGTCTCCATCTGTCGATTCTGAGAAAAGACCAGGAAGTTTATTTCGCCCCTTCCCTAAAGGTGTCGAGTTCATTTCACATTCTGCTGCTGCTGCGGAGATGTCAAAGGAATCTCGTGTTCGATTCTCGCGCCTAGTGCGTGTGCGATACCGCTTTAAACTATAGATGAAGTCTCACTTAAAGAGAGCAACATAGCAGCACCGCTAAGCCTTGTTTCCATGACAGTAAAACCACTACATACGCTGACCAAGGCAGGCTATATTTTTAGTTTGGTTTCAAGTCTGAGGAAAGAGGGTTGAAACTAGGGATATCGAAATTCGGATAAAATTTTATCCGGATATCGGATAATTTTCTATCTGGATTTAAAATATCCGAACATACGGATTATCCTGATTTCCTGCATTTAGAATATCCAAAATGTCCGAATATCCGATGTGTGCATTATCCGGACAGTTTTATGGTTTATCCGTTTTAAGGGCTATCCACATATTCTTTTATTCGCCATGTTCGTGTTTTACTGTACGGATTTTCTACAAATCCTTCATAAATTCTGCACTATCTGGATATCCGTACTATCCGCATATATTGGATTTATCCGAATTATCCGTTACATCCGAAAAGGATATCCAATAATTTGAAATCGAATATACGTTATCCGAATCTTTTGGCCATCGCTAGTTGAAACGCTACGTTGTTAAGTGTGGTTTATATATATATATATATATATATATATATATATATATATATAGGCTGCTGCCTTGGTCAGCATATGTAGTGTTTGTTTGATTTGTTTTGTGTTATTTAACGTCGATTTTCTGCCACTTTTGGATAATCGCCAGGATGATGTGATGAAATTAATGTAGGGACAGCCACAATGAACACCCATTCTCAGCCCGGGATTCGAACTCAGAACCCCCTTGCGTCATATTAAACGAAGTGGTTGATCGAATGCACTTCCCAAAATGTGCCAAGTTGATGCTTCCTTATTCGCTAGGTATTTCCAAGTTCCCGTTTAACCCTTACAGTAATATCTGCGTTCGTTTCCCGGCATACACATTGACTTTCATCTGTGTTTTCCTCATCATTAGCTCCTTCTAATTATCATATATACCTCATCGTTGCCACTTTCATAACTAGATAGAAAAGTACCATGAAATAAGCAAAATACAAATACATTAATTAGTGCAAGGAGTTGGCAACACTGTAGTTCGACTCTCCTCAAATACCTTACAATTTCATTGTGCATAAAATAAACGAAATTGTAAGTCTCTCGGAAATTATGAATAAGGAAGGCTCTGGATAGCATAGGAGGTTTTCCCGATAGCATAGGAGCTAACGATGTTGCCTTGTAACCAAAGGGTACTGGGTTTGGTCTCCGATGGAGTTACCTTGCACTTGGTTCTAGTCACGCTTAACCTGTAGATCTATTCCCGATTAGCCGATCTAATCATAAAATGGAATTATATTTTTGAGAGCAGATTGAATAATTGCTGTAATCCCAAGTAATTCCTCCCCTTCGTTCCTGTGACAATTTTCATACACACAGCTGAATTGACGGCGAATGTTGACATTCTTGGTTATTTTGTTTCGGATTTGGCAACACTGTTTCTCGCCTCGGAATCCCGTCTGCACGCCGGACATCGGAGTCCCAAGAGACTAATTTGAATGCCTGGAATTCCCTGACCGTGCAGAAGAAACGAAAGGAACGGGTCGGAAGCTGCTCATTTTCTGCTCCTTTCTCGAAAGTCTTCGTTGTGTTGCGATCTAACAATGAAACAAGATCAGTCAGGATTTTTGTTCTGTGACCTCCCAAGAAAGGCACGCAAAGCGGCTTGTTATGTAAAGCGGTAGAGAATACCTCGAAGATAAGCCACTAGTGGGAACGTATATCAATACTGCTTATTTTTTATACGAGGGTCTTTCGAAAAGTAGGATCAGAGTTGCTTAGTATGATGCGCAGTATTCATACAGCTCTTCAAGTGAGACAGCGCATGCGCACTAAAGTTTTCCCCTTGTATCTTGATATTCACGTGCACATTTGCACACTTTTGTATCTTAATGTTGGATTGTTTGGCCGTAATGTGAGAAGAATATGGATATATGTTATTGCAAACTCATGTTTTTTATCTCCTGTAATCTCAGCTATTTAACCTCGAAGGTCACAGGTTCTATTCGACTTTAGTTTTTTAAGTCTCCTCTAATACGGACTGGACCTACAGTTTAAAGTGGTATCCGAATCACTGTGCAATGTGCTCCACTGGGTATCGAACCCGAGACCCCTTGATGACAAGGCAACGACGTTACCACTACTGCATCGGGGAGGCCTCACCCTGATTCAGTTCCTTCGGTCGAGAACTTCTTGACGGAGCTTCGTGGTTTTCTTCCACCACACCAAGTGAACTGTGGGATTAAACCTTAAACGAAGGCCACGCGTGCTTGCTTTAATCTCACTGTACCTGGGTTATGATGCATTGACTATCGTGATGATACATACCTAAAATACGTATATTTCTAACTGGATCAACTCTTCTTTTAAAACGAATGTGGATTGTAAAAGGGGCGAAGAAATGTATGCGGCTCGTAAAAGTCACACAGATTGCTACTGGCTGAAATTATTATTAAAAGTTATTTCGCATGAAGTGTAGCGTCAAGTTATTCCTCATGTACTGTAGCAGTGGTGTACCGCTTGATATCAAAGGCCTTGAATCTGCGGTTAAGAAAGGAGCGTTTGATAGTGCGTGCTTCAACATTGGCGAGGAACAGGAGGAGGGATGTGGCCGAGAGCTAAGCTTTAAGTATTTTCCTTCGAGGCGAACACACCTCAGTGGTTCTCTGGAGTCCCTTTGATCTGCCGGAAACACAAGACTTTCGGGAAGTACAGAAAACGCTCGGTTAAAAAAAAAAGGACCTGCGCGGGGCTTCAGATTAATTAGTTGGAGTCTTGAGTTACGGTTTGTCTCGTCCGATGGTTGCTGTGGTTCTGCTACGGAGTGCATCCAGCCGAAGTTCTTTGGGTGAACGAACTCCCCGTGACTTGGGTTTTGTTTTGGGAGGATAAGTTTCGGCAATGAGCTCATGGTTGGTGCGGTTTGATAGAGAGCCAGGGTTTTGGGGCGACGCGGGGAATGGGAAAGGGTATCAAGAGGTAACGAGAGATTGCGTCGTGGAACGGAAATTCCTCCGGCGCTGTTTTGTTGTTTTTCTCGGTCACTTTCTCTGATTGTCCTCATTGTCTTGTACAGCCAGCAACAAAAGTGGTTTCAATTCAGAAACAGAAAAACATACGCAATCTACGTATGGAGACACTTCAGAACTGCGTCATCGACCTGCGTGGAGCTTCATCCAATCTGTAACAAGTCCGAGCTGTACAGGGGGTGATTCATTTTTTCCCATCCAAATGACGTCATAGACTGCAGGTGTCTTCGACGCTGCAAAATCGTGTGTCTCGGTATTACAAGTGTCTTAACATTAATGTCGTGACCGTATAGAGGAATGGCTTACGATGTAAGGATTCTGATCAAAATAACCTCATGTGTGTGTAAAAAAAAAAATACTCGGCTTGTGGGAGAACACTGAAATTTTAATCACATTAAGTGTTGACAAAAGTATCTGTGGCACAAAAATTGAGGCATTTTCTTTATGAACGTGAAATTGCAGCACCTATTAATTAATCCAAATCACCGAACTGATGTATATTTATCAATATTGTTTTTCTTTCATTTTTAGCGAGAAATAAAAGGCACACCCTTCCAGTAGCCAATACTTACTTTGTCGACGTCACTTGCCGAATAGAAATTTTCCAGCCTGTAGTAAGCAAAATAATCCATGTTATATGTTATATGTTAGTTATAGTAGTGGGTTAAGAAAATTATTTATTGGACTTTTATTCTTATGATTAATAAGTACAATCTACCAAGGTTTTTTTCCCACATTCTCTCATTAACATGACTGTTGTGTATTTGGAACACACGCAGATCTCACACAAGGTGTCGAATACATTATAAATGATATGCACGCATAAATCAACATTATTTAATTGATCAGAAAATTCCATTCAACAAACTATAATGAACGCCATTTATACAAGACAAGACACAATCTGTTTTTAACAACATCTTGACAACTTCAAAGGTTTTATAAACCATACAGACTATTAACGCAATAAGCGTCACACATACGACATTCCCCCGCGTCGATGAAATTTTGCATTAGCAAAATTTTGGTTTTATTTGTTTTACTTCTTTTAACCATAATCACTCAAATCCAATCTGTCAGGTGGTTTTCTTTGCCTCTGACTTCTCCTTAACACTCTTGACTCTGCTGCTTCACGTCTATCTAAATCTATGTTCCCTCTTGCGGCTTCTTCCACCACTTCATGATTGTCTCCTCTCTCGTAATCCTTAAACGTATCATTAGCATCTAAATATCTTCCTTCGTGGACTTCTGAAGATGCGTCATTATTCATATCGCCTGTTTCATCACTAGCATTATGATATCCTCTTTCATTTTCTATCACACTTCTCCATTTTATTTGGTTCCCATGCACTAACTTAACATCTTTACCAACTTTAATATACCAAGTATATGTCCCTGCTCTCAGGACAACTTCACCTTGCACATAGGATGCACCACAGGAATCTCGGTTGGCAAGTTTCACCCAAACTTTGATACCTCCTCTGGTATCCTCACGTTTGTTTTTATCAGGAATATTCTGTACTCGATCTATATCATCTTTCGGTCTCTGCTCAAATGCATACATCATTTCAGCAGGAGATTTCAAATTAACGGTGTTTGGAGCCATTCGGATACTACGTAGCACATCTAGCAAAGCATTATTTAAATCAAAATGCTTGTCATCTCTTCTAGTTTCGTACAATTTACATCTCAGAGCACTTTTTATAATTTGTACGTGTCTCTCAGCTTGTCCATTACTAGCCGGATGATAAGCTGGTGAATGCATTAAAGCAGTCCTTTGATCTTCACAATATTTCTTGAATTCTGCAGATTGGAAGGGAGGACCATTATCCGTAACTAAGGTGTATGGCTGGTTATACCTTGAACTTAGTCTCGACATAAATCCTTTTACATCCCTGAATGATGTAGAAGATACAACCTCACATTCTGGCCATTTAGTAAATGCGTCAACAACGAGAAGCAACACTTTTCCTTGAAAATAGAAGAAATCCATGTGTGCTCTCTCCCACGGCTTAGTTACTTCCTTCCAATTATAGTATTCTTTCTTTTTGGTGTCGGGTTTTACAGCATTACAAACGTTACACGATTTTACGTGATCCTCAATACATTTGTCTATGCCAGGCCACCAATATCTTTCACGCAATAGTAACTTCATTTTTACTATGCCATTGTGATTCTCATGAGCTTTCTCCAAAACTTGCTGCCTCATTGAATTAGGTACAATAACTCTAGAACTCCACAGCAATATATCTTCTTCACATTGTAGTTCATTTCTTCTTCTTCTCAGCGCTTCGAATTCACTTGCATCTATATTTGGATCCTTAATCTTAGATTCTGACCAACCTTCCATAACGTACCTTTTGACCTGTTTCAACATCACATCTTGTTCTTGCAAAGTTCGGAAGACATCTTTCAGACGATCCGTGAGTTTGATTGCATTTACAAACTGAATCCCGTCGATATCAACTGTTTCCCCTTGCAACGGCAACCTCGACAACAGATCCGCTACTTCAACATTCTTCTTGTACACAATTTCATATTCATAATTAGCCAAGAACAAACACCAACGTTGAATCCTGGATGAAGCCATAATGGGTATAGCCTTTCCATGTTGAAGTAGTTGTTTTGCGGGTAGTGAATCAGTCCATATTTGAAATTGCTTTCCATAAATATATTTTCTAAATCTCTTCACGGCAAATATAATTGAAAGAGCTTCCTTTTCATGATGAGGGTAAGCCATTTCATGTTGCGAAAGAGTAGTAGATGCACATTCTATTGTTTTCATTTCTCCATTAATTCTATGGCACATCTGAGCTCCTAGTCCATAGCTCGAAGCGTCACATATGATTACTGTATCCTTGCTAGGATCAAACGGAGTTAAAGTTTCGGATGACTTCAGTGCTTCTTTAACCTTTTTGTACTGACTTTCACAGTCGTCACTCCAATTCCAATGCACATTCTTCTTTAATAAATTGTACAAGGCTGGAATCAGTATAGCCATATTTGGAATGCGCCTTCGAAAAAAATTAATGCCTCCCAAAAACGACTTCAATTCCTTCACGTCATGCGGACGTGGACAATTAAGCAATGCTTCAATCTTGCACTGGCAAGGTTTAATTCCTTCCGCAGAAAGTTCATATCCTAAGTATTGAATGGATGATTTAAAGAACTTGCACTTTTCCAAATTAACCTTCACGTTATATTGTGTTAACCTGTGCATAACCTCAATACATCTGCTAACCGTTTCATTCAGTCCAGATCCACAAATTAGAATATCGTCTTGATATGGAATTACATAATGCAGACCTTGCAATATCTGTTCAATTACTCTCTGAAATATTTGAGACGAAATTTTAACTCCAAACGGCAATCTTGTGTGTTGTAATAATCCCCATGGCGTGTTCATTACAAGCAACCTTTTTGCTTTTTCACTTAAAGCTATTTGCCAATAAGCTTTTTGTAAATCCAAACTAACAAATACGGCATTTCCTCTAACTTTCTGGAAAATATCCTCTAACAGTGGTAGGGGATAAGAAGCATTTTCTACATATTTGTTCAATGTACTTTTTAGATCGCAACAAATGCGCAAATCTCCATTTTTCTTTTTAATGACAACCATCGGACTGGCCCATTCACTAGTGTCAACTCTTTCATAAATGCCATTTTCTACCAATTTATCCAATTCTGATTTTACTTTATCTTTAATTCCATAAGGTACATTGTAAAATCTCTTAAAAATTGGAGTTGCGTCCGGTTTTAATGGAATATCAGCTCTAAAATCCTTCATAGGCAAGCTTAAATCGCCATCAAATGTAGAATAACTTCCTTTAGAATATCAACGATCCCTTGAATATCATTAGTTTTTATACAACTGTCACATTTATTTAATATATGCATGAAATTACGAACATCAGAGTTCATTGCATTATTTCCTGTGACATTGTGTGCAATAATATCAAACTGCGGAGAACAAGTTTCCCTTGCACAAATTTCAGTCAACTCACAATGTAACTTGGGGATCATAATTTGAATCCAACTTCTTCCTAAAAGTGGATATTCTAAATGACAGTTAATTATGTACAAATCTAGACGATATAACTGATTTCTCCACGCAACATTCACATTAACCTTTCCCAGTAAAGGTATCACATTATTACCAGCACCTTTCAATGTACAGTTAGGTTCAGACATTTGTACGTTCTGCAGAAACTTTTGATAAATATCTTTACTAGCAACAGATGCATAGGATCCAGTGTCAATCTCAAACTTGGATTCATGACCATTTACACTAATTTCTACTAAATATGAGCGCTGGTTAATGTTGGAATCTAGTTCCCTTGTACACACTTTTATATCATTTTCCGAATCGTTGATCACATGTTGTGACGATTGAAGTTTGGATGCCTGATCCACGATTTCTCCTTTATCAACTTTTTATCAACTTTACTATTAAAGTTCATTTGTGCACCATTAGAATGCGTAAAAATAGTGGCAACAAACAAATCTTGACTGGCAGCTGTGTTTGTTGGGTTAGCTTCAGATTTAGGTGCGAATTCTAACTCAGTTGTATGAGCAACAAATTTGTTATTGAGTTCATAATTTGTGGATTTTCTTCGTTCAATGTTAATCCTTTTATAACATTTCAAATAATTATGGCCTTGCTTCCCACAGAACGAACAGTAACTTCCTCCATAATGCCCTTGCACTTTGGACTTTGATTCATATGATTTTGAATTATTACCTTGACCATTAAGATAACTTTGCTGATTGCTAAATTTGGAATCATTCTCATTTTTACGTGAAACGTTATTAGCTTCATGAAATCTTCTGTCATTGCCCTTGCACTTAATATTCATTGTGCCATGTACGTTCACTTCTCGGTAATAATCCTTCATATCACACTCGAGTTTCTCCATTTGTTTAGCTAACTCAAAAGCTTTCTGGAATTCCATGATATTTTCTGCTATTATTTTCTTCCTAATAACGTCAGACTTTAAACCGCTCACGAACGTGTCAAACAATGCAATAGGTAAAAACTCACCATATCCACATGCTTCACCTATCTTTCGGAGCCTTCTTGTAAAATCTTCAACCTTCTCCACATCCAATTGTGTACATTTTCTTAGTTTTAGGCGTTGCACTATATAATTACTACTTGGATTGTAATAAGAAATGAGCCTATCAGAAATTTCCTTGAACGATTTCTTCTCTGGTAATATTGGAGAGAACAACTCGCGTAACACTTCATAAGGTTTGGGGCCAATTACAGATATCAATCTAGGAACTTTGCTTTCCTCAGATATGTTAAAAACTCGGCAATAATTATCATATCTTTCCAAATAAGAGTTAATGGTTCCTTCATCTGGATCATATTTGTCAAATCCTGGCACATACGACATCATGCCTACAGCAACGATTAAATCCAATTAATCATAGACAAAGCTCACCTAAATCTGTACTACGCCCTTAAATATTTTTCTCGTCGCCATTTAATACATCTGTTGTGTATTTGGAACACACGCAGATCTCACACAAGGTGTCGAATACATTATAAATGATATGCACGCATAAATCAACATTATTTAATTGATCACAAAATTCCATTCAACAAACTATAATGAACGCCATTTATACAAGACAAGACGCAATCTGTTTTTAACAACATCTTGACAACTTCAAAGGTTTTATAAACCATACAGACTATTAACGCAATAAGCGTCACACATACGACAATGACAACTTTCATTCTGTTGTTGATTGATTGGATTTGTTTTACTTAACTTTTCTGCCACTTTCGGCTAATCGCGACGATGAGGATGAGTGATTTTATTAGCCCTCGAATTTTTAGGTTCTAAAAATTGTGCTTTTAGGTTCCTAACATAGGCTATAAAAATCCTGAAATAGGTCCTAAAAATCTTAAGTTAGGCTCGCAAAATCCTGAAGTAGGTTCAAGGAAACTTAAAATAGTTCAAAATTCCTGAAAAATTCTGATTACCTATATCCTTAAATACGCACTATATTGCACAACGTTATGTGTGTTGCCTAACCCTACGGCGATGGCAGAACTTACCATTGGAAATTTGCTATTAAGATCCACTCTTCACAGTATAGTTAGGCAACAAACTTTTTTCATGTTATTCAGTCAAACTCCGCAATTTTGTCTGAGTGGATGATCTTATATGGTGAAAATAATATTTCAACGAAAACATAGTCAGTGGTGTAAACTTCAACGCTGAAATGTTAGTTTGCAAGGCGTGAATGCCACAAAGCACCGAAGTGACTCGAAAGTGAGGAAGACCACACATATCAGACCACTTTGGATTGTACAGGTAACAGTTACACGAGACATTGTTTAGAGCTTTTAAAAATTACCATGGACTTGGAGGAAGGGAAATCGACAGAGAGTACATTTCGAATACGTTCGTCATTGAATTTTTTCGTGACCAAACAAAGCAAATGTTTCTGTGTGACATAAAAATCCTGTAAAACCTTAAAAAAAATATTTAAAAACCTAAAAAAAGGCTTGATTTAGGCGCATAAACCTAAATTAGGTTCTAACAAGCCAAATAGGTTTTTTTAGGCACTATAAAACTTCATCAGTTGTTGCGTTTTTTAACGAAACTCTGACATAACTTATTATTTCTTACATACCTGTAAAGGAAAAAATAGGTTGAAAACCTAAAATCCGACGTCTAGTGATGATACAATGTAATTGATGAAGAGACGCTCACAAGGAACACTCATGCTGGGATTCGAGCCAGTAACCCCTGGCGTCGTAGCATCTGTGCTAAGCATTTCGTTCACAGAGGTCGCGAAGGTCGCCTGATACTGTTGTGGAAGCAGATCCTGCTGTAGTTGGAAGTTTATTAAAGGGGTTTCAGTTTTCTTAAAAAAAAATATTTTGTGTAAGTACTACTAACATTTCTCAATCTACTATTTCCGTACTGTGAATAAATTACTACAAATAACGATTTGCTTTAACTTTTGTCACGTGCCAGTTCCGACGACACAATGAAAAATGCAACGAAGAAATGTTTCCCGAAAGCGACGATAGATGGCAGCATGTCATATAAAGAAAAGCAGAGTTCATTGTAGAAACTAGGAGCGGAGAAAAGCGATTATATATATTATAGTAAATGCAAAATACATAAAGGAATGGTATAAAAATTATAGGAGGAGTAAATAAAATGTTGTATATAGCCAATTAAGATAATTAATAATATGTTCGTATATGAAATAATTAGGAAAGTTAATAAGTGAAGAAATGAATTCAGAAATGTATCTCTCCTTTTTGATCCTAGTGATCAAAATTTGATTTAATACCTCTGACGAGGAGAACATCGTCAGCTTTTGTATTTGTCCGTCCCTCGGTGGCGCTGTGTCCAAATTAGACGCCCCGAAGCACTTACGGTTGCGCTTCTTATTAGACGCACTGGGCCATAGGCAGCGCTTGCTGTTAGCGATCCTGGGCTATTCCCCTTTTGGTCGTTACATAGGAGGTGGCGCTACTGTCAGTTTAGTCGACCCTACTCTTTCTATAAATATAGCTTGTGTCGTTTGTATAATGCCAAAGAAGCGGGGAAAACGAGCGGATATAAGTAATAAATAAGATTACGCTTTAAAAGGAAAGATAATAAATTAGAAGAAAGAAAAGAAGAATAAGCATTTTCCAAAAATAGAAAGAAGAAAAGAAGAAGAAGCCTTTTCCCTAATCAAAGATAGAAAAGAAGAAGAAGCCTTTTACCAAAATAGAAGGAAGAAAAGAAGAAGCCTTTTCACTAATCAACGATAGAAAAGAAGAAGAAGCCCTTTCCCAAAATAGAAGGAAGTAAGAAGAAGCCTTTTCCCCAAAATTGTGAGAAGAAAAGAAGAAGAAGAAGATTTCCTTTCAATTATACATATATTTATAAGAATAATATAACCGACGTAAATTTGGAATCAGTATATATATATATATATATATTTCAATGTATATACAAGCTTCGTTATATATTTTCTCTGTATTGTGTACAGTTTTCAGAATATAGATCCGCATTTAACTATATCCTCTTGGCTATAAAACGCTTTCCTATTTGGAGTTCTCGAATAAAGAACCTATCCCCTGAGATTAAGATATCTTTAGCCGTGGTATAAGTTTATTTTAAGAAGTGCACTAGAGGGACATTGCACTTTCCGGTTAGCGCAATTTTCATGTCGTTATGGATGTACACTCCTGTTCAGACAAAGTGGCACATACCTCAACTGTCCAACCGCTTTTTGTGAACAGGAGTGTAAAACGTAAAGTAAAGTGCTCCCCTGTGCTTAGCACCACGCCATGAAGGCGTATAGGTGGTGTGGGGGTAACGCCCCACACTTTCTTGATCCGGTCATGAGTGGGGATGATGTGATCAGCATCATGCCCCTGACCACCTTTACCCCCAGGGTTTCCCCCAGGTACCCATGTTATTCGACGCTGGGTGGGCGCCGGGGCCGCTTCCAACGTTAGAAAAGTTCCCGGATTTGAACCGGCCGGTGATCGAACCCGGGACCGGTAGTCAGACGCGTTACCGACTGAGCCACCGCGGCCAGGAGTGTACAAAAAAAAGTATTCTAATCATCTTGGCCTTAAATGTTAATAGCTATTGCTTTAGAAGACCCTTACTTGCATTCAATTAACCTATTATAAAGATGTTATCTGTACGCATGAATGTTTGAAAAGTTTGCCAATAAACCGTGGAAGTGAGAGGAGAATGACGTCAACGTCTAAGCCAGTTGCTACTGCTCAGCCTCGTCAGAGCTTACCCAGAAAGATGCACCTCGTCAACTCTAGCACTTTACGTTATTTTCAATCCTCCCCGTTCTGTAATCCAAGGGATATATAGATCAGAAGGTTGCATTTTACATTAATTGACGTAAAACAAGATGATGGAGCTATTAGGCTTCTTGTAGGCCGTAGTGTGCGGTCGGGAAAACGTCATTAGCCTCTGGATGTTGTCAGAGGGAAATTCAGTCAAGATGGAGAAAAACAAGAACAAAGTACCAGGGTTGTTAGAAGGATCATTAAGAGTATGTAACCCTCCCCCCACTCCCTTTCAGACTCGTGTGTCGGAGTTTGTTGTTTCAGAAAGAAAATTTGAAGTTCCTCGAGAATCTAAAATTAGTTCGGGTCAAAAGAGAAAACCAAACACGGCTCATTTGCATGTTAACGACTCCATGTTGCTCTCCGGCTCTCGTCTTAATGCTGTTACAGTGATAACTTTCGGTAAGAAAGTTGGAGAGGATGCTGTGGGGGGGGAGAGCATGTTGCGTGGGAGATGAATCACGGGTGATGTTAAACGCATCTCTCTGCCTCTTCCGACCGTCTCTCCCTTTTGGGGAATTGGTAAGTTGCTTAGCTACTTGCCATGCTTCTCTTTTCTTCTGTTTGTGAGAGGAATTTCAGTCGGAAAAATCCAACCCAAACTTCAATTTTTGTTTTAATTATACGTACTAAGGACATTTTTGTTGAGATTCTTGTCAAACGAGGAAAATTTTTGTTGAAATTCTTTTGAAACGGGGAAATTTTTGTTGATATTCTATTGAAACCGGGAAATTTTTGTTGACATTCTATTGAAGCGGGGAAAATTGTTGTTGAAAATCTAGGGGAAGTCGGGGGAATATGAGCATAGTTAAAGGTTTTTCATTTTTAAAAAAAACCAACTAAAAATCCATATTTGTTACAGTTTTAAACGCTTCTCCGTTTGATTCCTCAGCTTGTTTTCTACTTGAACCCAAAATAGTTAAAAGAAGAGACAGATAGTTTCTTGCAAAAACAATATTTTACAAAATAATGTGAAATTGCCCATATTACCCCAGACACGGGGTAATATGGGCCACTGCAAATAAAGCTGGATATATCAAAATGTTGACATTTTTTTCTTAGTTCACCGGGTAGTTATTACCATTTATACTCTACACAAGCACAATCCACCACAAAAGGAATGTCTCCATCATCACCACCCAAAAAATCATTTGCAGTTTTTACATACAAAGGTGACTGCATCTTCCTCAATGTTTACACCGTCCTCATGTAACCACTCGCTGCTATTCTCACACCTTAACAATTTTTCTCCATTGAAGTCATTGTTTCCTCCCCAAACACATACAATCGTCAGCATTTAAAGAATGAATACATCATTCATTAATTTATTCATTGTTATTTGTTTATTTACTTATTTGTTTATAATATTGTTAAATTACATTCATTTCCTTAATTTAAATGTTTTAAAAGACCAAAATAATTAATCTATTAATCTAATTTTGGAATATTGTACAGTCGAAAATAGTTGCTCATATTTCCCCATTTCTGCTCATATTACCCCGAATACCTCTGCTCATATTTCCCCAGACGCAATGATTAGAATTACCAGCTCCTGTGCCACAATGCTTACATGCAACTAAACAGTTTCATTCTGAATAGAAAGCCTAATCACTACTTTTTCAAATGACTATTATGGCATTTTGTCAGACTAACAACTTACATGTTATTTTAGCCTATACAAATATTCCTAAGTAACTAACATTTTGACAAAAACTTTTCACAGACTTACATTAAAATGACTTTGACACGACAAAGACTGTCGCTAGGCTCACGACATTTAGTGGGGCACTGGTAGAGGCTTCAACGAAGTGCTGCCAACTGTCGGTCTCGGAAACGCGATTCTCCTCTTGGCGTTGTGCGCGATAATGCTTCAACATGCTCATATTCCCCCGACTTCCCCTATTGGAACCGAGAAAATTATTGTTCAAATTTTATTGAAGCCGGGGAGTTTTTATTTCAATTCCATTGAAGCAGGGAAATTTGTGTTAAAATTAGAATTTATTTATTTGCCATCTACACAGAAAAGATATCTCCAATTACAGAGGCATTAATAGAACATAAATAATGTAAATATGAATATAAGTGAGATTAAATAGCATGCATACATATTACATAGAAATAACTATGACATAAGTATACTTAGCCTATATAATGTCGAGTAATGACGTGCTCACATAATATATATATATATATATATATATATATATATGTGTGTGTGTGTGTGTGTGTGTGTGTGTGTGTGTGTGTGTGTGTGTATATATATATATATTAATTATCCATAAATCAACAACCGATATTATCATTAGAGAATATATCCATAAGTTCATCCACATACATATATTTACATTATACATACACACACACATACGTATGTGGATATAGGGATACATATACAATATATTCTGTAATAAATTCAACAAATAATCAACCATTTGTGAGAATATCTCTTTCAAGTGTTGCTTTTATAGCATTCTTACGAGTATTCCAGAATGTTAAGATTAGAATTAATATTTGGATTTGTGGATGTTTTTCTATTATACTACTCATTCTAATTAATGGGGATTGTTTGTACTTTCAGTTTTATGGATATTATATAGTAATAAATTTCTTATTCTTAAATTACATGTGCTAGCATTGAAACATATTTGATGAAGAAACTCCCTATTATCCAATAATTCAGTTATCATTTTATAAAGATATACTGTGTATCTGTTGTCCTAATTCTCTTCTGTTGCCGAGTGTCGTACATGAGAATTCCTGTAATAAAATGTCATACGGGACTTTGTTTGTGTATGCAGACATGTTGTACCTCTTGTAATATAGATACCTCAAAACTTTTTTTGTACGTGTTCTGTTTGTTTTACGTGAGTTTTGTAATTTGGCGAACACTCAATAGATGCAAGGATAATGAAGCAAGATTTTTTTTTAAAAAAAAAATATACATACGTATATTATAAAATAGTTGTGGAGGTGATGTGATATTATAAAATAGTTGTGGAGGTGATGTGATCAACATTTTGAAGTTTTTCATATTAAGCATTATTGTCAATGCCCACTTTATTATTACATAAACTTTTCCACGTAAATTTATTCTTGTTGGTGTGTGTGTATTTGTGTGTACATATAACATCTGTATGTTTACATATGCATATGTACTGATGTGCTCATAAGCGAAGGTGTATATTTGTTATGTACGTACTATTGTGCTATTCTTTTGAACTTGGTTATATTTGTTATATTGCTATGTAGTTCAATAATTTCTCTCCCCTGTTGAAATCAGTAAATAAATACTGCTATTCTTTCTTTCCGTGTGATTTAATTTCACATGGAAATGCAATAACACATGTTTCTTTTCTTGCAGGTAAGCAGTGTGTTTGCTATCGATGTCAGTGCGGATACAGGGGTAAGTGACTAAGTTCCGTTTCACCTTCGTACAGGCTTTGTACCAGCCTGTTTTAATATCAGATAATAACAGCCAACATCGGGAAACCAAGTCGTATTGAGAGGAATGCGTTGTTCTACTAACAATAGTATCCGATCGTTATTTTCGACTCACAGTGTACAGGGTGTCCGAGAAGTCACCGTACCTATAGATTATATTACGTCATACTCATTACCCCTAGATATGTATGACTTATTTATTTATTATAACCTATGTATTTATCTATTTACATTATAACATATTTGTGAGCGAACAAAATTAACAAGTTAACATGACGACAATATAAAAAAAAATAAACTATGACGATTCGGTCCTTATCTGCATACTTAAACTGTGTATTAGACATGCATCACAATTAACCTGTGAGTATAAAGTGGATGTAAAAGTTGAAAATTAGAGAATACCGGCCAATTTTCAACACAAGTCATAACATGATACATGCAAGTAGAAATTCTTTTTCGGGCATTCTTTATGTACGAGTGTGTACCGTTGTGTCCTTTGAACTATTAGAAAGAAAAATTAAACTCGATTTGTTCGGAAAGTCCTGTTCGGACGGAAATTGTAAGCGAAGGTCTTGAAGACGTGCGAAATTGATCTTTAGTGCGGGGTGGGGGAGGGGGTCACGTGAGGAAGCAATATGGGGAAGCTTGAGAACTTTTGTGAAAATTCTACCCCCCTAATGGTTTCTAAACATCAGCCAAAATTAAGCTTTTCCATAATTTGTCATGGATCGGCTTTGTTATGTTGGATGGCACGAGCCTAATAATCATTGGCTAAATTTAAACCTATGCCAATTCGAAGCGTACTTTTGAAACATTCCATTTTTTTTAATTAGTGTTGTTTAGTATTTTTAGCGTTATTTACAGTATGTCACCATGAAAAAGAACCAATTGTGCGGTAAAGGTTACAGAGCAATTCCAGAGAAATGTCAACCTTGATGGTCAAAATTCTATATCACTGAGGAGCAATGTGCTGTACGTTGTTTTAAATGAGATCATCTTGAGATTGCAAATACGCAAAGCATGTGCTTCTAAACTCTAAAATTTGCCTGTAAAAGATTACCTCATCAAGTACTGTTCCATTAAATTTGATAAAAAACAGATTCCTAGGCTGCAAATTGTGTCAATCTATAACCTTTAAATTTATTTTTATACAGGGTGGGGCAAAAGAAAGGTAACCGAAGTTATATCTCATGTTTCGGTTACTTTTTTTTTTTGCCCCACCCCTTTATAAGGCTGGCAGAATATATGTGAAGAAATTTTGCTACTCGTAAATTTCCTGAGTTATATTTTTTCGTTATATGGTTCATCAACCATATAGAAAGAAATACAATACAAATAAAACTGCTTCTAAAGTGTCAGTCTGTTACCTCTTGAATTGCTCTATAATTACAGCGTTTTATTCTTCGAAGGCATCGGTAAGGCGGGAACAACCAGTACAGTACAGGACGTCATACGTGAGAGCGAACACAACCCACGATTTAGAAACACGATTCATGAATCTACGATCATAGTCAATTGTGAATTGTATCATAACAGCGTGGGTGGATACGCGGATATTGTAAGTTAACTCTCAAGCGTCTTTTTTCCCCGGAAACAACTCCTCTGAGCTCATATCAGTAAACCGAAACTTAATGTTTAACCTGCTGCATTCCAGAACGAATGGGACTAAAAGAAAAGTCCCAAGAGATAAACATGTAATTCGTTATTTGTTTTCTACGGTTTCCTCACCAAGGTTTTTCCTACCATGTTAGCATACAGTACGGTAAGGTAAACACACACATATATATAAAAACTTGTTTCCATGCCTTCATATTTACAGAAGGTGAATGGCAGTTCCAATTTGGAATATGCTCTAGTTCTCTTTTTCTTCGTGTTTTTTGCTAATGTATTCGTTATTGTGCAGCTTCCGCAATTCGAATCTTGGCAGTTTGTATGATGTAATCCATCCTGAACCTTCAGAGGTGATTTTCCCCCACTATTCTTCTTCAAGAACATGTTAGTAAAGTCGCAGTACTCAATAGATATTGCAATGAAGGCACATTGGGGTATGTGGAAGCACAACCCGGTACTAAATCCATCTGGGCCATTTTATGTGATCAGCACCACGCTCCTGCCGCTTTTACCTCCAGTTACACCTTTATTAGAGGCTGTGTGATTCCCAGAGCCGCTCCACTCAGGTACAAGGTCCAGAAAATTACGCTCATAGATCACGCATCCCCTGGAATCGAAACTGGGTCCTCCGCGTGGCAGTCAGATGATCTGAGACAATATGCTGCCACATTGCATCCTATTTACACGATGAAAAATCCACATGCTTTTCTCGCCATGTGCACGTTTCACAACATTTGACATTCCAAAAATTTCCAAATCTTCAACCACTGTCAGTGTTTCGCATTCATACACTGCCGTTCTACGGCCAGGAAGTTTTACTGTATAGCCCCATCTATATTGTTTGATGTTAACAATTGAGGAGCTCAGTGGAAAAGGAACCTTGTCACCAAAACATAATTTTACAGGAAAAGCTTTTTAAGGCAATGTATTTTCCATAAACGGTAATCAACTGCTTTTGGGAATGCTTCTGTAGTGAGGTAGATACATGCTAAAAGGTTGGAAGTTACAGGAATTGTCGCTAGATGACACGAGCTATCGGATAGCCGCAAGAACAGGAAGTCCAACGGTGACTGGCATGGGCCCCTTTTCCGCTGAGTTCATTAATTGGTGAGTTTGTAATTTCGTGTGCCGTCCTGCTTTATTTCTTGAATCTTCCATATTTGTCATTACACTTCCAAAATGAATCCACTTCAAGAATTTGTCCTTAAAGTCGAGGTTTCCATCCTATATTCTTCGTTATTATCTTCATTAATGCCAGCACGTGCTTGTTTTTGTGCGGGAACAATACTGAATAGTAATAAATGCAAACAAATCCACATTCGTTTTTGTAGAGCTGCTGCTAAACATATACGGTGCTAAATAACTCATCTGTATATCGAGTCGTGCACGCCCCTGTGCCTCCGTCACTGGAACATCCCAAGACGTGTTTATCAGGACTGCACAGCATACGTGAATTGACGCAGCGCTCTTTGCGATTGGGGGACCTCAACTTTTACACCCATCTGCAGCAATATCGCGGTTGCAATCTGGACGTAATTTTTTACAGCCGTGGCGATTTGAGGGGACCACGGTTCCTAGGAAAGTAATGGAAACAAGCTGCTCTGAGCTGTTTTCAGGTCCAGAACAGTCCAATTTCTCGCCAGGAAATCTTCTTTGGCAACAGCCTTATTATTACGGGCATTTGGACGGGGCCAGTTGTATCTTGTGCATTAGCCTGATGCTGTTTTCTCTGGGGATGGGTTTGTGTGGTGAGAAAGGTTAATTAAGGAACCGGGACCAACAACTGCTCGGAAGTGGATGACCTGATCATTCTCAGGAAATTACCCATAAAATCACCTATAATGTATAGGAAAATGACCTAAATTTATTTAACATTAGCTGCCAGGCCGAATCTGTCATTTTATTGTGGGAGGCTGGAACTACGTATTTCATGGTGTGTATAGTGTATACCAGGATGGCTAATCACCGGGAATTCCTGGAATTCTGCGTGAATTATTGGCTCCAGGAATTATACGTGACCTCTGCGTGAATTTTGCTCCGTAGATGTAAAGAATTGCAACTTTTATTAATCCATATCCCATTGAATTTATACATATTTATAAATGCTCCGAGGCACGTGTTTCACAGTTTAGCTTTTATTTTCATGGAGGAAGGAAAAGAATAAAGAGCTGGCTGGAAGATGAAACAGAATTCTCTCAATCTGATTTCTTTGTAACTGTCTTTCCCAGAACAATCCATCTGCCAGACGGAGGATTATTGCAAGGTATCTTGAAGTTGATTAGGTAAATTTGAGTTTGAAATTCTTATACAATTAACACTTTTTCGTAGATTAATACATCCCGTAACGTTTGTGACATGTGTTTGTAAATGTATTTCGAGTCTGAGTATATGAAATGGCAAATGTAAAATCCGTGCCTTGAATTAAATATTTTAAATACAGGTATATACTTATCCTGTTTAATTGAATTGAATTTTAATTGGATACATTGGAATAACACAAAGACTTTATCTTGTTAATATATTTGTGTGTATGTGAGAGGCGGTAAAACCTAATGCATAAGGTTGAAATGGAGGAAACATCTGCTTGTACCTTTGAATTGTTGGAAAGTTCGCCTTGAAAACTGGGAATTATACTTGAATTTTATTATGGTTCTAGAATAGCCACCCTGTATGCATACGGCCTGTGAGAAATTTCTTCCGTAAATGCTTGAAGACACTTTCCCGGAGTCTACTGGAAGTTATGCAAACCTCGATGTTTCCATTGATTATGCACCAATATTAGTGAAAAGCTGTATTTTATGGTTTACATAACATGTATTTCAATACTCTGACTTAATTTTTTTAAAACATTTTAATGCAAAACTCTGGAAAATAGAAGTTTACAATTGCAGTGGAACACTTGCCCACTCATATCAATCCGTATTTTGAACAACTTTTTATTGTTACAATTTTGAAGCATCGGTATCGGTTCAACCCTAATTCTTCTTCTCCTTCTCTTCTTTTTCTCTTTCTTCTTCTTCTTCTTCTCCTTCTTCGTGATCCTCACCGTCGGTTATGTGGCAGTCTTGGTCAAGGATCTGGACGTGTAGAACCATTGTAGAACACTGGAATCGGGGAGCGCACTACAATCGCAATTGTAGTAGTAGTTCCGGTCGTAGAGATATCGCAATATTACACTTCTCTTCACTGTACTGTAACACACTGATCACAAACTTTCATAAACACACAAAATTCAAAATTGAATATCACTCTGCCGGGCAGAACTATGTATCATCCACATTGTACGAGGGTAAGGAGACGATAACAGGGAGGGTAGGGATACAGGAAATGGTGTCTTGGCTCTGCATAGTCTGTGAAAAAAGAGCGTGTCTATGGTTGTTCCTTAACGGGCGATGGAGGAAGAGATGATTTGGCGTTTGGTTGTTTACTCCACAATCACAAGAAGGGGAGGGATTTTGATGTATGCTTGCTACGTGTTCGTTCGTGCAAACGTGGCCCGTTCGTAGGCGAAGTGTGGAGGTTATCACTTCACGACAAAGTTTCAATTTATGAAACCATGCTCGTCTGAATATTTTCTCTGTGTACCATTTATGAGTGGTCGTATTTGCAATTTGATTAAGCGTCCAAGCTTCCCATTGGGAATTAAGTTTCATTTTTACTCGAGGTAGAAGGATACACGAATGGGAGTAGGAAAAGGAGTGCCCTTCGGGTTTTTCGCATATTGATCCACTGATTCAAATATATAAAAAACAAGTTTTTACTCGCATGGCTATTGTCACTTTTTCTTGTACCTTGGTGACATCAACAATGTCGGCTGCACCTACAGGCATTGTTGTTCGAACAACGCACTCGCTGTACTTTCCCCTATTTTATCCTCCCTGCTTTTCCCACGTATTCCGCTTTTTTTCGATTGGCTGTCAGCGGTATCTGGCAACTGTGATGAATCGCAACACGGGAGGACGGGATTCCGTGATCACACCATGTTCTCCAACACCATCGTACTTCCAACGTGAATAATTCATTGTGTCCACAAAACGATAACGTCAGGACACGTGAAACTCCCGCCCGCGGCCCCACTCCGAAAGTTTCTTGTTTGAAACAGCTCTCCTCACCGTTTGGATAAAATGTTTCAAACTGGAGAAGAACCGTAACGTTTCGTCTGTTTCTTCTCTGTTTTTAAGTGCTCTCCGTAGATGGCACTGAGATGGTCTCCATCACCGAAATCGAATTTAAGCGTCTAAATTTGATCACAGCGTTTTACGGTACACGGCAAATGTGTTGAAATATAGCGTTACTACAGCATCTTGAAAGTTAACTCTTGGAGTGCAGTAACTATGAGGGCTTTCTCCAAGACATCAGAGCATATTCAAGTGTCATTCTTAGCTCGAAGTACTTGATAAGTGTGGTTATGGTCCAAGTTCGAGGCTTCCTTAATGAGACGTTAGGATGTATGTAGTGTTTTTCTCTTAATCATATAAAGTATCAAGGGTCCCGGGTTCCAATCCCGCTCGGGCTTGGTTGTTTGTGAATGTCCATTCATCAATTTCATCATTTCATAACTCATCCCCATCTTCGCAAATTAGTCAAGAGGCGAAGTAAAATAAACTAAATCAATCAATCAATCATAAAGTATCTTCGAAACATTGTCTTTTTAATCCAATAAGACCAACCTCCGTGCAGAATGGTTGACACAAGGGATCGAGGGTAGAATCATTAGAAGTTTAATGTGTTACTGGGTTAACATATCAATGCCAAATTCCAATTTTTCAGTTCTATCTGTACGTGCCCCTACCGGATATCGAACCTGGGACCCCTTGCCTGCATGACGACGGAAAACATCTTTGTGGCAGTCACTCGCTGTTGCCGAGTTTATCTACGAAGAAACTTTCTGTTCAACAGCCAATTAGGCCACCACAGCCCCTCTCTTTGGGTAACAATCGGCAACATTAGAATCCCTCCTCCCGATGCAGCCAGCAGGGAAACAGAATTTTGTCAAAATAACCGTTCTGCGCTGTAATGAGGGCAGATTGTTAGCGTGGTCCTTGTATAATTGTAAACATATGAAGATTTTAAATACTATTTTTTTAAAAATTTGAGCAATTCATATTGCATATTTAATAATAAGCAATAAGACGCATGCGCGCACGCACACACAGACACAAATTATTAAATCAATACTGTAAACGAGTTGCTTGTCGTGAAGCCACGTTTGTTGAGAGAGCTGTGAATCCTTATTAAGTCCAATTTTCCGAAAACTCAAATACGAGTATGTAGATCCTCGCACAAGCATGGGAAGAATCCTTTGCACATCGTACAGATCGATTTGAATTTTGTAATTAATTTTGCCCCATTCGTTCATCTTTCGTAGCGAAACCTTCCCTCCCTCTCATGCTGCTCTTATCCCCCCCCCTCTCTCAACTCGGCGTTTTTTTTCTCTCTGGGCTTAGGTTTTTTCTAATATTTAATTTTATGGTCCTTCCATTACACACCACAGTGGGATTTCTTCACTCGCTGTCCGAGATACCCTCGCATTAACCACTCACTTTATCTCCCTCTCTTTCTCTCGGGTGTTCTCGAGAAGCCGCATTGCATGACGGGATCACTTTGCGGTCTCGTTTGATTGTTCAGTTGGGCCTTTTTGCGGCGCAATTTGACTTCTGTGTCGAGTTTTTAACAAGACCCCCAATCTTAACCACTCCATTTTTTCTCTTTCTAATTTAGTTGCTTTCTCTCTCTCTCTTTCCATTTCTTTTCTCCTTTCTCTCTCTTTTCTAATTCTCTTTCAAACTTTCTCCATTCTGAAAACTTCTAGGTGGCGTATCGCGTGAGTATGTCAGTCAGGGAACCTGTCATGTGGTAACCTGATTATTCGAGGAGCGGCGGAGCAATTACAGCGAGAGAATGTAATTGGATTGCCGCTGACTCTTCCAGCTGCCTTCAGCGTAGACGCGCCGTCTTGTTTTCTCCCCCTCGGGCACCTCCCCCTTCGACATCCCTCCTCCCCTCCGGAGAAAAGCATCTGAACAGGCTCGTTTGCGGTCTCTCCTCGGACAGAGTGTAACTTCAATTGGAGACAATGCTACTGCAGAGACATCTTTTGGTTGTTAGGAGAACTTTTCGTTCCGGGCGATTAAGAGGCCTGATTAGCAACGCTGTCTCCGGCTTTACCCTGTGCGGTCCGGAACTTCTCCTTGTCTCAGTCCTCTCTCCATCACCTTCACTTGTTTTGTTTCCTTTCCCCCCTCCCCTGTTGCAGCTCCAGTCTCATTTTCGAACCATTATTTCCCGTCTTAATTGGCAGTTGTGTTTCCAAGGAACTACGCCTATTTTTGTATTTTACTCATTTCGCCACCCTCTTCTGCCACATTTGGCTGGTCGCGAAGATGAAGATGGATACATGAAATTACCGTGACTCGAAACCGAAACATCCATACCGGGACTCGTAACGGGAACCTTTATTGGCGAGAACTTACACCACCCAACGTGTTTGATCACCAAGTGGTCGAGAAAAATCGAGAGCGTGAATTGCACATGCAACACTTGGAAATATTACCGTTGCATGTTGCAGCGCTATTTCCAAGAAACTAACGGTGAAATTGACTTTGAGTTTTTAAGTCCACTTTATGCACTGGTAGGCTAATCGGGGCTGGACCTACAGTTTAAAGTGGGCTCCGAATCACTATGTTGGCTCACAGTAAATGCTATGATAAGATTCAGTATTATTGCTATGTTAAACACGAGATTTCCCCCCCTTCCACCTACTTAAGGGAATGGTAAACAACTTTAAATTATATCTGTGGTTTAAAATTAGTGTAATTCCATACATTACAGACTGCAGGGATGGAGTTTCTTTGGCTTATACTTAATATCATGTACTTATAGCACCAGCTTCTCTCATTCCTTCCAGCTATTTAACAGGCAACTTATGAAATTTCATTACGTTTATAATAAGTGTGACGTGGTAGAATGGGGAGCTAGGCCTACTGTCTGTAAATGTGAATATATCGACTTACTTTCACACACATAAGAAATAAGCTGTATGTTATGTGCCTTCACAAGATCATTACTTTCCTCGCCTGTCTTGCTTCGTCATGGTTCTTCCTTGGAGCTTCCCCTTTCAAGGTTTCATTTACCACCCGTCTTTCGCATCTTCTATGTTTTCTCAAATCCTCTTATCTCATCTTGGGAGCTGTCGACTGTTGCGGAGAGGCTCAGCATCCTTCCGGGGATAACCTCGTCAGTGTTTATCTGGACACGCTCTGACGCCTCCAGATGCAGCATCCCGAGGCCGTGGACCGCTGGGTTTTTGTCTGCGGGTAGCCATCCATCAAGACCTTCCCCTTGCTTGGTTAACACCGCGGGCCACGCTCTGATTCCAGACGCGGCATTCTTTTGGAGAAGCCGAGGGGAATCGGGATAACCTAGGGAGAAGCTATTCGTCTTGATCAGTGCACGGCTGTGCTGCAAATACCCTGCGTTATCTGCGGGGGTCACCTTTTGGTCGTCGCGGCAGGGGCGGTTGACAAATTGAAAGACCTCTGTGCACCCTCCTGGAAGAATGGGGGTGGAGTATCAAGCGTATTGTGTTGACTTAGTCGATCCTAATTGTGTCGTGTTCCTATGGATCGAAAGCTTCCGAAAAACCTTTTTTCTCCACAAGAACATGATACTTGTATATTGTATTGGCTTATTCTACTTCCCTTTTCTGGCAATCATGGCTACTCGCAAAGATGAGGATGAGTTATGGTATGATGAAATTAACGAAGGGGCACTCACAAAAACACCCATGCCAGGGCCGGGATTTGAACCCGGGACCCCTTTCGTCCTAGCATGCTGTGCTAACCACTCTGTCACGGTGGTCGGCCCGAGAACTTTATGATGATTCTTAATACAGGGAGTCCATAAAGTCCTGCAAAAAACTAAAACTCTATAACTTGAAAACTATTAAGTTTATTAACAAAATATTTTGTGTGTACTTACAGCAAGGTTCAAAGTTTATTTCCTGCTTGTTAAGTTCATCGCCAAACCTCCAATTGTGCACCATTCACGTCCAAACACTGTTGCAGTCTTTTTGTGAAACCGAGAATTGCGTGCTGACGGTGCTCTCCTGGGATATTCAGAATCACATCTCTTATTTTTTCTGTTAGGTCATCCAGATTAGCTGGTTTCTGAGAATACACCTCGGTCTTTACATGTCCCCACAACCAATAATCGCAAGGTTTTAAGTCTGGTGATCTTGCAGGCCAAGGTGTGGGCCCTCTTCGGCCAATTCATCTACCTTGAGATTGTTCGTTAAGAAACTGTCGAACTTGTAGGGCCGGGCCTTCACCTTCTTGCATACGATCATGTGTAATGTTGACTTCGGTATTCCCAGTTCCAGTGATCTTCGTTTCAGCGATTTCATTGGATTCCGATGCTGCACTGACTGAATCACATCGTCACTCGATCCTGTCCTTCCACTGCGTGGCAAATCTGACACACTTCCCGTTGCCTTGAACTTTTCATACCATCTCTTGATACTTGAATTAGCTGGTGGTGGTTTCCCATATGTTGTCTGGAACTTTCTCTGCACTGAAACACAAGATTTTAACTCTGCAAACCACAGAACACACTGTGCCTTTTCCTGGATGGACGCCATCTTAAGTCACATGATCACGTCATTACCAGTGCAAGCGTCACTAAGCAGTGTGGCCAGAACAAAACTTTAAACTTCCACCCTTCTCACCCAAAAAATGTGTATTATTAAACACAACAGCTAAAAAGTTATAGAGTTTTAGTTTTTTGCAGGACTTTATGGACTCCCTGTATAATACGTAGTACACAGTTTTCAGTTTAGATGGAACAACACAATGTTGCGGGTATCGGTATTTTTTTTCAAATTGTTTCTTATGTGTTCACAATATGTGCATGCTTTATTTCATTTTTAAAAAAACTCAATATGCTGACCAAGGCAGAAATTTATTTATTATAAAACATAAACGTAACGTTTCAACCTTCTAGCAAGGTCTTCTTCAGACTCTGCACCAAGTACAAATGCAACAAGGTACAAAACAGGACGATATATATACACAAACATTACTCCCCTCCAGGGAAAGCCACCTGCTAGAATGTTCCAGAACAACATTCTAATAGTCTGGAGGGGAGTAATGTTTGTGTGTATATATCGTCCTGTTTTGTACCTTGTTGCATTTGTACTTGGTGCAGAGTCTGAAGAAGACCTTGCTAGAAGGTTGAAACGTTACGTTTAGTTTATGTTTTATAATAAAATAAATTACTGCCTTGGTAAGCATATTGAGTTTTCATATCATGGAAACAAGGCTTAATGGTGTTATTCATTTTTAAATCATTGTTTTAGCTTTTCTTTACTTCGTATAGCTCCTTCAGCTATGTTGTGTGTACCTTTCCCGAAATTCGACAACACATCAGTCTTTTCTTGATTAATTCGATTAATTTTATTAGCTTTTCAGATGAAACGAAATCACAAACACAACACGCGTCACACTGAGGATTATACATTCAGTTGGTTCAGACGCCAGAGTGTACTAGGTGGAATAGAGGTTGAGCTCGTAGATAAATCTTTTTGCTTTTGTTCCAGTGTAATGAGGAGGAACTGGGTCTTCTTGGATACCCTACGAAGCCACCCTTCCTCATAAGTCGTGAGTGTCTGTTTTCCTGTCATTCATGTCGTTTGTTCGTTATTCATCCTCATTGTCGCGATTCAATTAGAGTAATACTAGCTACGTAAAATAACCTACGAAAGTCGATAAAGTGTATCAGAGATATGAATTTTAGCTTACCTGGCGACGTGATTCGAACAGGTGTTCTCGAGTTACCAGCCAGGTTAAAACGGTGTTAGCTTCCAACGTTTCGAGCGTTTTAACCGATTTAACCTGACTGGTAACCCGAGAACACCTGTTCGTGTGTATGAGAGATGTAAAATTGGACGCGATTGTGCAGGATTATAGTAATTGTGATGGTTGAATCCGAATGATATTTTTGGAGAAAGTCTCTGCGAGATGTGTTAAACATCCCTTTCTTACGTGTAAGCAATTTGTATTCACTATAAGTGACTGCACCACTCAACAAATTTAGTCCCACTTTTGACTGCTAATTTCGAATCCTGCTGAAATATTAATCTGAAACTTTTTTTTTCTTCTCCTTATTTTTGTCCTGATGCTGTATTTGCAGAACGCTGAAAACAACTTTCAATTTCTCTACTGAAAATGGACAGCGAGTGTTTTACTCCCGATAAACGTCTGTGGTTTTGCCCGTGTACGATAAAGCGACTGCATTTGACAATATCAAGCGGCTAATAGTCTTTTTAAAATATCCTTCGGGATATGCAACCACAATTGCTCCGAGATGATTCTGGTTGCATAACAACCAGGCGTTTTTTAAGCAAGGCAGTTTGGTTTGATTTCAGTCTCTAATTTATCAATGTAATTAATGAACGATGTAATCTTTTTCTGCCGTCTTGCTAAAGCTGTATACGTTTTAATTAAATGAAGGATTTGAATTATCCCTTATTCACCTGTCCGTGTGTGCCGCCTTGAATAACTCAGGAACCACAATGGCTAACATAACATTTTGGTGGACGGGACGATCTATCAAAAACACTCGTTCTGAATGTCTCAAGAACTACCACCATGTATGTTGTTGCTAAGATGGTTCACAGCCAATAGCATCTCCATAGGGTTGTGCCTCTTAGCAATGAAGAACACGGCGAACCTTACCTTACCTACCCCATACATCTTACCTTCGACGTTGCTGACGAGACTCTCGAACAGAAAGTCCTGGTCTGCTCTCGAGTTTATACAACTCTACAGGTATCCCCGGTAGTGTATTGGCTAATTCTGTCGTCGTGTAATCAAGGAGTCGTGGGTTCTTTCCGGAAGGAGGTAAGTAGATTGCATCCATCTGAAACTGTAGATCCAGTTCTTCTGATCGTATCTGAGCAGAGTTTCGTATAGAGACTTTTATATAAACCTTTGTCATCCTTACTCCAGGTTTGATCTCGAAATCCGCAGCGGACTCCTATGCTTCTCATGTTGTAGGGGCCAATGTGGGGTTCATGCTGTCGTTGGTTCTGAAAGCCTTTTTAGTGTCAATTTTTTTTAATGCTTTATTATTAACTAGCTGGTTGCCCGGCGTTGCCCGGGTATTTATTTATCTTAATGTTCTATTAGACAGGAATGTAATGAATTATAACTATAGTGTAAAATGAACTCGGAGTTGACGGCATTGGGAACGCTATTCATCTTAACGACCCCGACAACTATGGATTCCACACTAATATCGGTCGTTTTACATGTCACCGCTTCCCACCCCATCCCTAGGGCTACCAGGGGTGTCTTGGAGTTGAACGGCATTGGGAGAGTCAGTATCCATTTCAGCGGCCCCGTAAATTATGGATTCCACACTAATATCTGTCGTTTTACATGCCATTTCGAGATTGCAAGTGATACGCGAACCAAGTTTGGTTGAAATCGCTCCAGGCGTTCGAGAGTTATGCCGGAACAAACACAGATACACACATACATCCATTTTTATATATTTGATGACGGTAGGAGAATAAGGTTCCTTACATGGGGTTCCAAGCTCAAAAAAAGGGGGGGGGGGCTTGTAAGAGGCAACTTTGTGGTAGGCAACCCAACAGTCAACCTCATTTCTACGAGGTTCTGGCGCCTGGACCCACGGCCAGGATGATCATCTTTGGTTGTGTCGTCCTGTGTTTGTCCTTGGGTGGGCCACTTTACAGCCTCATCCTTTAAATGTAGTCCTTAGAGACAGTCCAATTGTGTTTCTTGTTAAGTAAGTAAAGAATGAATAGTTTAAGAAATTAGGAAGATTTTAACTTCCGTATTTTATTTTCTTGTTAAGAGCCTGTTCTCAATTTTGTTTTAGTGAAGGAACTTATCCTCGTATCGTGTGACGGGAAAAAATATCCTATGTGGTGATTTACCCATACCGTAAAAATCAAACAAACCAGGTTCGAAATATTCGAAGTGTTTTCAAAATTTGACTTTCTGAATGTGGTGAGTAAAGTACTGAAACATCCCTGTTTATCCGTCGTTCCTCTGGGTGACGATTACGTAAATGACGTTCGATAGGAACAAAAGCGAAGCGTGTGCACCCGCTTTGCATCAGCGGAGATGACTGACAATTTCAGACATGGCAGATTGCGAAGGCAGAATTTCAGCCGGAGCGCGCTGAAATCTTGACGTCAGAACCCGTCGGCGGTTTAACTCCCGTCACTTCTCCTCGGAGGAGCTCCGCGATGCCATTATCGCGCGGGGGAAATCCTTTTGTCCCAGACTAAACGCATAATGACGTTGTCCCAGAAGATTACCGAACGAGGCTCCCGTGTATAATTGGCGTGGAAGGCCTCCTTCGGTTTTAAGTGTCCGCGTTTACATCTAGAGGCCTTGCGGCACCCTGCCTCGGTTCGGGAACCGTCCAAACCGTCCCCCCACCATCTTCAAAGAGATGGTACCGAGACGAGATCGAGAACGAGACTTGGGTTAATTCAGGCGTGGATCCACGGGGAGGGCGATAGGGGCGATGGCCCCTCCCAACTGCCATGTTTGTTGATATGTTTTGTATCATTATGCCTAATATTTTTCAAGGCAAAGTTTAATAGGATCGTCGACAGATTTTTTTTAAAAGTTTGATTTAATTCCACTTTTCACTCATAATAGGGTAATCGGAACTAAACCTACAGTTTAAATTTCGATCCGAACCACTGTGCAATATACCTAAAAATGGGATCGAACCTAGACCTTTTAATATTGAATTGCATTGTTGCTGTAAGTTCACTTCATGCACTGATGGGCTAATCGGGACTGGACCTACAGTTTAAAGTGGGATCGGAACCACTATGTGCATCCACCGGGTATCGAAACAGGGATCCCTTGATTTCAAGGTGACAACGCTACCACTGCGCCAGTGTGGAGGCCCCGAGACCCTTTAATGGAATAGATTTTTGTTTTCTTCGTTTATTCACTTTACCCCTCATACCTGATCGTTCAGTATATCGTGGCAATGGTATGAATTATGATAACGACATATAACAATAAGAATAATCATCTATTCCAGTTCTAGACTTCTATTTCTGCAAAACAATATGCTCTATTCCAATCACTAGCACATGGAACTTAGCTTCGTTCCTGTTTTATGGTACTATATATTGTGTATATAAAAGAGTGCAAGTGTAGGTTAGAATTGTTTCTCGGTGAGGTGAGGCACCCGACTGAAATTCGTCCCTCCCGACTGTAACGTCTGGTTTCTCCACTTTGTTAACTCGTAATGTTCAAAAACTTATGCTTTTGGTTCGTTGCAGTAAGTGTTTTTGTATTTATCACTTCCAGACGCTATTGACTGATTGATTAAGTTTATTTTCCTCCGCTTTTCTGCCGATTTTGTATAATCGCCAAGATGAGATGAAATAGATGAAAGGAAAATCTCAAACACAAATGGGCAGCACACAACACGAGCCCCACAGAGGATTATACAGGCTGTGAGTCCAGACGCCAGACCCTCGCTATTGGGGAGTTCAGTATGGGCTCTTAATGGGCTTTTACTTTTGTGATCACCACCCCCCAAAAAGAGTTTTGTCATCAGAAAGGAAAATCGTTAACATTCGAAGAGAATATGATAAATATGTAATAAGCACAGGGATGTAAGGTTTTGATGGTGTGCGCCTTCTTTTATAATTTAATCATCTCATTAAGACGTATTCCTTTGTTTTGTTTGCCGCGATTTGGGGAGCTAAAAGTAACAGCCTGCTGCCTGTTCCCACTCGCTTCAAACAAGTGTTGGGAAGAGGGAAGGGTGAGGAGAATGTCCATGCAAAAGTTTGTCAACAAGCTTCAGTGGACGTCAATTGTTTCATCGTTTGTGTCGCACATGTTTAAGCAGTAACCGTTCATCACTATAATTTCCATTTCGGCGTGTACTACAGCAGACATTCATATTCATTAATGGCGAGCCGGATCCCGTGGCCGAGTGGTTAGCACATCGCGCTGCGACGCCAAGAGTCCCGGGTTCGAATCCCGCTCGGGCTTGGTTGTTTGTAAATGTCCATTCATTAATTTCATCATTCATCCCGATCTTTGCAAATTAGCCAAGATGTACAAAACGCGAAGTAAAATAAATTAAATCAAATCATTAATGGCAAATAACGTTTCTTAGTAATGTTTTTTTTCTTTTCTGATTGACCCCTGCTTTTGATGTTAAGCACTCAAAAATACATTTTGTCCTGAATATATGCGACTACACAGCCAGGATCACAATTCCCACTGATTGATTGATTTTGCACTATAAATAAAATGCATGTGCTTTTCATACGCTTATTATATCTGTAGAAGTCTCGCAGTAAATTTTTCAGTACTGTACCAAAGTCTCGAACACTCAGTCTCAATGTTTACAGTGGTCTACCTCGTTCCCGTCTTGATTTTTACAGGCCGCAGTTTGAGACGAGACCGAGGCTTTCTCGTGCACGATTTCCATCGCACCCCCCTTTTCCTTATGGAAAAAGCAGTGTTGCAATCTGTGCTCTTGTTTTCGCTTCTACAAGTCGAACTGTGATACCAGACTTCGGTCATGGACATTTAACTTGTAAAATTCCTTGGGATGGACAGTGTTTCACCTTGTTTTCCCCAATGAGGAATCTTTGCTAAGACACGTGATGGAATATTCTAGTCATCTCTCGGATGATGCGCAATTAGACATAGAAGACTATGAAGACTGAAAAAAAAAACTGAGTACACATGTGCATATCGTTTTATAGCCCTTGGTTCGCACATTCATTTGCAAGCGCCGCGACGCATTATCACGGCGTCCAGCTCCGCTTTGCGGCCGCCCGCAAATTGTTATATTCATGCATTGGCCACTCCCAACGACCACAGATAGAAACAGCTCGTATTTCCATTGCATCCTCCCTACTCCCCTCCCCTCCCCTTCCTCGCACCGCCACGTTAAATAATTTCGCGTGAGCCGCTTATATTCGCTTTGAAGTCTCCTCCCACACCCCTTCTCCTTGTCGCTAAAAGTGTGTAAAAAAAAGTGCCACACGTAGCGTGAGGGCTTTTACCCACCTCTCCCCCAAACTATAGCGATTTGCTGGAGGATGCATTCCGGTCGTTATTAATGAATACTGCACGTGTGTGTATATATATTTATTTGGCGCTCTGAGTGTATGTCGTCTCTATGTTTGCATCTTTATGCTTGTTTCTGTTCCATGCCCGCGCTTAATTTGCGGAATAATTTTTTTGCAAATAAAATATGAAAATTTTAGTCTTGTTGCTTTCACCACCTGCATGTTGCTAGGCAGGCCGCATTGTGATGCTAAACACTTTGTATATATTGTAAATAGTTTCGAAACGAGTATTTCGCATTAGATGATTCCGAGCGTGTTGTCGGTTGCAGAGGGGGAAAAAACTGCAAGAAATAAGCGGAAAACGGAGTACCTGGAAGATGGAGACACAAAACAACAGGCACGAAATATCACAAAAGGAAGTAGTGGAAGAACTAAACGGTGAAGGTTTAGAAAAAGGTGGAAAAGAATAAACGAGAATTGAAGATCATGGAAGGAGTGAGCGGAAAATTGAAGGAATAAGCCGCTAATGTAAGATCAGCAAAGAAATTAAAGAACAAACTCGACGAAATAGCTAATAAATGTGACAATAGAATTGTTATAAGGGAAAAGCGAAACTGTCGTGAAGGAATGAATGTACGGAACAGCGGCGAAGAAATATTTCCGAAATGGAGTGATTGCGATACAGAATACCTCAATTAATGTAGAACGCAAATAATTTGAAAATAATAAAGAATAAACTGCTAGCTAAGGAACCGTAACAGAATTACTAATAAATAGAGCATGTGCAACCGTGTAATCAAAAGTAGGAGTACTTGTAAAAGGATAGAACAGGAACAAGCAACTGCGAACGAATAGAGTTGAACAAGAGAAGGATTAAACTGGTAAGGTGCAAGAAAGGAATAATGGACGAACGAACAGCCTTGAAGGATTAATGGCGAAACGAACCACCGCAAAGGATTAATAGGGGGAACGAACAGCCTCGAAGAAATAATAGGGGAAACGAACAGCCTCGAAGAAATAATAGGGGAAACGAACAGCTTCGAAGCAATAATAGGTGGAAACTAACAGCCTCAAAGGAATAATTGGGGAAGAGACAAACCACGGCAAAAGAATAATAGGGAAAACGAACAGCCTCGAAGCAATAATAGGGGAGAGAACCGCCGCGAAGGAACAAGAAGAGAAACTAACATCTGCCAATGAATAATAAAATGAAAAATAGCGTACCATTCTACAGAATGATGGGGATCAGAACCAGTCACTCCCACAATTAATTAATGGGTGATGTAACTTATTCATCCTTCATCCTCAATGATGAAAGGACTCGTCATTGACATGACAAGTTAAACGCTTGGCAGTGCTAAAGGCACAGATGAAACAAAATAGCTTAACAACTAGAAAAGACAATGGTCACTCATTCGGTTTTATGAACCTTCGAACCTGAATCATGGCTGGGTTAGGATAATTACCTGTCTATCTGAAGAGTGATGATAAATTCGAAGAATAAAATAAACTAAGTCCTCTCTAGGCTTCGTTGCAGGTTGACCAGGACTCGCCTCACTTTCCCTCAACTCCTTTCTCTAAGCTCCTCTCTCTCCTCAATCCAAATCAAGAGTCATTCATAGATTTCACTTTAAAATTACAAGATGCTGATCTATTATGTAAAAGTAAGTCTTCTAGACACTGTACATCTTTATCGATGATAACTTCACTATGCGAGCAGAGGTAAAAAAAAGTGTATAAGCCAGCACGCGCTCTCAACAATTTGCACTAATCGTGGACTTCCCTTATTACTCATACTGTATGTTAGCTCGGGAATTCGAATGTGGGACCAAGAATGATTACGTAAAATACCTAAATTTACTGTTCTAAAAATAGGAGCAATGTCATTCATCTGTACTAAAGGTGTTTCAAGAAGTAAATGAAATGATCTACTACTGGGTTCATAATTAATCAAATATACTTTGGTCAAGTAGTAAAATAAACCTATGTCTGTCTTGTAAAGTGAATCTTTGAAGTCGGGATGATGCTGAATAAATGTACGGAGCCAATTAGGAGTTAAAATTGATCAGATAATTTTCCTGAAGCTATTTCCATAGTTATAAAATCCAAACGCTCTATTATCTCAGAGGCGTGCAACAATGCAACTATATGTCTCTCTTCATTGTACTCATAACAAAATTTAGCAAGTAATTCTTCCTTTAAATGAAAAACTGATTGCTTTAAAACTACCAAAATTCCATTGATAATTTTGACCATCTGTAATTGACTTTGTTTCATATTTTGTACTTCCTTAATTATATGATGTTGATTGGCTGCTAAAGTTTTAACTGATTGCGTTAAATGATTAACTGACATGGTATTGAAAACAGAAAGTCCTGCACTAAACAAATGTATTAAATTTAGAAATATCTGCCTCTTCTCTCTGTTGTGAGTATTAGTAACGTTCTGATATAAATTTCTACAATTAGGTCTTACATCTCCTACTGTAAATCTACATGGAAAATACTGAGAAATCTCAGTAAGATAATCATTAATCTTGGTGTTAGTATCGTTGTGAATGACCTTCCATCGCGCGTGCGCGGAATAGATTGATAGGATAGGATGAACGAACAGCCAGAAGGAATAGTATGGGAACCAAACGGCCGTGAAAGAATAACGGGAACAACTAACAGCCGCAAAGGAATATGGGAAACGAACAGCCACAAGGGAAGGAAAGAGAAACAAAGAGTTGCGAATAAAGACCTGAGAAGGAATAAACCTGCAAAAAAATCATCATCAAAGGACACGCATAGTACGAGAAGTTAAAGTCTAATTCTTTAGCGAAATTTGCTCCCGCAGAAATTCCGCGAACAGAGGCGAGCACGTAACCATAATGCCACGGGTATTGAGGGCGGCTTCGGAACGCCTTTGCAGCTTGCTATTATGCGATCAGTATTCACCTGGAAACGGGGGAAAGAATATCTCCCAGATTAAGTTCTCCACTCGCCGAGATGAAAGCGGCGCGGATTGGATGTTGGAGACCCCCTTTTGCGTGACGACGATTGTGAATGAATTCCTTTGTTCTCCCCGCCACGATTTACCGCGGTAACCGCTCGCCAGTCAGGTAATTCCTGAGAGCAATAACCCATCCCTCCTCCGTGACAAGTCGGCAGTTACCCCCAGCCCGGAACATCTCTTTTCTCCATCGCATCTAGTTAGAATGCTCTGAAGGATAACCAACTGATTGATGCCGGGCCGTGTTCTCCAGAAAACCATTATTTTAACTCGTTTTTTCTTTTCGGAGGAGGCATCTTCCCCCCAAGCCCCCCCTTTTTATCTAATTTAATGGCCGCGTCGAAATGGATGGAGACGGTAGCGGCCGTAAACGTTCTCCATTACCCGGAAGGCAATTTCGAAATGAATTCGACCCATATTCTCTGGGAGGACCCCTCGCGGGTGATATGTAAAGTGTTAAAAAAGACAAGTTTTTACTTCTCCAGACCTACGTTATCTTTCCTCTCCTTTTTTTCCCTTTTTTCAAGGTAATGGCTCTCTCTCCTCCTTCCCCCCCACTCCTCTTCGAAGATCAAGGAATTTGTTTTCATCTCATTTCCCTGCCCACATTCTGCCGCAAGGGTAGAAAAGTTCCATTAAGTGATCTGAAATTTTTGCGAAAGTTTGGTGTGTTTTCTAACGCTGGTCGGGAACGATTTAAACGCAAAAAAATACCGCCGAACGGAACAAGCGTGAAAGCAAGAACTGCTAAACGGATTCGGCATGAAAGAAATAACTGCTGAAGGGATTCAGCATGACAGAAATAACTGCTGAAGGGATTCAGCATGACAGAAATAACTGCCGAAGGGATTCAGCATGAAAGAAATGACTGCTGAAGGAATTCAGCATGAAAGAAATAACTGCTGAAGGGATTCAGCATGACAGAAATAACTGCCGAAGGGATTCAGCATGACAGAAATAACTGCTGAAGGGATTCAGCATGAAAGAAATGACTGCTGAAGGCATTCAGCATGAAAGAAATAACTGCTGAAGGGATTCAGCATGAAAGAAATAACTGCTGAAGGAATTCAGCATGAAAGAAATAACTGCTGAAGGGATTCAGCATGACAGAAATGACTGCTGAAGGGATTCAACATGACAGAAATAACTGCTGAAGGGATTCAGCATGACAGAAATGACTGCTGAAGGGATTCAGCATGACAGAAATGACTGCTGAAGGGATTCAGCATGAAAGAAATAACTGCTGAAGGAATTCAGCATGAAAGAAATGACTGCTGAAGGGATTCAGCATGAAAGAAATGACTGCTGAAGGGATTCAGCATGAAAGAAATGACTGCTGAAGGGATTCAGCATGAAAGAAATGACTGCTGAAGGAATTCAGCATGAAAGAAATAACTGCTGAAGGGATTCAGCATGAAAGAAATAACATTGCCGAAGGGATTCAGCATGAAAGAAATAACATTGCCGAAGGGATTCAGCATGAAAGAAATACCTGCTGAAGGGATTCAGCATGAAAGAAATAACTGCTGAAAGAATTTAGCATGAAAGAAATGACTGCTGAACGGATTCAGCATGAAAGAACTAACCGCTATACGGATTCTGCATGAGCGAAATAATCGCTATGCTGTTTCTGAGTCATCCACTTTTTAAGGCTCGGGTTCGAATCCCTACATTTATGGCTTAAATTTCTACGAAGAATATTTATTATCTTGAAAGAGGGCGGTAATTCTTGAAAACCGACAACATTCTTGAAGAGATGCACTTAGAGAACATGAAATATCCGAAAGGAGGCAGTGCTGACCACCGCTGCAGACTCCTCCCATGTCCAGTGTCCCGCCATTATCGCTGGCCTTCCCTGTTCTCCGGATGCCTGGGGAAGAGTTTCCGGAAGCGAGGCTTTGAGATCGAACGGCTGGGTACTTTACTGGAAATTGATCTTCATCAGTGTCACGCCAGGAGCGTATATTATTGGCTGAATGTGCCCCCGTCCCCCCTCCCCACGGCGGCCCCGCTTTGAGAACTGCCTTCGGGAGGAGATCAAAGCGATTTCTGGGATCTTGGGGAGTCCCTTGTGCCGTCTTTGGAAAACTGGATCCTGCATGGAAGACGCGACGGGAATGACAAGTGGGTGGATGCATGCCCCCCCTCTCTCTCTCTCTCTCTCTCTCTCTCTCTGTGTGTGTGTGTTGATTTGACGCTTTTCCTGGTTGGTCACTTGGGACTGGATGGTGTCGTGCCTTTGAGAGGAGCACGTCGAGTGGTCGACTCACTATTTGGCCAATGTATGTTCCAGGTTCCAGTCCAGTGTGTGTCTTTATGAGTGTCCCTAAATATTATACACATCCTCATCGTCGCGATTAGCCTAAAGAGCCAGAAAGGAGACGTCAAAGTAATGTCAATGTCGACCATTAGAGATCTTGCAGAGAACACAAAAGAACAGTTTACAAAGCTAAGCTCAATCCCCGGTATATCGGAACCACAGGCAAAAGAGCTTGCGCAGACCCGCGATTCCTGTGCACCGTACTGCCGCGTGGAGGGGAGGAGCAGAGTGGACCATGCTTCCTTATGGCCCGAGTTGAACCGATGGAGGGGAAGGTGCGCGGAGACTTTTGGCCAAAGGTTCTTTTCCTTGTCTATCTATACGAGTTCAAGAATTTCGGTGTTTACCCCGTTTCGTGAAGACAGTTGGCAAGCAACACCCAGTCGTTTCGCCGGACTTGGCTCTCAAAGGGCTCTTGCTCCATGGGGTACCCCTAGGCAGATATTTATCCACACGCCCCCAACACCCCTCCCCAAATTTCTTCATCACCCTCCTAAACATTTTCACAAGGGCCCGACTTATGGTCATCTTTGCTCTAAATTTACACTTGCACCCCCCTAAATCATTAGCTGACGCCCCAATTCAAATTTCTAGATAAAGTCCTGCCCATATATATACCCATTTATTAGAAGCCGAGCGAACCCCAGAGCCGATTTTGTGTAAGGAGAAGGCCCCGAAAAATTCCAACCTTAGACTACCCACACGTGGCTATCAAAGTCTCTACTGACTTGACTACCGCTGCTCCACACACACACACACACACACGCACGTGTTCTATACCTCGAGATCGATGCGTAGAGAAGGTGGTCTGGTGTTGAGATCCATCCATGTGAATGATCTCTCAGAATATACTCTCTCAGAGTGTGACCACGCCAAATCCCGGCGCTGGGACCGCCTTTATGGCATTCGCCCACTGTCGCGGCGTTTACGTACGAAGGAACTTGCGGTCAAACGGCCAATTAGGCCTACCGCTACCACCTGTTTGGACAACAAGCGGCAACCTTAGAATCCCTCCTCCCAGAAGCAGCCAGCAGGGAAACAGGATTTTGTCAAAATAAACGTTCTGCGCTGTGAATGTGGGGCCGGTTCTCATCGTGGCTGAAGTATAGCTCCTTCCATATTTTTCCAAGGAAGTGTTCGGAACCAGTCTATGTGGAGATCACCGCCCGCTGTAAGTTTGGCAATACTGTGATATCAAAGTGATACTCAACATTATAACTAGGGCTTGTAAGTTGAAAAATCATATTTTTTTTCTGAGTTTTGAAAACAATGCTAAATCTGATATCAGTCCGTTTCCCATAAGTTAGAAGTAGAAAACATTGATTTTTTTCAAATTTTGCTTTTAGGTCATTTTTCAGTATTCTTTATTACATTTATCTTCATTTTTTTAGATATGTGTTTCTTCTCCCTTCTTATTTCGTGAATTTTAAATGCATATCCTATCATAATTTATGTATTTAAATTTCCTGACATGGTCTTCTTAGCAAGTTCGCCATGAATCGAAAATACGGTCAATGGAAATGCACAATATTATTTTGAACTGAAAGTTTGACAATGGATTAAACAATTAATTGTGGTACGTTTATTTTCCCTCCAGGACTTAAAATACGGTATGCGCCAAAATATACAGTACTGAAACTCGCTCATCTCGAACACGTGGTTGCGTTTGTCGACGGGGCATATCTCCAGCTGCACGTGTTCGCAGTAGTGAAAATCAAGTTGTGTTGTGCAGTTGTTGTTGGAAATGGGTCTCTCGACGGAGGAAAAAGTATTCATAGTTCAGCATTATTTTCGCTCATACGGAAGCGGTCGTGAAGGTGGACCGAGTTTGAAAAAGGTGACTGGTCTATATGCAACCCAAATGACAATCGTCCACTCCACATGCCCTAACCTAACCTTAGGTTTCCTGACAGTCATGCCACCCAAAAGGCACGATTGTTATTTGGGTTGCATATAGACCAGTCACTATATTGTAACATGTCTTATACTTTTGTTCATCTTTTCATTTCAGTACTCTATATTTTGGCGCATACTACTTTGAGGTTCCCTTGCTGGCCACTACAATCGCTTTCATCTTGGGTTTTATTCATAATACATAAAAAAAATATCATCTTATGTACACGAAACACAATTGAATTTTCATATGCTGACCAATTACTGTAGCAAGGTCCACTCTGAAATGGGGTGAATGGGACACAGAAAAGCTTTGAAGTAAAAGTAAAGAAAACCACATTAGCACTTAATTGGTTGTTTTCCTTTGCTTCAGTAGTTTCAAACATAAAACAAAGGGTATTGTCTAATTATTGTACTGTAATTTATGAACAAATCAAGCTTTCATTTAGGTTATTTTTTAATAATTTTAAGGTCATTCTACAGGTCTTGTGTGTGTGTGTGTGTGTGTGTGTGTGTGTGTGTGTGTGTGTGTGTGTGTGTGTGTGTGTGTGTGTGTGTGTGTGTGTGTGTGTGTAGGTCACCAACTTCAGAGCGCTAATTATAAAGAATGATAATCCGCGAGAAAATAATACGGTGAAATACAGTTAGTGTGCTGCCTGTGAAGCATACGCTGCAGGATACAGACGGAATCAAGATAGTGTGCTCGCACAGCAGGGCACCGTCGTTAAGGAAACTAACTTTCCCTTTCTTTCTTACGCTTTGAAATGTGTTCTGCCGTAACAAGACGAACGAGAATCCTTTCCCTTAGCTTTCTCTTCCCCCCCCACCCCCGAGAGGATCCCATTTTGTTTCTGGGCGCGTCAGGAGGTTGTGAAGGCGAGCCATTGTTGCGGGGGAAAGCAGGGTCCAATTAGCACGGAAAGGGAGAACCCGTTGCAATTTTAACAAATCCATTAAACTTTGAACATAAAGGGCTATAGGGACAAATGCTTGGCCGGGCTCTCGGAGGCGTTTCTTTCCTTCGATCAATGTCTTCTTCCTTCCCCCTCTCTCCCGTGAGCTGTGTTTGGGCTGAAATCGAGACAGGCAGTTGTCCTTGTGTTTTTTGTTTCAAAGATACACGACTGAGGATCACTACAGTGCGTGTGTGTGAAAGGGAAGATTGAAACAAGCGAGTAAAAGAAAGAGAGACGAGGAATAGAAATTAAGAGAGAGAAAGAAGGTGAAAGAGAAAAGGGAGAAGGAAACACGCGAGTAAGGAAAAGAGATGAGAAGAAGTGTGTGTGAGAGAGAGAGAGAAGAAATAAATAGAGAAATGGAAGAGTATACAAAAACGCGACAGAGAGAAAAAGATAGTAAGAGAAACAACGAAGAGAGGGAGAGAGGAAGTGTAGAAGAAAATCAGGCATAAAAGAGAATGAGAGAAAAATCAGGAAACGTAATAATAAAGAATAGGGGGATTAAACCAGAAGAAAAAGCTATTGAGTAATGAACACTAAAAACTAGTGATTCAGCCTGAAAGAAAGAGAGAGAGAGAAGTCGAGAAAATCGGAAAAGGGATAAGATATATTCGTCTTTCTTTCGACTTTTTCTGTCGGGGACCTTGACCCGCTCCCCCTTTTACGGGTGCCTGTGAGGTTACAGTAATTCCGTTTCCAGAGTGCACCGCCAAAAAAAAGAAAGAGAGAGCATTTGATATTATCGGAACGGCAACTTCCAAATTTAGTTACACTACATCCCTATAGTCCATGTTTTTCCAATGCAGAGAAACCGTTTTCCTATAAGACCGTTGAGTGACCCCGCAGTTAAGAGAAGATGACCGCCTCTTTCGAGAGCATTAGAGGATTGTGATGACGTCACGCAGGAGGGCAAAAATCTTCAGCAGGCGTCGTAGAACCCAAATTCTCATATCCGACCCCCCCCCCCATCCCCAGCCTCGAAGGGCAATAATATCAGCTCTTCTTCCAATTGGCCCAGAGCCAGAATGCTAAGGGACCCGTCACCCACCCCCCCAACACACGGGGCAAATCCGAGAAGAGAGAGAGAGAGAGATCAGCTCAGCATCCCCGGTAACCATGGCAACCTGGGAGGCTCAGCCGTCTTGATTGATGACCGCTTCTTTCATTAAGTGAAGCAAGAAACACGTAGACATCTAGATGAAGAAAGAAGGGGCCCGGGTTCATATATTACACAGGGCGCCCCCCTCCTCCTCCGGACTCCTTTTCCCTATCTTTTTATTCCTTCTGGCGCGTTTGGCGTGGTGGGATCGCGTCATAAATCAATACCTATCCCGTACGGACAGACGGAAAGATATCTATTCGATTCCGATACCATCGATGTTTTCCGAGCAAAAGTCCCCCCCCCCCCAAAGGGTTCCTACAAAGAATAAAGGCAGAGAGAGAGAGAGAGCAGGAATTTTTCGGAAAACTGAGATTTCAAAATTTCATGCCCTGGGCGCATACATGCCACGTGAAATATGTGCCTGACGGGGCGGAAATATCTCTGTTTGCATCCTGAGAGGGTAGATTTCCCGCACGGCACGGATGCAACGCTGGGCGGTGGAGATATTGGATTTGTTCGCTCTCCCTCTGCTTGTCTTTCTCTCTGCGCCCTAACGGGATGGTGGGAGGGGAGTTTTTACCGTGAAATGAAGCGTTTGCGGTCATTTGCTCCGTCGGGGTGATTTTTCACTCTTGAGGAGTGGCACACACGTTTCTCAAAACACCTGGAGCGCTGGTGTAGCCAAGTCACCCTTTATTCGTTATTAACTTTAGTTATCTTGAATAGTATAAATTCAGTGTCATTTTGCTTCTGTTCATTTGTTATTGTACGATTTACCATTATGATCTCATAAGCATCTCGGTGGCGAAGTGGTTGGCACAGGGCGCTACAACGCCAGAGGTTTCAATCCCGGCCTGGAAATTGCTGTTCGTTTTGAGTCTCCCATCATCATATTATCACCCATCTGCATCGCAGCGATTAGTCGCAATTGGCAGAAAAGCAACACTAAATAACAAAAATCAAGACACAGGAGGTGGTTCCATGTAACAGAGGGCGCCTTCCCCCCCCCCAGATTTTTTTCCCACCTATATGCGCTCTGTTCTGCCGCTTACTGTCCCTGAGGTGCAGACGGGAAGTTCGCTCCGCACGCTGGCCTTCACAAATGAAAGCGAATTGCTCAAGACTGCTGTGATAACTGATTCAGTCAAATGGCAAGAAAATGTTGATTTAAGCTAACTCTGAGATAAAGTCCTGGTCCTCTTTGGATGACCACTTTACTTCAAAGAAAGTTCCGAAAATCAGTTTTCCCCCTAACAATCACATGTCAGGTCCACGTGGAGTCGACAGCTCTTGTCAACTCCACGTGGAGTAAATGAGATGTTGCTAATTCAGTTTCTTTAGAGATTACTGAACCCGAGGTTGCGGTTCTTTATCTTTGCTAGGTTGTGTTATTGTGTTTTGCTATTTTTTATACAATATAAAAACCATGGGAGTAAAACGTCATAGTGAATGAATGGATGTCTAAACGCTGCAGGTAAAAGTGACAGCAGCGCTTTACAGAAAAACAGGCGGTGGTTCGAAACCAGATATGGCTCCGGTCGGCTTCCTCTGGGGTTCTGTCAAGGATGCCGAACTGGCAATGCGTTCAAGTCTTCAGCTATACCAGTATCCATCTGAATAAGGTAGTGCATGGAAACGTATGTTTCTATCGTCGCGATCTGCTAAATGTGGCATAAGAGTGGCGTAAAAAAAAGGAAATTTTCCAGAGCGTTTTTTTTTAAACATTATAGGAGGTAGTACCAACCACGACTACGCAATTAACAAATTTATATTTTTATCTCATCGCCCATTGGTTAGAATCTCTTGCGCCGTGCTGATACGCAGTGAAGTGCCGGCCGATACCTTGGCGAATCAGCAAAGTGCTTCGGGGTCTTGCGAGGAAGTTCCGCTCCTCAGAGCGAAGGTAGGATGTGATTAAGTCGCGAGACTTCACATCCGCCTCTTCCTCTGAGCAAATTCTTTCCTCTTTTTACACCATCTCCAATTCGTCGGTTGCTTCTCCCATCCCCGTCCTAACCCACCCTCCCCTCTGCAGTCAGCACCGAAGTCTACAATCTGCGAACCGTAAATTTTCGACGCGACATGGTTGCCAACTGTATGAAAACTTGTGCTACACCTACAGTTCCTTTTAATGTGCTATTGGCGAGATTGTCATGGTGGACAGGAATGTTACTTCCATGAAACATCCAAGATCTTATTACAAAACCGAAATCCGCACGTTTTGTTTCACGATTTCGCTAGTCATTCACATGGATGACAAAAAAATTGAAAATTGCATGTGTATATTTTTGCGGAACTGTGGCCATGCGAGGAGTAGTACTTGTCGGGAATCGAACCCCGATCCCTATGAATAAAGAAGCAGTAACTAGAAGCTATGTATGTGGGAACCGCCGTGGTCTAGTCGGTAAGGCGTCTGGCTACACGCAGGAGACCGGGTTCGATTCACGAGGTGGTTGATCTAAGGTCGGAACTTTTCCGGCCTTGTCCCTGGGGCTCACCCAGCCTCAAATAAATGGGTACCTGGTGGCAAGGTAAAGGCGGACGAAACGTGGTGCAGATCAGATCAGCTCCAAAAATGGCAGACATGGAGAATGTGTGTGGTCCTACATCCACAAACCTCCTATATGTGCCTTTGGGAACTTTACTTTACCTACATTACCTAGAAGGTACTTTGTTGTTCATCGAAGAATGCAACGAGAAGTTAATAATTAACAGGAAACAGTAATTTTATTTGATATGAATTAACAACTGGCTGGTGAGCGCGTCAAGTTGTCGACTTTTAATCTCTCCACCGTAGCTCGCGAGTTTTCGTTCATCTATTCATCTCTCATCCTCATCATGGAATGTTCTTCCGAGAGTGGAAGACGAAGCGACACTACATCCAAAAAAGATCAAGTACTTGACATGAAGTTGGCAACACTGATCGAAGCGGAGGCGGCATTCGAAAGGGGAGCGCCATGCTAGGAAAATAGGGTTTCCATCCAGCGGAAAATAATATTAAAGCAAGCCAGTGACTCGGAACGTTAATCTGAGGCCGTGTTCCCTGATGAAATGGTATGAAATGCATGAGGCTTACCCATGTCCACTTCGGTCGGTTAGACTGGTAGAAACATTCGTCGTATCTCGCTTAAACTCGGCTTTTTTCCCCTTCCCTTTTCCGCTTCGAATTAGGCACGAGATCCGAGAATAGTCTCGGAATGTAGACGGAAAACGACGGGATTCGAACCTAGGACCTCTGGCGTCGTGAGCCGTCGCGGAGGTCGGCGTGTTAGCCAAGGTGCTGAGGGTACGAGATGGTGAGTTGACCTTTCTTCTGTTGCTGCCGACGTCGGAATGGTTAGCACAGCGCGCTACAGCGCCAGAGGTTCTAGGTTCGAATCCCGGACTGGGCATGGCCGTTCTTTGGGAGTGTCCCTTCATAAATTTCATCATATCATCACTTATCCTCATCTTCGCGATTAGCTAAGAGTGGAAGAAAATGTACGCTAAATGACAGAAATAAAATTAAATCCGCAAGGCGTTTTTTTATGAGATCCCAAAATGTTATCTCTACTTTCATCTCTGTCATTTAATTTCTTCAAATTTCTGTCTTTGTTCTTCCACCTTAATTTTCTCAGGGTGTGGCTTATTCTCAGTTCTCTTCTTTTCTTCTTCAAACACAGATTTATCCCCCCCACCAGCAGAACCTGATCTAACAACTTCTGGAAATGTCTTTCAATTTTTTAGACAATTTTGAAATCTCTCCTGCACCAGGATGTAATCTGTCGGGTATCGTTTGAGGTCCTTTGAGCATGCCCACGCCCATCTTCTTACATGTTGGAACCATGTATTGCCAATAATAAATTAGTTCACATTTCTCATATCTCTCTCTCCCAACCGGCGGAGTGATAAACACAGCGCACTACGGCGCCACGGGTCCCGGATTCGACTCCCGGACATGGGTGCTCTTTGTGAGTATCCCTTCATCAGTTCCATCATATTATCACCCATCCTCATCTTCGCGAATAGCCAAAAGTGGCGGAAAGGCGAAGTCTTAATGTAACTTGTCAGGGTGCCATTTTCCACATTGTTCCCTAACTACGATTTACATCTTACTTTCAAAACGTAGCAGTGAATATTTTTCTTTACGTTCCACCGGTCCTTCTTGATTCTGAACGGGAAGGATCATCTCCCAGTCCACGGACTGTAATAAACATATGATTTGCCTCAGAGGATCCTAGTGCTTTTGAGAACCCTATTGGCGTACAGGATCCCACGTGGATTCGACTCTTGTATTCCACAACCGAGCGTCTCGATGTAGGCAGTAGATACCGGATCTTTTCCCTCTGGGGACACGATATCATTGGAGACGTTCCCTTACAAGGGAGAGAACGAAGGGAGCCAGGTCTAATCTGAAAACGTTTCAAAAAGACATAAAAAGGGGAGAGAGAAAGATGGAATAGGGAGGTGGAGAAGAGATGAAGAGAAGTTAGGGGAGACAAATACTCGTCCCATCAAGAGGAGGGAGAAAGATAGAGGTTCCCATTCACCATCCTGAGGAATTTCGGATGAAAACTTACATCGCCCGCTGGGAAGATGGGTTCCGCGGTATCAGCCTCCGTAGAGAAAAAGAGAGAAAGGTTCCCTCGGATCTTCGATTCAACCCTCTTTACACAGCGTGATTGCGTTGCCATGGATACCGGGATCGGACCCCGCCTTTGGCATCGGCGGGAAAAAGAAGGAGAGGAAAATCAACGAGGGTTTAATTGGTCAGCGGGTCCTCCCTTGCGTTTTTGGTTTCCCGCCCCCTCGTTAGGCCACCCTGTCTTTAAGGAGAAAGACTTTGGTCATCGCGTCGTGTCAGCATCGGGTAATTGTCCTCCCGGCGTGACGTCGAGCCATTAGTTCGGCGGTCTTATTTAGTAAATAACTGGAGCTGTGATTGGTCCGGGAGAACTGGCTGAAACGGTAAGACTTCTGTCTCGTATGTGGAAGACGTTGTTTCGACTTCCGGAAGAACCTTCTCGCTTTTGGCTCCCTGTATCAAGATAAGCAAATTGATCGGTAATTTCATTTACTGTAATTAACCACTACTTAGAGTGCAATTTGCTATCATGTAATGTTAAGATCATAAAGTCATAAGTGATTATTTAAACAAAGGCTGGACACCAAGTTCTCATATGATGTTCACAGCAGACACTTAAATTAATATCTGGACACCAAGACTTCATTTGATGTTGAGAGTAGACACTTCACTGGATATTTGGATGCCAAGACCGCATTTGATGTTAAGAGTTGTCACTTAAATGAATATTTGGCCACCAAGTCAGCATTTGATGTTGAGAGTTGTCACTTAAATGGATATTTGACCACCAAGACAGCATTTGATGTTGAGAGTTGTCACTTAAATGGATATTTGGCCACCAAGACAGCATTTAAAGTTGAGAGCGTTCACTTAAATGGATATCTGGCCACCATGGCAGTATTTGATGTTGAGAGTGGTAATTTTAATGAATATCTGGCCACCAAAACTGCATTTGATGTTGAAAGAATTAACTTAAATGGACATTTGGCTACCAAGAAAGGCAGCATTTGATGTTGAGAGAATTCACTTAAATGAATATCTGGCCACCAAGAGAGCATTTGATGTCGAGAGAGTTCACTTGAATGGATATTTGACCACCAAGAGAGCATTTGATATTGAGAGCTGTCACTTAATGGATATCTGGACACGAAGATCGCATTTTATGTTTGGAGCTACACTTAAAATTGGTATACGGAGATCATATTTCATTTTGATTTCTATTTGATTATTTTACTTCGCTTTTCTACCTGTTGGATTTATCGCGAGTATAATGATGGATGAGAAAATGGATGATGGTAACAACGTTAGTTTCGTAGCGCGTTACACTGAACATTTCGCCACGGAAACCGTTTTTCATTTTAATATTGACAGCAGAAATTTTAATGGACACTGCATACAATGTTTAAATTAGAGGAATCACAGTGACTTTTGAGATCAGCATATAAGTGTCATATTGGATAAGAAGAATGATGTGGCTTATAGATATAAGCTTCTGGGACAGAGTGAGTGTGTGCCGTATACAAGTCAGAGGTCGTTTGTTGGAACTCCGATTACGGAGTGCATGTATCGATGCAACTTAATGTAACAAAGATACGAAAGGCGTGCTTTCCGATTTTTTCTCTGAATCTCGAGAGACTCTAAAAGTACCCATTTGACTGTTCTTCGTGTCGAATCGCCTCGGTGCTCGATGTGATTCGTGCGCCAGCGGTTGATTGGTGCATGCTAAGGTGCGGGAGGTCGTGCAGACGCTCTGACAGAGATGTTTCTCTTTGGATGCTGAGAAATCTCTCCATCGCCTCTCCTTGCACGAGAAACATGCACCAATCAAGTCATCGCTCCACAGGCCCTTTTATACATCGGAGAAGAATAGAATAGCCTTTGAAGATGATGGTAGAAAGAATGCGGTGGAGAAGAAACTTTTTTTTTAGAAAGAACCGCAGACCATCACATTAAACAAAGGCCCTTCATACATAAGAAAAGCTGCAATCGTCAAGGCGGTAAGTGAACAGACGTCGTGAATTCTTGCCTGCTGCCGACCTACGTGGCGAAATGGTTAGCACAGCAGCGCGGTAGGACGCCAAGGGTCCCGGATTCAATTCCTGGCCGGCATATGGTGTTCTTTGTGAGCGCCCCTTCATCAATTCCATCATATCACCACTCGTCCTCATCTTCGCAATTAGCCAATAGGGGCAGGAAAGCGAGGTGAAATAAACCAAATGAATCGATCAACGATTCTGGCCTATTGAAGATATTCTTCAGATGGTAAAGTTCACCGCCCGATACCCAATCACGTACAGCAGCCTATCTTTGGTGGTGTCGCCTATGGATGGTTCCGAGATCGAATCCTGGCCTCTACTTTGTGTTTGTCTTGCTCATCGCTAAGGTTAACCTACAGAGGGGAAAAAGTCAGTCTAAAGGATGTCGGTGCAAATACAAGAGAGTACCGTCTACAGGAGTGTGGTATTTATCACGTCATTTTAATGGATGCTCAGATAAAAATAAGTATGTCAACCATTCTTAAAATAACTCGCACGCGTGTGTGCACATATACTGTTTATTTTAAAGACAGTTTAATAGTATGTTACAATAACAGTTGGCTGACGATTTGGCACACACAGGACATGTACTATGTAGAAATTCCAGCAAGAAATGCAGGCTCGGGCAGGACTCGATCCCGGGTCTCTGGCTTGCCGTACCATTGCTCTAACATACAGAAAAAACGCAAGTAAAACAGCTGAGTAAAAGATAGCGAAGTGAAATCAATCTGTACTTAGTATTTTTGTTATTTGACGTTACTTTTCTGCCACTTTGGATAAGCGCGACGATGAGGATGAGTGCTGCTCAGACAGAGATTCAAACCCACTACCCCTGCCGTCGTAGTGTGATATTCAAACCACTGAGCCACGGAGGTCGATAAAGTGAAATCAGCCAATGAAACAACCAAGACCACACTCAGTAGATGGATTGCATGTGTCGACTTGAAAGTTAATGTAGGAACTTGACGGACTGTAGTTTTCTTTGCTTCTCTTTTCTGACACTAATCGCAACGATGAAAATAAGCGATGAAATTGATAGACATTCATAAAGAACACCCATGCCAAGGCCGGGATTCGAACTCGGGACTCCTGACCACTCCCCCACGGAGGCAAACACACTATCTTTTGGAAACAAGCATTTTGAAGTTTGCACATTTTCAGTTCCCTTGGGCTTTCTCATGTTGGAAATCTCATTGAGGACATTTCGTACTAAGCGTGCACACACACACCACACAAAGAAAACATTATTATATTTGGGATCCAAGCATTCAGTGCTTATTCTGAGCATGTTCGACCATAGAATCCTTGGTGTTATAAGCTCTCCGGATGTCCTTGCCGGTAAAGAAGTTCCTTGTTCCAGAAACTAGGAAGCTGGAGACTCCCGGGATTAACGGGGGACGCGAGCTCCACACTGTTATTCAATTTACTCTCCCGGTCACGCTTTCGTTTCTAAGACGAGTTAACACCATCCTACAGGCCTTAATTTCGGTCGGGAGGCGGAGAATTCGTATTCCGTGCTGTTTTCCGGTTCCTTTCCCGGTTTTCCCGCGCGCCCTGGAAGGCAAGTCCAGGGGATGCGGGAGCGGAAATGTATCAAGAGCGGTGCCCGAGCTTCCCCGAAGTCCAGGAGATGTCCTGAAAGCTGATCTTCAAATTGTCTTTTCGCGCGGATTTAACGTATGGGAAAAAGTCTGGGCACGTTTGGTTCTGGTAAGTCCTCGGAGAGGGTGTTTGCGAGTTGTTTGTTTCCAGGTGCACGTTGGGATTCAAGGAAATACGCGATGGTGGAAAATGAGGGATTATTTTAGCGGGGGACGCAGATTGTCCCTTCTGAAAGGGGCAAATCTACGATTATTACGGAAGGAACGGTAAGATATTGTAGTAAATTTGTGGATGGTCATGTTGTGGTTGTTTTTAAGATCTGGGATTGATGGTTGAATTATTTCATTCATTTTTCTGCCACTTTGGGCTAATTTCAAACGAGAGGACGGTTGGTAATATGATGAAATTGATAAAAGGACTATCACAGACACATGTGCAGGACCCAATTCCACAGATAAATATACTGGCTATGGTCCCACCGCCAGAGCCTCGTTAGTCTGCAGTAATGCAGTACTTGTATGCCTTTGGTCACCCTTCCAGCCGTTAAGGACCTTAGAGGATCCTTAATAAATACCAGCCGACCTCCGTTGCGTAGAGGTTAGTACAGTGCGCTACGACGCCAGGGTTCCCGGCGTAGGAATGGGTGTTGTTTGTGCCTGTCCCTTCATTAATTTCATCATATCATCACCCATCTTCATCTCTGAGAATAACCAGAAGTTTCATTGGAGCGAAGTAAAATAAATCAAACCACTCAAATCAGTCAATGAGTGCCAGAGAACATCCATCGTTTTACTTTCCAGAACTAATCTGGGGCAATATGTCACGTCCAGGGAAGGGTTTGTAACCATAGAGAATGTAGTATTCAGTCCCGTGTACAAGGAGTTGAAGACCACCAGGATGTTCTAAATGGGTGATGTAAGAAGATTGCGCGCATGCAATATGGTGGCTGTAATACTCGAAATAGATACTGGATGCCAGCATAAAATATCCGTGTCCTTTTTTTCTAAATGGATACTGAGACAGCAAGGGATAGGATACTTGCATGCAGTATTCAAGCCTGAATGTGCTATATGGTTTCTAGGACAGGATACTTGCATGCAGTATTCAGGCCAGAATGTAGTAAAAACTGTTTCTAGGGCAGGATACTTAAATGCAGTATTTAGGGCAGAATGTGCTAAATGGTTTCTGGGACAGGATATTTGCATGGAATATTCAGGCCAGAATGTGCTAAATGGTTTGTAGGACAGGATACTTGCATGCAGTATTCAGGCCAGAATGTAGTTAAAACGGTTTCTAGGGCAGGATATTTAAATGCAGTATTTAGGGCAGAATGTGCTAAGTTGTTTCTGGGACATGATATTTGCATGGAATATTCAGGCCAGAATGTGCTAAATGGTTTGTAAGACAGGATACTTGCATGCAGTATTCAGGCCAGAATGTAGTAAAAACGGTTTCTAGGGCAGGATACTTAAATGCAGTATTCAGGCCAGATTGTGCTAAATGGTTTCTGGGACAGGATATTTGCATGGAATATTCAGGCCAGAATGTGCTAAATGGTTTGTAGGACAGGATACTTGCATGCAGTATTCAGGCCAGAATGTGCTAAATGGTTTCTGGGACAGGATACTTGCATGCAGTATTCAGGCCAGAATGTGCTAAATGGTTTCTAGTACAGGATACTTGCATGGAATATTCAGGCCAGAATGTGCTAAATGGTTTCTAGTACAGGATACTTGCATGGAATATTCAGGCCAGAATGTGCTAAATCGTTTCTGGGACAGGATACTTGCATGCAGTATTCAGGCCAGAATGTGCTAAAAGGTTTCTGGGACAGGATATTTGCATGGAATATTCAGGCCAGAATGTGATAAATGGTTAACTTGCAGACAACATTCAAAATAGGCTATTGCAAAGGTTACTTGCATTGAGGACAGAATTTTGTGACCGGTTACAGAGACGGATTAGTAATTTTAGGATTCAAGCCAGGGTATTCCAAATTGTAAACGGAACATGAGTTTTGAAATCAAAATCCAGCCCACAATGTTCAAAACCGTTACTTCAATATGTTAGGTGGACGTTACATTCGGATAAGTCTCACGGGCTGCTACTTTGTCAGGAATACTGCTGCCTCACGTTTTGAAAGGAGCTGCCCGATGCATTAATACATGCAAAGAAACCCAGGTGCGAATTCCCCGCGGGGGTAGCTCCCGCGAACGTCCAAGGAGGGGGGAGTCTCCCCCCGCTGAGGCCTACAAATCTCCTATGGCCTGCGGGAACTCGGGTGACCTTTTCTTCGGGCACCAACGGGGAACCTCCGCTTCCGTCATACAACAGCAATAACTCCTCCACGTGGTGAACCCTCCGATGACCCATCAGTCACGTGGACCGGGCAAAAGGAGGAAAAGTCAAAGGACCAAAAAAATCCTTGACAGTCAGAAGAGAGGAGAGTTATTGCGAGCAGCGGGAGGGACGCAGCGCTCTCGGCACGATATGAATCCCCGTTCTTCAGAGATGAGAAATTTCTTCTTCGGAGAGAGTCCAAGGATGTGGGTGGGTAGGATGGATTCTTTGGCTCAACCTCGACCGTTTCGAAGTTTGGCCATAGCTGTGCCACCAGTCACAAAGCGAATATGGAAGCTGTTTTTACGTTGGACACACACAAATTGTGGTCACCACTGAACTTCAACCTATTTACTGACCAACGCGCCTTCCCTCTGTGTGGGGAATCTGGAGCAAGCGAGCGAAAACAAATCTTTGCACAAGTAGTGCACGAGAGGGTTCGACCAACAGACGCGGCTACAGCTACCAACCGTTTGCAGTAGTGCGCACTGCTTTGCTCCGCCAACTCGCTTTCTCCCATATTTTACCGTTGTTCTCGGCGATGCTCCACGGATTCCCGAGGCAGTGTGTGCTCCCCTGTGCTTTCCACCACGCTATGAAGGCATAAAGCGGGTGTGGAGTTAGGGCCCCACACATCCTTGATCACGGCCGAAGGTAGGGGCGATGTGATCAGCACCACGCCCTTGGCCGTCTCTACCCCCCAGAGTTTTCTCCTGGTACCCATTTTATACGACGCTGGGTGAGCGCCGGAGCCGCTCGAGCAGGTAGAAAAAATCCCGGTTCTTCCACCACCGGGGATCGAACCTGAGTCTCTTGCAAATAAAGACCTACCGTGGCTGATGAGGCAGGGTGTAAATAATAAATAATCACCTTCTGGGAACATTATGTCCCCTTAAAACGTCTTGAAACTGCCCTCTCTGTGTTGGGAGGAGAAGGTGCGTGCGTCTCTCCTAGGAGTCTGTGGAGAAGGCAGCGCATTTCCCTGCCGTTATCGGTGCTCGGGGCAGTGTTGCCAGGTCAGACTTGAAAAAATCGGGAGAGTGTTCCTTGGGAAACCAGAAGATCTGCTACAAAATCCGATGATCTAATAGTAGCGGATGAACAAAGTTCTCGGGGGCGGCATAGGCGTGCGCATTTGGGGGCAAGGGGACGTCCACAGATTTTTTCCAGCGAGGGGGAAAAAAAAAAGGTAAAGTGTTCCCCTGTGCATAGCACCACGCCATGAAGGCGTATAGGGGGTGTAGGGGTAACGCCCCACACTTTCTTGATCCGGTCGTGAGTGGGGGTGATGTGATCAGCATCACGCCCCTAACCGCCTTTACCCCCCAGGGTTTCCCCCAGGTACCCATGTTATTCGACGCTGGGTGGGCGCCGGGGCCGCTTTCACCGTTAGAAAAGTTCCCGGATTTGAACCGGCCGGGGAAAACAATGTATTTTTATCAGTCGGGTACACTAGGCATATTACCCCGTAATAATGTTGCCCTCTCCGAAAACACCACTTGAGTTTGAAATGATCACGTTCCTACATGCCTATTATAATAATGGATGTAAATTACTGTGACTGAAATCAACTCATACGTTTGAAATAATAGGTACTTTTATGTCAACATTCATTTCCCACAATCTTTCAAGTCGAATGCTAACAATAACAAATTAATTTGACTTCTGCTGGTGTTCGGGGTACAGCTATCGTTAGGGGTGGGCACGCGTCCTGCACCATAATGAGAAAATGCATTACGTATGTGAAATATAATTCAAGATAGCAACGCTTATGCTAGGGTGCCACTTATCTTCCCCATCTGCTAGAAATACACATACACACAACACCCCCCCCCCACACACACATATATATAGATACATGTATAAAATTAATTTGTCCAAGCTACGAAGTCAGTATTTCTTCCTAGTAAGACAAGGACGCTTCACTGTGTTTGTCTCACTTCATTCATTTCATCACTTCTTCATTCATCCTTGTTGTCGTGCTTACCCGTAGAGGCACAAAAGCGACGTAAAATAACTAAAATAGAAATAGATTTTCGGGTGGGATAAAATACAACCATTTAAAAATAGTAATGTAGGGAAAGTAATAAAATAATAATAATGATAATAATATCCTAGCACAATTGAGTATCGTTTGGCATAATTTCACAGTTCAAACAGCACTTTTCATGGCTGAGTGGAGTTCCACTCTACCTTTCCCCTCCAAGTTCAAGTAAGATGAGCTGGAAACGTGTTTTTGAGCGAGCCGTTGGAGGTTCCATAGCAATAGTTTATTAAGGAATTCTCCCGAGAAATCAATAGGTCTGGCAACACTGACGTTGGCCACTCTGAATGCTCCTTCCCCCTGTCCTTTCCCCCACCCGCCAGCGCGGTGAGGTTCTGCGCAGGTTTCTTTCCTTGTGGTTCCACTATAGTCATTACTTCCGTAGAGGACTTGTTTTCGTTCGCTTGCATCGTCAAAGAAAGGCTGGTTCGAGGTTGCCAACACACTTGCCACTCCCTCACCCATGTAAACATGGGGCGGGAGGTGTCATAGGTGTTTATCAACCTTCTTGTTTTCGCCCTTCCCCCTAGACATGCCACTGTAACCCTAGAAAAGTAGGTCTCTTTAGCCAAGACAGCCTAGGAGGAAGTCAAATTGTGGCAACGCTTTCGAGTATCAACTATGGCACGCGCTGTGGCAGGGTCGTCATACTCTGGCACAAAGTATATTCTGGTATTTAACGTGTCCTTTATTATTATCCTGAGAAATAACCATTCTAATTACAGGAATAGTGCCGAAGATTATCTTGGCCTGTTGTTGCCCCTCGTTACTTTTGAAATAGGGCAGTTTCTACGGCACAATCCACTCCGGGACAGAAGAACTCACAAAAGCCTTTGACTTGGTTCGTGGCGGTGGCTGAAATCCTCACTGACCACAATAGATCTCTCTCGTCCACTCTGACAGTCTTGTCCTCTCCCCGATGGAAAATCCAGTTGAAGTTGTCAAGAAAATCTTTTTAAGGGAAGAGAGCCTGGAGGGACGCAGGGACAAGGGGGACGGGTGGGGGCGAGTCCCGGAGATCTACATTAGAGCCCGTGGTATGTGATGGCTCCAATATCCGAGTTATTGGGTTTCTCCGAGCCAAATCGCGGTCAGCCTCCGCCTGTTGTTCTGGAGGACATTCTGGGCGGACCACATCCGCGGAAAATCAGCTTTTCTTCCTTCTTCCTTGATGCGCTTCGTTTTTTTTCTTCCACTGGTGTCTGGGTTTTCTTTTCTTTCTTTTGACGTCGCCAGCTGAAGTAGTGTAGCATCATAGTGATTTCTTTAGTTGCGAGAGTTATTGGAAACTGGGATTGCACGTGGATTTTGCTTAAATTAGTTCTGGGATCCTGCCGTAACATTTTTCAGAAATGGAAATTTGAATGAGTTCAAATCTTTCCAATCGAGACAAGTGCTCTGTCAAAGATCTTGATGTTGTTGTTGATTGTAATATATCCTTTGAGGAACATATTTCGAATATTGTTAAGGATGCATATAGACGACAAGGATTTCTCATAAGAAGCTCAAAGAGCCTAAATAATTTAAATGTTATTATGCTATTGTATAATAGTATGATAAGAAGTAAACTCGAATATGCGTCGGTTGTATGGTCTCCTGGGTTTATATCTTATAAAAATAGAATAGAGCAAATTCATAAAAGATTTCTGCGGTACTTATACTACAAGAAGAATCAAGTATCTGCTTACGAAATGAAATTATCTTATAAGTATTTATTAAAAGAGTTTTGTTATGTAAGCCTCAGTAGTAGGAGAGAATTAGCACAACAAATATTTCTTTACAAAACCGTAAATAGAATTCTGGATAATAGTAACTTTCTTCATCAGTTTAAATTTAATTCTAGAAAATCTAATCTTCGGATGCGACACCTTTTCCTCTGTGATATCCCGAGAACAGAAAAATACAAATCATCATCTTTATTCAGACTTTTATTCTGCATATAATAATATTTCTACAAAGCATGAAAATCTGGATTTTAGTCTGACACTTTCCTTGTATCTAAAAACACTAAAACCAATTTTTGAAAAAGACTAGATATACATATGTGAATCCATTCTACTGTGCATTTTTCCATTGTTCTGAAATTATTTTACCTTCTATGCTATTTTTTTATTATTATTATTATTATTTTCCGTTCAATACTATGTAAAGGCTATGTTCTGAACAATGAATATTTATCTATATGGTTGGATGTATATGTGTTTCTTTCCTGTAGTACTTCACTTATTATCTTGTGTGTATAAATGCGTGTGTGTGTGTTTATATGTAATCTACACTCTTATATGTTTATTATTTGAATTATGTAAGCTTTCCTGTAATTGGAGATTCTCTCTGTAGGAAGCAAACGAATAATTAAATAAATAAAAAAGTGCGTGCAAAATCAAGACGAGATCAAAACATACTGTTCGTTAATCCTGTCCCATCTTAGACCTTGGTTTTGATTGACTTGTTTTAGTTCGTTTTTCTGTTACTTTTGTCTAATCGCAGAGATGAGGATAAATGGCGATAAAACGATGTGGATGAACGTGCAATCACAAACATACGAGGTGTGGCAATAAAGTTTCCGGACTCATGCTGTAACTCTTTTCTTGAAAAAGATCAGACAATCGAAATGTTTCACCCTTCAATGTAGTCCCCGTCCTCGATCCCTACTCCGCTCCACGCGGATCTTCCACTGTTAGAAGCAGTGTTACAGGTCATTTTCTGATATGCTGTTCAAGAGTTGCGTCGCTTTGGCTTTCACCGCATCCACAGACTCGAACCGGATTCCTTTTAGTGCGGACTTGACTTTTGGGAAGAGAAAAAAGTCGCACGGGACTAGGTCCGGCGAGTACGGTGGATATTCCAACACTGGAATGTTGTGTTTTACCAGAAACGTCTTCACAGTTACCGCGTTGTGAATTGCCATGCTGTCCTGATGAAAAATCCATGAGCCATTCTTCCACATGTGTGATCTTCTTCTCACCCGTTCACAAAGGGTCCCCCAAAAATTCTTAAAATTCAACTGATCGACAGTCTGACCTTGAGGCAACCAATCAACGACCAATTTTAGCAACCTTCTCGATACTGACTTGAGTTTTCGACGGGCGGCCTGATCGTGGATCGTCCCCGACGCCTTCTCGACCCTCTTTGAACTTCTTAAACTACTCGAAAACTCGTGTGCGGAATAAACACTGATCCCCACAAATTTCTTTCAACTAATTGTAAGTTTCCGTGGCGGATTTCCCAAGTTTTGTGACATTAACACGTTGTTCCACTTTCGAACTTAACATGATTCCGACGGAGCTCAGATGCACGGTCCGCTTCTAACGAATGCTACAGCCAGACTGCTCCACGCATGTGCGTAAAAGTTTGTGCGCAGGCAGAGGGTAGTCCACAGGTCAGTATCCTTCCCAGCTCTTTGTTATCGACGTGACCTGAAATGAATTTGAAAATCAATCCGGAAACTTTATTGCCACACCTTGTATATGGACGTCACGACATGAGCCCTATAGAAGATTATACTTACTGAGTCCAGACGCCAGAGCCTCGCTAGTCTGCAAAATGCACACAACCAGGATGTTCTACGTAAAAGTGAGGTTGACAATTTGGGTGTCTTCACAAAGGATCACCCTTACACCCCCTAGGCTTTGGTAAGTCAGACAAAGGAATTTGAAAAATTCGTCCAGATCAATATTGCTGTATTGTTCGGCTTAGTAGAGCCCCTTGGGCTACCCTCGTTGTAGCGGCAGGCGTACACCCAACGCCGAAAGAAACAGTAGGCAAATTGTCCACCACCATTTTCATTCGGTCTGTATTACACAGTGTGATGACAATAAATTGAAATACGAGGGTCACTATTTATATTTTGAGCCTTGGCAACACTGATTGAAGTTAGGCGCGATTTGACGTTTGCACGGAATCGTCTGGCATTATTGACCATAACGTACTTCAAATGTTTTGTCAATAGCTTCATTTGTGTTGTTTATGTTGCCTTGGAGATTGCGCGACAACAATAAAATGGAATTAACTCGTGAACATTTTCGTGCGATGATTTTTTTACGATTTTCGACGTGGATTATCAAGACAAGAGTGCATCGATCAACTTACTTCCACATTTGGCGATGAAGCCCCATCCTTTGCCACTGTCAAACGCTGGTATAACGAATTTAATCGTGGCCGCCATTTGCTCACCGACGAGATTCGCGAAGGTCGTCCAAAATCAGTTGTTGTTCAAGAAAACGTTGATGCTGTGCAAAACATAATACTGCAAGATCGTCATGTGACATACTGTGAGATTGAGGCAACCATAGGCATTAGTTCCACCAGCATATATAAAATATTACATGATCATTTAGCTGTGAGAAAGGTATGTTCTCCTTGGATCCCACACAATTTGACAAAAACTCAAAAAGACGCTCGCGTCAATTGGTGCAAACAAATGCTCAATAAATACAATCGTGGTGCTTCAAGAGACGTATATAAGATTGTAGCAGGTGACGAATCATGGATATATGCATATGAGCCGGAACGTAACCAGCAGTCGACTGTATGGGTGTTTCAAGATGAACCCAATCCAACAAAAGTTGTTCGCGCTCGAAGCACATCGAAACAAATGGTCGCCTGTTTTTTTCGGGAAAACTGGTCATGTGGCAACTGTGCCTTTAGAGGAACGTAGAACGGTCAACTCTGAATGGTACACAACAATTTGTTTGTCAGAGGTCTTCGGTCAAATTCGGAAAACAAACAAACGCCGTCGGATCATTCTTCATCAAGACAATGCCAGCTGTCACACATCTCGTCTAACAACCGACTTTATGAACAGTCAAAAAATCGAATTGATGGGTCATCCGCCGTACAGTCCTGATTTGGCACCCAATGACTTCTTCTTGTTCCCGAATGTCAAGAATAAATTGCGTGGACAACGATTTTCGTCGGCGGAAGACGCCGTTGATGCGTTCAAAATCCATATTAAGGAGGTGCCTCAAGAAGATTGGAAAAACTGCTTTGACAAATGGTTCGAACGAATGCAAAAGTGTATTGACCATAAAGGAGAATACTTCGAAAAACAATAAAGCAGTTTTCAATGCCAAATTCCTGTTTTTTCATTGTTAGGCTCAAAATATAAATAGTGACCCTCGTAATGACGTCAATAAGCAGAGAACAATACCTGCTTCTTCCAACCAACATAGTTTCATTCCTTGAAACAACACAGGATGTAGAATAAAAAAAAGTAATGAAAATAGTTGTGGACAATTTGCCTACCATTATCTTTGTCGTTGACTGTACAAAGCAACTGTATATATCCACAAGCAAACAGATGCTAAGAAGTAGCTGTGGAAATTTTTTCAGTGTTGGTGCATGTGTGAGTGTGCCAAAGAAAAGAATTGGGGGGAAAAGTTCTCCGTCCTCGCAGTAAAGTGTTTAGGAGCTAGAACTTTTTCAATTGGAAACTACACTTCCTCCCCATTTGAGAGAAGTCAAAAGTTTGCCCCTTTCACGCCAGCAAAGAGCTTTGGTTCACACAGGCCTTTCGCTGTTTAACGGCCTTTTCTTCGAACGTAAAGAGATACATGAAGTTCCTGTTTTTTCCCCAATCTCGCGATGGAATTCCAGGAATATTGAATATATCTTTGACAACACTAAATTCACCACGTAAATTATAGCCTATTGATGTAAATGTCCACTTACATTCGAGTCTTTAGAAAGTCAAAGGAAAGAATCTCTTAAACACTTGGAAGTTTTGCATAGCCACCTTCTAAAGCCAAGAATATATCTCCGCCAAGATATTTGTGGCCGTCTAGCAGCAATGTTGTATTATAGTCAGTAATATATAGCGGCAATACTACACGATAGACAGTGATAGCAACAATGCTACATGATAGCCAATCACTTCTGCATGACAAGTATTGATTCTGGAAGTAATGCTACGTCATAGCACGTGACGTATAACAATAATACTGCATTATGGAAAGTTACTTTGAACAACAGGGCTGCATGATAGCAATGACTTTAAGCAAAAATGCTGCATGATATCAAGTGACTTAAAGCAAGAATGCATGAGAGCAAGAGACTTTAATCAAGAATGCTGCATGAGAGCAAGTGATTTTAAGCAAGAATGCTGCGTGATATTAAGTGACTTTAAGCATTAATGTTGCATGGTAGACAGTGACTTTAAACAACAATGCTGGACGATAGCAAGTGAATTTAAGCAACAATGCTGCATGGTAGGCAGTGACTTCAAACAACAATGCTGCATGGTAACCAGTAACTTTAAGCAGGAATGTTATGCGATACTCAGTAATGTTTGTAACAATTCTCTAAATAAGCAGTGACTAATCAATACTACATGTTACCCAGTGCTTATAGCAACAATGCAGCCAGCCACAAATAATTACATATATATCTAGTTGTGGCTGTAGTACACGTTACTACAAAGTCTTCCGCAACAATAGAATAGCGTTCCAAGATTTTTGTAGAGATGTAGCGGTTCTCTCTGTTCTTTGAAGTCTTAGAGTTACCCCGCCACACGGTGCGTAACCCATGGTTTACCATCAAATCGTTTTTTTTTTCCTCCACAATTTCAGGGATGCTGCGTCGATCTTTCTCACGTCTCCTCGTGCCTCACGTCTTCTGTTTACCCGATGAAGAGCCTCGCTGCCAGGAGAGGATGTTATTGACTCTTAGCCAACCCCCTGGAGAGATTAGTTCGCGGCATTGGGCATTACAGGGAGTCACGTGACTTTGCGAGATGAGTCCCCCAACCCCCTCTCTATCTCTGTGGCCTCTCAACCTTTGCAACACGCGCCATATTTGCTCGTCTGTGCTCTGGGGACTTGACCCGACCTGTAGCCAACAAAGGGGATATTCATCTTTGCTCTGTGTACCCAATCGGTGGTCAGTATCTTCCGTCTCTCCCTCCCCCCTCCCAACGGTAATGCATCGTAGGGTGTTCCTTTATGCTCTTTGTTGCAGCGGATGTAGGATGCTAGATTTTTCTCGTTTTTTTATCATACAGATTCTGTCTTTGTTGTGTGCTCCTATCGCATTTTCCCTACTCTCTCTTGATCCATGATTTCCGATCTTTTTATGCACTTAGTTTAGCTTCACTATCTTCTACATCCATCTTTATTTACTTCTGCCTTTCTCCTCATACGCTTCCTGTCTATTTTATTCCCATTTCCTTCTCGTAGTTCTCTCTTCAGGCTTTCGTTCCCATTTTTCCCCATTTATTTAACGTTGGAGCCTCGGTGGTCTAGTCGGTAAGGTGTCTGACTGCCACGCGGGAGACCCGGGTTCGATTCCCTGGTGATAAAATGGCTTTGGGGCTCATCCAGCCTCAAATTATTAGGTACCTTAGGGTAAAGGCGGCCGGAGCGTGGTGCTGATCACATCACTTCCAAAATAGACGAGAACGAGAATGTGTCGGGCCCTAATCCCACATCCCCTACATTTGCCTTCGTCCCATGGCACGGGGAACTTTACGTTCTAAACTTCTTCACGGCCTCATCAATATTGTGAGGGAGATAAAGTTCCAATCTGTTGTAGTTTTTCGGAAGCGGTACACTGCCTTGGTGCAACTCGTGTGCTGTTACTCGTGTTCCACGTACAATACCCAATCAAGCGCCTATCTGCCGCGGTAATCTTACCGAAACGGTTCTAACTTAAAGGTTGTTCAATTAACAAGATAGTTTAGCTTATCAACCTCCAAAGAGCAATTATGTAATTACCGCTAATTGCATATATTGTGTAGCTCGATTCGCATTATCTTGCCGCTCGGTCTATTATGTATGTGTGCCCAATTACAGTGATTGAATGCGGATATGTGTGGTGTGTTTATCGTGAAATTTCATCTCAGACCAACCCTGGCGTCTACTAGTTAATATATTGTTGGTATCCTATTCACTGTTGTTTTCCAATTATTATTAATAGCCATTGAAGTAGATCTACGGAACTGAACTTATCTTATAGTGTGTTTTGCAGAACAATCTATCTGACAGACGGAAGATTATTACAAAATAATATATCTTGAAGTTGATTAGGTAAATTTTTGGTTACATTGGAATCATACAAACCCTTTACATTGCCAATATTGTTGTGTATGGAAGGGAGGGTGAGAGTCGGTAATACGTAAGGTTAGAATAGAGAAAACATCTGCTTGTAGCCTTGAATTTTTGGAAAGTTCACCTTGAAAACAAGGAATTATACTTGAATTTTATCATGTTCCTTGTGACCACCATTAATCTTTTGGCGTTATCCACACTCGAACTTCACCTTTTGTCTCTGAGGATCATTTCATGTGCTGAAAATTTTCTTTCAACTGAAATTGTAGTGCAATTGTAATCAAGGGGATCCGGGTTCGATACTCGGTGGAGGCACATAGTGGTTCGTATCACACTTTAAACTGTAGGTCCAGTCCCGATTAGCCGTACTGTGCATAAAGTCGACTTAAAACACCAAATCAATCAATCAATCAAAGCAAATGTGAATGGTGAAACATTACCTCGCAAGGCGTGAATGCCAAAAGGACGAAACTGACATAAGAGTGAGCAAGACGCAGAAGTTTTCACTTGTCACTCTGTAGGCAGTAGAGACGATTAGGTGCCAGAACTGAGAATGGGGAGGAGGAGGGGGGGCAAGGACAGTTTACTTTATCGTAGTAGGCAAGGCTTAGCATTAAAAGTCTATAGTGCAGGGGTAAAAAGTAGGGGGGGAAACTGTCCCCGTTCGCCGCCACTATCTGCAGGTAACAGTGACGTCAGACATTTTTTGGTTTTGTTTAAAGCTTTGATAAACATCATATACTTGGAGGGAGGGAAATCGAGATATAAAAGTCCTGTAAAACCTTTAAAATATTTAAAAACCTAAAAAAATGTTTAATTTAGGCGCATAAACCTAAAATAGATTCTAACAAGCAAAATAGGTTATTATTTTAGGCACTATAAAACTTCGTCAGTTGTTTCTTTTTTTATGAAACGCTGATATAACTTGTTATTTCTTATTTACCTGCAAAGGAAAAAATAGGTTCAAAACCTAAAATCCGAGGTCTAATCATCACACATCCTCATCTTCGCGATTGGCCAAAGTGGCGGAAAAGCGAAATAAAATAATGCAAATCAATCAATCAACACTGATTCTGAAACTCATGAACATCCTGTGTGTGGTATGCGTTAAAAAAGAAGATGATCATTAAAACTATTGTCCCCAGCAAGCTGGAGAGGCACTTGAAGACAATACACTGTCATTTAATAGATAAAGCCTTCAGCGTAGAATCCATTCGGAGAAGCTAGCATCTCCTCGAAATGATTCGTCACTTGCCTGCTTGATTTGAAGGGTGTATATTGATCTCGTGGAGAATAACACCGTAATTAATGGCTTGACGCAAGTGTCCAGTTCCCTCTAGGTGCGTAATTTTCCACGTGAAAATTAGCCCTCCCTCCCCCTTCCAGCTTCGGCATCCACGTTCCTTCTCTTGATCTCGCTCGACGTGTCGGGGCAGAGAGGGGACTCCCGACGCAGCCAACTCCAGAAATTGGGGAATCCCCAAAAGTCTCGTTCATTAATTTTAGTGGGTGTCCCAAGGCGGAGGGCAAGGGCATGTCGACCAACTTCTGCCAAACCATTAGTCTTCGCTGAGGACATCTGTCGGAGGATGCGTAAACTACGCTGCAGCGGCATCTGGTGCGAATGGAGATCGTTGCCGTATGGGGTTAAATATTAATAAAGAGAAGAAGAGGAGAGAGTTGGAGAAAGGGAGGGAATGAGGGAGACGCGATGGCAGGGGAGGAGAAAGAAGAAAGAATATGCAAAAGTGTGGAAACTAAGTAGAAGGAAAGAGGTAATAGAAGAAAGGGATTAGAAGGGAGTTGGAAAAGGCGAACGGGGAGAGAAATTAGATGATGATTATGAAAAAATATGCAAGGAGATATGCAGAGGGGGAAAAGGAAAAGTTAGAGAAATTCTATGAAGAGAGAACAGATATGAATAGAGAGAGAGAGGAAATGTGCTAAAAGATATGGTGAGAAGACTAAGAAAAGATTAAGGATAGTGAATGAAGAAAGGAAAAGTGTTCAAGACTCGAGATGAGAAAAAGAAAAAGTGATGGAAGACAGTGGACGTGAGATTGATTAATTGATTTTTTTTTTGCTTCGCCTTTCTGCCACTTTTGGCTAAGCGTGAAGATAAGGATGAGTTATGATGAAATTGATGAACATTCATAAGAACACTCATGCCCAGGCTGGGATTCGTAGCGCGCTGTGATAACCACTTCGCCACGGAGGTCAGCTGGAGAGAAAGATAAGAAGAAATATGCAAAGAGATGTTTAGAGAAGATGAAGGAAAGTTAGAGAAAGCAAGAAAAGAGAGAGCAAACACGAAAAGATAGATAAAGAGAGAGAACGATTGAGATGAAATGTGCAAAAGGATATGGAGAGAAGACTAAGGAAAGGTTAAGGAAAGCGAATGACGAAGAAAGTAGAAAAATGTGCAAAAATCGATATTAAAAGAGTGAGGGAAGACAGAAAACCTGAATATTGAGAGAAGAGGAAGGAATGAAGATGAATATTGTGAAAATGAACGAAAGAGGAAAAATAAGAGAAAACATGCGGAAATATGTCCTGGCCATGGAAGAACGTACTTATAATTTCTCGAGTAAAACTGGAGAGGTGAGATAATAAAACGGCGTACCAACTAGTAACAAACAACAACAATTGCAAGATCAGAATCAGGCTCAGATGTATAATTACATTAATTACACAGTGCACAATAGTCGAGTGTGTGTTGAAATCATGTATCTGGCTGAAGATCTTAATTAAACTGGTATTGTAATCTGTGGAACCTTGAAAGTCTAGAAGTGTTTCATTGCTGCGAGCTTTTCTTCCAGGCACACTGAAAGTATACGGAGAGCAGTTCTGCATCTTAATCTTCCATTAATGATCTTGAATAACAGTTTCATATCTAAAGTGTGCGAGATTCAGGAATTTAATGTATCAAGTTTTTTCTCGAATAGATGTCTTGGGTCTGGTGCGGAGAACGGAAGAAAGTTAACACCATCAGATTTGGAAGAATGAGAATGGTCTTATGTTTTCCAGAATGACGAACAGTACTCAATTAAAACAAGGTCGGATTTTCCATCTGCAAAGTCAAAGGGAGCTGAAACAAATGTTTAGTAGTAGAAAAAGTGTAATGAGCATGTATGGTATCTTACACGAGCAAGATGAGGAAGGTAAGAGGAGAACTAGATAGACGGAGAAAATTAGAGGAAGTTCAGGGACAAATATATAGGATAAGAAGATAAGGAGGAGAGGAGAAAGCATAATATAAAATTAAGGTGATGGGTACAATTGAACGAAGAGAGAGGGAGAGAGAGAGAGAGAGAAGATAGATATATGATATAGGGAATAGGAAACGAGGAGAGGTAGAGAATAAGGATGGGATATGGGAACAAAGGCACGCATAGAGAGAAGAGTGTGATGGGATGTGGGGAAACGGGAAAGAACAAAAAGGGGGAGAAAATATAGAGATTGGATGTGGGCAATAGAGAACAAAGATATATATATATATATATATATATATATATATATATATATATATATATATATATATATATATATATATCAGTGGCGTACACTGAGTCCAAGATCTGGGCTATCTCACTATGTCACGTGGTCCTAGGCTATGAATAGAAATAAGTTTACCAACTCCTAAGAAATCAGGTTGCCAACTCATAGGAAATCAGGTTGCCAACTCTTAGAAATCAGGTTGCCAACTCTTAGAAATCAGGTTGCCAACTCTTAGAAATCAGGTTGCCAACTCTTAGAAATCAGGTTGCCAACTCGTAGAAATCAGGTTGCCAACTCGTAGAAATCAGGTTGCCAACTCATAACAAATCAGGTTGCCAACTCCAGAATCAGCATCATCATCTCACTGATATGAATATTATTATTTACAATTTCTGATCGATTTTTCGCTCCTGATATATATATATATACTTGTGTGTGTGTGTGTGTATATATATATATATATATATATATATATATAGGAGAGTGAGATGGGATGTGGGAGAAACGTGAACGAAGTGGAAGAGATGGGATGTGGAAAGAAGAAAACGACATGAAATAAGAGGAGGGAGAGCTGAAAAAAGATTGTAAAGAGGAGAACCAGGGAGATAGCAAGATAACAGACGTAGAACGTGACGTCAAAGAACAATGAGAAACTACTTCCCTTTCTTACCTACGATATAATGAAAATATATTGACTCTAGATCTACAGTAATAATTTCTTTTTTATATTCCTTACCGCTGTTACCTGTTGCTTCAAACATCTCTTGTACCAAATGTTCTCAAGATCGGTTAGATGTGCTTTCATATATATTTCTGAGAAACCTCACGCACGCCACTTGCTAACCAATGCCTGTCCACTACATTTAATTGACCCGCCTGTATGTATCCACCTTGGTCGAAGCTAGCAATCCGTTTCCCAGCCATCCCCAGCATTCCTTTGCATTATTCCATTCGTCCCGCATGGCCACGAAATATTTATTTGGCCACCTCCGGAATTTACGATGACGTCGAACCTCAAAAACTTTGAATAATATTCTCGGTCAGTCCCAATCTCCCTGCTGCCCGACAGGTTTACGACGTCTCTCCGTAGCGTGTTCGAGGAATCGAAGTCGCATGCGGGAACGACAAGGCAGTGTTGGCAACTCGTGATGTGTGGAGATGAATATTTCATCTGACAGCGCAGATGAAAAAACACAAGGTCTGTATGGCTTCTACATCTTGCACGTCACCGCAGATATACGCTCGACGATAGGTCACAGTCAAGAGCGACCTAGCTTTCCCAAAGCACGGAGAGAAGACGTGTAGCATCGTTTCCAGATCTCACAGTGGCGAATAAATAAGTAATTACCAGGCCGGTTCGCCTATCGTGTCTGTAATGTTACTTTAAGTCTTCTGGATATGCATATCGAATAGGCCGATTTTACCTTCCCCAGACAAAGTTTTAATCTTCCCAACTGTTTATCGTCCATTTGGAAGATGACGACAGTGTTTTAACAATTATAGCATCATTAAGCCTTGTTTCCATGATATTAAAAACTCAATATGCTGACCAAGGCAGTAATTTATTTTATTATAAAACATAAACTAAACGTAACGTTTCAACCTTCTAGCAAGGTCTTCTTCAGACTCTGCACCAAGTACAAATTTAACAAGATGCAGAAACAGGACGATATATATATACACAAACATTACTCCCCTCCAGACTATTAGAAAGTTGTTCTGGAACATTCTGGCAGGTGGCTTTCCCTTGTCACCATATTTACTTCCATGTGGTTGGACTCTTTATCTCACGCTCTTTTTCCTTCATTTTTCTCCCTTCTTCTCTCCTCTTTCTCTCTTGTCCTTTCTAACACCTTCTTCCATTCTTTGTTTACTTCAGTCTCCCATTCCAGTTCATTGTGTCTTCTTCACCTTTCTTCTCTATTTCCTTGAGATATAGGGATGATGTACGTCTTAAGAGAGAGAGAGAAATGCGATATTTAATCACACGAGAGAAACAGGACATGACATAGAGTGGGATGTGGCTAAGCAGATAGGAAGGGAGAAGAGAATACTAGTGACTAAATGGAAGGAGGCCAAGGAAATAGAGAAGAAAGGTGAAGAAGACACAATAAACTGGAATGCGGGACTGAGGATAAACAATGAATGGAAGAAGGTGTTGGAAAGAGTGGAAAGGACAAGAGAGAAAGAGGAGAGAAGATGGAAGAATAATGAAGGAAAAAGAGCGTGAGATAAAGAGTCCAACCACATTCTAGATGGAAGTAAATATGTTTAGCCTTTTAGGTGAAAGTACAGTTGACAAGGGAAAGCCACTTGCTAGAATGTTCCAGGACAACTTTCTAATAGTCTGGAGGGGAGTAATGTTTGTGTACATATATCGTCCTGTTTTTGCATCTTGTTACATTTGTACTTGGTGCAGAGTCTGAAGAAGACCTTGCTAGAAGGTTGAAACGTTACGTTTAGTTTATGTTTTATAATAAAATAAATTAAATTACTGTTTTAACAAATGTACGAGGGGGTGAAAAGTTTTGAGCCTCACAGGGAAGGGGTGTTTGACCTACAGTTTCTCATTATGATTTATCTACATAATCACATAATATCTATAATCACCCACCCCCCAGGTCAATGCACTGATGCATTCTGTGCTGCAATTTGTTTACATCTGGTAGAATGATTTGTCCCGAGTCTCACACCACTGAATGACCACCTTCGTCCGTGTGGAAGTGACGTCCTCGAAGTGAATTCTTCATAGCAGGAAAAAGACGAAAATCTGACGGGGGCAGGTCGGGGGAATAAGGTGGATGGGGAAGTGAGGTGAAGCCACACTCGACCAAGGCAGCGTGTGCAGTGAGGCCTTTCCGACAGAGGTACCGAATCACGGTCCCGTCGGCCACTCTCTTCTCTGACCCTTCATTCATTTTCAACCTGACAAAAAAATAGAAGAAAACATGTGAATTTCATAAAAGTTCGCACAGTGTGTTCTAAAACTGCTCAAGACTTTTCACTCTCCCCTCGTATTTAGCTTTTTAAGAAGACCATACCTCTTACACTGTTCCTGAGGAAGATTTTAGGCTATCTTTACTTTCTTAGTGTCTTTGGTTTGTCCTGTGAAGGTCCCTTTAGAACCTTGCACTTTTAACCTAGCTCAGTGACTCTTCAAAACCCTTCAAGGTAAGGGTTTTCGTATACCGAAGAGTGCCAAATGTCTATATGTGACGACGAAAATTTTTTACCTCATTCACCCATTTATTGGGTGCAATTTCTTCACCAACCTTCCAGCCAGGAATTTACCAATAAATCCTGACTTTATTCGATACATCAAAATCTACATTCCAAATCAGCAATTGTATATATTTATTTTTAATGTTGCATACACTAGAAATGATTTATTCATTGACGGCTACGACCCTAGGACGACAGGAGTCACGGGTTCGAAAATCCTGGCCTGGGCATGGATGTTTTTCGTGGGAGTCCCTTCCGCATTTTCATATCATCATTCATTCTCATCGCCGCGATTATCCAAAAGTTGCAGCAAAGTGACGTAAAATAACCCATCAACCGACACACACTCGCTAGAGCCCTGAAACATATAAGTAAAAGAAATTAAATGTAAATATTTTATTTTGTGTAAAATCAGGTGATTGTAAAATTGCAGCTTTGTGCACCGAAAATACGGAATCATTAAAATTGCACTAATTAGATGTACTATGTAGTAGCGGTAGTACTTTAAGTACTGTTATGCAGGGGCGATTATTCCATGTAGGAAGTGAGGAACTTCCTAGTGTTGATTTATACTTGCTTCCAGTTCTCTACTTTTTACGAGTTTAATAATAATGCGCGTTATAAAATTATGAGCTCAGTGTACGTAGAACTGACCAGGTTAGCCAGTGTCAAGAGTTGACTGCTGTTGCTCGCTCCAGCTGCAGCCCATAGACCATGGACACACAGGCTTTGCTGCCCGCCTGAGGAACCTCGCTGGTATCACTACAAACAGATGGGTGAGAAGTGGAAAAGGGGCAGGGGGAAGCATCCAGCGAGGAAGCATAGAGGGCTTCCTCAATCAGTGATTCCAACCCCAGCAAAATGGTACCAAGCCTAGCACAGTTTGATCCTTGTAAGCATCTAGCACCCTGCTTTGGACAAAATGGGAAAATATAGCATAATCTGCAAACGTGAGTGTCTGGGAGAGGGAAATCTAATTCAAGGGAATATGTTTTCGGGAAATAAAACTAAAATTAGGTAAAAATCTTATTTTTACTTCACCAGCGGAAATGTTTCAATAAACGGGATGCCTACACAGCGACAAGCTTTTACAACCGTGCAGTGATCCATCCTCTAAGTTTTCTTTATCCTTCCAGATTTTGTTCTTGAGGAAATGTTATGGCAGGAAAGCGGTAGAAGGTTTGGGGGTAAACAAAGAATTTTCTAAAACAGTTTCAAACTTTTCTCGGTTTACCATAACTTCTTCCCACAGCCAAGAAAAGCCACGAGTCGCCATTGCTGTCACGTCACTTTTTTTACGGTAGCTGGAAGGCAGCGGAAATTTATTGGCATAGACAGTCATTTCTCCAACTGTGTTCGTCTCATTATCTGTTTCATCATTCATCCCATCGTCTAGCTTGACTAGGTTTTAGAAAAGGATCTTGGGTACTAACGAAGTAAGAGCGCCATCGGAACGAACCTTCCGGAAAAGAAACAAGCGCTGATGGATGACCACCTTCAGCACAGTCAGGTGGAGTTTTGATAATACGCGCGCCATCCGAGGACAAGTATCATACTATATCGGTACTCTATTGAGTTTTGCTGAAAACGGGTCGACAGTGCAGAGGTTGACGTGTTACCAGCGTATTTACCTGTCCAGTGTGTTACGGGAATCTGTGGGGCAAAGCCGCACATAACGCTAGAGAAGGGGAGTTAGCGAGTTGGCAGAGCGAGGCAGTGCGCGCTGCTGGAAACTGCTAGTAGCTGCAGCTGCGTTTCCCTTCCATGCACTCACTTCTCCTCTGACGAGTTCATTCGTCGAGCCCTGTGGAGTCACTACATGCGCAGAGACTTGCTTCCGTTCGCCTGCTCCAGAGAAACCCGAGACGGAGTGTAGTCACATTAGTTAATGAACGCATCCACGAGAATGCTACGATTGACAGCTTGGACTGGCAATAATCTGTTCGCATTGTTCTATCTGCCAGTTTTCAACACGAACTGGAAAAAGGAATCAGTCTTTCCATACCGGTCGTCATTTCTTCTCTCGTATTGTTTCAGCGCTCCAAACCTTTCGAGAAAACGATTATTTGTAACGTTTTCACTTACTTCTGACATCCTTGCATAATGCATGAATATTTTAAAATATTTATAAGGGCGGGTGGAGAAGGCTTTTGCATATAATGAAAAGGAGGGAAGCGATGAACCACCGTACCGTGCCGGGAGTCGTGAAATATTCCCGAAAATACCAGCTCAGGCTCCATTTCATCTTCGTCCGCTAGATGTCACGGCGGTGGATATGAATGCTTCGAGCCACGTGACAGCTAGATTAACGGTCGGTTTGAACCCAGCGGCTTCTCTCTTTTGCATGATAAGGGCGGGATGAGGCCCGGGCCGTCAGCTAGCAGTCTTCTCGGATGCAAATCCGATCGCCTTGTTCCGCAACAGGGAACCCCCCCCCCCCCCTCAGACATTCCTGACGCGTTAATTCATATCGTCACGGAGCATGACGTCACTGATTTGAATATGGAACGCCCTGGCTGGAAGTTCCTTGTTCTTCGACCGTCATCCGTCTCTACGAACTTCGACGTGCTTTTCAAGTTTATTTTTTCTTTTTACATACCCGATTGCTTGAATTTTCGGAAATGCTGGTTTGTTTTCGGGCGTGGACGTCCGGACGGCAAGATAGGACCGTTTTCCCTTTTTGAATGTGCAAGTAGTGTTCGAAGGGTGAAGGGCCCAGGGAATTTCCCATCACTAAGGGTGTCCCAGAAGTCTTTCCCTGATTACAAACTTTATTCATATCCGCTATATGCAAGGTAGAGATGTGAAAGTGGTGCCAAAATGTTGGAAAACTAACAAAGTTTTTTTGTTGCAGGTTTCAATAATGTGGCTGTAGTGTAGCAGTGTCAGTGTCCAGAAAACCGGAAATGTTCACAAATCAGAAAAAAGCTCAGCATGTCCTCTGGTATTACGAGACCCGGTCACCAATAACAGTGCAGAGGAACTTTCAAATGTACAGAATTCTTTCGTCTAGAATATCTGCCATCAATAAGTTGGTATTTAAAAAATGGAATTTATCTTCATTTCCAAATCCTGTCAAGTTTCCAAGAAACATTGTATGGAAAGATGCCACACTATGTCAAGAGCATTAATTCCGAATTCCTTAGCACTGACACTGCTACACTACAGCCACATTACTGAAACCTGCAACAAATAAACTTGGTTAGTTTTCCAACATTTTGGCACCGCTTTCACATCTCTACATTGCATATAGCGGATATGAATAAAGTTTGTAATCAGGGAAAGACTTCTGGGACGCCCGGTACTTCCCCGTCTCTACATCTCTAACGGCAGAAATACAAATAGAGGAGAGTGCTTTTGAAATTACAATACAATTAGAGCTAGTATTGGCCCATTCCACATGAAATCAACCAATCACCTCACATATTTTGATTAATTTGAGATCTGGCACAATGAAAGTCCACATGGGGTAGGAGCTTATGGAAACCGCGCTTTCCAGAATTCGCCAGCTTGCATCAGATCTGTGAACCAAAAATGACGTTAAATCGGTGAAATCCAGAAAGCTTCATACTGAAACAAATGAAGCGCACGCATATTGGCGTTTATTACAAAAAAGACGCTGATAGTGACACGAATATTATATATATTTTCACTTAACGACATCTCAATTTGCACGTACACTACGAATTTAAGTGGTTTTCTGTTGTAAAAATATAGAATAGCTCGAATGGATGCTTTCCTGCACGTTGCAGCAGAATACGGTCGCATGTTTTAATGCATTGACACACTTTATATCACTTTGCGTGCAAGTGAAGGAGCAGTACTATGAACACTTTCAACAGATTATGCCTGCATCAAGTTTATTCGCCCTCCGTGCCACAAAATCAGCGTGACATTCCGTACTATTGCCTACAGAACGTATATCATGAATCGGAAAGCAGACGACGCCATTTTGGTTCACTGGCCGTACGAGCCCTGGAAGCCGCTGTAAAATGATGACGTCATGGTTTAACCTGGTGAACCCTTTGGTGGACACTGGTGAAGTACGGAGCGCCGAAGCGGGCATCAACGGTGCACCAGCCCGTCCACCGGTGGAATCTGGAAAGCGCCCAAAGTTGCAGATCGATGACTTTCGTATTTCCGAAATTACAGTAGTGTAAAATATGCGATTTTGTAAACATTTATATTTCCAATTTGGTCAATCATTTATATAAGTTGTATTAACTTCTCTAAGGAAGCTTTCAGCGCGAAACAAAAAGCGACACATATCGCTTAGGAACGAGCCATCAACAGCAACGTTTCACACCGTAGCAGCATGGCAGGCCGCGCAAGCCTTCGTTCCATTGGTTAAATTCTCCAACGACTTGACGCTTCGGTGTGAAATCTCCCTAAAATCGGACTTCTCTCACATATTTCCACAAATTGAAAGCTGTGTTCCAATGGGAACTCTTGAACGGAAAGTAGTGTAATTTTTTTCCAAAATGAACTTGGATTCCGGCTTTGTAAATACTGCCTGAACAACTGGAAAAAGTCATCGAATTCGTTTCGCCAGAACCATGACTAACGTTTCACACATTTCGAAACTCTGAAATATACGAGTGAGATACCAGTGCGAAAGTTTGACAAACTAAGTGTGACATTTTCCTGAATTTTAAATGCGGAAAAAAGAAATCATGAATCTATTCATGGCTGCTTCCCTTGTCTCGTGGCACCCTCCTCATCGAGCTCCTGCAGATGAAAACACTCCTGACGTCACATCCGGCTTCCCTTCCGTCCCCCTTGCCCCTGCGTGCTCCTCCGAGTTGTCTCAGGAACCAGTTCGGAAGAAGGACGTCAATCATAAGGAACGACAGAGACCTCGCGCGGCCCCAAATAGAATTACCTCCTCGACCTTCATTTGTTTTCTATTGTTGAAGTTGCCGTCCCGCTGTGGTATTCTGCTCAAACTGCTGTGGTTGTCATGCTGTCATTTACACGTGTTGCCAGTGCTATAATTTTTATTGTGGTGTTTAGAAACAAGATAAATCTGGTAAAACTTTTTGCAGTCTTATGGACGAGATTTCTGAGAATCCCCCTGCTTATATCTTATGTGCATCAGTGGCGGTGCCAGGACTTTGTGTGTGGGGGATAGATACAACCTTTGTCAGAAAAGTTCCGGGACGGAGCTCGAAAAAATTATTTATTCAACTTAGGGACTAATGGTCCTAGGTCTTGTCAAAATAATTCCCTCGGCTATCTATACACAGCTGCCACCGTTTCTGGAGGTCGTGGAAGCAAGAAGAATGCTTCTCAGCACATCTGTCGCAAATTGTTTGGATTCCTACAATATCTTAATGACACTTCCCTTTCAGAGGCTTTTTCACAAGGGGAAAACAAATTAAAATCATACGGCGACAGTTCGGGTGAACATGGGGGATGTGGTAGAGCAGGGATACGATGCTTGGCCAGATATTCCTGGACTGATAAAGCAATATGGGGCCTTGCATTGTCGTGCAATAAGAACCATTGCCAAGATGCCGACAAATCAGGACGGCACCACCAAATTGCTTGACAAGAACGTTTCAGCTCGTCAATATAAAGGTTTTGATCTATCGTTTATCCTTCAGGCAGATATTCATGATGCATCAAATCTTTAGCATAAAAAAATGTGATCAACATTGTCTTTGGATCGTCTCTGCCGTCTCAAAACCTTTTGTGCCAATCAAAGACACGGCTTCTCAATAATGCCTTGTCACATATACTTGATGTATCATATTCCATGTTTCACTAGAGGTTTTCCCAGCTTAACAGATAACTTAATGTTAACTCTCTGCTCAGGATCCACACCCATCACGTCACTCGAGTAACTTCCAACTAAATGTGCCAACAAAGTCGAACAGCGGGTTGCAAAGCACAGCCCTGCCACCTAGTGGGTTTAGATGGAAACACTTACAAGGCCATGTTTATTCAGAACACATATGAGGTAACTGAATAACACCCATTTCTTGTGTTTCAATATCATAGGTAAAGAATAGAAAAATCAGTCCTGGAACTTTTCTCACAAAGGATGGATAAAAGCACCGCATCTTCAACTTTCGCAAATGTTCTTATTGAAAAGGTTGGTTGGTTACAGCTTTTTTTCCTCTCAATTTGCAAACAATAATATTGAAAAATTCATAGAACGTTTCACACTTTTGAGGTTCGTCTAAAATATTTTCTTTCTTTTTATTACAGGTGTGTATCGAAGTGAAGAGAGTGCTTTACCTACGTGTGGGTAAGCTATTTAATTTAAGACAATTCTTTACAAATATTAAGGCGGGTGTTACGAAATATTGATTGCTCATATTTCTTGGTTTGATTTATTTCTTACTTGCTAAGGAAAGCATTTGTATTAATCCATCTTTCTGGCTTCTTTCACATACAACCACAAACACGCACGCACGCATTCATAGGGCAGTCGGTAGGGCGTCTGCTACGCGGGAGATCTGGGTGACTCTCAATGCGTGAATATTTTATATAAATTGTTAATCAAGAATAACACCATTGACATATTTTCTATGAACCTAAGGGACCTCAGTAAAGTCACTATTAACACAATGACCTAAGCTTAAACGCATAATTTCCTAATGAAATGATGTGATCAAGTGTGTGTGTATATACAGGGTGTCATTTTAATGGCGCCCACGGACCACAGATTCGTATAGAGGACATCAAAACAAACAATTTTTCTTTGTAACATTTATCTCGTTGGTGCATCATTTCGGCGCTACAGCTGTTCAAAAAAGACCGTTTTGCCGCCTGGATGATGGCAACTCAACACAACATTTGATCGTATCTGTGACGTCACTTCCTGCCGCGAAACAGCGCACGGCAGAGTTGCAAGGGACACACAAATTTTGTGAAAATTTACAAACTACCAATGACGTGATTAAGTGTAAAACGAAGCGAGAAACGCGTCCAGTAGACCGAACATCATAGCCTACCAGCCAGAAGGTCAGTGTTCATCTCAGGGGAAGTCGGAAGTGGGAAAAACGTATTCAAAATGAAGTGTCAATTTCGGATTTTGTCTCAGCCTACATATCAAATATCAACAACAATACATTTTATTGGACTTACAGCTTACATGTGGCTGTTTGCGCCCAGTTACATGTCAAATATTTGCAAATCTCGTTGCAAGGTTGGTATCTACAGGTTTGTGTCCAGATGCCTTGTGGTACTTTTGTGCTGATAACGGAAGTATCCGAGGTTCACGTTGTTACATTACGGCTAAAACACGTACAACCACAGTAACAATCTAATTATGAATCAGTAGCGAATATACTGTCCTGTTCATAGTTGCAAACTATTACATTACATGTATATCCGCTGCATAGATAAACACAGTCGTCGGAGAGCTTGGAGCTTGTATTACTACTACTTATATCCCTGTTTTTTCAACCATTTTTGTCACTTGCCTCATAATGCACTGAATATACATTATATTATGTGTTGCTTACCTTTGGAATTTTGAGTTCTTTCATTTCTAGTATCTTGTCATCTTTTCAGTGTGTCACAGAAAACTAGTATCAAAAGGACGAAGTGGATAGACTAAACTGTAGATGCCAACTTGATAACTAGATTTGCAAATATTTGACATGTAAGCTGAGACAAAATTCGATATGACCACTTCCACTTGAATTCTGTTTTCTTTCTACCAGTTTTCGTGTCGTTTGTTTACTTCCTGTTAGGTTAAAGAACACCTTTTCTCGTTTTCTTTTACGGTACATAATGTGGCTGATTGTAGCTATGTCATTGTTCACAGAATATGAGTGTTCCTGGCAACCCTGGAACGCATCGCTGCAGGACGGGATATGACGTCACAAATGCAATCAAATGTTGTGCGTGGTTGCCAGCATTCAGGCGGCAAAACGGGCTTTTTTTTTAACGACTGTAGCGCCGAAATGATGCACCAAGGAGAAAAATGTTACTGAGAAATGTTGTATGTTTTGATGTCCTCTATACGTTTCCGTGGTCCGTCGGCGCCATTAAAATGACACCCTGTATATAGGAAATAATTTTAAATGTATTTTTATGTAGGTGGGTATACATATATATAAAATATCTATCTCTATGTTACAGAAATATATGTAATTGTATTCACTATGTATCCTTCATATGGGCTCTGTAATTAGGTATGTACCTGTTGAGTTCGATAAATAAATAAACAAGTAATATAGGTTCCGTATAATGCCACATATTGCAGTAGTCTTATATCCATATAAACACGTACATAACACACACACATGCGCAATTGCTCATACTTACAGAGCATAGACATACGTGAAATCTCTATATCCTTACAAAGAAGAAATATTATTTTGTAAAGTATTTGAAACGAGGGACTAGTATGGATGTATGAAAAGATTCTCCGGGCTATCGACCAGGTGAGTTGTGGGAAGGTTTCCAAGCTTTCGAAAGTTAACGTCACTCATCTTCAGGTCACTCTCATCTTCACTTCTAACCTGAAGATGATTGACGGTAGCTTTCGAAAGCTTGGAAACCTTTCCACAACTCACCTGGTCGATAGCCCGATAGAATCTTTCCATCATTCGTCGCCAGGAAAGCTTCAAGACTTACTTGATTGCGGATATAGCTTAACGTTAAAAACTTGATGAAAGGAACACTTGTGTACATATTAGCGATTGAGTTATACTTTGGTGTAAAGTAAAATGCTCGCCTGTGCTATGCACCACGCCATGAATGCGTATAGATGGTGTGGAGTTAGGACTCCACACTTTCTTGATCACGGCGAAGGTTAGGAGTCATGTGATCAGCACCACGCCCCTAGCCGCCTTTACCCCCCAGTGTTTCCTCCAGGTACCCACTTTATACGACGCTGGGTGGCCGCCAGGGCCGCTTGAACAGGTGGAAAAAAATCACGGTTCTCCCCCGCCGGTGATCGAACCCGAGTCTCTCGCATGACAGGCGTACGTTGGTGTTCTTTTACGAGGGTAAGTCAAAAATTATCTACACTTTTGTCACAACTTTTCTCAGGTTAGCCACACTGCCTTCAACGCTTGTGTGCTATAAGGTTGTACTTTTGTGGTCATGTGGCCGAGGTTTTATCTTAATCTCTCCATTTTTCTTTCTTTTGTTACAGATTAAACATGGCCACTCCCCTGGCAGTATGCACCAAGGAAGAACCGCGATCAGTGATCCGATTTCTCTGGTCTGAAGATGTGTCAGGGGTTGAAATTCATCACAGCCTTTTAGTACAATACAGCGACAGCGCTTTACCACGTAGAATTGTGTACAAGTTGATCGAGAGGTTTAAAAATGGCTGGACAAGCGTGAAACACGAAGCGCCCATCAACCTCCACCACTGATGGGAAGATTCAACAAGCTTGAAAAATGATTCTGATCAACCGATGGTCACCCATCATCCAAATAGATTTTTCTGACATCATCAGATATACTGAAAGCCTGCGATGAATTTCAGTCCCTGACACACCTTCAGACCAGCAAATGTGATCACTGATAGCTGTTCTTCCTTGGTACCTGCCAGGGGAGCGGCAATGTTTAATCTGTAACAAAAGAAAGAAAAAATGGAGCGATTAAGATCAAACCTCGGCCACGTGAGCACAAAAGTGCAATATAGCACAATCGCTGAAGGCAGTGTAGCCAACCTGAGAAAAGTTGTGGCAAAAGTGTAGATAGTGTAAATAATTTTTTACTACTCTCGTAATAATACAGGGTGGTGTAAATGTCAGTTTACCCATACACAAAATGAAAGTATACATACAAAATACAGGTAGATACTAGGGCTGAGCCGATACCGATTCCAACCGATACCGATACTTGTATAATTTCAGTTTAAAATAACAAAGGCTAGTTACTGAGTCACGAAACTCATCACATCACATTCTATTAATGATATCAGATACTCCAAAATTATTCTCATATAGTATTATATCACTTAAAATTTCCTGTGACATTTTATATGAACTTCTTTCTACCCCCAGAGGATGCAAAAAAGAAGTTTTGGAAATGTTTATTTATTTATTTCCCTTCAACAGAGACAAGTCTCCAATTACAGAAGGTAATATCAAAATATTACATTTTCATTTAGAACTTGTATGTACGCACGTACACATTCTCCCTCCTTTCTGCTTTACCCACAGATAATACATAATATATATATATATATATACATACATCTTGGTGACAGAACAGGTTTACTGCTTAATTGTGTCAACAGAAATTTTCAGATATTTACACATTTCATCTGAATTACACAAAACAAGTATCACAAACACTGGTACAATATATCATTACAACAAACTTCAATATGACAAATCCAATTCTCAATAAATACATTATTAAAAGAGATACCCCTTTAACATATTCATAAATTTGGTTCGTGTCATGCCGAAATCCAAGTCCGCCAAATGATTTGAGATCTTGTTATATTGAAGTGTCATTTTTTGTAGTGGGGAACCTTTATACATTTCTGTTCTTGGGATTTTGTATGAGAGTAAACGTGTATTACGTAAATGACCCTGTCTCACATTAAACCAGATTCTCTCTAGGATAGAACTACTATCAATATGTCCATTTATTATTTTATACAGAAACATTTGTTGAGAAATTTCACGTCTATGTGACAGGCTTACAAAATCAAATTCATTGTTAAAATGTTGCAGATACACCGAAAAAATTGGTGGATTATCATAAGTGTCCCTGCTTCATTTCATGATTTCAAATTTCATTACACAAGTCTTGAAGGGAGAGAAAGTTGTAGCGTGTAAAATGAGATTTATGTAGCGCATATAGCGTACAACTTGCACAAGGGATGCAAAATAAATGCAAATGTAAACAACATTCTTATCGTTTGGATTTACCTGGGGAGGCAGGAAAAGGACCTAAAAATATACACAAATACAGATCTGTATATTCAATGTTTATTTGGCAGCTCTGTATATGCCCTGCTGTCCATTATTCTACGTCATTTGCAATAAGAACAAGTCACTGCAATGTCGGTATTGGTCAGCAGTCACACAGAAGGGTAGAGCACAACAAGATAATCCACAACCGTCCCTTCTACAGCGACCACCAGGCAGTGGTGGTCACTTTAGCCCTGCCTTTGATCTTGTCATCTGCTTCCCAGGAGGGTGCATAATTTTCGGAAATGATCATGGAATTCTTGTGCGGGAGCCCAACCTGTCACAAGGAAGGGTGAACGAACTTTTGAAAGGGACAAATGTTGACAAATTAGTTGTTTCTCTCGGTCGCTCTAACCACTCAAAATCTTTGCTATCGGATGATATCGGCGGAAAAAATTGAACCGATACTTGCCGATACCGATACCCTTGGTATCGGCTTAGCCCTAGTAGATACACAAAATTCCAGTTTCAGTGGTTTTGTTCAAAGTGTCCTCCATTGCTTGCAATACATTGTGTGCAACGATCAACAACAGAATTGCAAATACGATGCATTAAACGTGTATCATTGTTGATGACATGAAATGTATTGATAATTGAGTCTTTCAATGTATCCAAATCAGCCAGTGATGATGAGTATACCATATTCGTAACAATTCCCCAGAAAGCAAAATCGCATGGCGTCAAATCACAAGAACGCGCAGCCAATCAATCATGACACGGCGTCCTATCCACTCTTCAAATGTTTCATCTAAAAAAAATCGAACATCACGTCCATAATGTGTTAAAGTTCCATCCTGCTGAAATACAAAACAGTGATCTGAATAAGTGTGGTTGTTTTCAAGTTGGCAATGTTCCCAACCGTACACCTAAAAGATATTACTTAGCAAAAGAAGCACATACATTATCGTAATACTATTATCAATGTGCATTTTGGGTAAACTGACTTTTGCGCCACTTGGTAGATTAAAGCCTACAGTATGATATTTTTTGGTCTCCTTCTGTATGAAGGCGACTGCTTGTATTTTTCGGTTTTCTGAACTCTACATGATAAAATATTTCTGCTTCGCAAGTCAAGTGCATTTGGTACATAAATTTGTTATTATGCAGAATCCCAGTGTTTAATAGACACATGACACGAAGAAGAATTTGTATTTATAGTATTATTCGTTATCTGTTGTCATGGTATCATTGTGTTAAATGTATGTGAATGGCTTCAAGGCATTAAAGTTATGTTGTAATTTGAACCTAAGTGTTTTGTGTGTCTTGTGCAAGTTTAGATATAAATTACACAAGGCTACAGAGGTTTCTTTAGAAATGCCCCTTCTCTCTTCTATTGAAAAGCCTTGTAAAGACAAATTCCTTTAATGAACCACCATATGAGAACCTGTTACAGATTGCTGACACGTGTTGTATCGTGTAATATAAGTACCTCAGAAATTCATTTTTTCTATTTGTTCTACTTGATTTCTATTCTGCAGAATGCGTCTCCTATTCACTCGGTTCCTGCAGTTATGTTTCCGCAGTAGCTTTCTGCCGTCTCGGATATTTCTGCAGCAGAATTTGCCAGATGCTTCCTCTGTTTGTGCCCCGCAGCATCCGACATTCTCCGAATTGAACCGTAGTCATCCCAGGAATATTCCGGGATGGAGATTTGCTCCGGCCTCAGAACATCGGGAGGTTCCGCCAAAACTTGGGTAATGGATTCTGGTCGCCGTTCGCATTGAAGTGGTGTGTTTGTGTGCGTCTACGTATTCCGTTAGTTTCCCCAGAACTGTGAATGCGTGTTCGTTAGGAGGGGAGGTGCATTGTGGGTAGAAATGCGGGATGCTTGGTTTTCCATAACGAGAGCTGTCATTAGCGAAAGAAGCCAAGAGGCTGATATCGCGTAGTTGTGCAATGCTTCCTAACGTGCTCTCTTTTTTATTTCTCTTCCCTCCCCACACCTCCCCCCGATCTCTTTTTGTCTCTATTTTTTCTTTGGTTTTCATTTTTTGTCTTTTCTCTCATATTCTGTGTCTTTATCTTTTTCTCTCCCTTGATATGTCTATTTTTCTCTTTTCCCACCATAACTTCTTCTGAACTCTTATTTTTGTGTGTTTTATTTCTCCTTTTTGCGCGTCTTTCTCTCTTTTTTAATGTCTGTTTCGTCTTTTTCTAGCTTGTTCTCTGCTCTTCAGTTTTTCTTTTATTTATCCATTTCTGCGCGTCTTTTGTCTCTCTCTCTTATCTATATTGGTGTCTCTCTATGTGTTCGTGTGCGGGTCTGTTAATATTTTTTTCTGTTCATCTATCTTCTTGTTCGATACCCGGTGGAGGCACATATTGGTTCGGTTCCCACTTTAAACTGTAGGTCCAGTCCCGATTAGCCTTACTGTGCATAAAGGGGACTTAAAACACCAACTCAATCAATCAATCTCTCCTTGTGCATGTACGTATATTTGTCCTCTCTGTGTTACGATTTTACTGCCAGTCTCTGTCTCTCTTTCTTTCCGTTTCTCCCTCTTTCTCGGTTTGTCCTCTCTCATCTCTCTCTCTCTCTCTCTCTCTCTCTCACACACACACACACACACACACACACACACACACACACACACAATATCCCTCCCCCCGCTCTTTATTATGCTTATATTTGATGTATAATTTCCGCAAGTGAAAGTCTCAAAGATGCCTCTGAGCTGTGCGATGGTGTGGAGCCTAAAATGCTTACCCGCGCTTCATCCTGCTTGGTGTTGTTCATTTCGCGCTTAATCTAGTGTTATATATTACTTTCGTGCCTAATCCTATTTGGTGTTGTTCATTTTAAACTTGCTCTCTTGTAACAGATTAATTTCTCAAAAGGTTTAAGTGCTCCCCTATGCTTAGCACCACGTCATGAAGGCGTATAAGGGTGTGGGGGTAACGCCCCACACTTTCTTGATGCGGTCGTGAGTGGGGGTGATGTGATCAGCATCACGCCCCTGACCGCCTTTACACCCCAGGGTTTTCCCCAGGAACCCATGTCATTCGACGCTGGGTGGGCGCCGGGGCCGCTTCCAACGTTAGAAGAGTTCCAGGATTTGAACCGGCCGGGGATCGAACTCGGGACCTTTAGCATGGTAGTAAGACGCTTTACCGACTGAGCCACCGCGGCCACACGCTTAAATTAATATCGCCCTTAATCTAATATTACCTCACTTTTGCGCCTTATCCTGTTTGCTAACTTTAATTTCGTGCCTAATCCGGTGTTACAGATAACATTCTCTCTTAATCTGGTGCTGCAGAATACTTTCTCTCAATATTGTGCTGTATTTTACTTTCGCATTTAATCCTGTTCGAGATTATTAATTTCGCTGATATTCCGCTTCGCACTTACACTCTGTCCCCGCTATCTCTGGAGCAGACGAACGAAAACAAGTCTCTGCGCAAGTAGTAACGCGACACTGCTCCACCAATGATCACGTGAGAGGAACGGGATTGCGTGGAGGGGGTGCGACTGCAGTTACCAGCCTTTCCAGCAGCGTGTACTGCTTCGTTGTGCCCACTAGATCCCCCCACTCCCTTGTCTGTCGCTATGCGCGTCCTTGCTCCAGAGATATTGGGACAGGGTGTAGTACTGCATGTGACGTTTTGGTAATTTTCTGAGTTCATTAAGAAAAAGGTTATTCGAAGCTATACTGTAGATAAATTGTTTTCGTATTGTGTTCATCAATTTCACAAGGCTTCACTGAGTCCAATGCAAATTGTATGACATGGCAATTTCACTCGAAAATTGAAGGATGGTACATTTTACTTGTAACTCAAGAACTAACAAAATGTCACGGTTGTGACACCAACCCGATTCCTTCCCTTTAGCTGTGACTATACCGCGTTTGTTACAACCTGTCCCGGTTCCCGCGCTAGCTGGTCGCTGGCTTTTCTCCGTGCTTGGGAAAGTCAAAGCCAGGCAGCCAATTGAAATACGAAACGTCGCAACAGCGTCTACGTAAGCGCCTCTCTTCTGGCTTCCATTCGCTCCTCGCTGTCCAGCAGACGAATTTTTCCTCGTTTCTCATTGGCACCGAAACTGTCGAGCGATCGCTAACGCGGGAAAAGGGACAGGTTCTAACAAACGCGGTTATAAGTTGCAGCGCGCTTAAAAAAGCCAGTATCCTGGAACGTCCTACACCTGGAGAATAATTAGGATGTTGTGGTTGCATAAACACGAGGATACTCGATACCAAATGTCGCATTGCGAAGATGAACATGGACGAGCTCGAAACTCGGAGGTTTTTGTTTACTCCTTGCTCCGCTCTTAAGGCACACTTCGACTGTGTAAATATAACAAGTCTCTGCAACGAAATGTTCATTTAATGAGGATCCATAATCCATTACTTACGCAGTGTTGACGAGAAACGTCAGGTTCGTTTTCCCTTCCTTTGTCACGGCTCGCTCTTCTTAATTGACGAAGATGAAGTTCTGCTCCATGTAACTAGGCGTGTTTCAGATTCAATTCCTTTCCCTTTGATAGGTGGAAGACTTACGAGTCGAGCGACTTAATTAACCGAAATATGATGTCGGTGGAGGATGTGCTAATTAGTTATTGAAACGCCGACGGGAGTTAAAAATAAGTGTTTGTGCGTACCTTAATGGCATTTCGATGCGTTCGTTCTATTATTGTAGCGGAAGTAAGTTTTTTCTGCCTCTCTAGGTTAATCGACAGGATGAGGATGATTTGATTTTTTTGTTTGATTTGGAGTTTTAAGTCCACTTTATGCACAGTAAGGCTAATCGGGATTGGGCCTACAGTTTAAAGTGGGATCCGATCCACTATGTGGCTTAACCGGGCCCCGGGTTCGATGACGCTACCACTGCGCCATCGGGGAAGCCCAAGATGAGGATGATAGTGATTTAATTGATAATACGAGGGTTGTCATAAGTCATAGAAACTATTTTTTTTCCTCGCAAACAAGGGACAACACTAAAAATCTAAGATGTACGTTTGAAAGTGTATGGAATGTACCTTCGAATGAAGCCACCACATGAAGTCTGGATGCAGGAGACTGTCGTAGGGAAGAGGCAAAGACAGGCATTGGACAACAGTGTTTTATTATGAGGCAGATCGGCAGTTGACACTCTGCACCGTTTGAAGGCCTCCACCCACCTCGCCACTGTTCGATAGGGCATGGCATGCACACCGAGAGCTTCCCGTAGCTCTGTATGGCATTCCCGTGCATTTCTGCCGCGGAGAACTGCTATTTTAACGTACGAACGTTGCTCCTGCTTCATGACCTCCATTTTCGAACGCTGTCACTCACCGACTGAACTTGGGTGCATGCTTACTACCCCACCGTTGTTCACATACACCATCTGGTGACTTCTTTCGAAAGTACATCTCATACACTTTCAAACGTATATCTTAGATTTTTCGTATTGTCCCCTGTTCGCGAGAAAAAAAAATAGTTGCCATGACTTATGAGTTAACCCACGCAATTGACTGATTATTTTGGGTTTATTTTACATCGCTTTTCTTCAAGTTTCGGCTAATCGCAATGATGATGAGTAATTATTTCTTATTTGTATTTAGCGTCGCTTTTATCCCACTTCTTGTCTAATCGCGACGATGAGGATGAGTCATGATATAATTATATTTATGAAGGGACGCTCACAAAGAACACGCATGTCGAGATTTGAACCCGGAATACTTGGCGTCGTAGGGCGCTGTGATAGTCACTCGGCACTTTCCAATTTGAATTTGAACAATTTAAGAACACTTAATGTTGCTGACCAAGACAGTTTATTAAGATTTAGAAACACTTTACATGTAACGTTTTCACCCTCTATCAGACGAAGAACTTCACTAAAAGTGTTTTTAAATCTTAATAAACTGCCTTGGGTCAGCAACTTTAGTGTTTTTAATATGGAAACAAGGCTTGCCCTGTGTAGGGATAGCTTATAATTATAAATTGGAGTTGTGTGCACAGTAAATACGTTTTGATAATTATATCATCAAAATTACACTAATTGCGGTTAATTATGTAATAGCCGCTAATACCTATAATCGCCCGTGATCATTTTGTTGTTAACGATACTTGGAGGTTTGCTGAAACTTATAATGATTAAACCGTCATTTCCCTAGATACTTTCCGACCCAGTGAACTTTTACGGTGTCCGTCTTGTTTTTCTACTCCGAGGTTCTCTGAGGTTGGTCGTGGGTTCGAGTCCTTACCCATTCTGTTCCCGCTATCCCTCTCCCTCCCAAGAAAGATCCAAATACTAGTTACCTAGAAATACTGATTATTTCGTACTCTACTCGTTTATACACAAGTTCCAAGGCTAGCACGTACTTTCCTAAGATGTTCCTGAAATCACGCTAAGGAGCTCAACTAGACTAGATACGCTTTTGCGTATCAATGATGTGAAATTTCTGTTTGGAACAAGGGGTGATCTTTACATTTGATCTGTGACTATTTCCATGGAGACGACGTGATACGAGAAACGAGTTATGAAGGCATCTTGCAGTCCTGGGCATTGCACATGCTTGTTTGCTCTTTTGAATGCGTAATCTATTATGTTGAGCATATTTACAAAACTCAAACTGTTCGCAATTGGAACGTAAATCAGACATAGCAGTCGTAGTTCAACTGTCGTGCATTTTGTGGTTTCTTCCCTCACGCAGTTATATTTCCCAACTTGCGTTTTAATGTTTTGTAAATGCATACAGTTTCCAAACCACTCACACCCAGAGAAAAATGTCTAGAATCAGTTTTCTGATCGTGTGAACTGTAGCATTGACTGAAAGATAGGGCCTGCGGAATGGACACCGCGGTCATCTGACCTCAACCCAATGGACTTTGCCATGTGGGAATTTTGAAATCCGAGATCATTTCAGGGATAATCACTGCATCCGCTGCAATGGCTCCTCACATTTTGAAGAAAATTCAATGAAACATGATTGATTGATTTGGTTTATTTTACTTGACTTCACTTTTTTTCTCCTTTGGCTAATTAGGAAGAGGAGGATGCATGGTTGTAGGATAAGATGGATGAACAGTCAATGACAAATGTGTACACACATAGGGAACACAACACACGCCCTACATAAGATTATACTGCCTGTGAGTCCACCAGTCTTGCTAGTCTGCCAAACGCAGTCCAGGATGCATTAATAGATAAAGCAAGTGTAAGTCTCTTGCTAAATGCACCTTCAGTTTTTTTTTCATCAAATAAATATTTACTTTCTTAATTATCAATTTCCAACTTTACAAAATGGGGTCGTACAAATAAAGGTTACGAAAAAGGTTAAAAAATCAAGCATTTTGGATTTGTTCTTTTGTTAGACACCCTGTTACATTTTATTTTTTTTTGCCACTTTTGGCTAATCGAGTAGATGGGGATTGGTGCTGATGTGATGAAACTCATGAATGGGCACTCACAAAGAACACCCATACTCAGGCCGTGATTCTAACCCGGGACCCTATGGCGACGTAGCGGTCTGTGCTAACCACTCCACCACAGGTCAGCTGAAGGTAAAACGGAGAATCTGAGGAAGGGTGTTGAGGCTGGTGGCGGACACGTGAACCACGTTTTGCATTAAGGAAATATACTGCACATCACTTCTCCCACAGGTTCTAGACTTTATGACCACCCTGTATGTATTTTTTAGAGTAAAATTCAAAGAATTCGGGCTGTAAATACTTACGAAATCATGAAAGAAGAAATTCCTTTTGGAGCCAACCGGGTAGTCAATATGTAGTGAACGAATGCAGGAACTGATGAATAATGCGTGTGGGAGGAAACCGTAGCACAAAGAATTTTTAAAGAAACTTTCTTTGCATATTTTCTTTTACGTTTCTTTAACCCCGTGCGTGCGGAGACAAGTATCTGAATGATTTAGGCATTTCACGCAACGTTAGTAACGGCTATATTTCTTCCAAATATTCTCTTTTGATAACACCCCTCCTAAGAACCGTGTTACGCACGGAACTGCGGCAATTTTTCTAATGCATTGTCGTTCACACCTAACTCGTGTTTTGTATTCGTACGCAAGGGATGTTAAGAAACAGGTTTCTCGTACCTTAAGTGAATAAGCTGCATGGAGAAAAGGTTGCTGAAAGCTCGGATGAACCTTTCAAAGACGCCAGGACAGCTGTTAGAAAAACCGCTGTGATATTTCAAATTCTTGAAAATTACATCTGCTTAGAATTGTTTCTAGAGCAGCGGTTCTGAAAACTTTGTCCTCATTGTACCCTTTAGTCGGAACGAAACGTCTAATGTACCCCCCCCCCCCCACCAGTAGGTTTCTCCAAGTAGTGGGTTTTGGGGAATTATTTTGGCTGCCAGATTGGTGGGGCGTTCTTGATATTTTGGAGGCGTGTATCAGCAATAGGGCAAATTGTCATTCGGGCTGGGTGTGAAAAAAGATTGTAAACAAATAGACATTACAATCCTACGTTTATTATTTTATTGGATGTTCTGTAAACTATTTATTTATTTACATAAAGAACCCAACAGACTGATGCCCAGTTAGAGAGTTGATGTTACAGGTTATCATACATGTTTCAGTGAGCGTTTTTGTGTTTGTATTACATTATTTTTAAGTTGCATATATGTCATACAGAAAAAATAAATATTTTTGTTAACGCTTTTCTAAGGCATTGTAGAGGACACTCATTCTCCAGATAGGGGATTTCTTAACAATGTTTGTTCGCGCTCTATTCACAAAAAATGTTTGTTTATTGGGTCGCGTCTTGTTGTTACGAACGCGTAATTTAAATTTTGAGATCCAATGAGCAGAGCGAAGTTTCCCATTAAATATTTTCCAGATCAGCGATAGGTCGCGGACTGTCCTTCGATCGTCAAGCCTGTGTATTCGGAGCTCGTCAATTAGATTATTGTACGAATCAAATCTGGGATAAGTACCTTCAAGTTTGTACTTCATGTAACGTAACACTTTCGATTGTACTCGCTCTATTTTTGTAGTTTGTACTATACAAATAGACATTAGAATCCTACGTTTATTATTTTATTGGATGTTTCTACGTTTACAATATTTATGTTTAGTTACAAAAATTAAAATGTGAAACATGTACGTATACTAAGAAGTACATGACATACTATGATTTCCATATATTTTTTCCAGAGTTATTCGAAAAATTAAGAACCAAAATAATTTTTTTAACAAACTGTCAAGCACAATTTTGGAGTTTTGTTGTAAACCCTCAAGAGTTTCTAGTGAGAAGAATGTCTCTGCATAGCCTGACACAGTTTCTTGATATCTGGTTGTGCACTTCGAAACTTTCGGCTCCAAATTCAATCTATTTCGGTACTGTTTCCCGTTTTACTCGTGACGTTTTTACACTTCAACAAATGTTTGTGGATTTTTTAGTTGAAAACTAAAATGGGTGTAGATTTCGAACGAGTATTTTATTTCAAAACATTTGAAGCGACGAGTGTTAGTGACAAAAGCAGTCTTATTTTCTTGTTGAGCGTTAAAGCTCTGAAGTCTGAAACAATGAAGTTTGCAGCAAAAACGTTGACTTGTGGGTATTCTCAATATTTCTCTTACGAGCTGATCGCGTACCCCCTTCAAGTCGTTCGTGTACCTCTGGAGATACGCGTACCACAGTTTGAAAACCACTGTTCTAGAGCATTCACGTGAATCTTAATTTGATTTTGCTTTCACCGTTGCCTATCTATTCTCAGTAGTGTCGTGACTACGTAAGTCTATTAAACTATTGATTAACCTGACTCAATAAAACGATAAATATATATATTTTAAAACAATCATTAAAATTACATTAATTAGGGTAAGTATCAGGACTGAGCCGATACAACTTTGAGCCGATACTGATGCTTCAAAGTTGTAACAATTAAAAAGTTGCTCGAAATATTGATTAATATTAGTGCATAAGAATTCCACTTCAATTATAAGCATCAACTTAACTGAGGTTTGATTTAAAATATTCCTAAATTACATCGGAGTATAAAAATATCTGCTTTTTCACATGTTATTGTTACATAATGAATGGAAACTTCAAATTTTGCATAACCTCCAGGATAAATAAACTTCACGAAAGTGTCGCAGGGCATTTTTCGGACCCCGCGAATGTTCAAAACGCCAGTCATTTGCGGCCATTATTAATAATAAAATCCAACCGATACATCGGCTCATCCCTGGTAATAAGTAAAGTGCTCCCCTGTGCTGTGCACTACGCCGCGAAGGCGCATAGGGGGTATGGAGTTAGGGCCCCACACTTGATCACGGCCGAAGGTGGGGAGTGATGTGATCAGCGCCACGCCCCTGGCTGCCTTTACACCCCAGAGTTTCCTCTAGGTACCCACGACGCTGGGTGGGCGCCGGAACAGCTTGAACAGGTGGAAAAAATCCCGGTTCTTCCGCGCCACCATTCAAACTTTGAAAACGGTCATGTTTTTATATGTGTGTGTGTGTGTGTGTGTGTGTGTGTTTGGATGGCAGCAAACGGTCTTATACCGTCATTTCTTCAATCAGCTGCATTGGAGACTTTTGTGGTTCATATAAAGATACTGTTCGGTCTACTCGCACCAGTCGTGAGCCAACACAAACAACATTTCACTACTTGGAACCCATTCAAATGCAATTAATGCTTTATTTTTTTCGTTTTATCGTGCCAAAACATAACAGCATATAGATTTCACTGTCTTTATAAATACTTTATTAAAATTAACCCCCGAAATTGAGGTTAACAAGGTAGAACCAACCTCCTTTTTTCCTGCCACAAGAAGCTCTTTAATTTGTAACGCATATCTGAAGCGACTTTGTGTACAGAGCAGTCGGCCTTTTTCTAGGAAGACGGCGACAAAAAGTTATAATTAAAGTGCCAGGAGTTAGTTTCCCATGAAACGCGTATCATCCGCCCGCTCTGGGGGAGATCGCTGATGGTTTAATTTCCGTCTTCGTATTGTCAAGTGTTTACACACGTTCCCGTAGCTGGATCAGGAAAACACCTGGTACATAACAAATTAATTCCCCACCCACGTAATTGGCCCCCGAGCCGTTTCCTTAATACGACCCGCCGTGCTTAACGTCTTCTCCGCCGTCAGTCACTCGGAGGGAGCGGAAAACGAAATTTCCGCGCATTAGAAATGCAAGGATGGGGAAGGTATGGAGAAAGATGGAGAAAGAAGAACAAAGAGGACCCGGAGGCGCGTGGAGAAAATCACCAAGCTACACGCACCCTCTCACTCTCCGTCGCGAACTTTCCATTTCATTAACTGTCAGAGCTCCCTGGCGGCGATAAAGTTAAGCTAGGGCGAAACAGAAGTCGGGGATCTTCAGAATGACACATCTTCTCTCCCCGGGCGGTAATATCATCTTTCATTTCCTGGGCCGGACGGGTTTGAGGAGAAGGCGGTGAAGCAAAGAACGAGAGACGAGATTTCGTGTTCCGTCCCCGCGAGAACTTTTTCTCCCTACTGTACTGTAGCAAAAAAAGAGCTCTTGGGCCATTCCAGCGTTACGTGGGTGACACATCATAGTTGAAGTGTAAGGTTTTAGACATGAGATTGGATTAAGAAATTGATAATGAACTGATTTCATAGAATTATGAAGTACTTTGTGGTGTCTGCTAACAACTGAAAGATAAGTTGAGTATGACGACATAGCCTGAATGCATGAAAAGCATTAACAAGTGTGTGACGCTTTGAAAATGTAGCAAATTTGACTTCATTTGTCTAATTATAACACCATTTTGTACTTGGTACAACCTTGCTAGAAGGTTGAAACGTTACGTTTAGTTTATGTTTTAAAATGAAATAAATTTCTGCCTTGGTCAGCATATTGAGTTTTTCATTTGTCTGTGAAGCATGTAGGCTGCACATCTTAATAATTTTTGTTGGTTAAATATGCAAACTATATGCATCCATAAACATTTGAACCTTAATGCAATTAAAAACAATTTTTCACATTTATTCATCTTGTTCTTTATTAGTGTGTGTAGGACCATTTTTCGTGGAATGCCCATATTGCAGATTTTTGTCGTCCAGAATGGAAGATTGGTTGGTTGATTTGGTGTTTTAAGTCCACTTTATGCACAGTAAGGCTAATCAGGACTGGACTACAGTTTAAAGTGGAATCCGAACCACTATGTATCGAACTCGGGACCCCTTGATTACAAGGCGACGACACTACCACTGCGCCATCGGAGAGGCCAGCAGAGGGGAAGAGTATTACCCCTTGCAAGTTCAAAACCTAGCATTGCGGAGAGGCTAGACTGGTTGGCTATAAGAGAGATCTGTCCTTTCTAAGGCCTGCTTTAGACGATATCATTCTCTTAGCATTTTCGCGAAGCGCATGTGCTTCCAAGGATCTAGCATTTTTTGTAGCAGACAATACTTTACACGGAAGCATTTCCTTCAACATTTCGGTTAGTATTTTTGATTGCGATGCGAAGCGTGCAGAGAACGTTACATAATATATACATCACGAATGGCATGCGAGATGAGCCAGTGACCGGTGTTGACAATTGAAGTAACTAATATATTCTTCCATGCGTGTATTTACTTTATGAAGTATGTATTTAAGCAGCGCCATTGATTTCTACCTAATGCTTTTTTTAGGAAACTTCATTCCTCTCGGTTGCACAGTTATCCTCTTTTAAAAGTGTGAAGTGATACATTGTTTACATCTCACGCAGCCGCCATTACATACGCACTCGTGACCTAGGGGTCGCTTCTGATTGGTTATGATACGGAATTTTATCCTTAAGAAATGCCACGATATATGTCATGGCACCTGAAATGCCATAAGATTTTTCACTTTACACGGTAGTGTTTTGATGATGGCGTAAATGTTAAGGAAAATGCTTTCGTCTAAGCGAGCCTAACACGTTTCTTCATTGAAACCGGTTTCTGTCGAACGTCTACTCTGCCAGGTTCTGCTGATGGATGTTGTGACGATTTGGTGGTCACACTGCATCAGGAAAATCATCCGAGTGCTCGCAAGCGATTGATATGCGGAATGTATGCAAATGACAACGATGTATTACGTTGGGAAACCCCTTGCTGAAAAATGTTATTGGAGAGGCGAGATGTGTTGCAACATTTGGATTATTTGTGTGTATTTTTAATAACGAAAAAGATAGTTAGTGCTTTGTAGTGGTATGCGGGATGGAAAATTCTTGGTCGGGGAGGGATGTTTTCAAATCCTGACGTTCGGGCTGTGTAAAATTCGCAATTTCCCGACTGGGTCGGGCAATTTTTGGGATGGGAAATTATCGAAATCTACGCCGCCAGTAATTTTCGCAATTCAAGCAATTCATAAAACTTAAATAGTAGAAATAACAATAATAATTATTGTCTGTATTTCTCAACTTTCCTGAGGTAAGCTACTTGTCCCCATTCCCGGAGTCCCTTTGTCTGGAGCTCTTGTGATCTCTCCTTGCCTTAAGTCAAGTGTGTGTATTACATCTCCGTTGCTCAAATTTGAAAATCGTAAGATAGATTCGTCCCAATTGTTCCAGAGGTCCCGAGTTCAAATCCCGGCCAGGAATTCATCATATCATCACATCCTGGTCTCCACGATTAGCACAAAAATGGCATTAAACCAAAGTAAAATAAATCCAATCAGTCAGTCGTCCTTTTTTGTTCATTATCTTGATACGCGCGCTCATCGTTCTGCACATGCGCACGACTGACGCGTTGAGTCTGATACACCAGAACGTAGTTGGTTTTCTTACTGCTCCGGCGTTTCTTCTATTTTGTGGAAGTCCCTGTAAAAAAGCGTCTCTTAATCCACGCGCCAACCTTTTGTCCTCAAAGATCACTCCGATATCGACTGCACGCTCTTACTATCCACTTCTTTTTATTACCATTTTGCGGAGGAAAGTGGGTGGTTTTGTGGCAGAACAATCGATGTCTGCTATCGACGAGACCCCTGACACCTGTCGGTGGTAGAAGAAAACACGCTCGGGAAGGCAGAGTCTTTGTGAGGGTTTCTGGGTGAATTGGTGCTCCATTAATCAGAGTGTGTGACAGCTTCGGACAGATTAAGGTTTGGGGAAAAGGGGTGGAGGGACAGTCTGTGTGCAAATGATGTGAATGAGGAAAAAAGGGAGCGCTGGATCTGGATGGAACTGGTAACTTTGAGAAAGAGGGAATTTTGAGGAAGTTCCTTACAGAGGGGGATCTATCTCTCTTCACGATCATTAATCTAAAGTTCTTGCCGAAGAACTATCGCTGCTTACATTGTAATCGGAGAACTTATAATAGAGGAGGTAGATGAATGGTATCAAAAGAGGGAAGAGCTTGTAAAGATGAGGAAAGAAAGGGTCAAGTTGCGGAGTATGCTTTGCGCAAATGTTGAAAAGGCATTTGTTCAAGAACCTGAACTTTAATCATTGAAGATCACGGTTCAAAGCTCTACAACGTACAAAGTAGCACTCTCTGGTGGAGAGTGAAGTATGCTGGTAAGGCGGCAATTGATTTATGTATGATTAACAATGTGCTGTTTTTCTTTCTTCAAACTTTCCGCTAGAAAATCTTCCCTTAACTTTGTAAAACTGTATCCATGTCGTGCAAGTCTTTGATCTTGGTTGTGTCCGTGTTTGGAAAGAGTGAAATTGAGGTATTGCTACAATGTAATCAGACACTTTTGTAAGAACTGTTGCGAGCGCGGGATTGGATGCATCTCATTTTGGCGTCTGTTCCAAGCGATTCGATTGGCCCAAGGAACCTCATGTTGACATGTTCAAACCGCATGGCTCGAAGAATCGTTGTCATTTATTCATTTATTCCGATAAACCTCATGTTGGTATCCTTTCAAAGCACTTGACCCGACGAAACTTCACATCCGTTCAAAGCGTCTGTCCCGATGAATCTCATGATCCGTTAGAAGCACTTCACCTGACCATCAAATATTGATATCTAGTCAAACGCTTGGCCAGACGAATGACATTTGGGCATCGTTCACACCTCTTCTCTTATGTACTGCTGTATATTGCATCTGGTCAAAATTTTTAGCTCAACTATTGCTATAGCCGACTTCCGATGCAGAGTGGTTAGCACAGCACACTACGACGCAGGTGGAGTATGATCTTACATCCTGTGATTTCTGTAAAAAGTTACTGTCATTCGAATGGTGAAATTGTAGGGATATTTTATTACAAAAATACTGTTTTCTGTTTTCTGTGACTTACAGGCCTTAAATTACAGCAACTATTGTTATTATTATTATTATTATTATTATTTGAAGTAAGGTTGCATTTGAGTTTACAGTCTTTTTTACCCTATCTAACTATAAGAAACAGCTTACAACTTCTTGTCCTACATGACTTAATGTGTTAAGTATGTAGTTATGCAAATTGTGTGTACATATAGCTATATATATATATATATATATATATATATATATATATATACATACATACATACATACATATACATACACAGTGCGGCAATTTGAAATCGGGACTGATTTTCTTTCTCGGGAGGTGGCGACACTGTGCAAGCATTCTGTGGTGCAAAGAAGTAAGGGGTATCTCACGGATAATCTATGCAGAGCTCGTTGATCTGAGCGACATTGTTGCGTGTGGCACTGTTGAGTGTGGCCACGTGTCGTGAAAGTGCGTCGTGATTTCAACGTGGAACAAAAAACAAATATCATGTTTTGTGCACACCTGCGTAAAACTGCTGCGGAAACATTTCACACGTCGCAGAAAGTGTATGGAGACAATTGTTTATTTTGTACGCGTGTATTTGAATGGCACAAGCGTTTCAGTGAAGGACGGGATCCAATTGAAGACGACGACCATCCGGGTGCAGGAAGAACGGCGAAAACGGCGGAATTGGTTGAGAAAGTCGGGACAATCATTACTGAATATCAAATTACAGACTGCTGCATGTTATCTTGAGGTACTGAAACATTTCATGCAAAGAATAACGCGTGTTAGGCTCGAGTATCTGGTTTATGGCAGCTGGTGTCTCGAGCAGTACACAAAACGAATTCGAGGAATCCTTCCATGCACTGGTAGGAAGGGCGCAACGATGTGTGGATGCAGGAGGATCCTACTTTGAATGATCCTCCCCTGAGAAAAAATCCTGCCGGCTCGCTTGCTTTGGAGGAGAAAATTTGGTAGCCGCGAGGATTTCAGCATGTCCGAGTTGAAGAAATAATCTTCTTATCAATGCTGTTTCCATGCAGAACCAATGGATCACAAAGTATTGTAGCTACGTCCTTTTACTTCTGGATCAGCTGGATTGGCCGATTGATCAGTTACACCTGGTTTAACGCGTATGGTAGACCACGAATGGAGTTGAGGAGCGCACCCTTTGTGTTGCTTCGGTCTCCATGGTCAACTTTTTTTTTACAATTCGGCTCCCTTGGTACCGCGCCAGGATTCTGCCCGACCGTGCGGAACAGACAAGACAACACTGGATGCTGCAGCTCGTTTTCTCTACTGTACCCCAAGGAGCGCTTGGCTCTCTCCCCAACTAACTTCTGCTGGGCCGGCCATCGTGGAGAAACCTCTTCTCCTCTCCGCGTGATTGATGGATATATTTGAGAGTCGGCGGTGGAAATTTGTATCGTGCTCCGCGAGTTCGTAGCGTGTCACCATTGATAAAGCTTCGGACACAGGCCTCAAGATTGCCGCGGGTGAAATGCCTGTGGCACTGGAAACTCTCTTTTGATTTCTTTTTCTCCACTCTTTTTCTCTCTCTCCCTCTCCGTCTTTATCAACCTTCCCTCCTTGATAATGCAGGGAGGCAAGGAGGGGACAGTGTTGCCAACTTCATGGAAAATTAATGCCAAGGTGTTTTTTTCAGCATCTTGAAAGGTGTTACGAGAATGCAGCGCTGCCGTACACAATCGTTTGCATGTTTGTAACTTTCTTATTTAGCGTCGCTTTTCTGTCACTGTTGGCCAATTGCGATGATGATTCATTGATTGATTTGTTGTTTTAGGCCAAGTTTATGCAAGTTATACAATATATTACCAAAAAGTTACAAAAATTTTGAAAGATCCACAATCTTTAAAAGTAAAGTGAAAAAATTGTTATTGGAATACACATTATATTCAGTTCAAGAATTTCAAGAATTAAATAACTTTATAAAATAAATTTAGATTGTATACACTATATAATATGTACTTTTACAGCACTAGTCCACTTCAAGAAATAATTTGTCAATGTATGTTGTACTATTATATTATGTTATAAAAAAAATCTGCCAAATTGATGTATAGATATATATTATGTGCGATGTCAACATGTTGTATTTTGTAATGTACATGCACCAATGTCCCTCAGGGGTACTTTCGGTGTGAAAATCGCTCAATAAACTCAATAAACAGATAGGCTAATCGGAACTGGACCTACAGTATAAAGCGGGATCAGGGACATATTTACCTTTACCTAATCTAACAGCAATTAAGAAAATGCTTTTCAAGATGGAGGACTTTAATCTACCACTTGGCATGGGTGATAACAGGGAAGAGCTATTTCATGAAGAACCTGTCTAGCGAATGAAGCTCACCGATGTTCACGATACAACCTCCACCGGTATGGACTAGAGTGCTTCAGGAAAAAGATTTCGCTCGAGCGCCAAATAGTTCACACGGACGACGCAAGAGAGCGTACGAAATCGAGAGTTTCTTCGCTCGAAGAGGCAAAACGAGCGGTATACACTCGAAGCCCAGTAGTACACATGTAACCGTCATTTGTCTGTGGTAGTGGGCTCTCACATATGGATCGTGAGGTGAAAGACTCAGTGAAATTGAAACTTAAGTGAACACAGGATTCTTGTTGGGAAACCTGCTGGTAAGAGACCTGTAGGAAGGCCAACACGAAGATGGAGGGACAACGTTGAGATAGACCTAAAGGAAATCGGTAGGGATGGAAAAGAGTATATAGATCTTGCTCAAGATAGGGACAGATGGAAGGCCTGTGTTGCTGCAGCCATGAACCTTCGGGTTTAAGAAGGCTAGAGAGTTAGTTAGTTAGTTAGTGAACACAGTCCATCTCCATCTTAAAATGTAGTTTACTCTATCTTACCAATAACTAACTCCATAGCCTTCTTAAACCGGAAGGCTGCAGCAACACGGGCCTTCCATCTGTCCCTATCCTGAGCAAGATCTGTCCACTCTTTTCCATCCCTACCAATTTCCTTTAGGTCCATCTCAACATTATCCCTCCATCTTGGTCTTCCTACTGGTCTCTTACCATCAGGTTTCCCAACAAGAATCCTGTAAACGCTTCTTTCCTCTCCCATTCGTGCCACATGGCCTGACCACCTAAGTCTTCTTGTTTTAATCATTCTAATAATGTCTGGACGTGAATACAAATTATGTACCGTACCAATACACGATGATATACGAAAATGAAATAGATGATTGTGGGCTGAAACTACCAATGTTACATTAAAATTATATTCAATTTTTTACACTGCATCATAACAGGCTCGAAGGTGGGAAACTCGAACGAGTACGAGCGAGCGAAAGAAGTTCCATGCGCAAAACTCTTAGTGTTGACCATTCCTTTCTATGTCCTTGCCCCTCCCTTGGTTGTAAGGGGTGACCTCAGTTCCACGTAGTGCACCCCTGCACCCCGTTATGTTAACTGCAGTCTTGCAGAACAACGAGGCTCTGACGTCTGTAACCTACGGCCAGTGTAATCCTCTATGGGACTTTTGTCTATCCATATGTGTTTCTGATTTTTATCTTATCACTAGCTGATAAGATATTTATCCCAATCTTGTATTAGACAGGAAAATAATGAATTCTAACTATAGTGTAAAATGTAACTAATTTTAAATGTGATCGTGAATGTCACCAATTAGCTTAGGGCCTCCGAAAACTATGGATTCGACACTAATCTAGGTCATTTGTGTCATTTTTCACCCCCTCTCACCCCCCATGCCGATAGGTGATGAACTTGGAGTTGGGAGTGTCACGAAAACTATGGATTCCATTCGCCGCACAGCCTGAATGTTTGACAACCCGAGAAACACTATCGTTGTGCGGATTGCATAGAGTCACGGATGTCTGTTTGTGCGGAATTTAATATCGGTGGTTCTCGATTATTTTTACATGTCTCCCCTTCCCACCCCACCCCCAGGGGTGTCTTAACCCCACAGTATTTATTTCCAGGTTGCAAGTGATACGTGTACCAAGTTTGGGTGAAATTGCTCCAGGCGTTCGAGAGTTATGCCGGAACAAACATACACGACCACATACATCCATTTTTATATAGAGAGAGTTTATTGATGCTCACCTTTGCAATTAGCCAAAAATGGTAGCAACGCGATATACAATAAACCAATTCATTAGTACTCATTGCAAACGCAGATCGCAACACTTGATTTGTGCATTTACTCTTCGGATTGGCAACACTGGTTAGGGGAGCCAAGAGAACGCTCAAACAATTCTCCCCGAATCGATATCAATTCCTCTTCTTTCCTGGATCGAGAAACTAAGAGAGGGCGTAGCGGCTTCCTCTCCTTTACGAATAGCTCCGAGAACCCTTAATGGGCCAGCGATGCGGCGAGGGAAGCTTTCAGAGGGTTATATCAGACTCCCGTCAAATTACGGGGAAACTTTCCCTGGATGTGCAGGCGTTTTCATGTATGTGTTATTCTCTCCTCTCTCTCCCACTTTTTTTTATTTTTCGGGATAATTGCAGCGCTGGGAGAGATTGAGAGGCGAGATAGGGCTCTTGGCGAATGCTGTATTAGCCCTTCACGGCTTAAATGGCGATAAGGGCCCTTCGCTACGGGTAAAGTCTATTCATTCGTTCCTGCTTCGGAAAAGACTGTTCTTGTTTTGACGGAATATCTTCATCCGAAGCGATACGGGCAGTTTTCTTTCTCCCCTGAAGGTTAGATAGAGAGTTACACTAGCGCCTGCGTGGTTGTATAGCGTTAAGGATAAAGGGGAGAAAATTGAGATGCCGGAACGAAAACCATTCGCTGTTGTATTCAATGGAGTCCAAGGTTCCTGAACGTTCCTGTAGGCAACGATTGCAGATGCTGCTGATGTACCCGCCCAAGCCATTTCAATCAGTAACTAAGGAACTACTGTTTCCAGAGAGATGGAATAACCGACCTCCGTGCCGGACTGGTTATCACAGCTGTGACGCGAAGGATTCCGGGTTAGAATCCCAGCCTGAGCATGGGTGTTCTTTGTGAATGCTCCTTCATCAATTTCATCATATTATCTTTCATCCTCATCTTCGTGAAGTACAATAAACCAAATCGGTCAATCAGAAGGATGGATGGTCCTCCCCGATGTCGCAGCGGCAATGTCAGCTCCTTGTAATCAAGGTGTCCCGGGTTCGATAACCATTGGAGGCACGTCACACAGTGGTTCAGATCTCACTTTAAACTGTAGGTCCAGTCCCAATTAGCCTTTGTGTGTGTAAAATATACTTAAAGAAGACAAGAAGAAGAGATGAAATTATTGTCCTTTAGGTACGAAGCCATGTAAAGCAACATTTACTATGTTTGATTCTGCCAGGTTTGACTATTCGGGAAGATGAGTGATGATATGATGAAATTGATGAATGTACACTCGTAGAGAACACCATGCTCAGGCCTGGATTCAAACCCGGGTCTCCAGGTCGTCGTAACGCGCGGTACTAACCACTCTGCCGCGGAGGTCGACACATTTACTACGTGATCGCTCTATGGGACGTAACCAGAACATTGGCACATTCTACGTTCTACACCCCGCGGCATTTTTGGAGAAGAAATTAAATTTAGTGAGGGCACCGGAACCTAAACAGGAATAAGATAATGATCAGACTAGGCGAAACTAATTTCGAAAGGTACAGATTGAGATCGGAATACATAAGCATGATAAAGAGGAAGGATATTGGAGCCACACATGGACAGAAATGAAGGTTCTTGTATGGAGAAGTGCCAGTGAAGTGTTCCGTATAGTGGCTGTTAAGTTTCATTAATATCGTATGGTTTGGAAACATGGACAATGAGGGGGAAAAATACGAAAGGGATGCAGAGAGTGGAGATGAGATTTCATAGGAGTAGAGTTTCTTAAAGTTATGTCCAGTTCGTGCAGATAGGTTAATAAGGACTGGTGCTACAGTTTAAGGTGCGATCCAATTCACTATATGCCTCCACCGGGTATCGAACTCGGGACCCTGTCTGCGCGAATGTCAGTATTTGCTTTCATACGGGTGGATATGTCCTGTTGAAGAAGGATTTATATTTGCTTCTGTGTAGCGTTAATGTAACAAGTGGTAAACCAATAAGTGTTGAGTGTTAATAAGTTTTAGCGGTGTTGTTATAATGCCACAGAATACCTAAGTACACTTAGAACAAATAATTTTTTGTGCACGATTCTTGTGTGGAAACATTCGTGCAGAGGTGTGAGGAGGCTATTCTTAAGGAAACTTTCTCAAGAAAAGATGCCAGAAATGTGTGGCAGTACAAGGACAACATTTCCAAGATCTTCCGTGACAGAAGTAAGCGAGTGTTTGTAATGGTAAAACATTTTGAACAAAATAAATCTATGCACTTGAGTTGAGGGGATACCCGCATCCGACTTCGCCGGCAATCGGCGTGATTCTAGCCGCTGCTCGGGCAGCGTTCGAGCGGCACAATAGCCAAATGTACTACTTGTGGCCTCTTTGGTTCTTATTTTGCTTGTCTCGTACACACTGTCTGATTTGGAGTGCTTGTACGAAATCTGAATACATCTTTCTTTTTAAGGACGAGATATTGAATGCGTCTGTATCCCGCCAGCGTTTCTCCTCTCCACGCGAACTTTACATCCGACATGTATATATTCGACTGCGATTCCGAAGGCAGTAGAAAGAAAAGTTTTTCAACTATTGTAGGGCAATTTCACTCCGTGTTCCCGCTTCTGGAGTGAGACGCGGGAGTTTATGTTCTCTATTCTTTGCGACCGTGGGACGAATCCCAGTAGTTTTGCAGGAATATATACTGTGAACAATTTGCCCTTTCTGCGTGGGTTATCTGATCCCCGTGTCGCGCTGTTTTGCCCCTCTTATTTTTCCACTCTCTTCTCTCTCTCTCAGTTGTCTCCAGAGAAAGCTGTTCCCCGCAAAACTGGAGGAAACCGTGAGGAGAAGAAAGTTTGGTTTATGGATGAACGGAGTGGAAGGGAGGTGTCGCAGCCACGTCGTCAAATACCGGAAAGATGTGCCAGGTGTGGCGCCGTTGCCATGGTAACGACGCAGCATCCCCCGTATCTGCGAAGGAGACTGTTGTCGCGAGGTAACTCCGGAGGGACTGCCTATCTCTCCCTCGCGGTTGTGTTTTTTATATCGTCGCCGAAAAGAAAAATGTATAAGGATAGGTTCTGGGGAAGGGGGGGAGGCATGTTTATGGGGAAGGATAAGCTTTTCTTTCTCTCGCTGATGTGACAGGAAGTGACGTATGCACCTGCGCCTCTTGAAGAATGTAGGTCCCACGGTGAGTTGGTGTGATGACACTGTAAATTACACAAAGACGAAATGCACACTGGTGTTGGTATCCAGCTAAACACAATCTTATTTTTAAGAAAGAAAGTCCGCATTCGCTGTGGAACACCATCGTAGGAAAACAGAACGCAGGTGAGAAAACGAGGCAATCTTGAGACAAAATAATATTGCTTCTTGCTTTTTAGAAAAAAGAAAAATACAGGTATTTATCCCCACAATTGCATACAAATGTATTCCATTTATACAACATCCGATGTTAAACCTCGGAGCCGCGGTAGTCTAGTCGATTAGGCGTCTGACTGTCAGGCGGGAGACCCGGGATCTATTCCCGGGCTAGGTGATCTAAGGTCGGAAATTTTCCGGCCTTGTCCCCACATAAAGCGACTTTGGGGCTCACCCAGCCTCAAATCAATTGGTACCTGGGACAACCCTGTGGTAAAGGCGACCGGAGCGTGGTGCTAATCACATCACCTCCAAAATGGCCTAGATCGAGAACGTACCCCCCCTCCCATCCCCAAAATGTGGCTTCATAGCACGCGTTGCTATGTTCACGGGGAACTTTGTCTTTACATTATCAACATCTGATGTTAAACCTATCCCGGTTAGCCAGTTTTTGCATTACATTGGCTGTGTCCAATGCGTAGTTTACTCTGTTCTGCGTCAAGGTGCAGTATATCGTATCGTACCCAAGGTATTGGGTAAGAAGTATAAAGTCTTAGCATAGCAGGTAGCAGAGAAAGGAATGCTGAATAAGTAATCAGGCAAAGGTCGGGTGATTGACTTGGAAGGCGTATGTGGCATGAGTGTTGGAATTGTCAGGAGGTGTGATCAGTTGGCGAGAATAGGAGAGAGAGTAAGGTCTGCGGATTGTGAGAGAGAAGCAAAGTGAAGAACGATTATTGGACGATGGTGTGTGATTGAATCGATGTCTGACAGGGAGGTCAGACAGTGACATTTGAGAGGACAAGTGTAGGAATGATCTTCATCTATTTGTAAGGCAAGTAATATCCTTTTCTAAACCAATCCATATCGGTTCAGTCATGGAGAGTATAAAACCCATATCTAACTTAACTTAATTTCTATCGCCATTCCTTTAAATGTAACCTCTTGCATTTATCACATTTAGGCCTAGCGATTGATAACCATCTGAGAGATGAATGAGAAATAATTACATCACCCAATTCAATCTAGAGGTTCTTGGTTCGATCCCAAACGCAGCATGGGAGTTGCGTTACGATATGGTGCTACTTACACGTAAATGTGCACTATCTTTTCTTTTGCGTACATATAGATTGTCATTGGTTCCAAGAGTGTGTAAACTATCGTTAGTTCCATTAGGATTACTGTCCGAGCCACAGTTATTGTTGAGCGTAGATCTTTTATCCATTTTTGTGAATTTCAACAGTATTTTTACTAAACTGACTTTTACAATTTTTTGGATAAAACGTGCGTATTAAAATTCGCTCGAAAGTCGTAAATAGCTGTCTCTCTGGAACAGACAGTTCGATTTGGATGAAACTGGTGGCATTTCAAACATAAAAATGTCTTCTTTTGTGTCCATGTAATAGATACTCTTTATCGCAACTCCCACGCAAATGAACTCAATTTTTTTTTAGTAATAACAGTGGCAAATAAATCAAACGATACGGCAGGAAATAAAACAACGCATAGCAAAGTCGTTGTAAGAAGCCCTGTCTAGTTCGTTTATTTGCGGTTTTTACGCCCACTTTATGCACAGATAGGCTAATCGGGACTAGATCTACGATTTTAAGTGCGATCTGAAGCACTATGTATTTCCACCGGGTTATCGAAACTGGGATCTCTTATTACAAGGCGACGACGTTTCAACTACGCCATCGGTCGTCGCCTTGTAATCAAGGGGTTCCGGGTTCGATACCCTGTGACGGCACAGTGGTTCGGATCCCACTTTAAAATGTAGGTCAAGTCCCGATTAGCCTGTCTGTGCATAAAGTGGACTTAAAACATAAACTCAAATTACGCCATCGGTTGGTTGATTGGTTGGTTTAGTGTTTAGGTGCACTTTATGCACAGTAAGGCTAATCGGGACTGGACCTACATTTTAAAGTGGGATCCGAACCACTGTGCCATGTGCCGTTACAGGGTATCGAACCCGGGGCCCCTTGATTTCAAGGCGGCGACGATACCACTGCGCCATCGGGAGACATATACGCCATCGGGATCCGCTTTCTAGTTCGTTGGGCTTTTTGTCACTAGCTGTAGTGCAGGTGTTTCCCACTCTACTCAAGAATAACGGTGTTCGAGTTCAGAAGATTCATCATGCCTGTATGTTGCTATTAACGTTAATTTGATTGGTTTGCCCGTATCACGTAATCATACGAGGTGTGGCTAGAAAAAAACCGGACTGTTGGTACAAAATATTTTATTGGTTATTTTGTACAATATGAACATTAACACCTTCAAAGTATTCCCCTGTACACCGCTCCATACGAATCTTCCATTGCTGGAAATCATTTTCCGAAACCATGTTCATGACCTCCGTCGCTTTTGTTTTCACACATTCTGCGGTCTTAAATCTGATTCCTTTCAGTGCTTATTTGACCTTTGGGAATTAAAAAAGTCGCACGGAGCGAGATCCGGCGAATAGGGTGGATGTTCTACCACTGGGATCCCATACTTGGCCAATAAAAACTTGACTGACAATGCCGTGCGGGCAGAAACATTGCCCTGCTGAAGAATCCATGACTTGCTTTTCCAGGTCGCCGTCTTCTTACTTGCCCACGAAGGGTCGTCAGCATCGTAATGAAATATTGTTGTTTGACAGTTTGACCTTCGGGTACACAATTCGAATCAATTCACCGACATTTGCAATGTTTGATTCCGTTTTTGACTTGCAAGACCGTCCAGGACGCTTGTCGTTCGCAATCACTTCTCGTCCCTCTCTAAACCTTTGAAACCACTCAAATACTTCAGTGCGTGATAAACACACATCTCCGTATACTTCCTTCAACAAACAATAAGTTTATGTGACGGATTTTCCGAGTTTGATAAGAAACTTCAGATTGATACGCTGTTCCACTTTCACACTTCATTTCTTTTCCTACGGAGCACAGATGTACAATTCACTTCGTCCACAAACTACAGAAGAACTGAGCGCCGCGCAGACTGGGAAATCACACAGCCGGTAGGCAAGGTATCACGTTATACACCCATGCACCGCTTATTCTTGACGCGCTTGCCGTTTGTCGACAGCAACATTAATCCGGTTTTTTTTTTCCAGACACACCTCGTACACCACACGCCACACCTCTTCAGAACGTAGTGCAAACACCAAATACATTGCATGGCACCAAGTCAACGAAGACGACTTGGTGTTACACTTTGTAACTAACTATATCAGTAAGTTCCAAGAAAGTCAATAAAATGCAGCGAACTAGATGGAGCGGAGTGGTTATCATAGCGCGTTAAGGCGCCAGGTGTCCCGTGTTCGAATCCCGTTGTGGGCAGGTGGGTTTCTTCATCAATTTCATATCATCTCTCACCTTCGCAATTAGTCAAAAGTGGCAGAAAAGTGACGAAAACAAATCAATTTGAGTTATTTAGTCCACTTTAAGCACAGACAGGCTAATCTCAGCTGGACCTACAGCTTAAAGTAGGGTCCGAACCACTATGTGCCTCAGTCGGGTGTCGAACCCGAGACCCCTTGATTACAAGGCGGCGACGTAACCATTACGCCATCGGAGAGGCCCCCAAATCAAATCATGTCAACTGCATTTACAATACACTTTCTGCAGGCTGAGAAGATGAGACGTTGGGACTTGAAAATATGACAGTTGAATTGATGGGAAATCTTGCTTGAATACTGGAGAATGAATACCTTTTATCTCTGTTCAGACTGCGATTGTTGTCTCATTGTTAAACTCTCTCTTTGTTGCTCTTTCGGATATCTCTTGTCACCTTCGGGCTGTGTGTTGTTTGTTGCAAGTTTCTCGATCTTTAGCCTCTTCATATTTCTTCCCTGTCTGCAGTCTTCTGCGTGATGCTGGGTGGGGGAGGTTATTGTTCCCCTTTGCCCCGGCGACCCCTCCTCTGCAGACGCCTCGATGTTTTATATTCGGCGCGAGGCGTTACTTAATGTTTGTCCCGGCTTCTGTTCTGGGCAGTTACAACTCAACCATCTCCACGTTTTCCCACGGAGCAGACGTGAATCGGAATTGGGGAAGCTTTCAGTGTTGCCATAAGGTGAGGTTTTGCACTCGATCTAGTGAAAAGTTTTGATTTTTGTTATTTAGCGTCGCGGTTCTTCCACTTTTAGATAATCGCGACGATGAGGATGAATTGTGATATGAAATTGATGAAGGGACACTCACAATTCCTGTGCCAACCTGGGAGTCCAGCCCAGGATCCCTGACGTTGTAGCAGCGCGCTCTGCTAACCACTCCGCCACTGAGGTTTGTTAATGGGATGCAGTTGGGGTGTAAGAGACCCTTTCTGAAAATACCAAAATGTCAACCTCTCTTCCACGTAATACACCCTGGTCCGCATTTTGCAGACTAACGAGGCTTTGGCGTCTGGACTTCCATAAACCTCTATTGGGCTCGTATTGCTTCCTGTTCGTTTGTATCCGTCTTGTCACCACATCTTATCACCTTTCATCCTCATCTTTGCGATTAGCCAAAAGAGGCATAAGAGCGAATTAAAATGAATCCAGTCAACCAGTCATCAGGCACATCAGTTAGCGATGGTAGGATGGAAGTTGCGGTGTCAAAACAGAGATTTGAAAACTATTTTTGTATTTTTTTCAAAACTACTTCTTAAGCACGTATGAACTTTGATGACCTCCGCATCTAGAACACACTCTGGTTTCTATTTTCTATTTGGTCATTGTGCGCCACTTTTCTAATTCTATGGATGATCGTGGCGTGGCGATCATGGACTGATGAATTGGTGATAGAACAAACACAATGATATGTGTTCGAACCTGAGACCTTTGACTTTGTAGCGTGTCACACTGACCACTCCATTTCGGAGGCTTGCATGGGATTTGGTTATTTGTTCATTATTTCCCATCTCTCCGTGTGGCCAATCCAGTGGCGTGCCCTCAATTTTTGTAAAGGGGGATTACGACTCATTTGTATTTAGTTTTCAGTCCTATATTTTGCCATATCTTCCTACATTGGCGTTCTTTTTTTTTACAGTAATACTGAGACAAAGAGAGCTTATGATACCCCAACAACCACTTTCTGGCACGCCACTGGAGTCCCGGATAGCATATTGGATAAGGTTGTCACATTCTTGAATACAGCATTCACTACACTCCTTAACTCAAGAAACATTCTGCTCTTGGTTGTTTCCGTTAGCCACGCCTGCAGTTGCGATTTCCATGTGGGCTTTGTAAATTCTCGTCGGGGCCGGTATTGCTATAATTTGATGTAGCAATTCCCCTTTCAATTCAAAATTTCCTTTTCAGTCAATTTTTCTCTTGATCTTAATAAATTCAAGTCCATAATCCCAATTATTATAGTTTTCGATCATCCATATTCATGAATATGTAAGAAGCCAAACAAACGTGGAATTTCCAACGAATCAAAACAAGGAGGGAATAACAGAAAATGACGAACTGATATGAAATTCTGCATCTTGCAACTGTAATATGCAGGATTCTAAAATTCTTAGGGCTGTAGCTGAGCTAATGGACAATTCAGGACTTGGTCAAGGAAATGTACTGATGTGATCTGGTGATCCTTTGCGCGAGGCAGTTGGAAACACTGACGCTGAGAAGCTGATGGGGAAGGAAGTCCCAGACGAAACTGCTCCGCAGCTGCCCTCCTCTTCGTTTAATTGATTTCTCGTTAGAGGTCTCTGCTGACGCGCACGGCTTTCTTTCAATCGTTTCTTATAGTTGCTGGTTCCAGATCTTTCACTTTTACCACAATGCGTGTTACTTCTTCATCTCGCCTGTGAATACAGCCTGGAATATCGTCAGCAATAAGTTTGACGATGCCGCTTGGTTTATCTGAACTTGAACTTTGAACCGTGCTTTTTAAGCTAAAATAGTTCCAAGCTCCAGATTTAACTCAGTTTAGATGAACTTGCACCTCATTTGTTGGTACTTAATAATAGAACTTTGATCCTTACAGCTTAAAGGATTTCAGTTCTCAGTATCCATAATTATATTAAGTTTAGATGAACTTGGAACTTTAATAAACTTGAACTTCCTTTCCCCTTAAATAGTTTCAATTCCCAGCCACCAATATTAGTTTTGGATGAACTTTAACATTAATTCTTGGAAATTAAGTAGCCTAAACTCTGATTCTTTCAGTTTGAATAGTTTCAGTTCACAGTGCTTTAGTTTAGATGAACTTGAACCTTGATTCTTGAAGCTTTAATATTTGAACTTGAATCATTATAGATCCGGCTCTCAGTCTTTAGAATTACTAGTTTTAATGTACTGAAACCTTGATTCTATGAACTTAAATATCCTGAATCTTTCAACTTAATACTTTCTGGCCGCAAGTCCAAAGGATTTCCTTAGTTCAGCTGAACTTGAACCTTGATTATTGGTACTTATGCATCCTGAACTGTGATTCTTTGAGCTTTAAGTAGTTGCAACTACAGTTGTCTTTATTCTTGGGCGAGGTTCAGCAAATGCTGATCTATCACCTAACCCAGTTTCTAGAACTCGTCTGAACTTGATCCTCATTTCTCGGAACTTGTAACTGAACTTTGAATAACTGAACTTAAATAGTTCTATTTCCAGAACTATATATTACCGTAGTTTTACCTGAACTTGAAACTTGAATCTTGGGATATGTGATTCTTTAAGCCTTGTTCTGTTGTTCAGATTTTCCTCAGCTAATATTGGCCAATTCAAATGGTCCCGGTTGATTTTATTTGCGGGAGACGGGTTGTGAGGATGGTGTTCTTTCTATCTCATCCATATGATAAAATGCAGGAAGGGAGGTGGGGGAGTAGCATTCAAGAAGAGAAACCTCTCTCAGGATTGTGCGGGTGGAGTCTTTCCTTCCTGATTCTTTCAGTAATGATGCAGGAAACGGTCAGAAATCCGTCGGATGTGATATCGGCCGGTTGCCATGGTTACAGAGAGTCTTCTTAAATGGAGACGGTGGCTTACTCGAAGGTTAAATTGAGTGAACTAACCATTTCCTGACAATTCTTCAGGTATATATAAGAAAGTTCCTCCCGGTTCGTATAAAAGGTTGAGGGATTTTCATAAGCGTTCGGGGTTTTTTGGTGGATGACTCCTTATGTTGGGGAAGTGACCAAGTAGGCACTTTTCTTCCCTCGACCTTTCTATATTCTCCGTAACAGCCCACGTAGATACGTGGCGGGGATACTCGTTTGTTCAGTAACATACCTCTCTGTTGATTACGGATTTGAAACTCGGCCAGGCACGGGTGTACCTTTGCGAATGTTTTTTAAATCAATGTCATCTTAAATATCATTCACACTCATCGTCACGATATCCGAAAGGGGCAGAAGAACAACGTAAAGAGAAGAAAAGCAGAGGCAAGAAGATGACCAGGTCATTCGAGATTTCTCAACATGAGACGGAGATCGAAATAGATGACCGACAAGTCGAGACGAGTAAAGACTTAAGCACCAATCCCGTCATGAACGGCTTGCGTTGCAACCGACCAGAAGCTGCAATGGAGAGTTCGTAGTTGCGGCTTCTGCGAGAAAGGAGGACGGGCGGGGACAAGAACACAGAACATCACAAGCGGAGACGCAGACATTGGGTTGGTTCATGATCTATTTCTGAATATGAGAGATTGTGGTGAACTTGGATCGAAGGCGCCATGGAGGAAGGGGTACTTCTATGAGAGTTCCTTTTCGCTTTCCTGCTCATTTTTTCGTACAGTAACCAAACAATCTGCACCTGGCTTGGTCTAGGTGGTTCGGGACGAATTCCCATGATCGATTTATTTCTCGGGTGCGCATTCTGGCCGTTCCGTTCATGGGAGAGCTGAAACAGGTAAATAGATCTGAGTCGGGTGCTCCTCGGTACTTCCCATTTAATTTCATTTATATCAAATTGCCAATGCTTCTCTGTGTAGTTCCGTGCCGTGCGGCGTTGACTGTTCATAATGTCTCACCCTGCCTCACTGTTTGAGAGTCTCGTCTTGAAAACAAGACGGTAGTTTACATATCGAAGCTAATACGAAAAGTTAGTTTAGACAACGAGGCTAATACGAGACGATAATGTAGACATCGAGGCCAATACGGGACTGTAATGTAGACATCGAGGCCAATAGAGACTGTGATGTAGACATCGCTGCCAATACGGGACTGTAATGTAGCCATCGTGGGCATTACGGGACTGTAATATATCCACCGTGGCAAATACTGGATTGTAATGTAGACATCGAGGCCAATACGGGACTGTAATGTAGACATCGAGGTCAATACGGGACTGTAATATATCCACCGTGGCCAATACTGGATTGTAATGTAGACATCGAGGCCAATACGGGACTGTAATATATCCACCGTGGCCAATACTGGATTGTAATGTAGACATCGAGGCCAATACGGGACTGTGATGTAGACATCGAGGCCAATACGGGACTGTAATGTAGACATCGAGGCCAATACGGGACTGTGATGTAGACATCGAGGCCAATACGGGACTGTAATGTAGACATCGAGGCCAATACCGGACTGTAATGTAGCCATCGGGGTCAATACGGGACTGTAATATATCCACCGTGGCCAATATTGGATTGTAATGTAGACATCGAGGCCAATACGGGACTGTGATGTAGACATCGAGGCCAATACGGGACTGTAATGTAGCCATCGAGGTCAATACGGGACTGTAATATATCCACCGTGGCCAATACTGGATTGTAATGTAGACATCGAGGCCAATACGGGACTGTGGTGTAGACATCGAGGCCAATACGGGACTGTAATGTAGACATCGAGGCCAATACGGGACTGTGATGTAGACATCGAGGCCAATACGGGACTGTAATGTAGCCATCGAGGTCAATACGGGACTGTAATATATCCACCGTGGCCAATACTGGATTGTAATGTAGACATCGAGGCCAATACGGGACTGTGGTGTAGACATCGAGGCCAATACGGGACTGTAATGTAGACATCGAGGCCAATACGGGACTGTAATGTAGCCATCGAGGTCAATACGGGACTGTAATATATCCACCGTGGCCAATACTGGATTGTAATGTAGACATCGAGGCCAATACGGGACTGTGATGTAGACATCGAGGCCAATACGGGACTGTAATGTAGACATCGAGGCCAATACGGGACTGTGATGTAGACATCGAGGCCAATACGGGACTGTAATGTAGACATCGAGGCTAATACCGGACTGTAATGTAGCCATCGGGGTCAATACGGGACTGTAATATATCCACCGTGGCCAATATTGGATTGTAATGTAGACATCGAGGCCAATACGGGACTGTGATGTAGACATCGAGGCCAATACGGGACTGTAATGTAGACATCGAGGCCAATACGGGACTGTAATGTAGCCATCGGGGTCAATACGGAACTGTAATATATCCACCGTGGCCAATACTGGATTGTAATGTAGACATCGAGGCCAATACGGGACTGTGATGTAGACATCGAGGCCAATACGGGACTGTAATGTAGCCATCGGGGTCAATACGGGACTGTAATATATCCACCGTGGCCAATACTGGATTGTAATGTAGACTTCGAGGCCAATACGGGACTGTGATGTAGACATCGAGGCCAATACGGGACTGTAATGTAGACATCGAGGCCAATACGGGACTGTGATGTAGACATCGAGGCCAATACGGGACTGTAATGTAGACATCGAGGCCAATACCGGACTGTAATGTAGACATCGAGGCCAATACGGGACTGTAATGTAGACATCGAGGCCAATACGGGACTGTGATGTAGCCATCGGGGTCAATACGGGACTGTAATATATCCACCGTGGCCAATACTGGATTGTAATGTAGACATCGAGGCCAATACGAGACTGTAGTGTAGCCATCGAAGCCAATACGGGACTGTAATGTAGCCATCGGGGTCAATACGGGACTGTAATATATCCACCGTGGCCAATACTGGATTGTAATGTAGACATCGAGGCCAATACGGGACTGTGATGTAGACATCGAGGCCAATACGGGACTGTGATGTAAACATCGAGGCCAATACGGGACTGTGATGTAGCCATCGGGGTCAATACGGGACTGTAATATATCCACCGTGGCCAATACTGGATTGTAATGTAGACATCGAGGCCAATACGGGACTGTGATGTAGACATCGAGGCCAATACGGGACTGTGATGTAGACATCGAGGCCAATGCGGGACTGTAATGTAGACAGCGAGGCCAATACTTGACTGTAATGTAGACATCGAGGCCAATACGGGACTGTGATGTAGACATCGAGACCAATACGGGACTGTAATGTAGACATCGAGGCCAATACCGGACTGTAATGTAGACATCGAGGCCAATACGGGACTGTAATGTAGACATCGAGGCCAATACGGGACTGTGATGTAGACATCCAATACGGGACTGTGATGTAGACATCGAGGCCAATGCGGGACTGTAATGTAGACATCGAGGCCAATACGGGACTGTAATGTAGACATCGAGGCCAATACGGGACTGTGATGTAGACATCGAGGCCAATACGGGACTGTAATGTAGACTTCGAGGTCAATACCGGACTGTAATGTAGACATCGAGGCCAATACGGGACTGTAATGTAGACATCGAGGCCAATACGGGACTGTGATGTAGACATCGAGGCCAATACGGGACTGTGATGTAGACATCGCGGCCAATGCGGGACTGTAATGTAGACATCGAGGCCAATACGGGACTGTAATGTAGACATCGAGGCCAATACGGGACTGTGATGTAGACATCGCGGCCAATACGGGACTGTAATATAGGCATCGAGGCCAATACGGGACGGTGTTGTTGATATGGAGGCCAATACGAGACGGTAATGTAGACATGAATCAATAAGATACCTTAATGAAGGCATCGAGGTCAATAACAGACGATAATGAAGACATCGAGGTCAGTAAGAGATAGTAGTTTAGGCATCGAAACAAGTACGAGACTGTACTTTAGACACCGAGGCAAGGTGAAGAACTCCGCAGTTACTTGCAACCCAGATCGAGACCGAGACAGACATTTGTAACTGGATACGTAGTCGAGAATGGTATTCGATTCCTCATTCACTAAACGAGAATAGCACGTGCCAGATCAGTTCGTTCATGCGTCCGACACCTTCGAGCTGTGAGCACTCGGAAAAGAACATCGTGAGAACCTGCCTCCGCCTCGCGAAAACTTAAATAATCAACACGCGGATCCCAAAAATACTTGCGAGCAGTGGAAGTAAGACAATTTAACGCGCAAGGAACGAGCGGGCATGAAGCAACTAGAGAGGGAAACGAGGACTTATGGAGCGAGTGGAAGACTGTCGACTCCAAATGAATACGGAACCCTCCATCCACGGTTCGTGCTTTCTTAATGAGGGCGGCCATTAAACATTCATCCGTTCGCAAGTTCAATTTGCGCGCCGGCTGCAAATTTCAATTTTCAACAGACGGTATATTCTTCCTCCTATGGACCTCGCCCCCTTTCCCCCCACGCGGTAAGCGCCCCCCTTTCCCTTCCGACGGTAAATGGAACACAACTGCTCTTGAGTTCCAGCGAACAACAGGGTTTCATTAGTACTTTACACCCCAGTGAGAAAAGGACCTTTGCTCCAGAGTTGCCAACCTTAATGTAATATTCCTAAGCCCAGTGTAATTGTATGGCTGCAGTCGTGGACTTCATAAAACGTCCTTCGTTTCTCACCAGTCGCGGGAAAATCATAGGGTATAGTACACACGTACAAAGACCATCCCTCCATCAAACAGGACAGGGAGTGGGGGATTTTCACTCTTCGTGTCCCCATCTCTCCATCAAGGATTGACATTCGTTTGACAATATCCAAAGTGGACCAGCCTAGAAGAGAGAGATGTTTGACAAGGTCTAACTTGTCGTTTGTGACATCCGTTGTGGTTACGGCAGGATGAGGGATGTGCTTCACTGATTTGGTTATTTTACGTCGCTTTTCTGCCACTTTTAGCTAATCGCGAAGATGAGAATGAGTGATGAAATAGATGAAGGGACACTCACAAAGAACACCAATGCCCAGGCCGGAATTCCAACCGCTGTGCTAACCACTCTTGTCATTGGCGCTGGCTAAAGCGGTGGGGTAAGGTCATATAAGCTTTGCAAGAAGATTAAGGGTACTTTCAAATTTTGATCCTCTCAGTGAAGACACTTTTGAAGGGCATCATTTCCTTTTTAGAACCACGCCATTATTCGAAATTCTTAGAAGTGTTCAGAACACTTGTAGAAACTGACTGCCAGCATTTTTCAAGCCGGAACTCCTTTGTCACATCTTAAGGTTGCATTACAACTTCCTTGACGGAACCTATCTCGCTACGAAGCCAAGTTTTCTACACTAAAATCCTGGGTAACCCTTTCTCTCTTCATTGTGTTTGTGTCTCGCCTTCGCGATAGCACATTGGCTACCGCTTGAAATCAAAGGTTCCTGGTTTGGTGTCCGGTAACAGCACGTTGGTCTGTGTTGGGATTCTACCGGGTGGCCAGAATTAAAGTTACCCAACTCAGAGCCCTCTGTAGCCTGTTTGAGGCATCGTAGAACTCTGAAATTTGATGAATCCACTATGCAGACAATGGGGAAGGGGATGGCGATAAAGGATAGTTCAATTTCCGCCACCAGGTTGAAATGTGGCGCTGTAATAATGCGTCGTCATGGGCCCCTTTAGACGATAACGTCGCAGTGCAGGTGCACTATTACTACCGTTCTGATAAAACAACTTCACCAGCAATGCACGTTCTTTCTTATTTAATGCCATGGTGATCACTTCCGAACTTTTGTTCAGCACTCACGTTAAGTGATTTAGCTGAGTTATTAATTAGAAAGACATTTGTTAGTGGCTGGAAGTTGCGAGAAAATAATCTCTCGTTTATTGCAAGATTGCAAGGTAAAGGCAAATCCATAACCAATTGGAGCAGTTTACGTCATTATTACAACCCATCATGGAAGTACAGCGCCACATTTCAACCTGGTGGCTTAAAATTGAACTATTTTTTATCGCTATCCTCTTCGCCATGGTCTGCATAGTGGATTCACCAAATTTCAGAGTTTTACGATGCCTCAAACAGGCTACAGAGGGTTCTGAGTTGGGTAACTTTAATTCTGGCCACCCGGTACTTTAAATATAGGGCCAGTCCTGATTAGTATGAGCATAAAATGGACTTTCATCGTTACGATTAAACCATTGAGGGTAGAAAAACATCCTAAAAGAAAGAACTCAGGATACAAATCTGCGCTCCTTCCCGGGAGTCTGTGGAGCAAGCGAACGAAAACCAGTCCTCTGCGCAAGTAGGACTCGAGAGGGGTCATCCAATGAATCGTAACCAGCCGTTTGCAGCAGCGCGCACTGCTTTGCTCTGCCCGCTTCCGCTTTCTCCACCGTTATGCGCGACCTTGCTCGACAGATTCCCGAGACAGGGTGTAGAATTTGTTGCTTCGTGGTTAACCGCTACCCCACGAAGGTCATTTGGTTTTGCTTCTGCTGCTGTTATTCTTATTACAATGAAATGGAAATAGTATTTTTTCTTATCGTGAGGATGGCAACGCTGCACAGCTCTCCAAGGTTTTCATATTCATTACGCATGTGGACTATTCCGAAACGTAAGACGCGAGGGTGGGGTGTAACTGGACCAGCCCTGTGGACAGATGTCCCGAATCGGAAGGAACCTTGGGGCGGGGCTACTATGTATTTACGACCTAATCAGAGGAACTGGATTTACGATATTCCACCCCTTAAAGTTTCCCCTTACGCTAAGAGCAGGAGGGACCCCACAGGGGCAGAATTTTCAAACAGTTTTTTCCTCTCATTTTTTTATCCCTGGGAAGGGATAATTAAATCCTCCCTCGCTTCTCTGATGGTGGGCATTTTGCAAGACGATTTGTGGCTCGGTTTCGAATTTCCTCATCTCTCCGCACGTAGCTAATGGCCCTGGATGGCTTCTGCGTAGTCTGGCATCGAGGTTGTGTTATTTGACCTTGAAATTTCTGTTTTTTAGATACATCTACATGTCCATAATTAGTCATGATGGGATGGAATTGTTCATCATCCAAAGCCTTCATTTTGTTGATTCTTCCTGAGAGAAAATGGCCGGCTTTCTTTATTTTGGCGCCAATTTGTTGGACAATTTTTGTGTCGAGCCCACCGACAATGGTAGGTTTAAATTAGGAATAACTATATCAAAATATTCTAAGTTTTATATTTGTGAAGGTTAGTTATTACTAGACTTTAGATTTTACGTTTTTAACCTTTTCTTTCTTTAAAGTTATGTAAGAAATCGTAAGTTATGTCAGCGCTTCCTTAAAAAACGCAACAACTGATGAAGTTTTATAGTATAAAACAATCTATTTTGCTTGTTAGAACCTATTTTAGGTTCATGCGCCTAAATCATACCTTTTTTTTAGGTTTTTAAATATTTCTAAAGGTTTTACAGGATTTTTATGTCACAGAGGCATTTGCTTTGTTTTGTCACGAACAAATTCAATGACGAACGTGTTTGAAACGTACTCTCTGTCGATTTCCCTTCCTCCAAGTCCATGGTGATTTTTCAAAGCTCTAAACAAATCAAAATTTCTGGTGTCACTGTTACCTGTACAATTCAAAGTGGTCTGATCTGCGTGGTCTTGCTAACTTTCGCGTCACTTCGGTGCTTTGTGGCATTCACGCTTTGCAAACTAACATTTCAGTATTGAAGTTTGCACCACTGTCTATGTTATTGTTGAAAGATTATTTCAGCGTATAAGGCGATCCTCACAGACAAAATTGCGGAGTTTGACTGTCGATAACATGAAAAAAGATTGTTGCCTAACTATATGGCGAAGAGTGGATTCTAGTAGCAATTTCCAATGGCAAGTTCTGCCATCGCCATAGGGTTAGGCAACACACATAACGTTATGGAAGATAGTGCGTATTTCTGGATATAGGTGTCCATTTTCATTGCCGGTGGCTATACTTAATCAGCATTTTTCAGGAATTTTGAACTATTTTAAATTTTTTTTCGACCTACTTCGAGATTTTTCGAGCCTTACTTAAGATTTTTAGGACTTATTTTAGGATATTTAGAGCCTATTTTAGGAACCTCAAAGCACACTTATTAGAATCTAAAAATCCGAGATCTAGTTATTAGAATGAACGTGAGAACCGTATGCACAGCAATGGACTTAAACAGCAATTTGATGTAAGCAGTCGTTTTCTCCACTTTTCCACAGTCGACAGCAACAATGTTACGTTAAAATCACGTCTCGCCAGTCTCACAATCATTCTGATAGAAAAAAATTGCCCACGCTGCCATTGTAACTTGGGGCTGCATGTATAGAGCCATCTTGGCTAATGGCGTAAGCTCGGGTGCGTGACTCTTATCTGAAACGAAAAAAAGTTTCAATTTTAATATACCACTCCACCATTTTCCTCTACATTGTACAGTAACTGAATAACACACTACATTTACTTCAAACGTGTAGTCATATATCTGTACATATACCCTGTACATATACATTGCATATGCATGCACAAGTTCAAATATTGTACTACCAGGTGTGCCGGTTACTAATTCTTAATTTCGTCGCTGAATGGCGCTGGAAGCAAGGGATGGTGCACAGTCTCAACTGTTACGTCAGTGTGTTGCCAGGACAGAACCTGTCAAAACGCCGTGGATGTGCAACCGAGTGCGAGTGATCGTGATATTGGGTTTGGGTGGTAAACATGTCGACCTTCAAACCAAATAAGGAGCATGAACGGCACGTCTTGCTTTTCTTGTTCAATCAAAAGAAAAATGCGAGTGAAATCCATCGTATCCTTGTGGAAACATACGGTGACAATGTCCTAACGCAAGACGCGTGTGTGCGTTGGTTTCGGCGATTCAAAAGTGGTGATTTCGACTTGAAAGACAAAGATCCTCCAGGCCAGTCGAAAAAATTCCAAGACGCCGAATTGCAAGCACTGTTGGACGAAGACGATACGCAAACGCAACAACAACTGGCAGAGAAGTTAAATGTTCGTCGCCAAACCATATCTGATCGTCTTCATGCCATGCCATGGGAAAGATCCAGATTGGGCGACAAGACACGGAAAAGTGTCGTTGCAGCACGACAACGCCTCATCACACACAGCGAAAGGCGTCAGAGACACCATTTCTGCACTTGGCTGGGAATTCTTGCCCCACCCGCCATACGCACCAGACTTAGCCCCTTCGGACTACCACTTGTTTTCATCAATGTCTCGCTCACTTTCCCAGCAACACTTCAACAAATACGAAGATGTCGGACAATGGCTTGCTGACTGGATCCCCTCAAAATGTGAACGATTTTTCTGGTAGGGCATCCGCAATTTGACGGACAGTTGGGCACAATGTATAGTTAGCGATGACGCATACTTTGAATAAAGTATTTGTTACCTTTCTCCTCAGATACACTTGCTTTCTTTCGGATCAATTAAAAATTATGAACCGGCACACCTGGTAGTATACAACGTATTGCTCTAAACTCCATCATGAATTGAGTTTCTCCAAACCTTTTCATGTATATTATGGACGGTCTCCCTTTCTCCTTCAATCTCAATGGTTGTTTTATAGGGCATCTTCTTTTAGGTAGCAAACCGTGCAATAATTTCGTTTGATCACGAAAATTTCTATCGTTTTACTAACCTTTTACCTCAAAAACCCCCATCGAATAAAACTTGTGTTCAGCTTTCTCCACAACACGACACACCAATTCCCCATAACTGGCAAATAAGTTTGCAATCTCCACGGGGGAGAGAGAACCGTAACGTTAGCAAAAAACGGTTAAAATTTTAAGCAATGCCCACTTACGCTCGAACAATCCCCTTTCGGTGTCCAATCTTCTCCGGTCGTTCCATGCAAATGGGAAAAGCAAGACCCAAGAGGTTAAGCACACGGCCCCCATTACATCTCCGTCGGAACGACATCTCAACAACTCATCGACTCCAGTACTCCAGGATTTACGTCGTTCTGGACCTCCAGGGACTGGGTTAAGCTACCCGTTATGAGAGGCGCACGGCCACTAAAACGACAGCGGGATGGCTCAATTCGCTCGACGAGAGAGGAGCCCCCTATAGGGAAATGATGGCCAACCTGCAATTTTTCCACACAACCTCTCTTTCAGTCTGAAGAGTTCAGCGTGTACACTCGTGTTTTTAAAAAATGGGACATTTTAACCTTGTCCTGATATGGATAGGCTGTAGGCAAAGGTACTGAAGATCCTTTCGTTGATAAATAGGCAGAAAAACATGCACGTTTATTAAGGGTACACCAGCTGGTATAGTCTGCAACAAAACAGGGTGGTTCATACGTGCGTTACCATTTTTACATGACCTGCAATTTTTGTATTCAGAAGACCCATTCCCTGTTTCCAGAGCCTGGATGAACCTGGGATGGTAAACTTAGGTTTCTCGTACATGGTTAACTAACTCTCTAGCCTTCTTAAATCCGAAGGTTTATGGCTACAGCAACACAAGCCTTCCATCTGTCTATTCTGGGCAAGATAAATCCAATCTATTCCATCCCTGCCGATTTCCTTTACGTCCATATCAACGTTATCTCTCCATCTTCGCCTTACCATCAGGTTTCCCAACAAGAATCCTGTAAAATCTTAATTTGTCTCCTATTCGTGCCACACGGCCTGCCCACCTATGTCTTCTTGATTTAATTATTCTAATAATATCTGAACATGAATACAAATTATGTAACCTTCTCCACTCACCTGTCTCCTCATCCCTTTTAGGTCCAAATATTTTTCTAAGGATTTTATTTTTAAATACTCTTAATATGTTCCTCTTTCAGTGTAAGGGACCAAGTTTAGCATCCATATTATACTACAGGCAAAATTACCGTTTTGTATATTTTAACTTTTAGTTTCTTAGATATTATACGAGGAGAAGAACGTTTATGAAGAGAAAAGTAACACGCATTTCCTGAATTAAGCCTGCTTTTTATTTTCTCTTTAATATCATTTTCATTTGTTAGTATTACTCCTAAGTGCTTGAATTTGGGTACTAATTCAAACTACTTGTTATGAATAATTAATACGAAATTTATAATGCGTGTTCGAAATATTAAGATGCGACCTAAACATATAACTTTTCATTGGAGTACAGCACGAACAAAAGTCAATCGAAGTTGAATGGAAATATGGTAGCAATGTGTGGTGTGAGGCCTTCTGCATAGCGCTCTTGCATTTTGGTGCCAGTTGCCCCGGGTTCGATTGCCGATGGGAATCCTAAAAAAATCAGCGTTGTCTCACGGATCGTGAGGATAATTTTGGAGATCCTTGAAAAGAAGCAGTAGCCAGACTCGAAAGGCAGAAGATAGAGGCTATAGGATTCAGTGCGCTGACTGCGCGTTACCCGATGAAAATTCCGCTTAGTAGGCCACGATGTTCCACTTTTATTGCTGCTGGTTGTACATTTTGGTGAGACGTAATATAGGTGTCCGACTTTTATTGCTGGTGACTGTATATTTTGGTGAGGCGTGATATAGGTGTCCCACTTTTATTGCTGATGACTACATTTTGGTGAGAGTGATATAGATGTCCCACTTTTATTGCTGGTGACTGTACATTTTGGTGAGAGTGATATAGATGTCCCACTTTTATTGCTGGTGACTGTACATTTTGGTGAGGCGTGATATAGGTGTCCCACTTTTATTGCTGGTGACTGTACATTTTGGTGAGAGTGATATAGATGTCCCACTTTTATTGCTGGTTACTGTACATTTTGATATGCAAAGGAGATGAAAAGAACCTAATGTTTGCGTTCCACTAGCGTATGGAAGATCACTTCTAGGGAAGATGACGAAACTAAAAAACGTGGAACACCAGTGCTTTTTCAAAATTAAAATAATTACATAAAATCCGATTTTAAAAAAATACAGCCTCGCATTAACCTGATAGCGATTGAGGTTATGTACCCTTACATGTAGTAAAGATACGAATCTTTATCACGTTATGCATATATGCGGTTGATGCATGGAAGAGATTATTTCAGAGTACGCATGCATATTGCGGCTTGTTATGGAAATCAGTCCTTCCCTCTTGTTTTAATGAGCGTATCGACAAACACTGCTGCGTTTGCTGTTTTTATTGTGGATTGCTTTTTTGCAGGGATACATAGAGGTAAAAAAAAAAGGATTCATTAGTACAGAACAGATGTATTTTGGAAAAGTCAGCGCTATCTCTGAGGTTTCTTGACCCCTGTTTTTTTACCACCGAAGTAGGATTGTAACATTGCACGTCGTTTTTATATGGCTCCAATCTGAATTTTTATTACCCCATGCAACTCTTTTTTTTACATTTCGTCCAGATACAATTAGAATAATTAAATCAGGAAGACTTTGGCCATGTGGCGCCAATGGGAAACCTCATGGTAAGAGACCAGTAGGCCAAGACGAAGATGGAGGGATAACGTTGAGATGGATTTAAGAGAAATTAGTAAGGATGGAAAATAATGGATTGATCTTGCCCAGGATAGGGACAGATGGAAAGCTTGTGTAGCTGCAGCCATAAACGTTCGGGTTTAAGAAGGCTAGGATTAGTTAGTGTACTTAAATGCATATTTACTCGTACTTTGTTAACTTTTACACACCTCGTTGAAGAAAAAGCGTTAATAGTTTGTTGGAGATTTCACTCATAAAGTTTATGTTGCATGACCTCCCACATCGAACTAATTTTTGGAATTTTGAAAATTGTGAAACTATTGATACTTTGGATTAACCTAACGTAGGGTTTGCTTTGCCTATTCTGTTCGAATATTAAGTGATTTCTTTCTGTTATTAGCAATAACAATTAACAAACTTTGTGCTTTTTTGTAACTTTAAATTAACAGTACCAATTTCTAAGGATTTGACGGACCTGTTCGACGCCTTCTCTCGACGCTCATGATCATGAGTGTTTCTTTAATTTAATTACCATCCATCCTATTCGTCGCGATTACCTAAAATCCGAAGAAAAGCAACGCAAAATACAAATACAAATTACATTTTGATTTCTCTGTTTATGGAGTGCTCAAGTATCATATTACAACTCAGCATAATACCCAACACCGTAATTGTAATACAATACAGGTTTGCTACTCAACGGGAATTATGCGTGATTGGCTCCGGGAATTCTGCTTGAATTTTTCTCCGTAGACGTGAAAAATTGCAACTTTTATTATTGAATTTATACATATTTATTAATGCCCTGAGGCAAGTTTTTCACATCGAGGATGGAAAAGAAGAGAAAGCTGCGTGGAAAATAAAACAGAATTCTCTCAATCCCTTTGCTTTGTTAGTGTCCTTTGCAGAGCAAACTATCTGACATACGGAAAATTATTGTCAAATAAGATATATTGATGTTGATTTCATTAGAAGTTCATTAGGTACATTTCGTAGATTACGATATTCCGTAACAATTGTGACTTGTTTTTGTAGATGTATTTCTAGTATGAGTATGCCACAAGAGCATTTATTCTAGGTCAGCTAGGCTATCTGCGAAGCCTGGAGTGTAAAATACAGAAGAAATTTACTCATTTTAATAAGAAAATAATGGCGATTCTCAAGTAGGCTACATGAATTCTTAGGAGTTGACAACTTGAATTCTTAGCAGTTGACAATCTAAATTCTTAGCAGTTGGCAATCTGAATTCTTAGCAGTTGGCAATCTGAATTCTTAGCAGTTGGCAATCTGAATTCTTAGCAGTTGGTAATCTGAATTCTTAGCAGTTGGCAATCTGAATTCTTAGCAGTTGGCAATCTGAATTCTTGCAGTTGGCAATCTGAATTCTTGCAGTTGGCAATCTGAATTCTTGCAGTTGGCAATCTGAATTCTTAGGAGTTGGCAATCTGAATTCTTGCAGTTGGCAATCTGAATTCTTAGGAGTTGGCAATCTGAATTCTTGCAGTTGGCAATCTGAATTCTTGCAGTTGGCAATCTGAATTCTTAGGAGTTGGCAATCTGAATTCTTAGCAGTTGGCAATCTGAATTCTTAGCAGTTGGCAATCTGAATTCTTAGCAGTTGGCAATCTGAATTCTTAGGAGTTGGCAACTTGAATTCTTAGGAGTTGGTAACTTGAATTCTTAGGAGTTGGCAACTTGAATTCTTAGCAGTTGGCAATCTGAATTCTTGCCGTTGGCAATCTGAATTCTTAGGAGTTGGCAATCTGAATTCTTAGGAGTTGGCAATCTGAATTCTTGCAGTTGGCAATCTTAATTCTTAGGAGTTGACAACTTGAATTCTTAGGAGTTGACAACTTGAATTCTTAGGAGTTGACAACTTGAATTCTTAGGAGTTGACAACTTGAATTCTTAGGAGTTGGCAACTTGAATTCTTAGGAGTTGGCAACTTGAATTCTTAATAGTTGGCAACTTGAATTCTTAGGAGTTGGCAACTTGAATTCTTAGGAGTTGGCAACTTGAATTCTTAGCAGTTGGCAACTTGAATTCTTAGCAGTTGGCAATCTGCATTCTTAGGAGTTGGCAATCTGAATTCTTAGCAGTTGGTAATCTGAATTCTTGCAGTTGGCAATCTGAATTCTTAGGAGTTGACAACTTGAATTCTTAGGAGTTGGCAATCTGAATTCTTGCAGTTGGCAATCTGAATTCTTGCCGTTGGCAATCTGAATTCTTAGGGGTTGGCAATCTGAATTCTTGCAGTTGGCAATCTGAATTCTTAGGAGTTGACAACTTGAATTCTTAGGAGTTGACAACTTGAATTCTTAGGAGTTGACAACTTGAATTCTTAGGAGTTGACAACTTGAATTCTTAGGAGTTGGCAACTTGAATTCTTAATAGTTGGCAACTTGAATTCTTAGGAGTTGGCAACTTGAATTCTTAGGAGTTGGCAACTTGAATTCTTAGGAGTTGGCAACTTGAATTCTTAGGAGTTGGCAACTTGAATTCTTAGGAGTTGGCAACTTGAATTCTTAGGAGTTGGCAACTTGAATTCTTATGAGTTGGCAATCTGAATTCTTGCAGTTGGCAATCTGAATTCTTGCAGTTGGCAATGTGAATTCTTAGGAGTTGGCAATCTGAATTCTTAGGAGTTGGCAATCTGAATTCTTAGGAGTTGGCAATCTGAATTCTTAGGAGTTGGCAACTTGAATTCTTAGCAGTTGGCAAGTTGAATTCTTAGGTGTTGGCAACTTGAATTCTTAGGTGTTGGCAACTTGAATTCTTAGGAGTTGGCAACTTGAATTCTTAGGAGTTGGCAACTTGAATTCTTTGGAGTTGGCAACCTGAATTCTTAGGAGTTGGCAACCTGAATTCTTAGGAGTTGGCAACCTGAATTCTTAGGAGTTGGCAACCTGAATTCTTAGGAGTTGGCAACCTGAATTCTTAGGAGTTGGCAACCTGAATTCGTAGCAGTTGGCAACCTGAATTCGTAGCAGTTGGCAACCTGAATTCTTAGCAGTTGGCAACCTGAATTCCCAGGACTTGGCAAAATGAATTCTTAGGACTTGGCAAAATGAATTCTTAGGACTTGGCAACCTGAATTGGTAGGAATTGCCAACCTGAATTCTTAGGAGTGTGCAGCCTGGATGCCGTTGAGGTGACAAGAATTAGCAAAATGGATGTGTATAACCACTTATAACGGAGGATTTCGTGAGCCTAGTCTTCTCTCTTCCTCACAGCCTAGAACCACGTGTCATAGTGAGCCAGTCCAGGTCTTGGACTCAGCATACGGCACTGGTATGCGATATGGCAAATATAAATACCGCACCTTAAATTAAATGTATATACAGTTCAATTAAATTGAATTAGAATTTTTGGATACATTCGAATCGCACAGACCATTTTTATTGTTAATATATTTGTGTGTGCTGGTAATACGCAAGGTTAAAATGGAGAAAACATCTGCTTGCACCCTTGAATTTTTTAAAACCGGGAATTGTACTTGAATTTTATCATGGTCCTAGAGTGACCACCTTGCAATACCATTTCGAATGTAATAGCGTTGTGTATGCTTCCAAGTACGTAGATTATAGGCGTATATCTCGAACGAGTTACGCAGTTGGACTATTTCCGGTTGAAAACACAGGTGCTACCGTTCTCAAATTATTATTCTTCGTCTGTGTTATCGACACTTTCTTTACTTTCTCCTCTTTCTTCTGAGGGAACGTTCTTATTCAATTTTCTTTACTTACCTACATTGCATCCAATTCTTCATTTTGACAGATTTATTCCCTCGGGAACCCCCCACTGCTTCTCTTCTCTCCCCCATTTCCCGCCCGTAAAGTGAATGTTTCCATTGAAGGAGAAATGGAATTCCCACAATGCATCAGAACGTAAGCTCCCGAGTTCTATTGTCCCAACTGACCAGTGAGATTTTTTTCCTTGGATGGGTTGCATCGGCAGTGAATAGACTCGCATGCGCTTTGCGGGTAAAAGAAAAAAATCCAGCTTAGCAGCGGGTGGGCCACGAAGAATGGCTGAGTCCGACATGATGATGAACGTGTGTTGAAGAAGGAACTCTTGCAGCACGATACCGCCCCTCCTCATTCTTTGCCTCTTTGTTTCGTGACTTCCTCACGTGAAACTCTGCGCGTTCCATTCTTCCAATTCGCTAAAAAGCACTGCAAAAGAACGAGAATGAATTCCGGTTACTGACCTGATGTAACAATCGTCTCTCTGCTTTGTACACCCAACGGCGAAAGAAAGAGTAGGCGAATTGTCCACCACAATTTCAATTTGGTCTGTATTACACATTGTGATGACAATTAATGACGTCAATAAGCAGAGAACAATTCCTGCTTCGAACCAACATAGTTTCATTCCTTAAAACAACACAGGATGTAGAATAAAAAAGTAATTAAAATAGCGGTGGACAATTTGCCATCCATTATCTTTGCAAATGGGGATGGTACAGTCATCGGCAATAAAAATGGGACACCTAGATCCTGAAATGATCGCTTCTTTGCAAGATGTGTTGCCTAAATATACACCCGTGGTAGAAATCGACGTTGAAAATGTGCTAATAAAATCCACTAATCGCCTTGGAGTTAGGCAACACACACAACGCTTTGCAGGTGTGCGAGTATTTCAGGATCTAGTTGTCCCATTTTTATTGCCGGTGACTGTACACAGAAGAGACGAGAAAGTCTGTCTCGTTATCGGCCTCGTCTTTTTAATAAGTTGAATATGCCTGTGTATTGTGTTCCATCAGTAGTACGTACGTAATATCCTACCCTTTCGGATCGAAAGACTGGAAAAGTTAGCGTCGAAGTGGTGCTTCATTGATGATGATCATATTATAAACAATATTACAATGCTTTTTAATAGTGTATGGTTGGAAGAATATTCTATTGCTGTAGATTGTTGTCTTGCTTGTTACAGTTAATGGCGATTGTAGTGTTGGTTGTGGGTAACTTCTATTGAAATTCTGTTTATGGGTAACGTCGATTGAAGCATTGCTTGAGGTAACGTCGATTGAAGTGTTGGTTGTGGGTAAACGACGATTGAAATTCTGTTTATGGGTAACGTCGAGTGAGTCATTGCTTGAGGTAACGTCGATTGAAGTGTTGGTTGTGGGTAAACGACGATTGAAATTCTGTTTATGGGTAACGTCGAGTGAGTCTGCTTGAGGTAACGTCGATTGAAGTGTTGGTTGTGGGTAAACGACGATTGAAATTCTGTTTATGGGTAACGTCGAGTGAGTCATTGCTTGAGGTAACGTCGATTGAAGTGTTGGTTGTGGGTAAACGACGATTGAAATTCTGTTTATGGGTAACGTCGAGTGAGTCATTGCTTGAGGTAACGTCGATTGAAGTGTTGGTTGTGGGTAAACTACGATTGAAATTCTGTTTATGGGTAACGTCGAGTGAGTCATTGCTTGAGGTAACGTCGATTGAAGTGTTGGTTGTGGGTAAACGACGATTGAAATTCTGTTTATGGGTAACGTCGAGTGAGTCATTGCTTGAGGTAACGTCGATTGAAGTGTTGGTTGTGGGTAAATGACGATTGAAATTCTGTTTATGGGTAACGTCGAGTGAGTCATTGCTTGAGGTAACGTCGATTGAAGTGTTGGTTGTGGGTAAACGACGATTGAAATTCTGTTTATGGGTAACGTCGAGTGAGTCATTGCTTGAGGTAACATCGATTGAAGTGTTGGTTGTGGGAAAACGACGATTGAAATTTTGTTTATGGGTAACGTCGAGTGAGTCATTGCTTGAGGTAACGTCGATTGAAGTGTTGGTTGTGGGTAAACGACGATTGAAATTCTGTTTATGGGTAACGTCGAGTGAGTCATTGCTTGAGGTAACGTCGATTGAAGTGTTGGTTGTGGGTAAACGACGATTGAAATTCTGTTTATGGGTAACGTCGAGTGAGTCATTGCTTGAGGTAACGTCGATTGAAGTGTTGGTTGTGGGTAAACGTCGATTGAAATTCTGTTTATGGGTAACGTCGAGTGAGTCATTGCTTGAGGTAACGTCGATTGAAGTGTTGGTTGTGGGTAAACGACGATTGAAATTCTGTTTATGGGTAACGTCGAGTGAGTCATTGCTTGAGGTAACGTCGATTGAAGTGTTGGTTGTGGGTAAACGACGATTGAAATTCTGTTTATGGGTAACGTCGAGTGAGTCATTGCTTGAGGTAACGTCGATTGAAGTGTTGGTTGTGGGTGAACGACGATTGAAATTCTGTTTATGGGTAACGTCGAGTGAGTCATTGCTTGAGGTAACGTCGATTGAAGTGTTGGTTTTGGGTAAACGACGATTGAAATTCTGTTTATGGGTAACGTCGAGTGAGTCATTGCTTGAGGTAACGTCGATTGAAGTGTTGGTTGTGGGTAAACGACGATTGAAATTCTGTTTATGGGTAACGTCGAGTGAGTCATTGCTTGAGGTAACGTCGATTGAAGTGTTGGTTGTGGGTAAACGACGATTGAAATTCTGTTTATGGGTAACGTCGAGTGAGTCTTTGCTTGAGGTAACGTCGATTGAAGTGTTGGTTGTGGGTAAACGACGATTGAAATTCTGTTTATGGGTAACGTCGAGTGAGTCATTGCTTGAGGTAACGTCGATTGAAGTGTTGGTTGTGGGTAAACGACGATTGAAATTCTGTTTATGGGTAACGTCGAGTGAGTCATTGCTTGAGGTAACGTCGATTGAAGTGTTGGTTGTGGGTAAACGACGATTGAAATTCTGTTTATGGGTAACGTCGAGTGAGTCATTGCTTGAGGTAACGTCGATTAAAGTGTTGGTTGTGGGTAAACGTCGATTGAAATTCTGTTTATAGGTAACGTCGAGTGAGTCATTGCTTGAGGTAACGTCGATTGAAGTGTTGGTTGTGGGTAAACGACGATTGAAATTCTGTTTATGGGTAACGTCGATTGAAGTATTGGTTTTGGGTAAACGTCGAAAGTCATTTCACCTTGATAATTATTTAAGTTTTGAAAATATAGTTTCAAATTCTTGTGCAGGGCATTGAGTGCAATTGAATGTGGAGTGCCCTAACTGTCTGGAAACAGCACATTGGGATTTTCTTGGACCATTTAAATGCTGTTTGTGGGTAACGTGTATTGAAGTATTGCTTGCGGTGACGTCGACTGAAACGTTGGTTGTGAGTAAAGTCGATTGAAGCGTTGGTTGTGAGTAAAGTCGATTGAAGCGTTTGTTGTGGCAGGTTTGGCCAGGTATTTTACTCTGTACATAAATTACGTTAATTTGCTGGTAAATTACTTGGCGTAGAAAACGTCCATCTGCGTAAAAACTAATGTTTCGCTCAGAACATTTGGCTGAATTCAAATATATAACTCAGTGTCATTCTGGTGCTACATTGGAAATGTATAAATAATAATAATAATGGCGAGTAATAATGTTTAAACATACATGCACGCACTCACAGAGAGAAAAGCATGCTCAGTGGAAAGAACCAAGCATAGTTTCTCGTCTCTGTTAGTAAAATTCGGTCTGTCTCTTGCAAGATTCCTATTTACTTATGTACACCTCCCTGTTTATCCTCCCGGTACCTTTCGGTCCACGAGGATACCAAGATGGAAGACCCGCTTTCGCCATTTGCGTTTCCTTTCCCCGGCAGTAAAGTTGAGAAACTTGGTCCCCTGGCGAGCGGACCCATAAACAACCAGGAGAGTACTGCGGGCGTATCTAATCAACAGGAGGTGTTCCTCTTCTTTTTTTTTTCCTTTTATCCCCAGCCGGAACCGGGTGCGAACGGGGCGGCGAGGGGGCGAATTCGGTCCTCCCTCTCCCCCGTTTAGGGTTGACACTTTGTGGCAACATAAAGTAAACCGCCAGGGTAATAAAGCCCCATATTACCTGTTCTCCGCTTTAGATTGGCTGCTCGGGTTGGCTTTTCGAACGGCACTCTCGTGACGTCATTCGGCGGGCTGTCCCCCTTGCCGAATGGGGGTAAAAGGGTTAAGATTTAAAACGTTCCCGTTTGTTGTTTTTTTCCTTCTTCGGCGCTCTCCTGCGTGAATTGAGATATTTATCAAAGTACCTCGTGGAGAGAGCGCCTAGGAAATTATTCAGGATCGAGATTCCAGCGACCGGCCCTCGTCGTGCGAGTTGGAGGAAAGTTGTTGCTTTATCGTGCAAGAATCAAATAGAATCAAATGGATGCGATAAACATTTCAGATTAGCATCTTTGGAAGTAGCGATTTTTTTCCCAAAATGACTCCAGAATAGGTCTATTTTCTAAATTCTGAAAATACAGGCCTGGGGTGTAAGAGGTGGCCCTTGTAGTAAATCCAATGATCAACCTCACTTCCACTATAATCTTCGTAGGACTGCGTGTGTGTTGTCCTGTGGTATGTCCTTGTTTATGCTGAATGCCCCTTTACAGCCTCAGCTTTTACAGTTGTGTTATTAGTACCATTGGCCAACAAAGCCTGTACAATTTGCACTTTGTATGCACGAAACAATAAACGTTTGTGTAAGATATCATGAAGAGAACTTTTTGGCTGATGTTTTACGTTGTTTGAAATTGCTGAGGTTGGTGGTCGGCCCACTTCTCGGTAAGTCAGCAACATATCCTTTGGTCTTGAACTTGTCATACCACGACTTAATGCTCTCGACATCGGGCGGCATCTTTCCATACGTTGTTTGAAAGTTCCTCTGCACTGTTATTGGTGACCGCGTCTCGTGATACCAGAGGACCCACGAGCTTTTTCCTGATTTGTGAACGTTTCCGGTTTCCTGGGCACTGACACTGCCACACTACAGCCACGTTACTGAAACCTGCAACAAAAACGCTTGGTTAATTTTCCAGCATTTTGGCCCCACTTTCACATCTCTGCCCTACATATAGCTGATATGAATAACGTTTGTAATCAGGGAAATACTTTTCGGACACCCCGTATTTTAGATAAGGTATGGGGCTGGACCCCGTATCACGTGACGGGTGCAAAATAGCCCAAGTGCTGACGCACCTAAAATTTTATATTCGAACAAACAAACAAAATACAGGCCTTTTTATATCTATATGTTGTAGTGCAAGGGGATCTGCAAGCGCTGGACCTCCAATGTGTTGTGTATGTAATGGTGATCTAAGTGTTCTCGAATGTGTCGATTTCTCTTTCCTCAGACAGAGAGTTTTAACCTTACCTACGATTGCTCATCTATGCTGGGAGATGATGGCAGTGTTTTTAACAAATACACTCTGTAAAGAAAAAATAGCGACCCTTGCTCGGATATGGTTTTCACAAGATTCATTAACAAACACTCCCAGTTCTTTTCTATTTTCATTTTTTTTTCAATGCAAGAGGCTCCCTCTGGTGCTATTCTGTTGCATGGAGGCCGATGAGTGCTTCGTGCGATGCGAATTTCCCGCCTGCACAATACACCTCAAAAGCAACAGAGCAGCATGTTTGCATTGAAACATAAAAAAAATATATGGAAATAGAAAAGAACTGGGGTGTTGGATAAATGTACGTTTTCGCAAAACCACCTCCCGTTCCTTCTGCGATGATAGGAGGGAGTGAGAGAGGCATCACATGACGAGAGGTTTTCCATCGAACGAACACGACCGACGATGCCTCCTGCCTCTCTCACTCTCTCCTATCCGCTCCCTTGCAACGCTTCAGCACCCTTGCTCGTTCTACAGTTTACTAATGTTTCTTCACAAATACGGCTGGTGGACAAATCGTTCGTTTCTTATCGTCTTAATTCACTTCATAATCTTGTGGAAACCATATCCGAGCAATTGTCGCAATTTTTTCTTACAGAGTGTATTTTTTTTTTTTTAGAAGAGTGGGTCCCTTCCACTGTCATCGAGAAAGTTTTTTAGTGGAGTGTGTTTTAGTTTTTAGTGTTCTTCTTCTTCACCTGGCAGGTACGGGTAAGAAAAATTGATCATTCTATCGGCGATATGGCCTTCCTAACTTTCTTTTCCTTATGACTTGTGATTTAATAATTTTCGAAGCAAACATGTTGATTCGACTTTAATTTCCACCATTGCTTGGATTTTCCATTTATTTCGGATTTCTTCACTTCTGATTTTGCCTCGTAAAGACACTCCATTTAAAGACAGTCAAAATTAATTTGTTAACAATTTATTCGAGTTTTATCATGTTGACAAAGAGTGCAACATTCGCTGCCATATAGAAGAGTCTGTTTTGAAATTATATTATGGTATCAATTTTGAATTTATTTTCTAATTTGTTTTCAAAATTCCATTCAATATATTATATTTCATAATACAATCTGTTATTATTCATGTCCAGATATTATTAGAATGATTAAATCAAGAAGACTTAGGTGGGCAGGCCATGTGGCACGAATGGGAGAGGAAAGAAGAGTTTACAGGATTCTTGTTGGGAAACCTGATGGTAAGAGACCAGTAGGAAGACCAAGACGAAGATGGAGGGATAATGTTGAGATGGACCTAAAGGAAATTGGTAGGGATGGAAGAGAGTATATAGATCTTGCTCAAGATAGGGACAGATGGAAGGTCTGTGTTGCTACAGCCATGCACCTTCGGGTTTAAGAAGAGAGTGAGTGAGTGATAGTGAATATATCTGTTAAGGGAGGATCCCCTACAGAAAAGCATGCAGCTGGTCCATGAGGCACACCACTGGACTTGCTCATGTATTGGCTGGTAACCTGTATTGGGGAAATGTTTTACACATTCGGAAGACTACAGAAATGAGAAAATAGTTTTTAGTTTACGTTTTTAGTGTTCTGTGTTTGTGCTGTGCAGGTACCTTTAAAACCTTGCACGTTTTAACCTTTATCAAGGGACTCTTTGCACCCTTTTAACTTTAGTGCAAAATTGCCATACGTACCGACGCACCAAAAAATATTAACACATTCATTCATTCTTTTGTTGCAGGTACGACTATGAAGTGCTGCTGCAGAACTCTACCTTCTGCCTGGTTCCTAGAGGGCGTCGCCTTGGTTCCTTCCGGTTCCTCGAGGTTCTCCAGGCTGGTTGTATCCCCGTCCTTCTGTCCAACGGCTGGGTCCTGCCCTTCGCTGACGTCATCGACTGGAACAAAGCTGCCATCTGGGGAGACGAGAGGCTACTACTGCAGGTAACGCCACCTTCTTAATTTTTGTTAAGAGTATTTCGTTTGCGATTGAGTAACTTGACAAAGAATAATATCAATTTGTAGCTTCGCTGAAAGTGAGCAACAGTGTTGCAATCTGGCAAATCAGAATTGTGAGAACCGAGACCCGACAAAAGTTTTTAAGATGTTGTTTTATCACTCTTCCTTAAAGATATTCACATTGTTGGGGTTACACGTACGGTACTATTTCTGTAATGTTTTATTGCCAATAGCTTCTTATTACGTGATCCAAATAATGAGTTATTAATTGATAATGAAACGTTTAAATATAAGAGTAAGCAGAAATTACCCAAATTCAAATGCTGTACGGAAAATGTCTCAAAATTCAGGTTTGATTACATTTCACAGCGTGATATACTCGTAACAAAATAACAGTATAATCTGTGAATGGAAAATGTGGAAAATACTATTATAGCATAAGCATCTATGATTGATTCATTGGTTTGGTTTATTTTACTTCCCCTTTCTGCTATTTTTGGCTAATCGCGAAGATGAGGGTGATGTGATGAAATTAATGAAGAGACACTCGCAAAGAAAATCCATGCCCAGACCGGGATTCGAATCCAGGACTCCTGGTGTCTTACCGCTCTGTGTTAACTATTCCACCAAGGAGATCGGCATAAGATATTTGCTCTTGAAAAATATTTATTAATTTCATACTCTCCAAACAAGTATATTCCTGTAAATAACACGTAACGTCTCTCAATATTTTCTAAAAAAAATAAAAAAATATTGAGGGCTGCTACTGCCTCACTCGCCTCTTCCTTTGGTATGCCCTTGGCTACAGGCTATACCCCTCCCCTTTTGACTAACCTTCGCGGGGAAAAAGGTGGATACATGAAAATAACGGAAAATATATTTCTGATTGATAGATCTGGCCTCTCTACGAATTTGTAAACACGCCAACGTTCTCACATTTTGTGTTCCGGCATCTTCTGCAGCTTCTCTCCTGCAAGATTCTCCTTCCATGTGATCATAGGGGTTTCGCTCTACACTTTTCAATTACAACCCGTTTCCCCTGTGGAGATCTTCAATTTTCCGCTTCCATGTTCCTCTGCACGTAATTTTTACCTCGCGTGACGTTCCTCTCCTTTCTGTTCGTGTCCCTAAATAACGATTCGTTTCATATTTTCATCAGCGTTCCCCCAAATCCCTTGGAAGTAGCCGAATTGAATGTAAAACTCTTCCTATCTGTTGCTTTCTTTTAACTGTGGCAAGTACCGTTCCTTTCTCGAGAACTGTTCATTTCCCCCTAACAGTTCGTGAACTGTTCTTTCCACCTAATAGCTCGTGAACTATTCTTTCCACCTAATAGCTCGTGAACTATTCTTTCCACCTAATAGCTCGTGAACTGTTGTTTCCACCTAATAGCTCGTGAACTGTTCTTTCCCCGTAACAGTTCTTTCCCTATAACCTTTTGTTGTAAACCGTTCTTTCCGAAGACCCGTTCGTTATGAACAGTTATCTCCCATTACCCGTTCTTTACAAACCGTTTTCTCCATCAAACCTGTTATTTATGAGCCGCTCTCTCCCAAGACCTGTCCTTTGTGAACCATATTCTCCCAAGCCATATTTTTTATGAACCATTGATTGATTTGCTTATTTAAGTCCACTTTATGCACAGTAAGGCTAATCGGGACTGGACCTACAGTTTAAAGTGGAATCCGAACCACTATGTGCCTCCACCGGGGATCGAACCTGGGACCCCTTGAATGCAAGGCAACGACGCTACCACTGCGCCATCGAAGAGGCCCCCTTTTTTTATATGAATCATTCTTTTCTAATCAATGTTTTTATTAATCATTATCTCCCCTCCCAAGACCCGTTCTTGATAAGCTTATTATTTTTTTAAGTCATCTTTATTCACAGATAGGCTGATCGGGACGGGACCTACAGTTTAAAGTGGGATCCGGACTACTGTAGCCGGGTATCGAACCCAGAACCTCTTGATTAGGGAAGGCATTCTTTGAATGAACTATTCTCTCTCACGACCGGTTCTTTTCTAAGGCTCTTTGATGTTGAACTCTACTTTTCAGACCCTTTCGAGATGAGCCATTCTTTGAAAAGACCCGTTCGCGATACGACATTCCTTCCCAAGAATTGTGCGTGATGATCTGTTCTTCTCCAGGAACCGTTCGCGGTCACCGCTCTGAGACGAATTGTCAATTGACTTGTTCTTTTCTAAGGCTCTTTCATGGTGAGCCATTTTTTCCAAAGACCCGTTCGCGATTGACCATTATTTCCTAAGAATTGTTTGTGATGATCTGTTCTTCTCCAGGAACCGTTCACGGTGATCATTCTTAGCACACAACCGTGAGCGGTCACCCGTTGTAAGACGAATCGATCTGTTCACCAAGAGGCGTGGGCTCGAACCCGAAGCCTCCGATGGCGACATCGCGAATCAAGCGGTTATACCTTATTACGTATCAATCTCTCAATTTCAGTACTTTTTCACGAAATTGAAATTTGCGAAAGTTTTTATCCACAGATCGAGAGGGCAAGTTTTCCTCCACTTAACGGATGACCCGAGCGGATCTTCAAAGTGATTGAAAAGGGTGACGTCAGAAGGGAGAAGGCAACTCCTTCCAAGAATTCGATCACACAGCCTTCCCTTTTTATATATAATTGTTATCGAAATTCGATTGTCGGACGTTCCCTCTCGTCAACAACGCGATAGATTGAAGTTTTATTTATTTCTGCCCCCCCCCCCCCGTATCTCTCGCTCTCGTTCGCCATCGAGAACGGGATCGATAGATCGAAAAAGCATTAAGTGCCATCGGCCGTTAAGATCTCGATGGGCGTTCACGAGAAAGAAAATTATTGTCTTCTGGGAACGGTTCCTCCAACTATTACGTAGGGAACTTCGGACATGAAATCCCCCAACCCATCTCTGTCTTCCTTACGGGTAGGGCTTGGTAGGATATATTCTATCATTTATATCGTCTTTTCCTCTTCCGTTTTACCTTCGAGTTGAAGAAAAAGTTAAAGCCTCCTTATTTTTCTACCTTCGTAGCCTGTACCATGGGGCCGATGCCTACACAACAGCTACAAATACAGGGTGTATCATAAGTAAATAGCTCAAACTTACACAGTTGAAAGTACACGATAATAGAAGCAAAAAAGTCTCGGTAAACATGGTTCTGCAATGGAGCAGTTTTCGAGATAATTGCGAATGTGTGGTTACAAGCCGCCACTGACTTCATTGTTTGCAAACATGTCCTAGTTGGTAAAATGCTAATAATACAGTAAGAAAAGTCATTGGAGATCTCATTGCTTTTATTGAATATTCTACTTACTTTAACAAACGTTACATGTTACAATTACTGTACACTCGTACCTGTTACAGGAGGTGTTCAAAGTGTCGCCCTTGCATCTGGATGCAATACTGTACGCGATACCGCATTGAGTTTCGAATTCTTTCGAACACCCTCCGGTTCATTTCGGAATTGGTCACAGGCATGTACAATTATCTGTACTGATTGTATCCATCCTGTTTGATTCCAGCGCCACCTCTCGGAAATGTTCTGATTTGTAAACAAAGAGCAAACCTCGGACCGCGCAAGGAGTAAAGCACTCGTTGTTTACAAAATGCAATCAGTGACGGCTTCTAACAACGCATTCGCACACATTATTAGCATTTTACCAACTAGGACGACGTTTACAAACAATGAAGTCAGTGATGGCTTGTAACCACACATTCGCAATTATCTCGAAAACTGTTCGTTTGCAGACCCATGTTTACTGAGACTTTTTTGCTTCTATTATCGTGTACTTTCACCTGTGTCACTTTGCGTTATTACTTATGATACACCCTGTATAGCGCCTTTTCAGATTGTGTGTGTGTGTGTGTGTGTGTGTGTCTACATACTCAGACACACAAAGGGGTGTAGAGCTGCGTTTGTAGCCTCGAATTCAGAAATCTTATTTATTTATTGAAAATATTCCAGATACACCACAGTTAGCCATTTTACACTGAAATTGTGAACAATGAAAGAAAGGGAAAAATATAACATTATAAAATAACAAAAAAATGAAAAAATATTAACAGGAATGAGTACAATATGACACTATTTGATATTATTTACAAGTATTTCTTATGATAGAGGTTCGACAGGCATACTCCGAGCAGAGGCGCAACCACGAATCTTTGTGTGGTGGGGCAAGTACCAGGATAAACGTACTAATAGTAATAATAATAATCTTAATAAAAATATCAATAATAACAATGTTACAAATACTGTTATTTATTATTATTATTGTTATTGTTCATTTGCTTTATTTTACTTCGCTTCTTGTGCCACTTTTGGTTAATTTGCGAAGATGGGGATGAATGATGGCATGATGAAAATGATGAATGGATACTTGCAAACATCCACGCCCAAGCTGGGATTCGAACCCAGGACCAACATTTTTATTAGTAGTAGTGGTGGTAGTACCAAAGACGTTATTATCCTCCTAAATTATGCAAAAGGGGGTTTAAGTTTGTGCTAAAGCATTTGTGTTCGAACAAACTATTTCGATTATTTTTTAACACGTTTAATTTCACGTTAATAACGTAAAACGAGCACATAAACTATTTTTGAAACACAGAAAATGCTTGAAAATTGCATTCCAAATATAATTATTTTTTACATTAACATGTATAACTTTCATGCACGATCCTATGTTTCACATATATGCAACGTGGATTGAGGTGGACACTAAATTGTGTACGTATTCAAAGTTTCTTTAATAAATATTATATCCAGCATATATTATTTAAATATATTACACAACCAATTCATCCATCTCGCAATAAACCAACATCAAAAATTTCATAAATTGTCTCTCAAATGTGCACGATCCCTTTCCTCAAAATAATTGTTCATGCATTGAAAACAAAGTCAATTAGGACAAGTCTTATTTCTCTTTCTGGTGATTTACAATGCATTACAGCGAACAAATATAAATTGCGAGCGAAGCGAGGAAGAAAATTTTTGGATCCAATTTTTTTGCAGGCTGAAATCAATATTAATTGAATAGGGCGCAGATATTTTCACGGAACGCCAATGCATTATTTCATTTACAACTTTAGTGCCTCCCCGATGGTGTAGTGGTAACATCGTCACCTTGTGGTCAAGAGGTCCCGGGTTCGATACCCGTTGGAGGTACATACTGGTTCGGAACCCACTTTAAGCTATAGGCCTAATCTCTATTAGCCTTTCTTTGCATAAAGTAGACTTAAATAAACACAAATCAATCAATCAATTTTTACAACGTTTTTCATTTAGATCGTTCGGCGCCCAGGGCCGTCTCCCGCCGTCCCCTAGCTACGGTTCTGAACTTGATAAGACTAAGAAAAGCAGGCAATGCGAGCGAAGCCAGCAAGAAAATTTTACGAAAAGTATTTCTATTTGCATAAAATTTGAAGTTCTGGGCGGTAATTGCCCCCCTGCAGGTACACTTGGCCGTCAATGTTTGCCCCCCTTGTGGTTGCCCCTCTGACTCCGAGGAAAATATATCAATGCATGATGGGAGGTCATTATATTGTGCGGAAAGTCTGTAGAAGAGAGATCTTTTCTGAACTTCTAGTCTTAGAAATGAAGGGGGAATTTCGCCCCCTTCAATGGGGTTCTAAGCTCGAAAAGAGGGTGTAAGGAGCGACCTTTTGGTAAGGGACCCTGAAGACAACCTCACTACAGCCCTGTAGCTGCTTCTTGCAGACCAGCGAGGCTCTGGCGCCTTAACCCACGCACGGCAAGGATAATCTTTTGTGGGGTCGTGTTGTCCTGAGTGACCCTTTACAGCCTCAGATTTAACCTAGGTAAAGGGCTTTTAGTCACCAGGGGCAGTACAGTTTTAATTCTTGTTAAATAATGAATTAATGACTTAATTTTAAAAATTGAGTAAGGAAATGTTTATAAATAGATATACTATACCTGATTACCCGGCGTTGCCCGGGTATTTATTTATCCCAATCTTCTATTAGACAGGAAAATAATGAATTCTAATATAGTGTAAAATGAACAGCATTGGGAGTGTCACTATTCATCTTAGCGACCCCGAAAACTATGGATTCCACACTAGGCCGCGTTTGTTAGAACCTGTCCCGTTTCCCGTGCTAGCGATCGCTCGACAGTTTCGGTGCCAATGAGAAACGAGTAAAAAGTCGTCTGCTGGGCAGCGAGGAGCGAATGGAAGCCAGAACAGTGGGGCTTACGTAGACGCTGTTGCCACGTTTCGTATTTTAATTTGCTGCCTGGCTTCGGCTTTCCCCAGCACGGAGTTCACGCGGTCTGCAGCAGCAACGCCGCGTGGTTTATGCTAGAAAAGCCAACCATCAGCTCGCGCGGGAAGTGGGACAGGTTGTAACAAACTCAGTATAATATCGGTCGTTTTACATGTCACCCCTTCCCACCCCCACCCTAAGGGTGCCAGGGGTGTTTTGGAGTTGAACGGCATTGGGAGTGTCACTATTCATCTTAGCGACCCCGAAAACTATGGATTCCACACTAATATCTGTCGTTTTCTATTATTTTTACATGTCACCCCCTTCCCACCCCCAAGGGGTGTCTTCCCCCCCCCCCAGGGGTGTCTTCCCCCCACAGTATTTCGTTCCAGATTGTAAGTGATATGTGTACTAAGTTTGGTTGAAATTGCTCCAGGCGTTCGAGAGTTATGCCGGAACAAACTTACATACATGTGTACACACATACATCCATTTTAGTATATATAGATTTTATTTTTTTCTTAACCCTCAGTTCAGACTCTGTATTTTTGTAATGTAAATCAGACTGTGGGTTCAAATTTGACCTCTAATTGTTTTTTGGTTAATTTGGTAGAATTTTTTTAGTAAATGACACCAATTGATAACTGTTGCATTACAGTATATTTTTCACAACCTAAGGTACCTACATTGAGATATTGAACCTTCAATGTTACAAAACATGCTTTCTTACATTAATCAGTACAAAAAAAAAACTTTCCTCACACAAATCAGACACTGGGGTAAAATTCGACCCCACTAACAAAAACAGCAAAGAATTCACGAGAAACAAAAATAATTGTTCACATTTCACACCAGCACCTGACACCTAACACCCTTTTTGACAAAGTCGCTGGCTGTCGTATATGTTGTTGAAACAAGTTCGAAATGCGGCTGTTTTGTTTTAAAAAATTGGGCTCAGAATTGACCCCACAGTTTGATTCCAGTGTTAAAGGGTCCTGTCGTCAATTTCGTTTCAGTTATTGAATTTATTTTCGTGTTGCGTGACGGACGAAAATAGCCTACATGCTCGTGTCCCCTTATATAAAAAGCAACCAACCCACACACATAGAGGTCGTATAAGTTCCACAATTAACATTCCTTCATTCATTCAAAGAAGTGCGTTTTATAAAGGAACATCCCTCTTATATATGCTGAAAACATCGGCCAATATCAGTGGTGGAGTGGTCAGCACAGCGCGCTACAACGCCAAGGGGTACCGGGTTCGAATCACTGCCTGGGCATGGCTGTTCTTTGTAAGCTTCTCTTCATGAATTTCATCACATCCTAACCATGCCGACCTCCGTGGTGGAGTGGTTCGCACATCGCCCTACGACGCCAAAAATTCCGGGTTCGAATCCCAACCGGAGAATGGATGTTAATTGTGAGAGTCCCTTCATCAGTTTCATCATACCATCATCACTCATACTTATCTTGCAATTAGCCAAAGGTAACAGAAAACCAAAGAAAAATAAACGAAATCAATCATCCTCATAGTGGCGATTAGCCAAAACTGACAAAAAAGCGACGTAAGATAACAATATTCAATATTGTTAAATTTGAATAACAAATACGTAACAAATATCCAATAAAAATTCAAATTAGAAACGCTGTTGCATGTTATCTAGGAGCTCGATAGTGTAAAATATTCAAATTTGATTTTTTTAAAAAAACGGTTGCTTTCCGTTTTTTTTTTAATTAACAGGCAAACTGTTAAATTTTACGGTATCTTCTACCAGTTTAGTTCGATGGCAGCGGAAATTGACGGTCTTTTACCGTCATTTTTACGGTGTATTTTGAGAGCAAAAATATATTTACGTCAGCGTTACGTCCTTTCGATTCTTACGAGATAAATTGTATACCCAAAGACGTAAGGCATAAGGATAGAGACTGCGATGGTGTCGTTAGGAAAGATTTGGCTTCAGCTTTACTCCCCGTGCATCACCTGCGGGGCCGGCAGAAATTGATCCGGGGCCCGCGTTACGACAGCGTAAAGAGACGGAGGGCATTTGTTTTCGCAGGAGTGGTCGGTGACAAAAGCGAAACGCGCTGCGTCAACTCGGATTGTGGGCTCCCCACCCGCTACTTTGCTCACTCCATCGGCTTAATAGAGTGGGTCCACAGACTGGGGACACTGCACAAACAACAGACGTTATCAATCTAATGGCTTGCTCGCATTCGCCGAATGGGGCGTGGGGGGGGGGAGAGTCAGGTAACCGCTTGCGGATAGTTTTACCTGTCTCCTGGAGGAGAGGGACGCAATGTTGCCAACCCATTTTTAGTGTGTTTTCCGAATGAAATAATGGTGTAGTGAAGACCCTTGTGATTGAGCAGGCCCCCGTGGCAGAGTGGTTACCACATCTCGCTACGACGCCAGGCGTCCCTTGTTCGAATCCTGGCCTGGGCATTTGTACGTGTCCATTCATCATATCATCACTCATCCCCATATTCGCAAATTAGTCAAAAGTGGCACAAGAAGCGAAGTAATACGCAAGGTATAAAGCAAAACAAATCATTCAACCTTGTGATGGTATCGAACAGGAATTTTGTCAAAGTTGGGAAAGTTATTAAGAAAAGAGGGGAGGGAATATGTTGCTGTTTCTTTGTTATAAAGGATCTGGCCTCCCCGATGGCGTAGTGGTAACGTCCTTGCCTTGTAATCAAGGAGTCCCGGGTTCGATACCAGGTAGAGGCACATGGTACAGTGCTTTGGGTCCCACTTTAAACTGTAGGTCCAGTCCCGATAAGCCTTTCTGTGCATAAAGTAGACTTAAAACAACAAATCAATTCAATTGTCATAGAAGAGCAGATTTCCATGTTTACACAAAGCATCATGCCGATCTACGTGGCGGAGTGGTTAACACAGAGCGATACGGTGCCAGGGGTCCCGGGTTCGAATCCCAGCCTGGGCATTTGTATCCTTTGTGTATTTTCTTATCAATTTAATCATTCATCCTCATCTTAGCGATTAACCGGAAGTGACAGAAAGGAGAAGTAAAGTAAGACAAATCAATCAGTCAACATGGACAAGTTCAAAGCAACACAACAAAGAATATTTCGCCTAGGCAAATAAATCCTTCAATTCTGAATTTTATCAAGGTAGCGAAAAGTAAGAAAGTAGCTTTAAAATTTACTCTTGTAGTTTCGGAAACACGCTACTAACGCAAGGATCGAAGAAGTAAATCCAAATGCACTGTGTGCATCGTTTTTAATAATGTATCGTTTCGTTTCTGTAAATAACGTCACATACTTGCACCAACACGTTAACCGCATCGAGAGAACTGAGAAGGAAGCGGTCACGAGTTTCGTTAAATGTACCTTCGCGAGGAATCTTGACACTAGAGCCTGAAGAAAATGTCCTAGTTCTAGCAACATTTCCATAGGGTTGGCAGCATTGCTGCAGCATCGTTTCCATCTCTTGCGCACAGTGATGGAATTGCCTCACCGGACCTCCAGCAAAGTAAGAATGGAATATGGCCACGTTTCGCTATGGAATCCTACAGTCTTTTAATGGAATTGGATTAATAACTTCAACTGGTGGAGGAAAAATGTAACCATACGATTATCCAGAGAAGATCAAGCTGAAGATATTTCACATTTTGTGGTTTCGTATGAATTGCATTTGTATTCTTTTTTATTTCGCTTTCCTGCCACTTTTGGGTAATTGTTGAGGACGATAGAGGATTATATGAAGTGGGTAATCATAAGCGCAAATAGACAGGACATAGAAATCTATAAATGCTTATATTGACTCTGGGTGCAGGCAACAGATAGACTGAGATAGTGCCCGTGTACCTCAAGAAGAAGGATGTTTACACGTGTCACTGCGAAGGCTTTTCCACCCATCAACCTGCGAACTGAGGCCATTGTCTAACTTCCTCCTCCATTTTTGAACTTGCTGGTGTGGTAAGCATGCTTGTTCATTTGCCGGAGGGTGTCTGTAAATTTTAGGCTTCCGGACGGCTCTGCACTGGTGCACTTTCAAATGATTTTTAAGAAGCTCACTTGAGCAGTGTTGCAGCCTTAAGGTCGTTTTGTAAATAGCATTTGATAACTCATGTAAATTTGAGCTGTATACAGGTTTTCATTTAACCTCCTATGGTAAATAAGATTTACCGCCGTAGTTGGATACAAAAGGCTTACAGTTCGAATCTGAAAGCATATTTTCACACAGAATTAAAAAATTCAATGTGTACAGAAATCGGGACACACGTTGCACTCTTCCACCAATCAAGGAGTGTGCACACACCTATGTTGCAATTTGTAAATAATATTTCTCGAACCACAGAATACTCGGCTTCAGATTTCCAAATTCATAAACATTTGGTAAAATTCGCGAGAAATATTAATAATCGCGCAAGCGATCCAATTCGCATTATTTAATGATCGTGACTTATTGTGAATAAAAAAAAAACTGTATTCAGCATATCGTTTTTTCCACCGATAACCAATTTTGGTAACTTTTTCGGTGTTATCCCGAGTGCCAAATACGCGATTCGAACCGATTAATCGGTACTCTATCGGTATCGGCCGATATCGGTAAAATTGCCGATTATTTTACCAATCCGATATATCTATAAATATATGATAATTTCGTGCAAAATTCTGCCATTTTATTGCAATTTTTATGGATAATCTCCATGCCTAACTTTCTAAAAAAAGTAAATGTCTAAATATGCAATTTCTTTTTCACTGCAGTCACCTTGAAACACACATTTATTAAGGAGGTCAATGAACCTTTCAGGTTCTTCAAGGACTATTTCTAATTTTATATCGGATCGGTAGAATATCGGTTATCGGTATCGGTAAATTTTATATCGAACTTTATCGGTACCGGCCATCCCTATTTAGGGTTCCGGCTGTTGTAACCCTAACCACTCCGCAATAGAGGATGGCGTTGCACCAGCTTGTGTGTAGAAAGGGAGAGCCAAATAAAGGAGATGAGATGAACTATAGTGTGTCTCAACCTTAAAAGTCAGTATGGAAGTAAATGGAGTACTTCCTTCTCTCTCTAATACATCGAGTTTTGCCAATAGCTCTGTCCTTCTCTACCACGGCTGCGTCGCCAGATGTTGAAAAATTTACAAAATGTAAAAGTCATACATTTCAAACAGTGAAATCATTTTTCTGTAGAATTTTTTATGCTCTATTTAATGACGGCATTATGTAACCTGTCATAAATTCATGTGATCTGAAATTTCCATAATTATGCAATTTTGCAAAACGCTTATTTTTTTTCTAGTAAATACTTCAAAAGCCATAAATATCAATCCGCTTGAACAACTTCGCCAGTTTTTTTTTTTCTATGGGATCTATGGTGTTTGTAGATATGATATTCTTCGCCTGAGTGAATTAATTTGCTTACGAGGAGAGTTATATATATACATTGGATATTTTGTGTAAATCATCAGACCGTAACACGAAAAAGTTGGTTAGCGAGAAACTTTTCGGTTTGTCGCGATACACGTGCAGACGAAGCGAGAAAAGTGTTGACCATTGTTTTGAAGTTATTTTTAGAATGCATTGTTACTCCACAGCACCGTTATTTATTCCGCAATCGTAGTTTGTTTACGCGGGCTGTCTCGCGTATCAAATTCATTGCGCGCCACCAAGGTTACAGTTGTAGGCATTTGCCCCAGTTCGTAGGAAGTGCAGTGTGCTTTATTTTCCGTAAAAAAATATATGTTAATGTTTGTTTTTGTATTTATTTAATTCTGTTTATGTAAAAAGGTACAACATTCAACGAAAGAAGTAACAATAGTTGCGTGTATTACACATATAGCCTAATGCAAATGTAAAATAGTAAGTAGTTACGTCGAAATATAAATATTTACATGCAAATCTTGAGGTAACTATCGCTTTTTTTTCAAAATGCATCAAATACATAGAAGATTTCTTATACGATATTAAGTAAGTAAATTTGTCGCAATCATTAGCGATTAACAGCGACTCGATGCTCCTCCGTTTGTTGATCTGGCAACGCCGCGATCCATTTAACCCATACTGACTTTTAAGGTTGAGACGCTCTATAGATATGGACAAGAAACTCAGAGGCCTCGAAAGGTTTGAGATAAGTGTACGAAGAAATTACTTTCTCCCAAGGAAAGGCTCAAGATGATTGCAAAGGTTCTCTTTCGCAGAAGACATTGAACCAAATGCAGTCTGAGAGCTTTGCCTTTTGTGGCGAGCCCGACTCCATCACTGACTGTGTTTTGTTTCTCACTTCCTCTCTTTGTCCTTGTTTTTACAGGTTCCTGATGTGGTGAGATCCATCGGTGCTTCCAAGGTGTTGGCGCTTCGGCAGCAAACCCAGATCCTATGGGAACGATATTTCTCCTCCATCGAGAAGATTGTCTTCACCACATTAGAGGTGAGTCATCCCCAACGGCTGGGGTCCTCTCTTCTTTGTAACTCGACCCCCTCCCCTTCCACTTTCTTTACCAAGCGAGCTTCTGAATTCCTCAAAGATACATTAAAAGTACACTGTTTTTTTAAAAGTATCCACTTTCGTTTGTTTCTGCCCATTTGACGTTTCATCTTGATTGAAATATGTTCTGGAATATATTCCTCAAAAAATACCTTATAATATCACCACAAGATGGCACTGGAGTCATTAAATCCTGAATTTTCAGAACTCGTTTCTAAATGTGATCATAACACTGTTAGAAGTTGCCGTACAATATATAATATTTTAAGATTAAAATTTTATCAGCTTGCCTATTAATTTATAGAAAAGCGGTGGAACCGTTTGTTCTATAATTTGAATATTTTACAATACATTAATGTAGATAATAATTATAAAGTGCAGTTGTGATGCATTCGCTACAAATACTAAGATAACATTTAAATGTCTTTTCTGTTGTTACCGTAAAAATGCTGACCGTGACAGTTTTTAAAGTACTAATGGTCAATGCGTAGTTAACGTAGATAATGTAATTTTATTGCATTAACTGTATATTGGTCGTCAATACTTTAAAAACGTTTACGGTCAGCATATTTTGCTCTAGTTCGATGGCAGAGGAAATTGACCGTAATTTCAATTTGATCAATCAACTTTCTAAAAGTGTACTGCAACTTTTATACTGGTATTTTTTTTCTTTTTTTTCAGTTATTTGGTTAAGCTTTTTGTTTTGGTAACGAACTTCTCACATTTGATGTGTAAGAATCTACTGCATACGTATGTATTTGTCATAACAAGATGTAAAACAAACAATCATAGGTATAATCGTATTGCAACATAATAATTTAATGTAATTGCTAAAAACAGCTAAACTTCATAATAATAACTTTGAGCCACATTATGTATCAAACATAAGTATATCAAAATTGCATAAACTGCGGTATTTTCTCAATGATAAGCTATAAACATCGCACCCCCTCTTTATTACGTTCCGCCCATGCTGTTATAGAATTTTCCGTAAATCATCCTATATTCTACCGTTAAAATGTAATATTCCGCTTGTTAATTTGCAGAAAAGGGACGTAACCATTTTCCCCCCGTGAGCACAGGTGCATTCATGTCGTCGCCTCTGTGATTGGCTAGAATAAGAAATAACATGGCGGCGGTAACCACATACACACACCTGTAGTACAGCGCCTTGAATAACGTAGTGTGGAAAACGACCAAAGAAACTGGTTCCCCAGACGGATGAGAAACATAGATGGCAGTGCGATCACTGTCGGTGCTAATTTTCTTATCAAAGTAATGCGGCTTAGTTAGTTTTTGGAATATATTATGTAGATTTGTTTGTCTTGAAAGGCGGTACGTGAATTGATGGAAACAGTTATATTTGTGGAGTGATTTGCAGTCACAAAATGGCATTAATGTGGAAAGAAAAGTAAAATAAAATTAATAAATAAATAGCATGCGTAACACAAGAAGAAACATCGCAATGTGATTCCGGACGTCAGGTCTTGGACTGTGTATTAGAGTTTATTTCTCTATGTTATTAGAATATAAGTAGTATCCTGAGAGATATTTCATACCGAGGCGACAAACCACAAATGTCGCTTGAAAGCGAGCAGTCTGAAATCAATGCAGCCTTTCGAACCGTAGGGACACAAGCTCTGACTGCACAGTTTCCTCAAGGAGATTTTAGACCAAAGCGACACGCGACACGCGACAAACGATACGAGGATTTCACACCAAAGCGACACGGGTCATTCGGTCTAAGGCAACTTTCATACCGAAGCGACACATGTTGCTTGGAAAGGAGCCAATAAAGAGCAACATTTCACATCGTAGCGGCATGACGAGAAGCACAGGCCAGCGTTCGGTTGGTGAAATCCTCAAGCGATAAGTGTCGCGTGCCGCTTGTCGCTTTGGTGCGCAATCTCACTAAAGCAAGACACTCATTGCATCGCGTATGCGCGAACAACAAACCACGGCAACATGTTGCAAGCTATTGAGGAAATGGCCCAGTTTGAGCGACGCAGAAGCGACACGTGTGGCTTATCGTGTCGCCTATCTGTTGTTCGCAAGCAACGCTTGCTAATGCACTGAAGGCACCATGTCGCTTGTCACTTAGTTGGGAACTCCCCCTGTAGCGCGTCGCTTCGGTCTGAGCAACCTTCCTTTAAGGAGCTTTCCGACCGAAGTAACAAGTAGCACGCGAATACGCTATATGAACGTGTCGTTTGCTGTTTGGACCCCCATTTGCAATGAATGCTATTTTACAGTCTGGAAGTGTGTGTCACTAGTGTGTCGCTTGTCTCATTGGTTTAAAAGTTGCCTTACACTCATGTCGATGGCACTAAGAAAGTTTTGTGGGGTTCCCCTTGTCGTTTCATGGAATCATCATTATCATCATCGCCGCGATTAGTTTAAAGCGGAAGAAAAGAGACAGTAAATATCAAAAATACAAATGCTTCAGTGTGTATATCTTTAAAAGAAATGATGATGATGATAATAATAATGAACCTAATTCATACACAAAAATTTAGTTGCCAAGAGCATTCCACGCGTATTTTTTCTCCCGTATTATTAACGAAAGTATGACGATAACAGGACGTGGTCGACTGTATAGAATGTTCGTTAATATCTTCGCGACCACTGTACCAAATATCATAGCAATTATCATATTCATAGAAATGCTTCATGTAAAAGAATCAGACGTTGCAGCGGAAACTCCATTTACTTCCATTATAAGCAGTCGAATGCCAAGCACTGGGTTCAACACCAGCGCCTCTAGCGGATCATTTTCGAGTGGAACCAGCCAGAGAGTGCAGAACCGTGCGCGTTTTCCACACTACGTTATTCAAGGCGCTGTACCTGTAGTGCAGCATTGGGATATGTATATAGGAAAAACAATCTTTCAAATATAAGGGAGATTTCACATGTTCGCTTGTCGCTTCGTTGTGAATTCGTCCTCAATTTGTATATGTTACATTGAATGAAGATATATAATAATTATATATGCATTTTAGGAACCGAACCATTGAAATCTCATTGCTTACATTTAACTGTGTAATAGCCGTTAACAATTTTTTTTAAAAAAAAAAAAACCGTCATGACTATTTTTATGGATGGTAGCGGAAATTGACGGTCTTAACACCGTAATTTCTCCAGTCAACTCTTCACACATTCTGGCGCCGCTTATGATGTTGAGACTGCGTGTAGCAGCGGTAGTTAACGAACTATTACACGTTGCTCTGCGGGATGTTGGAAAACGAAGAGATCTGGTTTGAGATGAAATTTCATTTCACGACAAATTGAGTTGGAGAAGACGCAAAAGCCTCGGTTGAAGATACGGGTAAATTCGCCGACGTTGCGAGACCTCGCATGTTGTATTAATTATCTGAAACGCGTCGACCATACGCGCCCGGAGGATGTCTGTTTGCGAGTTTGTTACGCTGCGTGGCGACGACGCTCCACGGAGAAGCCTCGCGTGGGTCTCCGGCGGCGAGCGACGCAGTCCAAGGTTAATGCTCGGCTGTAATTAGACGAACCCTTTTCTTGCAATCCTCGCTGACCCCGTAATTGTTGAGGGGCGTCGGGAATACCTCCGGAGGTCCGTGGATGAAATTGAAGCAGAGGGGAGTCCCCATTGGGAGATTACAATTTGCAGCAGTTTCATTCGCAACTACATAATATCCAGTTTTGTTTATCCAAGAGGGTTTCATATAAAGAGAGGGTTTTCTTAGCTTTCTTTTAACGATATTGGCTTGGAGGGTGTATTAAAATATTACCAAAATGAAAATTTTCTGTACTTGTTCAGACATGTAGTAATAAAGCCTCTGTGAGGCGCTCAGAATGATAACGGCAGATCCCAACCGACCTCGAAATTTGAGATACATAATGACGGTATACCTACTGTTGCCACCTACCTTTCATATGCTGAAGTATCAAAAGAATTGCGATATGCCAAAACTCTCATATTCCACCTTTAAAATTCGTCCGTAAGGAAAATGAAAATATTATCAGTGGGAAAATGACATATCCCAACTGTATGTGCTTTTGTTTATGTCCGCTACTAGTTCGGTGGCGTTGTAGACAATATGGCAGCGTCCGTGACTGAGTGTGTTGTTATGCCAGAATCTCCGAAAGAAGGTAAAAAACGAGTGAAGAACTCAACTGAATGGGTAATAAACAAACGGAAGTTATGCAGAAACAGTGGCAAGTCATATGTAACAAAAACTTTAACTGTGGTCCCAGATAAAATACGTCAACCATTAGAGAAGTGCTGTAACTTTCCTGATTCAACTTGCGTGTTTCAACGTTTGTCTGTTGATGCGAAGGACACATTGTTTTTGGAGTTTTGTAGCCTTGGTGATTAAAATAAGCAGAATGCCTATTTGTTTAATTTAGACTCAGGTTAAGTTAGGTTAGGTTAGGCTGGACGATTGGCCGGTATGTAGCCTAACGTTACAGCAGAAGTACAGTGAACAGAGAAAAATTAAGAAAGCTGAATACAATTACCTGATGCAACTATTGAAATATATACCACCCGTCTGTCACGGTTTTTATAATAATCTTGTTCCTGATTGTGTTGATGTTGAAGAAGAATGTGAAAATCTGGGAATGGAGCTGGATTAATACAATATGTTAATTAAAGGTAAACTCAATAAATAAGTTTTACCCCATTTTTTCACTTGTGTATATTTTTTCCTAGTAAACAGCACAAAATCTCTGAAACTATTAACCACAATGGTTCAAGAATTTGGACATAAACATGAAAAACCATATTTAAAAGAACCTAATAAAATTACGACAATGTTAAAAATCTCCTGAGGTTTGAAATTAAACAGATAATGTCATTTTTCTCAAAATGAACTTTGGTTGGGATCTGCCGTTATTATTCTGAGCGCCTCAATTGTTTGCAAGGGGAAGTTCACAACCAGGGTAGAAAAAACTTAAATTTCAGGCGCCAGCTCCTTTTTCTCGGAAGCCATCATTATATATACACATAAGTGTGTGTGTGTGTCTGTGTGTGTATATTTTGAAGTGTGGTCTTAAAACATTTACTTTATGAATTAATACAAGTTTGGAAGTATTTATTCCTGCAGAGCAGTAGCCTTCCTATGCAGTACATTCTAATATATAGTCGACTCTACCATATCATTGCAAGTATTAAAATCCGGCTAGGAACTGTGCAAAAATGTACATCGGCAATGTTTATTATTTTGATTTAATGATACCCATGATGCAGAAAACACGCAAGCATTACAAAAAAGTAATTTTAAAATTTAGGAAAAACCCGTAAGTGATTTCGATTTTTTTTTGTGACTGAATTTGAATTTTCAGGCGCCATGGTGTCCTGTATTTTCTACCCCTGGTCACAACCATCTTTGCTTATATTGCTGCGTTAACCCAGGCTTCAATAACACGCTTACACTCGTGAAAGCCAGAGATCGCGCGCGTGCGGTGCGACCTTCCCGCCTGCACCTGCACCTCAAGGCAGAGCAATACGTACTTCTGGCATTGGGAGTTTAAAAAAATACTGTGTGGGGAAAGGCGCTCCCCTTTTCGCGGAACCACCTCCTGTTTCTTTTGCCACACTGCGTGCCAGATAGGAATCAGGTGACGTTTCCCACTGCACGAACGCGACCGAAGAAGCCTCCTTACCGCCCATCTTATAATGATGCAGTACCGTTGCTCGCTCCACAACACACGCGTGCACACGAGAGCGTTCTTACACAAATGCGAAGGTTACCACCCCTATCTTAGCCGCACGCATATTAACATCAAATCGCCCCACTAGAGCTACTCATAAAATACTTGAAGATAGATTGATTGATTTGCTTTATTTTACTTCGCTTTTTGTGCCACTTTTGGCTAATTTGCTAAGATGGGGATGAGTGATGAAATTGATGAATGGACATACTCAAACATCCATGCCCAGGCCGGGATTGGAACCCGGGACCCCTGGCGTTGTTGCGCGATGTGCTAACCATTCCGCCACTGGCGCCGGCCGTACACATTATTAGAGAATGGTCTCGCAGTTCAGTCTTGAATCGTTGGATCCGGAATCTAAAATCTTTCGACTCCAGTGCCTAATCCAATCAGTAAATAAAACTATGAACACATTGTTTTTCCCGTGCTATGAACACTTGTTTTTCACCATATAAATTACATAGCATTTTTTGAAGTTCTTACACTTAAATTTCCACACAATAGAAGAACTACATCAAACATCTAGTTGACTTTCGACTCCATGATTTCAAACAAGTGAACAAGAAGCGAAAACGTGAAGTAAACAAGTGTGTAAAGTCGCGTACTACATACTGCACGCTTGACTGCTCGTATATTTAGCGTTTTCGAACTGCTCTAGGTGACGCCACTTCGACAAGACCGTCACTGGACCTTCGAACACAGCCTTTATCGACCTAAATTCGTGCGCCTCTAGACCCCAGCTTACGGTTCCCTGTAGTTCCTGAGATTTCAGTAAATCAGAGGGTCAGATATGTGCAGATAATTCTTGTTGTAATACATACAGTATATTTATCACACGCTGTCTAATCTTGGACGTTTTGCAGTCTATCTAAAATAGGATAAAACATTCCAGCATCCCCGATGACCACACCTTCCGAGCTGAAACACTGTTTCTTTACTCAACGCGTAGTCGGCACGAAACTTTTATTGGCGTCTTCTGGGTGCTCTGTTTCATCTCCCCACCGCCAGAGGGGACTAGCAGCCTCCATAAAAGCGGATCTTGTGCTCGGATTACCGTTGTACAAGAAATTGAGAGGTCGGAGGAAAGATTTGGTCGTGGATTTAACTGGAATTTCTTCCACCCTAACGCACTCTCCAGATTTTGTGGCCTGCTTACAAGTTTACCTACTCCATCACCCCGCAGTTCTAATTTTGGCGGAGCAGTTTTGCTTGGTTTGCCCAATTTCTCGTTCTCTCTTCATTGGAGCTCGGGAGATGGCGTCGGCATAAAGCCGCTGGTGAGGGAAATTAAGCGTCCGGGCACTTAATACCAGAGCATCCATTCTAGGCGAGATTCATTCGTTGTGGCGCTGGGCGAAATCTGGCTTAAATAATCTGGAAACAGTGATAGTTTATCTCCCTGCCGGAGTTGGAGATTTGGTGATGCTGGGATGGACCAAGAACAAAACCAGATAAGGATTACTGCAGGTTTTCGGGTTACTTGTTTGTTAGCTAGATGACGCTGGATTTTAGAGACTGGCCAACATGAGTATGTACAGTCACTGGCAGTAAAAATGGGGAAACTATATCCTGAAATACGCTTACCTGCAGAGCGTTATGGTTTTTGCCTAACTCTACAGGATAAGTGGATTTTAATAGCAAATTTTCAGTGCAAACTTCTACCATCGCCGTAGAGTTAGGCAACACACACAACGCTTTACAGGGAAGCGACAGGATCCAGGTGTTTCATTTTATTGCCGGTGACTGTACCTAAAGAGAAAATTTATTGCCTGTGACTGTTCCTAAAGAGAAAATTTATTGCCAGTGGCTGTACCTAAAGAGAAAATTTATTGCCGGTGACTGTACCTAAAGAGAACATTTATTGCCGGTGAATGTACGTAAAGAGAAAATAACGACATTGTTATATAAGGGGGATTATGTTCGTGAATTGACAGCTCGTGAATGAATTGATTGATTTTGCTTCACTTTTCTGCCACTTTTGGCTAATCGCGACTGTGAAGATGAATGGTGCTATGATGTGATGGGTGAAGGAACAATCAGAAACAAATATCGTGAGAACAGAACAACAACAACAACAACAGAACACAAGCTGCACAGAGGATTATACTGGCTGTGAGTCAAGACGCCAGAGCCTCGGTAGTTTGCAAAATGCAGTCCAGGGTGTACCATTTGGAAGGGAGGTTGCCGTTTGGGTTCTCAAGGAAAAGTCACCCCTTGACAGGTAGTGTTCAATAAATGCATTAGTGCGGTTGGAAAGCAAGAAAAAATGGAAGAATATTTCACTTCCGGCGGAGAACATGCCCTTTTGGGGGCTGATACTACATTAATTTCCGAACCTAAAACGCCCTAGACTCCAAGTTTTTAAGCCCTCGTTTGTCTGTAATGGCGTCTTCAAAATGGCGGCCATGACGAACATTCTATCCATGAAACCCGTTAGTTTATTGCAGTTATTTAACATTCAAGACATCTTATTTTCACTTAATTTGAAGTTTATAACTGTATTATGATAATAAGAAATTAAAAAGACACACTTTATCAAATAATATTAGATATGGTGGCCAATATGGCGCGAAAAGTCTAAAAATAACCCTTTCAGCTATTTGATCATGTTCTGGATCAAACATCATGCTTTGTGCCAGAACTCAACGGTAGCATCCAAAATAGTGTCAGATTAAGCCCATGAAATAAGAATAGGTCGATTTTTGACAATCTGTATATGTACAGGATGTTTCAAAAGTCTGACACCATAGGACAACTGCGTTATTAGTCCAGATGGCGAAAAATGGAAAGAGGGGAAAGTTGTTGGAAATATGAAGTTTTCAATATAATGTGCTTGAATTTTCAACGTGGCATGCACCGTTGAGGCTGTTTGCTAGTACGAGCCTCAATGAGAATTGACATTGGCTGGTTCTTCGGTTGTGTGCCACGGACCAGCAAAAGCACATGTTGGTGCTGATTTGTGGATCCCGTTGCCTACAAAAATGGCACAGTTTTTGAAAATGTTCGTAGCTATTAGTGTGTTGAACTCAAATGCTCATAATTATGAAATATGAGTTAAAAGGCGAAATTTTGAACCATGGTGTATATACATAAAGGATAGAAGCTAAAACAGTAAAACCCCAAGGTTACGTTTCGATAATATACATGCAAACTTTATAGCATAATATTATAATTTACATTGTCGTACTTCTCTCTTCATAAACCTTTGTCTTGTCATTTAATATCTAAGAAACTAAATGTTAAAATATACAAAACAGTAATTTTGCCTGTAGTATTATATGGGTGTGAAACTTGGTCCCTTACATTGAAAAAGGAACATAAATTGAGAGTATTTGAAAATAAGATCCTTAGGAAAATATTTGGACCTAAAAGGGATGAGGAGACAGGTGAGTGGAGAAGATTACATAATTTAGAACTACATAATTTGTATTCGTGTCCAGATATTATTAGAATAATTAAATCAAGAAGGCTTAGGTGGACAGGCCATGTGGCACGAATGGGAGAAGAGGAGTTCACAGGATTCTTGTTGGGATGGTAAGAGACCTGTAGGAAGGCCAAGACGAAGATGGAGGGACAACGTTGAGATGGACCTAAAGAAAATCGGTAGGGATGGAAAAGAGTATATAGATCTTGCTCAAGATAGGGACAGATGGAAGGCCTGTGTTGCTGCAGCCATGAACCTTCGGGTTTAAGAAGGCTAGAGAGTTAGTTAGTTAGTACAATTTAAGTTTTTCCAACTTGACCCCATAAAAAACATAAAATCGACGTTCCACTGTATATTGAAACAAGAACTTTGAAGCTTTCATAAGAGAGGACGTGGTATTTTGAAAGAGATTTGATTTTTTTTCGAAACCTAATGGCTTTTACAGAGAGAGGAGCTTAGAGAACAAGCAAACTGTTAAAATTAAGAGAGATGTCCTTGAATGTTGGCAGTATCAGTGTAGTTTCTCTCCTTCGCCGTGAAGAAAATAGACAGTGACCCGAACTGCGTGGAAGAAATTGAATTAAGGAACTTCCCATCTCCTTTTTGTAGTCTTTGAAAACGATTTCCATGCCGTGGGCCTCTTGTTTTGTTTTTTTCCCTTTACGTCTCCTCTCCCTTCCTCCTTCTCCTTCATGTTTATCCTCCAGTGAGTACCTTCTTTGACGTCGAAGGCCCGTCCGTCGATTTATCCTAAAGAACCGAAATGGAGAAGACAGAAAGGAGGAGGAAGAAGGAGGGGAAAAAACGGACTAATAAGGAGAAGACGAAATAAAGAGATTCCGAGCTGAGAGACACGAGTTATCTCCGAGATCATTAATTAGCTTTCCTGTGGCATTTCTTCTGCGGTGCTCGTCTCTTCTCTCTCCTCTTTTTCCAAGGGTTGTCAGGCAAAAGGAAATCTCCTTTTAAAGGCTTGTGGTTTCGATCTTCCCCCTTCCACCCGAGTCTTGAGGATGTGGCTCGTTAAGACAGTCTTCCTCTTCGTGCTCAGGAGGACTTCTGCGACTTGCCCCCGCTCCCTCGCAGACGCATAAGTTTCGGTGAAACTTGCTAACAGGCTGCAACTGTTAAGAATCTGTATGTTCCCTCCATTCCGTTCCCTTTTTCCTTCTACCTCTTAACTCTCGCGCAGAATCTGATTTCTTTCTGCCTGTGTTTCCCTCAAATAGTTTTAGGAGCTTTTGAGGAGAAATTTTCGTGACTTGAATACCTTCCTGAAATCTCAGAACGTAATCCGAAGCATGTCTTGGTAATTAATCGACCTCCACACACACACATACCAACTTCTCCTTTCGAAACTCGTGTGCTGCTCAACACAGTTGCTGCATTCTAATTCTGGCCTAAACGTGGATATATCTATGTACAACCGTTCACTTCATTATCATTCATCTCACTATCATCGTCGCCATTAAACTTTCCCCGTTCATGTCGTTAATAGTAGAATCTTATTTGAGATTGGTTAGACTTACTCTTTATTACCTCTTATCTCACAGGAGTTATAGCTCGATGGACATGTAAGAATCTGTGTTATTTACGTTCTTTTTTTTTTAACAATATCTAGAGTTGGTTTCCTTGAACGATAAATAATTCCCTCCGGTTATAGTCATGTGATTTCTGGAGTCTGCTCTAAGTTTTCTAGCCCTAGCAATTACATATCTTCAGGAAAGTGATTTTTTTTTTTTTTTTTGGAACATGTCGAAATTTTCGGGGGCTAATATATCCGCTAGCTCTGCTCCAATTTAGCTAACTTCAACCCCACTGGTGACTACTGAAAAAGAGTCAATTTTTTCGGTACCCATTATCATTTGCTCTATCCTGATGGAGCTAATGAATAACTGGAAGAAATCGATCGTGGGGAAATGTCTTACGTCTTCAGCAAACTGGTAATTTACTTGAAGCGAGTCCGTTTCGAGACCATTTTCATCTCCAATGACAGAATTTTCTTGTTCTCAGTCAGATGATTTATGGTAACAACCGTCTCTTTCAATCTTGATATGGTGAGAAATGTTTACTAACACTATTTTTCAAAAACACCTGAATAAACGGTGAACCATTGCTAGCGGTGAGTGATGAAAAGATTCTCTCGGATATCAGCTAGGTCAGTTTCCAATATGATTCCGAACTGTAGAGCTGCCACTCTCATATTCAAAAGTTGAAGAATAGTGATGTTACTGCAAATCCGATGCGCTAACCAACTACTCCAACGCGTACCGGATTTGCAGTAAAATCACAAGTTTGTCGTAGCCTCGATTTCCGGCAAAAATAAGACGAGAGAAGTGTTCTCTCGAAACATAGTGTTGAATAAGTATAATTAAAAGCACAAAACAGTGAATAATGTTCACTTAACATTGTATTCAAATATAACAGTACTAAAATCCTATATTTTTTAAGGAATGTGATTTTAATTTTGTTGGAGCGTAAATTGTCTTCTGCTTATTGACGATTTTGTCAACTCTTGAATCTCACATTGCGAAAATGAATTAAAGTGGTGTTAGACAATTTAACTGCTATTATATTTCCAGCCGACAGTACTGCGTCGAGTTCTGTCAATTGAATCTCTACATAAGCTGCCACTTTACTGTATCACACAACAGTTACTCAATCCGTCCCTAAATCCCGTCTAATTTCCGAATTTGTCTTTTGTCTATAACGTCCAAAAGATCGAGAAACCAGGCCCATGCATGCTGGACGTTTCCATTACAGGTTACTATGCTGGTACCCACTCTACTGTCGCAAATCGCTGAACAAACACGACACAGTATGAGCCTGACAGCAACATAGTAGACTGTGTGGAAACGAATATGCTACCACATAAACCTTACAGGTACATGGATCTGTACGTTAAAAAATGTTCTGTGAGATCAGCATTAATATTTACGCTTTCTACCTGGGGATATATTCTATTTATGCAGCGGTCAACTGTATAATGCCTCATGAAAATACCAATAATGATCGATAGAAATAGCTCAATTCTGCAAGCTGGAACAATACTATAAAAACATTTGTTTCCACAGTGTACACTGCCATCTAGTGTTATTCTTGTAAATTAAACAGTGTGCTTGTATAACGATGTTTCCTGAAACGTGTGAGCTTGCAGTGTTTGAAAGGTGGAAAACATAGCTTTTATTTTATTTTTAACTTGTAGTTCGTTTCTTTTTCTGTCTCAGTTCCCGGCCGAAAGGGAAATTGCCGTTGGTATTGACAGGTGCAATTTGGTACCTCGTTGTGAGCGTTGGATGTCGTAGGCAAGGGGGTACGTTTTTAATTGGATGCAACTTGACGAGTTTGCGAAGCGATCGGGGCTTCCATAATGGTCGTTCGAAAGACAAAAAAACGGTTTAAAAACAAACTAGACTTTTTCTGTTGTCATTTGAAAACAGTTGTCGTTGTGACACTTCTGAAAGTGAACCAATTTCGTTTAAAAATAGCGAGCACCAAGAAAATGAAATGTCACTACATACAAACGTTTACTTTTTTATTAACATTTTAGAAAAAGGGAAAACATTGCTACTTCATTCATTGCTATAAATTGTATAGAAAATGAACTTCCTTTTTTTTACCATCGTTAATATGAGAGTATATCTTTGACAAGTGAAGAATTCTTGGGGCTCGTATAAGGATTATGGCTGGTTTTGAAATTTAAAAAAAATGCCAAGTGTGTAATAGCAATGTTACTGTATTGAAATATATAAATATTTTAACTCCAGACTCTATTAGTGTACTTTCCTAAGGAAAATATAGTATTCCGAAAACTCCTGGTATGAAATTTCAAGCCCAAACCATGTCTCTAGAATGAGAATAAACTTGTCGTTCTCTGATACTGTAGAGTCAGTTTTTATTTACCTCCCTCCCTGTTTTCAATCCCTCGATCTTTTACGCAATCAGCATCCAACCCTTTCTAATTTCAATTTTTCTCCTGTTTCTAATCTTCATAATCCTCCCTATACTGAACTTTTCTCTCTCTGGTATTTCAGCCTTTAGTATGCCATGCTCTCCACAATTATCATCCTTGTTTTCAGTCTTAATTCTCTCCAACATATCTCTCTCTCTCTCTCTTTATAACTTGCCTTATCCATTACAATCATCCCTTCTGTTTTTAATCTTTCTTTCATACTGTTCCCTCCCTTTCTATGTCTCCTTGTGGCACTTCAGCCTTTGGAATGCCTTGTCTTTGCACAATAACCCTTCTTCTCTCTCTCTCTTTACCCTACTTCAAGCTTTGCTATGTCCTCTTACACCATCGTCCTTACTGTTTTTCAATCTGCCTGCTCTCAAATCTCTAATTTTCATATATTTCTCTCTCTTCTGCCTTTGGGATGCCTTGCCCTCCATAATCGTCCACCCTGTTTTCACTCTTCCTTCTCAAATATCTAATTTTCAGATATTTCTCTCCCTTTCTCTCTCTCTTCTCTCTTTCTGGTACTTCAGTTTGTGGTATACCCTGCCCTCCACAATCTGCCTTCCATTTTTGAATTTATGACTCTCCAATCTCTGTTGCTCATGTATAATAATATATATATCTTTCTTCAGCCTTTGGTATGCATTGCTCTCCAAAATTAAGTCTTCCTTTTTCCAGTCCCTAATTTTCATATATTTCTCTCCTTTTCCCCTGCCCTGTTCTTATGAGCCTTGACCTTGTATGTAATCCTCCTGCAATCCTTTTATTTCAGTCCTCCTGTACCTTCTGCAGTAACTTCACCCCTCTTCTCACTCTCCTCTTCTTCCTCTAGTAAAATATTTGGTATGTCTTACCCTCCACAATTCTTCTCCCATCCTTCTTGTTTTCAATTTCCTTCTCCAACCTATCTCCATTGTCCTCAACTCTCAGTCTTTGTCTTTTACGTATTATGCTTTTTTCCTCGTAGTATTCTTTTCAACGTTCTATCATTTTTATCTACATGACTGTACATCTAATATGGCAACCACGACCGCAAACATATGTTCCCTTTATTGGACGGACTGAACCTGCATATTTGCACCTTTACTAATGGGTTTCGCAATGAAATGTCTGTCTGGGAGAGAGCTCGCAGATAAACCATGTGTGTGTAGCGTCATTTTAATCCTCTTAATTGCATTTTTTTACCTCTTTTCCCGCAGATAATCCGAGAGAGGCTCCCGGGCCAGCCCCGAAGGGACGGACTCGTATGGAATTCAACGCCTGGCGCTCTGCTCACGTTGCCGCAGTTTTCCGATAGTTGGCGCCACTATCCTTTCTACCTGTCCACCCTCGGGGAAGTACCTGGGGACAACTTCACCGCAGTCATCTACACCCAGCTGAGTGGCCCCTCAGTGAGCATGACATCTCCCTTGTACAAGCTTATCAGGAATGTTGCCAGGAGCGCCTACGTGTCTAGGGTAAGTAGTGACATCTGTGTGTACATATCGACAACTAAACCAGGTCACGCGTCCCCTTAACTTTTTGAAATTTCACCCAACTTCCTCTACGAGCCATGTATTTGTCTTTCATGTGGTTGGTTTATGTCCACATTTCTGCTTTGTTGCTAAAACATATTTCACGGTTGTTTTACTAGCTCAAATATTAATTTGAGGGCTACAGGGTGACCATAAAATATTTTTCACTTTTTATATGCTTGTAAAATCCTTGCATTTTTTATTGTTTTGGTAATTTGCTTTGATTTAATTTTGTATACTCGTACTGTATTTCTGTTCTTCTTCGTGATACTGTATTAGTCTCAAACCACGGACAGGTATTTTGGGTCCAGTTTTAATTTTTAAATCTTCAATATTTTGTTACTACAAAGAAATTTCCGTAACTTTTCGACAATTGACAAGACCTTTTAAAAATGTACCGTACGTTAATTGTTAGTTTAGTTACAATAGAGAATCACATTGTTGTCGTACAAGCTAAAGTGTTCCTGCATTATGGCTGTTATTTCAACAATCCTGCTGTTCTTTTGTTCAATTCTTTGATTATTGAAAACATATTTGGTTAAAAATTAACAATAAATAGCATGATTTATAATAAGTGTTCCAAATTTCAACTATAATGTCCAAAATAGCAAAGGGAGTAGTATCACACCGACTACTTGACATAATTATAGCCACTATTATCGCCACTACATTGTTATGATTTGGAGGCTGTGCTCAGCGGTAAGCAAAAGAAGGAGAAATTAACAAAATCTTAGAATAATTGAATGATTTTGCAAACACAAGATGAACTTTTTGTTTTGTGCTTGGTCTTCAGTCTATCTTGAATTGCTGTTCTCACTGCAAAATCCACACAAGTCGCATCGCAAGAGAATTTATTTCGTGTGGTCTCAGACCCGGACAAAATGTTTTCAGAAAGACTCTCTGTTTGTGACTAATGTGTCTCACGGTGATGTCCCAATTCAGGAACTGATATTTTCACGTGGAATGTTTGAAGTGGAATGTTCCCAACTCAGGTACGTTATCCTGAAATACTGCATACATATATATCCATTTGCATTCTGTGCTTTACAAAGAGTTTCTTCTTTCTGCTTATATATTTTGAGTACATTGCATATCATTTGCTTGTAGGTTAGGTTAGGAGTTGCACGGGTGTGTGTAATGTCAACTATTTCAAACGCCAATTGATTCTCCCCCGAGGCAACTAGTAGGACGTCCTGAGTTGGGTAGACATTTCACAGAAATGTCCAAGTTGCGTAGACCATTTTCTGAAATTGCACTGTTTTCTTTGAAATTTTCATAGTTCCTGAGTTGGGAATAAATCTCTCTCACTTCTGCCATTTTAAATGCCTGCTAGAAGGAAACCGCCTATCGAACGACCATGAACTTTTACATATGTCTGCGCAAGATATCCAACTTGCTGGTTATAAATTCCTCCCTTGATATATTGTGTATGCAGTGAAAGGAAAAAGAAGAGGGGCATTACTTTTTGAACAACCTTTGTATATATGTGCTTGCCAGCAGTGGCAGAAAAGTGACGTAAAGTACGGAAAACATACGAAATTCTTGGAGAACTTGTTTTGAGAAGATGAAGTATATAGGATGTCACGGAATGAAAAAGCGAGCAGTGATAAATAAATAAATATAATACGAAGTATCTTGGGATCGGCTGGGCACGTCACGGTACGAACGAAAACAGGGCGATTCCCGTTAAAAAATTCAGATCCGGTGTCAACGCGAGGGGAAGCTTCGAAGGATGCCAAATATTGCCTGGAAAAATTCTCGCCACGCGTCGAAAGATTGAAAGAAAAGAGGATCCTCCTGGATGTTTTTGCGGAGCGAATCTCTTCCCCGGCAACACCTCATGCAAATTTTGTGCGCGTTTTGGAGAACCTTCGAGGGATGCTGAAGCCGCGCGCGCACACACACACACTCACACATACCCTGGAGAAACAAAAGAGCGTCGTTTTTCGAAGGAAGAAAAGCCCATGAGAAATGCATCGCTGGAGATTTGATTTTGTTCGTTCCGGTGCCGTAGAGATGCGTGCTCCGGCGACGATAAAATATTTCTCCGCCAGATCTGGAATCAGGTGGGGGAGCGCGGCATCCGGAAATCTACGTCATACCTCGTCGCCGACAGGATGAAACATGCGTCGCTGTCGCTGGCCCCAAATTGGACCTGAGGATTGCGTGGGAGGTTCTTTTGAGGAGTCGAGTAGGGTTGCGGGACCTTCTCGGCGCGTGCCAGCCAACCTGCTTGGCGTGCTACAACGCTAGCGGTTCCGGGTTCGAATCTTCACATGGGTGTTCTTTGTAAGTGTCCCTTCATCAGTTTCATCACATCACACATCTTCATCGTCGCGATTAGCCAAAAGTGGCAGAAAAGTTACCCTAAATAACAAACATTCAAATGAAATCCGAGTATTTGGTATGCTTTTCTGACAGGTACAGTCACCGGCATTAAAAATCGGACACCTACATCCTGAAATACTCGCTTCCATGCAAGGTGTTAAGGGTGTTGCCTAACTCTACGGCGGTGGTACAGTTGCCATTGACAATATGCTATTAAAACCCACTTATCCGGCATAACACCTTGCAGGGAAGCGAATATTTCAGAATGTAGGTGTCTCATTTTTATTGCTGGTGACTGTACATGTCTGGGAATATATTTCGGGGTTTGCGTCAGAAATAATAATAATAAAAGTTTAAATTAATACGTTAATATAATTTATAGGCTCATAATAATCTCTCTATATATAAAAATAGATGTATGTGTGTATATGTGTGTGTGTGTTTGTTTGTTCCGGCATAACTCTCGAACGCCTGGAGCAATTTCAGCCAAACTTGGTACACATATCACTTCCAAGCTGGAAATAAATACTGTGGGGGTAAGACGCCCCTGGCACCCCTAGGGTGGGGTGGGAAGGGGTGACATGTAAAAATAATCGAGAACCACCGATATTAAATTCCGCACAAACAGACATCCGTGACTCTATGCAATCCGCACAACGATAGTGTTTCTCGGGTTGTCTAACATTCAGGCTGTGTTGCGAATGGAATCCATAGTTTTCGTGACACTCCCAATGCGGTTCAACTCCAAGTTCATCACCTATCGGCATGGAGGGTGAGAGGGGGTGAAAAATAAAATGCCACAAATGACCTAGATTAGTGTCGAATCCATAGTTTCGGAGGCGCTAAGCTAATAGGTAGGTGACATTCACGATCATATTTAAAATTAGTTACATTTTACACTATAGTTAGAATTCATTATTTTCCTGTCTAATACAAGATTGGGATAAATAAATCCCCGGACAACGCCGGCTAATCAGCTAGTATTAAATAATTACATGAATAGGCCAAAAGACCGTAAGAGAATACAGGTTTATCGTGGCATCGACTTTAAAAAAACTAATTTACCGGCCCGCAACCTCACGAAGGTTGGGAACCACTGCTCTAGACGAGGGTAGAGTGCGCTAACCCTGGACTTTGTGTATGTGTGTGTGTGTGTTATACAACTCGAAATCTATGCATAAGCTTAATTCGAGTTCGTTATGAAAGTCTCGACAATACTACAAGGGGAAGTCAAAAATTATCCTCACTTTCGCCATAACTTTCTTTGGGTTGGCCTTCGGCGCCAAAGATCTCTTCTTTTAGATTTCTGACGCAAAGTTATAGACCCAGGTCTTAGCTTCGCCTTCATCGTTGTAGCGGTCGAGTAAACGTTGACAGATCTCCACACGATTACACATGCCACCTTATCGATGGTCACCCGTCGGTTCGTCAGAATCCATCTCTAGAGCTTGTTGAATCTTCCCGTCAGTGATGGGGTTCCGGGTTCGATATCCGGTGGAGGCACATAGTGTTTCGGATCCCACTTTAAACTATAGGTCCAGTCCCAATTAGCCTTACTGTGCACGAAGTGGACTTAAAACACCAAATCCAATCAATCAATCCGTCAGTGGTTGAGGTTAATGGGCGTCCTGCTCCCACTTCGTGCTTCACGCTTCTCCGGTGGAGCGCTGTCTCCGTATTGTACTGAAAGTATGTGATGAATTTCAGCCTCTTAACACACCTTCAGAACAGAAAAAATCGGATCTCTGTTCTTAGTTAGTGCACCCTGCCAGCAGAGCGGCCATTTTTTTCTGTGACAAAAGATAGAAAAATTAAGCTATTAAGATCACACCTCATCGGTTCGATATCCGGTGGAGGCACATAGTGGTTCGGATCCCACTTTAAACTGTAGGTCCACTCCCGATTAGCCTTACTGTGCATAAAATGGACTTAAAACACCAACCCAATCAATCAATCAATCACACCTCGGCAACGTAACCACAAGGGTAGGCCTACCCCCTTTTACCACTGCGAGCGCTAAAGGCAGTGTTGCCAATGTAAAGAATGTTATGACGAAAGTGCGCATAATTTTTGACTTACCGTCGTATACGTATTTCCTTAGAAAGATACACTAAAATGGCATTTTATTGATAGCCATGGTTTGAGAAAAACTAAACTCATAAAAGTACATAAGTAATATATCTTCTTCCGTAAATATTCTAAATATTTTTGTTTTTCAGCTGAAGATATGTTTTAAGTTATTTTGCTACTGCGTTCGTACTTTTTCATGTAAAAATTTGGGCCTCTCGGATGGCGCATTGGTAGCGTCGTCGTCTTGTAATCAAGTGGTTCCGGATCCATACCCGGTGGAGGCACGTAGTGGTTCGGATCCAACTTTAAACCGTAGATCCAGTCCCGATTAGCCTTACTGTGCATAGAGTGGACTTAATAACCTGAAGCGTCTTCTGAACGCATGCGATGCATGCTCCGCATGCGTCAATTGTGGGAAAATGGGCAGCTTGCTCTGTGACGACATTAATGAACATTTCTACATTCTAATTTCTTCATATAGGAGAAGTATTTATTTTACACGAGAGCGCTCAACTAAGCTTATATTACATTTCTTGGATCTGAAGTGAAATAAAGTAATAATTATTTTCCCACAATTGACGCATGCGTCACTTCAGATCCAAGAAATGTAATAGCTCTGACAATAAAGTTCGGTGAATGATCCTGAATATCGAAAGTAGACGAATTCTTAATGAAATTTACCTTACTGTCCTTCGAAGTAGTCCCCTCCCATGGCTATGCACCGTTGAGAACGGCTGTACATGTCCTGGAAACTTATAGAGAAGTCTTCTTTCGGGATGGTGTTCAAGACTCTCGTCACGTTCCGTTGGATGTCCGGAATATCCTCAAATCTCTGACCTTTCAAAGCGATTTTGAGGCGTGGGAAGAGAAAGAAATCTGGAGGATTCGGATCCAAATTTCTTGCAATGCATTGCTACAGAGGATGAGAGCTGGTGTGTGAGGTACGACCCTCAAACGAAACGCCAAAGCATGGAATGGCGTTCTCGTGCATCACCCCGTCGGAAGAAGGCCAAGGCGGAAAAATTGTTGTTCCCTCCGGCAGGAATTCCTTGTGTATCATGCCATCACTGTCAAAGAAAGTGATAAGCATCGTCTTGATGCGTGATTTTTACGCCTTGACCTTCTTCCGACGGGGTGATGCACGAGAACGCCATTCCATGCTTTGGCATGCTTTGGCGTTTCGTTTCAGGGTCGTACCTCACACACCAGCTCTCATCCTCTGTAGCAATGCATTGCAAGAAATTTGGATCTGAATCCTCCAGATTTCTTTCTCTTCCCACACCTCAAAATCGCTTTGAAAGGTCAGAGATTTGAGGATATTCCGGACATCCAACGGAACGTGACGAGAGTCTTGAATACCATCCCGAAAGAAGACTTCTCTAAAAGTTTCCAGGACATGTACAGCCGTTCTCAACGGTGCATAGCCATGGGAGGGGACTACTTCGAAGGACAGTAAGGTAAATTTCATTAAGAATTCGTCTACTTTCGATATTCAGGATCATTCACCGAACTTTATTGTCAGAGGTTGTATAAGCTTAGTTGAGCGCTCTCGTGTAAAACAAATACTTATCCTATATGAAGAAATTAGAATGTAGAAATGCTCATTAATGTCGTCGCAGAGCAAGCTGTCCTTTTCCCCACAATTGACGCATGCGCAGTATGCAACGCATGCGCAGTATGCAACGCATGCGTTCAGGAGACACCCCTGCTTAAAACATCAAGTCATGTAAAAATTTGGTCCTCCAGCAGCTGCGAGACAAACGTACAATGTACATGTTAAAGGGATATTTGAGAATAAATGTTGGCTTTAAATTTCACGCTATTGTTCTTGGTTGTTTGTTTAACCTTCGGATACCTAATAATAGGTTTGGAATAGAATTCCGATGTTTCGTTTCGTTTTGTTGTTTTCACTTAATCAAGTGCAGTGACCGTGCACACAATAAGTGCCGTGGATGGTTTCGAATATCGGTGGTTAATTTTCAACTAAACCCAATTTCCATTATTGCAGTGGATAATGTGTGTGTACGAGGTAATATTTCATGCGCGTATGGGCTACAATTGAACTAAATCCCCGTGTTATAATTAGCGGAAAGGGTTTAGCTTATGGATTCTTGTTGTTAGTGATCATTGCCAGAATAATACAAGAACGGGCGCAGTTTCATGCGTATTTAATAATCGGTTCAACGTGTTGAATGCTGTGGTTATATCCGTAGGCGAAAGATATGCTGTTATTACAAGTTTAGCATAAAATTTACGATATACTACCGTTAAAATTTGAGAATGTGGTGTTTAGTGTCGTCGCCTTGTAATCAAGGGGTCCCGGGTTCGATACCCGGTGGAGGCACATTGCAGTTGCACAGTGATTCGGAAATTAATGTCGGAATGCTGGGGATTTCCTTCCCCCAGAAAACATTTTATCCCCATCAAAAGAAAAATAGTTTTTATCCAGCTGAAAAAAAAATTGACCTGATGGCATTGTGTATACTGTTTCCTAACTGTGTAATAAACACAATTGAAAAATCATTCATGTCCATTAATGGTGCAGTCAGTAAAGATTTCCCTGCCGAAAAGGGTGCATCCTTCTGGATTAAAGAAGGTCACCATTCTGCAACTGACCAAACTCTCCGAACATGTATTCAAGTGTTCGCAAGAAACTTCTAGGTAGGTTAAATGGAAATTAAGTTTAAATCTGGCAATAGAAATTTGGAAAAGTATTCGATGTTGCTAGTTCGATAGCTCTTTTATTTGTATACGAGCTTGGATTTTCTTATGATAATATTTACACGTAACTTAGAAACAGTATATTTACACTAAGATCTAATGACTTAGGGGAAAACCTATGTTCTAAGCAAGAGCGATGAAATAATAAAATAACTAAAATTAAGTAATGAAAATATGTTCTTTAATCGAGAGTTATTTATTTCCGCCAAACTTATTCGAAGGCAAGGATTATATTGTAATCATACTACTTTGAATGACAATGGCAAAGTAGATTTATGCAAGATTTATTACTGGAACAATCTTTTTTCTATATTTCATAAATATTCAATTCTTTAACTATTTGATATTAATTTACTTGCCAGGGAAGTTTTTTTTATACATATTTTCCCGACACGTAAGCTAGATAATGAATACGTGCTATTATATCACTATTGTTATACCGTCCTTTTACCTGTTCATGTGATAAATATATGTTAATTAATACTATTTTATTTAATTTAATATAGTAATTATTTGTGTTTAAACATTAGACTACTATTATTATTTTGAGACACTTGGTTTGGACCCCCCCCCCGAAACATATTTTAGATACGCGACCACAAGGCAATTTACTGACTGGTATCATATATACAAATTTGCGTGCCCAAAAGAACCTACTTCCCAAAATGAAATCACCAAGTACGCCATTGGGTGTGCATGCACCGCAACTCAGTCACACACTGCTTAGAGTCCCTCGTATGTCGGGAAGTGTTTGGCGAAAACATAAACGCATCCCGGACGCTGTGCAGGCCCGTGTCGCGCGGTTGAAACGAGCCGCACGTTTATCCTGCATTCCCGCAACCCGCAAGGGCGTTATCAATTACTCGTCCGCCGGGTGGACAGGCCGTGTTCATAGCTGTCAGCCGCTCTGCGAAGTCTCCACCGGCCGAGCCATTGCGCGTCAAATAATGGCCGGGGTCCGCTCGTTGTTGTTCTAACCCCTCTCCCTCCCGGAAACACGTCACTTTCCGACGTTTCGCTGTTTGCACGGTCGCGTCGAGGCGGTCTGCCTGTCGCTCGTTTCGGTTCGCGCTGCATGTCGGGAACAAGGCATTCGTTTATTGTGGGCGGGTTTTATCGCTGCTTGAATGTTTATTCTATCCACAAACCACGTAACAGTTCCTTTTCTAAGTTCCGGTGTCATTTTGCCCGTGAATACCCAGGGTATATTGTTGGTTATAGCTCTACGAATCATATTGTAAGGTCCCACAAACTGAACACAACAGCACAGATACGCCAATCTAAATTGTAGTTTAAAACAAGGTATGTGCCATTGTGTATTGTTATTAGACCGTGAATTGAATCCGGGAATTCTTGATTGCAGTAGTGTCGCTAAATTAGGGGAGTAGAGAAATCCACAGCCCCAGAAAACCGGACCCCTCTCCCCAGTTTTTAAAAAAAATGACTCAATATACAATGACGACATTATTGCCAAAACAATTAAGTAGCCGTGGTAGTTTAGTCAAGGGTGCCCACAGGGAGGGGGGGTTATTATGGCGCAATGGAGATTTTTTGGGGGGGTTTATATTAAAATAATAAAAAATTCAACATTTATATATTTTTCTAAAATATATGTAAAAATTTTACGCCTTAAATGCACCATAATTAATCCATTAGATGAAGAAAAGAAAGTGTTTAAGGGTATTATCGAAAGGGGGTGGGAGAAATATCCAACTCTTACATATTAGGCCTTAATTGACACGTGGGTTCTTGGGGGGGATTCTGAATTAAACGTTGGGTGGGGGACAGTATCCAACTCTAGGTCTTTCATTATGGAGGATATTTTAGTTAGAGGGGGATTGAGCATTAGATTGAGGGGGGGGGGGTATCCAATTCTTGTGTATTACTATTGTCTTAGACCGTTGCGGAAATTATGGTGTGGAGTCTGAGAATTAATGTTTTGGAGGAGGCAATATCCACTCTTTAATATGAACAGTAAAGTCTAAAATTGGAATGAAAATTTTGGTGGTAGGATTGAGTATTAAATTTAAGGTGTGAGATTTGAAGCTCTTGATAAAATGTTAAAACTTAGATTGTCAAGGGATTTCTGTAGTGGAGATAGAGTTGCAACATTTTATCTTATTATTTATTTATGCTATACACACGTTTTCAATCCCGAACGTGCCAAAAGAGAAGCTGGAAAAGCCTGCAAAGAAATGGATGTAAAAAACGTTTTGCTCTCTTCGCTCGCAATAATATCTTGCGAGAATGCTTGTTTGTGGCGCCTTCTTGAGGTGAATGTGAAGTTTTATACTATAAGTGCAGTACAAGACATAAGCGATATTCATCGTCGTATTATATTATCGCCCTGGGCTTAAGAATTTCCAGCTAGAGTTGACGAGCTGTATCTTTGCGGGTGAACCCTGCCCAAGCACGGCTGCGCAGTAGCAAGGGGGAGGAGCTACCGGCTGCGCGTCATTATCCTTGCGTTCTGTCCTTGCTGTCGACCACCCAAAGGGCGATTAGGTGGCAACTACATAAACGAATCTCTCTCACACTCTGCGCGGAGTAGCCAAGGCACCCGCAAAGATATAGCTCGTCAACTGGTTCTGTAATGACTCGTGAAACAATAATTGAATCGGTCATACGACTGGAGCACGTTATTTGGTTTGCCAAGGTTGAATTTTCTATCTTTATCTTAAGTTGTGTAACAATGTGTGTTAAATACTCAAATTGTGAGTTTTATAAACCCACTCACAAACACTGTTTATATGAATATTTACATAATTTAATTTACTACATTTAATCAGTCTATGTGTATAGCTTTAAGTTTTTTCGAAAATCGAACAATTAAAAAACATGGACAGTTTAACATGGTATTTCATTCAAATAGACATAAATTATTACGTATTCATCCAAACTATTTTGGGGGATTATGATGAACGATTTAGGGGCGGTCTTGAGTGATCGGCACCCCTGTTTAGGGAGGATGGGCAGATCAAGTATAGTGTTCAGTAAGGCTAAAAAGAAGTTATACTTTCGGTAGACACGCTGTCGTAACTAAATACTTTGTGGGGATTACGATATGGTTTGAGGGAGCGAATGATATGATTTGGGGGGACGCATGATATGATTTGGGGGGACCATGACATAATTTTGTGGGGATGGGCACCCCTGGGTCTAGTCGGTAGGGCGTATGTCTACCACGCGAGACACCCAGGTTCGATTCCCAGGGTGTTGGATCTACAGTCTGAATTTGTCAGCTACTGGGGTTCACCCAGCCTCCCAGCCTAAAATAAATGAGCGTATTGGGCAATCCTGCGAGTAAAAGACAGCTTGAGCGTGGTGCTGATCATATCATCTTCAGAAATGGCCGAGATCGAGAATGTGTGAAGCTCTACCTCCATATCCCCTATGCGGCTTCATGGCATGGTGAACTTTACCTATGCCTTTTACCAGTAGCTCTGAGACTTCTCAGAATTTTTGTTGCATCCTACCCTTATCTAAAAATCTTGCGACGTTACTGCTTGATTACATATGTACGAAGGAAAGTCAGTAAATAGGTCACAAACTTATGCGGGAAAGCTGCAAATAGTAGTGAGTAGTTTCAAAGAGTGTCATTAGGTGGCAGAAGAATCCAGCTTGATGATATTCGGTTAGCAGTCGCTGTACAGCAGACGCACGCATGGGCAGTTCAGTTTTAAAATGTCGACCGTGCTCGGGGAGTGTACGTGGAGATGGTACGGGTGGAGGAGATGATTCGAGCTGACAGGCGGGTGACGATAGAGTGTTGTCATGGTTTAACCTATATCATAATGCATGATCGTTTGAATTTCCGAAAAGAGTGCACACGTGGCGGCAAATGTTTCGCGGTTGATGAATATGCTGAACATGATGTGTGGCTGGGTGGGACAGCAGCCCAAAGACTTTATGCAGCAGGTTTTGGAGGACTGATAAAGTGATGGGATACGTATATCAATGTTGGTGGAGATTATGTTCAAAAATAAAAACGGTTTTCAAGTCAGTATCTCACTTAGTACAGTAAACCCTCGTTAACACGAATCCCAAGGGACCGAAAAATCAAGAGTTCGTGTTAAGAACAAATCGTGCTAACCGGGGACTCAAATTTTATTGTTGCAATACAGTTCTTTCTACACATTAACCATTTACAATATGTATTATGTATGTCATCATGGAAAACAGTACTACAGTAATTAACTTTTTAGAAAAGTACTCATAGATCATTTTCTGGTGAAAAAGTTCTGTATATTGCGCTGTCGCAGACGGAAACGCAAATGCCTGGTAACTTCATGACCAACTGTACTTATAGCTTCCGTAAAACTAGCAGTCCATTCGGATCAAACTCGTTCTGGCTACGTTTTAAAGAATAGAAAAACACATCTGAACACACAACTGAATTTGTTGGTTAAATACGTATAAGCTCATTGTTGACGCGATAATCGCGATTGTGGAGCAATTGCACCCAAGTTTTAATCTTGATGTTACTCGTACTGGCTATGTCTTAAAGAATAGAAAAACACATTTGAACACATTGTTGATCTGAATCTGTTGGTTACAATACTGTATAAGTTGATTGTTGAAGATGATAGAGATTGTTGAGCGATTTCTTACATACCTAGCAGAGGAACGACAGAGGAACAACATAAAAAAATTATGAAAAACTTTGAAAGTTCGTGTTAAATGAGATCTAATGATGCAACGGACTAAAAAGCAGTTTGTAATTCGCGTTAACCGATAAAACTTTCTCGAAGATATAATACATCCCTGCCGGGACCAACATTTTGTTCATGTTAACCGAGTGTTCGTCTTAAGCAAGTTCGTGTTAACGAGGGTTTACTGTATTTCTTTAATAAACGTTTGTGACCTACTTACTGACTTACCTTTGTAAAATTAGAGAGTGGGTGATACTATTAAGTCTCGAGAATGTGTCAGAAGGAAAGGGAGAGAATTGTGGGAAATTGACAACGGGAAACGCAGTGGGAAGAACAAATCGGAGAAGAAAATCCTCCTGCAGCACGGTATAAACAAAAGGAGAGAGAACGAAAGAGAGACGGAAATTGAAAAGAAAGGGTTGATGGTAGCAGAATCCTTCGCGAATTCCGCAAGATCGGATTTCCTTGCTACGAGGGGCGGGGAAAGGAACCTTCATCCCCCAGCACAACAAGGGAGGAAGATGTGGTCCTTTTCGGATGCTGCCAAGCGTGCCAGAGAGTGAAGGAAATCCTATCCAATGTAACCTTCCCAAAAGCCGTCACTTTAGAAATCGACTCTGGCCAGAAACTCATTCGCGTGAAGAGGGCTTTCCCACCCGTGTTTGGTCACAAAGGAAATATGACGGATTTCTTATGTTTCCTCCACGCTGGAGCTTATACCTCTTGCGCGCCTCTCGCCGCTAGGTACACTTGTCATTTTCCCTGGTCCTTTCTTCAAGTCTTAGGTATTACCTGCGTGACGTAACTCAAGGGAAATGATAGGGTTATCAAGTTATATCGGTATATTCTATCTTTCTTCCTTACGGTTTCAATCAGACGGGGTTGTGTAAGGTAGCTTTCAGACCGAAACGACAAGTGTCACTTAATAACCACTGTCATTGCCACTGTTGATGGGGACATAATACGTCGAGTCAGAATAACCAATGTCATTGCCATTGTTGACGGGGATATACTACGTCGAGTCAGAATAACCACTGTGATTGCCATTTTTGACGGGGACATACTACGTCGAGTCAGAATAACCACTGTCATTGCCATTGTTGACGGGGATATACTACGTCGAGTCAGAATAACCACTGTCATTGCCATTGTTGACGGGGATATACTACGTCGAGTCAGAATAACCACTGTCATTGCCATTGTTGACGGGGACATACTACGTCGAGTCAGAATAACCACTGTCATTGCCATTGTTGACGGGGATATACTACGTCGAGTCAGAATAACCACTGTCATTGCCATTTTTGACGGGGATATACTACGTCGAGTCAGAATAACCACTGTCATTGCCATTGTTGACGGGGACATACTACGTCGAGTCAGAATAACCACTGTCATTGCCATTGTTGACGGGGATATACTACGTCGAGTCAGAATAACCACTGTCATTGCCATTTTTGACGGGGATATACTACGTCGAGTCAGAATAACCACTGTCATTGCCATTGTTGACGGGGACATACTACGTCGAGTCAGAATAACCACTGTCATTGCCATTTTTGACGGAGATATACTACGTCGAGTCAGAATAACCACTGTCATTGCCATTTTTGACGGGGACATACTACGTCGAGTCAGAATAACCACTGTCATTGCCATTGTTGACGGGAACATACTACGTCGAGTCAGAATAACCACTGTCATTGCCATTTTTGACGGGGACATACTACGTCGAGTCAGAATAACCACTGTCATTGCCATTGTTGACGGGAACATACTACGTCGAGTCAGAATAACCACTGTCATTGCCATTGTTGACGGGGATATACTACGTCGAGTCAGAATAACCACTGTCATTGCCATTTTTGACGGGGATATACTACGTAGAGTCAGAATAACCACTGTCATTGCCATTTTTGACGGGGATATACTACGTCGAGTCAGAATAACCACTGTCATTGCCATTGTTGACGGGGACATACTACGTCGAGTCAGAATAACCACTGTCATTGCCATTGTTGACGGGGATATACTACGTCGAGTCAGAATAACCACTGTCATTGCCATTGTTGACGGGGATATACTACGTCGAGTCAGAATAACCACTGTCATTGCCATTGTTGACGGGGACATACTACGTCGAGTCAGAATAACCACTGTCATTGCCATTTTTGACGGAGATATACTACGTCGAGTCAGAATAACCACTGTCATTGCCATTTTTGACGGGGACATACTACGTCGAGTCAGAATAACCACTGTCATTGCCATTGTTGACGGGAACATACTACGTCGAGTCAGAATAACCACTGTCATTGCCATTTTTGACGGGGACATACTACGTCGAGTCAGAATAACCACTGTCATTGCCATTGTTGACGGGAACATACTACGTCGAGTCAGAATAACCACTGTCATTGCCATTGTTGACGGGGATATACTACGTCGAGTCAGAATAACCACTGTCATTGCCATTTTTGACGGGGATATACTACGTAGAGTCAGAATAACCACTGGCATTGCCATTGTTGACGGGGATATACTACGTCGAGTCAGAATAACCACTGTCATTGCCATTTTTGACGGGGATATACTACTGCAACTAAGCTGTAAAAAAGGCCCATTTACTCATAATCGACACGCTCAACCTCAACTGCATAAAGCACGATCTACCATACAGAGGTACAGTGAAAGCAAGCTGTTATCAGAGTCCATTATTCTAGGAAATTAGTTACGAATTCAAAACCAGAAACTTACATATTTTCCTTTTTATTTTAACAGTGCAAAGTACTTTTATAGAATTGTAACAATCAAAAAGTAAATAAATTCCCTTTCTTTATATATCCATAATCACACAACTGTATGATATGCAACTGAAATTTATATTCTACAACTTAAATTGACAAGTAATTAGGGGTCAATGCGTGTATAGTGAATGCGGCCATACGACCGAGAATTCTAAGAATAGGTTCCTCAATACCCAAACTAATATTAATTTAATTAGAAGTTAGAATAACAAAAACCTAATATAGGGTAAAGAAATGAACAAATAAACTATAGAATTTTAAAGGAACCACACTACGTGAATTCCCCATCATATCGCCACACTTACCATACACGTTTACAGTCAGAGCTACACCGCTCTTTCCTCCGTGACCGATGCCTCAAGACAAAACGTGCTCGTTTCCTCCTGGCGGCTCTGAGCATAACAGCCAATCAAATCCAGGCATGACGTCAGTTGCAATGTTACCAGCACATTCATTGCATTTGTGGGCAGAGGGTTATACTACGTAGAGTCAGAATAACAACTGTCATTGCCATTGTTGACGGGGATATACTACGTCGAGTCAGAATAACCACCGTCATTGCCGTTTTTGACGGGACATACTACGTCGAGTCAGAATAACCACTGTCATTGCCATTTTTGACGGGGATATACTACGTCGAGTCAGAATAACCACTGTCATTGCCATTGTTGACGGGGATATACTACGTCGAGTCAGAATAACCACTGTCATTGCCACTGTTGACGGGGATATAGTACGTCGAGTCAGAATAACCACTGTCATTGCCACTGTTGACGGGGATATACTACGTCGAGTCTGACCATAAGCAATGTCATTCCCACTGTTGAATGGAAATACTACTGACTACGGCCAATCATGGAATATAGCACCCTCTTCCCACCCCTACCTCTATGGGTGCCAGGGGTGTCTTGGAGTTGAACGGCATTGTGAGTGTCATTATTCATGTTGGGGACCCGGAAAACTATGGATTCCACGCTAATATCGGTCGTTTTCGATTATACTCATATTTACATGTCACCCCTTCCCACCCCCACCTGTAGGGGTGCCAGGATTGCTTTGGAGTTGAACTACATTGGGAGTGTCACTATTCATCTTAGCAACCCCGAAAACTATGGATTCCACACTAATATCGGTCGTTTTCGATTATTTTTACATGTCACCCCCTTCCACCCCAGCCCTAGGGGTGCCAGGGGTGTCTTACACCCACAGTATTTCTTTCCAGATTGCGAGTGATACGTGTAAGAAGTTTGGTTGAAATCGCTCCAGGCGTTCGAGAGTTATGCCGAAACAAACACGCACACATACACACATACATCCATTTTTATTGAATTAGAAAGCGTGTCAATGAGTTGTGAATTTCGTAAACGATCTTCATATTCACTCTAAATCGTGTTGAACTTGTTTGGCAAAATGATTTGGAAACCATTTTCTCGATGCAGTGTGAGTTCTCGCTGTGTGTTTGCCTGTATTTCCTATGCTCACAATGTTTTTCTCTCTTGTCGCAGATCGTGGTTATGTGGTCGGGGGACAAACCGCCCCCGTCCCCCAGCCGGTGGCCGTCCCTCCCCGCTGTCCCCCTGAACGTTCTCCACAACGCCGAGAGGAGCATCTCTCAGAGGTTCCACCCGCACTCCCTCATCCAGACGGACGCCGTGCTCTCCCTGGACGAGGATTCTCTGCTCACCACCGACGAGGTGGACTTTGCCTACACCGTGTGGCGCTCCTTCCCGGACAGGATCGTCGGGTACCCGGCGAGGTCGCATTACTGGGACGATGCTAAGGTGAGGATGCCAATGTTGTATGTGCTGAAATTGTTTTCTCAACTCTCTCTCTCTTTCTCTATTCTCATTCCCTATTTATCTCTTGCTCTCTCAATATTTCTACCTCTCTCTTATTCTCTGTAGTATGCCTACTTCTCTCTTACTCTGTGTACCTATTTCCCTCTCTTTTATCTCTGGTTTTCTCTCTCTCTCTCTCTCTCATATTCTACCTCTTCATCACTAACCCTTTCTCTTCCTCTTACTTTCACTTTCTCTTTCTCCCTCCGTCCTTTTTGTGTTTATCTAATTTTTCTTACTCTCGTTTAGTTTCTACCTTATCTCTAGTTCTATTTTGCTTCACTTTTTTCTATTTTTGACTGTCTTGTATTTCTGCCCTTGTTCCTCCCTTTACCCTTTTCTATGTCTTTCTCCTTTCTCTGAATTCTTCTCTCTATTTCTCTGCATCTGCTTTCTCTTTATTTATTTTCCTTACTTGTGCCATTTTCTTCCTCTTTCCCTATCTTACATGTATATATTTGCAATTATTGTTATTGATTGATTGATTTGCTTTATTTTACTTCGCTTCTTGTGCCACTTTTGGCAAATTTTCGAAGATGAGGGTGAGTGATGATATGATGGAATTGATGAATGGACACTCACAAACATCCATGCCCAGGTCGGGATTCGAACCCGGGACCTCTAGCTTCGTAACGCGTTGTGCTAAGCACTCCGCCACGGAATCCGGGGATTATTGTTATGTCTTAAATGCTGACATAGGGATCGCGACTAAATATTAAGTACAGCATTAGACCTCCGTGACGACTAGTTATTACAGCACGTTGCGACGCCTGGCGTCCCGGGTTCGAATCCCGACATGAGTGTTCCTTGTGAGTGTACCTCCATCAATTATATCATGCCATCACTCATCATCACAGTCGCGATTAGCCCAAATCGGAAGAAAAGCGACGCGAAATAAAAAAAAACACATGGAATATCACCAATAGGCTATCCCATACCTTTTAGTGGTGAAGGAGATTTATTCCTTTCATGGAAATGCGTCAGTGTTCATGTATCACACCAGCTATTACTTCCTCTTTCGTTTTAGCCAATGTTCTTTTCTGTTCGTACTACAAACAAGGCTTTCCCGTCTTTCCTCCCCAACAAAAACATTACAGTTTCAGGAGTCGAAATAACCACGTGACCAGCACGCTCTCGAAAGCCGTTCTGCTTGGAGCAGGCCTTGCGGTGGCTCCGTACAGAATCCCGTGGTTTATTATGCAACGGCCATTGTTTCGGAGCACCTGAGCTCCACATTAACAAGCAAACGTTATCACTTAACTGCGATGCTCTTGTGGCTGGAGAAGGCCAGTACTTTGCTGGAGAATCCATTTACACATTTTTGGTCGGCGTGTAAATTTTTTCTCTGCGGAAAGTTTGTACCGGATTTGTCGTAGCGGCTTTTCCTTAATCCAATAAAATAATGGCTGCATATTCAAATAATAATGCCCTGACTACCTACATGGTTAGAAAAGGCACTTAGGATCTACCTAAAATAAATGGCAGTCTCTGGCTTGAATTCTTCGAACTCTTATAAGGTGACAAGATTTTGAAAACAAGATGACGCGGCATTTTTCGTTTTTTTCCTGAAGGATGAACGGGACGGCAAAATGTAAATGTTTTAATTTTAATTTTTTTCGTCATAAATTGTTTGAAACTAATTAAATAATAAACACTGAGTAGATATCTTACATAATGTGGTGATATACACTTCACTCCAACCAAGATGTCCTTTAGATAAAGAAGCCATTCATTGATATTTTGCCGATGAATGAATCTTCTTCAGAGCATCCTTATAGTTCACCTTATTAATCAACATAGCTTTAAAAGACTTTACTGAAAGACCGTTCTTGTCACTTGTCCACAAGCCATTCATGTACAGTGGGATCCATGAGTAATACCGCGCATATTGTCCATCTCCATGTTCGTGCACTTTATTTGGCCCAATAAGAGCTTCAAGAATTAAAAGAATACTCAAAACAAGCTGTTGACAACTTCTGCACCAGCATACATAAAAAATCCATCGCTTAAAACACATAGAATGCAAGAGAAAAATGAATAAAAATAGTCATGGACAATTTGCACGATAATACTCATGGATCCCACTGTACGGAAAGACTCGTTCAGCGGGGGAATTATGGTTCCATCTAAACAGAGAGGAAACTCCAATATTTTAAGACAATTGGAATATGGCACATTGTTCACATTGAAATAATTTCTACCCAATAATGTCATTCTTGATAGTAATATTAGAGAAGGTGTATTGTTACAGTAATTCTATGTCATTGTCACAAAAAGGGACATTTTGCCGTTCCCTTTGGTTTAACGTTTAAATAATCGGGACAGAGACTCAAAAAAAGGGACTGTTCCGGTTAATAAGGGATGTCTGATCACCGTAAACTTTTAACCTGAATTCAAGTTCAAGATTTTTCTCATTCTTATGCAACAAACCTCATTGTTGCGTTCCCTGCTAAGTTGTTTACTCCATTATGATGATTCACGCTGCATAATTGTAATAAGGTGATGAGATGTTTTCTTTCAAAATTCTTTGTTATACCCTTTCGCGGTTTTTTTTATTTCCCTTTATTCTTACCGGAAACAATCGTAAGAGACTGTCGTTGTTGAACAACGCAAAAGTGGGGCAGTAATAGCTTTGGTAAGAAGGAATCATAACACCATCTCTCTCTCTCTCTCCTTTGAGCAGCCACTGAATAAAATACGTAATGTGGCCGTTAGATGTGTCTCTTTGCCACGCGAGGAAGCTTGGAAAGAAATGGCCAAGGCGAGGGAGGGAGGGGGAAGCCATGCGCGGTCTACCAGTGTTAAATTACACCATTTCCCGTGCGGTCATTCTTCACCTTAAAGCCACGGGCGCGATGAAACATAGCGGTTTCACAGAACAAGGCCACAGGTTTTTCTTTTCTTTTGTTCGTCTCGCTTTTTCTTCTTCCAGAGAGTCGTGGCTAGATAAATCGCCCGCCTCGGAACCATCAGGATGTTCCAGAAAGTTACCCTCCTCGGTAGCAATATGAGATCTCCAGGTATTTGGGAGGAAGAACTCGTTGGGGGTAGTTTCGAATTCTCCTCGCTCTCGAGGGCTTCAGAACTTTGGTTGCGTCCTATTTATTTCCTGCAAATGCCGGCCATTTTGTGGGAGCGTTTATAAAATGGCGGCACCGCGAGGAAGCTTATTTTCTCTGTCAGTGACGTATGGGAAGTTTATTCCGGAGGAACATGCATTAACAATGCGCTGTATTCGTTTAAGGGATGTTCGGCTGCAAGTGGAAAGAATGCCGTATCTCATTACCTAAAATTTCGTGAAAAGACTAAGTAAGAAATGTATTTGGAGACATTATTCAGCTGCTAACAAAGGCGTTCTCAGGTCTTTTTTTTTTCCACAGTCAGGCAGCAGTGCTCAAAGTGGGGGAAACATGGGGGGATGCTATCCACGCAGTTAAGAAAGTTCTCATGAAGAATCCTCCGCTAGGGTAATCTGCAAAGGCGTACTGCATTTTCTTCATGTTGATCCATACAAGCATCCCCCTCCCCCACATTGCCCCAAACTGAGCAAAGCACCCCCCCCCCCCACATCCACCTCAAGCTAGGAATTTCCATTTCGAGCAATGGGGGTAAAGTAATACTTCGTAACTTTTCCATCAGTCATAAAAACTAACATTTTACGTTTTCTTATTAATACTTTTTCACAAATCATGAAATTTAAAATACCTTGGTGATGTTGTCAAGTTCAGACTTCAGTCCACTATTTAGATAGAAACTTGATTCGTCTTGCTTCTTTTCCATATCACGTTGTTGGAGAACATTTCTTTGGTTTTTGGAATTTTTTCACGATGCACAGATAGATATCAGATACTACAGAGCATTCCCTGACATTCGCTACAAGACTCGGCGGCAAGCGGCCCGGCATCAGCGTTTGTCTTTCCCGGTGAACGGGTCCGCGACAGTCGGTAGAGTCTGCTATTAAAATTACAGTTTTCATATTGTGTACTAACCTTGACTACAGAAGGTGTTGAAAATGATGTCCCTCTGCTGCAACACATTCCTGGCATCTCCGAAGGAAATTGGCATTTACACGTGCAAGTTCGTCTACTGTAATTCTCCCGATTTCTCGTACAATACTCTCTTTTAACTCACGGATGGTGTGCGGATTGTCTTTGTATACTTTATTTTTTAGATTTCCCCATTTTTCTTTCCACTTTTATTCAGAACTGACCCTGTTTTACGAGGTTTAATATAGTGGTCCTATGTGGAACGGGAACACTAGGAATTTAGTTGCAAAACGTCGTCGCACTTCTCCACAATTCCTTTTTTCGAAGTAACACTCGACAAGATAAATCCTTTGTTGTAATGTGAACTTTGTGGTGCCATATCAAACCACAATCTTCAACACACGGACACGACACAACACAACTTCCGAGGGAGGATTATACTGGCGTCAGTCTGCAACGTCAACAGAAAGGGAAAGAGAGCGAAGGCAGGGAGAGCGAAAGAAACAGACTGTAGCGTGCGACTGTTGCGGACCCGTTCACCGGGAAAGACAAGCTCTGATGCCGGGCCGCTTGCCGCCGAGTCTCGTAGCGAATGTCAGGGAATGCTCTGTACTTATTCTGCTGTTTTTCATGGCACCCCTCATCCATGTTTTCAGGCTTCAGTTTCACCATTTGCATTACATGAAGTTTTTGCTAATCTTTCCCCCCCTTCACTCCCTTTAGCTCGTGAAGAAAACTAACTGCTTTAGGATATCCAAGAAGCAGAAATCGGTGGGAGGACCTCCAGATGGCATAAGACGTGGATTCTTTAAGAGAGAGAGAGTAAGCTTTATGAGAATCTTGAAGATCAACAACAAACAGTAAATGACTTTCTCATAAAATGCAAGAATACCTAGATGGGGCTGGCTACACCCTTCAGGTCCACTGTACCTTTATTTCCTAACCTTTAAAATTATTAATAATTTTTTTTTTCATTTTTGATTTATATGATTTGAATTCATAAATTATATAATTTTCAACGTCAACTACAAGCTGAAGTACACGACCTTACACAGGATCTAGCCAAGTTGAATTCGAAAGAGATATATAATATAAAAAGGACGCAGTAGAAAAAATAAACCTTTCGTATAATTTGCTATACCGTTTCACACAATCTAGCACAAAAACCATTTGCTTTCTAATTATTCCCTTTGTCGGTATTGTTTTCCACCCACTGCCTCTGCTAATTGTAATTATGAAAGTATTTGTGGGCCAAGCCGATCGTTTCCAAGTAATTTATAAAACATTTTCCTTTGCGCCATTTTCCAAAGAGATGAACAGCGGATTTTTTGGAGAATATTACATATTTTACATTACACTACACAGAGCTTAATTTTTCCCCAGAATTTCCCTGCATCGTGGGAAATTTCCCTTGAAGTAGCAACACTGATTTCATGTACCCTGATACATTATTATGCGGGACCCGGTCGCTTCAGGACCCTTACTCTGTTTGAAATGTTTCACGTTTCCGCATATTTTTGACGTTGGGAAACCCTTTTATATATTAACTACATTGGACGTTGTACCCAATCGTTTGAAGCGCGTGTCGCTCGCTATTCCGCTTCATTAACCGGCCCTGTGATTGACAACTCTCGCTGCAAATGATATCCACAATTAGAGCTCCACGCGTGAACTGTTTGGTCTCTAATTGACAAACAGCGGTCCACCGGATACATAGCTCCGCGACAAGAGAACGCCAGAAGTCATCACCTCATCTGTCAATGCAGTTAAAGCAGCTCGGTTATCATCTGTTGCTTTTCCCAAATTTCGGCGCAAAATTATACGAGGGTCGATCGAAAAGTGGGACGTTGCGAACGCACGGTGCTACGTTTCTTCTTTTTAAAGTTTTTTTTTAAGGTACTCACATCTACAGGCGATTTTATAGTTTGCCTTAAGGCTGATCGGTACTGCCTAGTACAATTGTACAACAAATGTTCTCGACATTTCAGAATCAACTAAAATCGATTTTTGAGACTTAAACACCCATACTGCGACGCCAGTGGTCCTGGGTTCGAGTCCCGGCCTGAGCATGGGTTTTTACGAGTGTCCGTTCATCAATTTCATTGTATCATCACTTATCCTCACCTTCGCGATTAGCCAAAACTGGCAGAAAAGCGAAGTAAAATAAGCCAAATTAGTAAATAATAAAAATAAATAAAAAACCATAAATTACGAAATGTATGTAGCAGTGTTGCCACATGTAGGGAAATTTCCCTTTATGACGGGAAATTTGAACCAAATTTTGAACGAAATGGGATGAAAAATACCAAAATTCCATGGAACTTTTAAGATACCAAACTTAAAAATAGTACAGATTATTTGTTACTATTATTTTTAAAGGGAAATACTGAGTGCAAAAAGGGAAATTTTATCCCTTGGAAAGGGAAATTATGCCCTCAGATTGTGGCAACACTGGTATGTAGTCACCGGCAATAAAAGTGGCACACCAACATCCTGAAAGACTCGCTTCCCTGCATGGCGTCATGTGTGTTGCCTAACTGCACGGCGGTGATAGAAGTTTCCATTGAAAATTTGTTATTAAAATTGGTGATATCACCAAGCGACAAATGTCGCCTGTCGCTTCGGTCTTAAAGTTCCCTATAGTAAAACATTCACTGCACTCCAGCGAACAACAGCCTGAGGAGAAACCATGACGATATTTTGAGAAATCGGCCCATTCCGAGCGAGACGTGTAGTTTGTCTTGTCTCTTCGGTTCGAGACAAGACAAACTACGTGGAAGATTCACCCCCTTAAACCAACGTAGGTCATTTTCACTCCCTCTCATCCCCCATGCTGATAGCTGATGAACTTGGAGTTGAACGGCATTTACATAGCAATTTCGCACCTTCTGTGTAGGCAACCAAATTCGCCGTGCTGTGCAGCGGGAAGCATAACTTGCAGGATCTGACACACGAAAAATGCCACGCAACAGAATACTATTTTTAATCCCCTTCCCACCCCCACCCCCCTAGGGGTGCCAGGTGTGTCTTACCCCCACATGATTTATTTCCAGGTTGCAAGTGATACGTGCACCAAGTTTGGTTGAAATTGCTCCAGGCGTTCGAGTGTTTACCCGAAACAAACAAACACAGACACACGCATATATACACATACATCCATTTTTATATATATACAAGATAAATAGATAGATATAAAAGAACAAGATGATAGAGGGTTGTTTTCTAAGACACACGTGTCACCTGTCTGTCGCTTCGGTCGGAAAGCTCCCTAAGACGAGTTTGTCCTTTGACAACTTTTTGTTTTATTGTGCTCGTTCAGTGCCCGGGGCGACAGCCTCCTCCCCCAGCAGCTACGGCTTTAATCATTGGCTCTGAAGAATTGTTTTAGTGCCCCCTTGCTTATTTCATGTGTTGTTTTTGTCCTGTGCAGGTATCTTTACAACCTAACACTCTTAACCTTTCTAAATGATTTTTTACACCCCTATACTTTACTTTCATGTAGGGATTTTAGATAAAGGAATTGTCCCTTGTATTGAAGGGTACAAAATGGCCATATGTACCGACAGAACCACTAAGGCCAATGAAGCGTCCCCCAGATAATGACATAATCCCCATAAAGTATTGAATTACGACAGCGTGTGTGCTACTTGAAAGTCAATTTTTTTAGCTTTACTAAACAATACTTCATCTGCCCCTAAATTCTTCGTTTTCTTCATCTAACAGACTAAATATGGTGCACCTAGTAGCAAACTTTCCTTGGAACTAAATAAAGTTAATTATTTATTACGGAATTAATTATATTCTGATTCCTCTTACTTTAGAAAAAATGTGTTCAATTTAATATTATTATAAGGCAACCCCCCTCCCCAAGTTTTGATGCCGCGCCATTACCCCCCCCCCCCCTTCCCTGTGTACCGAAGTACCTAAAAGGTTTAATTCATTTCACTCAAAATGTCGAAAAATTTGGCAAAATGTAGGACGACGCTTGTAGAACACGATTTTTTTTCGTAATTTTTCCCCGTGCGGTGTGATTTTTGCAATCCATGGTTACCCCTAATTTGTTCGCAGTGATTGACTCAGATGTGAGGGGTTTTTTTGTAACACCCTGTAGTTCCCTACCCGCAACTCCATTAATTGGTACGATGGAGGTTCTCGGTTCGCGGCCCCTAACATGAATGAATCACTGTGTAATGAGCCGGAATTTTGACTCCGGGCCAGATTCATTCTTCCGGTCTCGCCGACCATTTACACAAATATTCGATTAAAACAGCGGCTTTAATCGGGTATAAATGGAGGGGGCTTAAATCCCGACGCTTTCGACTCCCGCGAAATCAATAATTAAGTGGAACGAGTGCATGGGGAGGAGGGGCACCCGGAGTTCCATATAATTATTCCTATTGGAACCCGGAGCAGGCATAAATCCCGGAACTGAAACGGTGGTCCAAAGAGCTGATCCGGTAGCTTTCCGCCCAGAACTAGACGGAAATGTGCCCCTTTGTCGTCAGGGAGAGGACAGGAGCCGGGAAATTTGTTTTCCGGAAGTTTGAGGGGTTGGTAGCATACGCAGGGTGCAAGCGAAACGTTTTGTTTTGTGCGGTTGCTAGGCAATCCTCTGTCCCTTTTGGGATCCAATAATACACATTATTATTATTATTAATAATAATAATATTAATCTCAGACATTTGCAAAAGACAAAAAAGGATGTTAGGTTACATATATTTTTCTCATGGAAAGATTTTCAAGAAGGACGTACCCTAATCTACATGTGAAAACATTAGTTCGTCCAATGGTAATGCATTATGTTTTTTGATAGCCAATAGTTAACCTTCAAAATATTGACTCAGATCAGAAACTTTTTATCGGGTTACTATGTACGAAGTTTAGAAAGAATTACTATAAACAGCATTATTCAGAATGGCTAACATTGTTAAATATATCTCTCTTACAAGAAATAAGATAATTGAAAAAGAAAAGTTTTGTTAAGAAGATATTGGCTTTTTTCATTTAGATAGTGAATACATTTAGAAAAATATATCATATAAAATTCCTAAGTGAAATACGAGGAATATCTCAATTGTGATCTCTCTCAAAAAAGGCTAGAGGTTTAATAGCTGAACTTGTGGAAAGCTACAATATGAACTTATAATGATGTACAAGATTGTAGGATCTCTTGTATTATTTTATACTTATAAATAATGCATTCAGCTAAAGTTGCGTGACCACCCTGAAACATTTCTAAGTCTAGGAATCATGGAGATCGTATGGATATCCAGTACTGGATGACCCATGAATATCCAAGACTGGATGTTCCATGGATATCCAGGATTGGATGTCCCATGGATGTCTAAATGATATCCATAATATTCATGGATCTGATCTGGGCATATTGTATATCCTGTGGATATTCCTTCGAGTTTTGTGCTGTATGGGATAGAATCTTAGCTTTAGCTGACAGAAACCAACTTTACGACAGGTGCCTCTAGCAGACGAAAAGCAGAGTGCTGAAAGGTATACATTATTGCATGTAATGTGATGTCAGAAAATATAAGCTAACATTATAATAAACAATCCAGCAGGAAAAGTAAACATGAGGAATATCTAATGGGGAATATTAATGATGTAAATATGAGGAATAATGTTGGAGAATGTTTATGATACTGCTTGTCCAAACTGAAACATAGAACTTTTTTGTGAGGAGTGAAAGACTAGGCTGGGTAGTGGCACATCTGAATGAAATCGCCCTCTAGTCTGAACACTGTGAGACACAATTACGAATAGTCTAGGCAAAATATATTTTGCAGCACCTTGCATAATGCGCCGTAATCCACGCAAATCAATGTTTTTCATAACCTGGTAAAGTTGTTGCTCTGCGCAGCCATCACGATGTTTTTACAGTGCAGTTGGTATAGAGCGACCACAAGGAAAAGAACCTTCCGCCAAAAGACTCCGCGCAGCTTCCCCTACAACGGTTCAACTCGGGCCATAAGAAAGCATGTTCCACTCTGCCCCTCCCCTCCGCGCGGAAGTACGATGCACAGGAGTCGCGGGTCTGCGCAGGCTCTGTTCCTGTGGTTCCACTTATATAGCGTACAACTGTCCCGTATCTTCTATAACGGAAAGTGGCGTAGTTGATGTCGGGTGCCTCGTTAGGGGTATTCATCTCCTGTGCCCTTTCACTTAATCCGCCCGTTCTGCCTTTAGTAGAGGCAACGCCAGAAGAGGGGGAGAGAGGGGCCGTGCCGTGGCCCGCCGTGTTATAATGCAATAGTCAACATTGGTTATGAAAATAAAAGTGTGTAGTAGGTAAGATGAATATGATGGGATACCCTTGAAGATTCGAACCCAAGACCTCTGGTTCGGAGCACATTCTACTAACCTCTGTATCGTGGGGATCTGAAGTAAAATTTGACACAATTTCAAGGCAACATTTGAATGTTATCATTTTTTTTTTTTTTTACTTTCAATTACTGGATAAAAAATCATTGTTTAGATCATGTAATAACAATGTTAAGCTATTATCAAAACACATTTTTATTTGAAGATATGGCCCATTCAAATCCTTGCCTGCCAAATCAGTATGTTTGACGTCCCCAATGGCCTTTAGAGATAAGGAAGGGTACAGAATAACCAAATTACAGGTAAACATATTCTAAATATTGTTTTTTTGTTTTGTTTTTTTGACAATTGCCTTGTTTCCAGGGTTCCTGGGGCTATACTTCCAAGTGGACCAATGACTACTCTATCGTGTTGACGGGAGCAGCTTTCTATCACCGCTACTACAACTTCCTCTACTCCAATTGGCTGAGCCCGCTCTTGCACAAGACTGTTGACCAGTCGCAAAACTGTGAGGATATCCTCATGAACTTTTTAGTCAGTCACGTGACGCGACGGCCGCCTATCAAAGTCACTCAGCGAAAGCAGTACAAGGAACAGCCGCCAGGTGGTGCTAGGTAAGTTTTTGAATTTTTAACGGCCGTTTTGCCTGTGTGCAGATAAGGTGCAAGTTTAAAATATAACAAGTAGTTAGTGTTGCTTTGAGTTTTCACTGTTCAGTTAATCTGTAACTCGTACTTTTTGATATGTGGAGAAGTCGTTGTTATTTCCATAACCTTGCATGCCGTCTCACTAAACACACACTGAAATTTTCACAGTCCTCGCCTCACGAGACAAAAAGAAAACCTGCCTAACCTACTAACATTTAGTTTTCGGCTGGAAAATTCTTCCTGTCGTACTTAACGCAGATTAGGGAGATGATCTTGGAGTCCCAGGTTTTCGGGTTGTGTGGAAATTCGGTGTGGGATTAGTGAAATTCAACTGACATGTGTATATGCATGACGTAAGTGCGAACTCCGAATATTAAGTTGTCAGTGTTTGTAGACTTTGTTTTTTTCACTGTTGTAAATAAAAATAATCGGTTTTATTTTTATCTACTCAAGGTTGCTCTTAGATATGCTGTTATGCATATGCTGCTAACGATATTTTCCTCCTTTACTCCTTACCAGTTGTAAGAATATACGCGCAAACCATGTAATCTGATGTAAACAACATGGCAACCATCGTAATTTTAACAATTCGTCTTGGAGAAAGGAAGTAGAATTATCCTAACAAGCACCTTGCCTTCTCTTTACAATAACGAACAATTTTCTACTAACTTTCTAAGACAATATGTGAAACATGTGTACTCGAGGTTAATGGGAATATATTCTACTTTCGTCTCGCCATTGTCACGTGTTTTGTCTACATTTTCCCAAAAGTTTTTGCGTGACAAAGAATGTGAATATTTTCCGTTCTAAATTGAATCACCATGATTGGAAAATAACACGTCTTCTTTGAAGCAATGTTGTAAATTAATTTTAGTGTACGCTTGTCTACGTAGACTGTGTAAAATATACGTGCAGATTACCTGTGTTCAACCAAATAGTTGAATAGGCCTACACTATGAAACAGTCGTGTTTATCTGAGTGTAGAAGTCTATTCAAGTAATCCGATCGAAATCTTTTAGGTGGACAAAATATGATTTTTGTGTGATCTTCAGGCCCTTTTCTTCCCCACAAAATAGACAGAGTATGTGTTTATAATGTTACTGGCAACCCAGTGCCCCCATTTTGTTTCCCTATGCAGAGAAAATGGCCATTGAGACTTTTTGGCGCCAAAATGTCTACTTTCCGTTTTGTTCTGCAGTGGGATCAAGTGTAATTAATCTGATGGTGACAATAGTTGCTGAACAGCATTATCTAAGCAGGAATTGTATCATTATTAAGAAAAATCAAGAGTTCCACGGTAGGAAATCATGAGAAACGAAACTTCCGCGACCACGTGGCGAGTAGCTCCTCTTTAAGCAGAATGTTCAGAAGAGGGAAAACACAAAGTGATATCGGAGGAACGAGACTTGCAAAACACACCACCGAACCCACTCACCATTCTCTTTCTTTTGCAGATCCCCATGGAACGATCCGGACCACTTTATTCAGCGGCAGACTTGCTTGAATACCTTCGCTGCAGTGTTTGGCTACATGCCACTTCTCCGTTCCAATATGAGACTTGATCCCGTGTTGTTTAAGGATCCTGTTTCCAATCTCCGCAAGAAATACCGCCAGATAGAGCTGGTTGGGAGCTAGTATTTCACCTTCATTAACATTTTGAATGCCTGGTGGTAAACTGTGCTTCGCGGGGGGACTGAAGTTAGAGTATGTTTTCGGGGGTTTCTTGTTTTGTAGTACAGATGTTTTTACTGATTCGTAGCTAGAGGAACGTAGTGTAAGAATTTACAGTACTTTTTTTGTTTATTGTCATCGAGAGAAAAGAGAGAAATTGGCGATGTATTCTCAATGTGTAATTTTTACCCTGAAAAATGTTGCAATGGTTCCAGAGTAGCTGTGCATCGGCGAAGTGCGATTTGTTGTGAATATTTTTTAATTTTGTTTCTCTCTTTTTCTCTGTGTTCCTTAAAGGGTCAGTCTAGCTGTGGAGATATTTTCTTCTTTTTAAAAACTACATCATGAAAGGTTGGTGCTTCCTTGCAGAAGAAGATGTCTCCTAAGGCTAGACTTAATTTAAGACTCTTTTTATTTTTTAAGACGGAAGAAAAAAGACTGAAAGGGCAAGCTGAATGTAATCTGCAATGAAATTTTATTTTCGTAGTTTTGTTTTCGTTCCTTTTTTCTTCTGTTCAGAAATGCAGCCATATTTTTATTATCAACACGTGTATACAATCAGTAATATTTTAGCTTATGAACAATTACATTTCCTCTACTTTCATCTCTGAACCAGACAATTTTAGCGTACTGCTGTAGGGACTACGGAATCAATATACTGATTGCAAAAAATACAAAATAGGCCTCAGTCCATGCCATTGTCGCTTTTTTAATAAAGAACACTATACTATTAGTTCAGTGTATTCATACACTCATTCAAACACATTCATAGTGTATATTAGAATCTCTCTCTAAAACACTATCATTTGTATTTCTTTCCCTTGAATCGAGAGTTTTTCTTAATTTTCTGTATTCATACATTCCAGCATTAACACAATTATTGAGCAGCTTTTATACATGCACCATAAGAATTTCATGCTTGGACTGACTTCTGACATTTGCACTATGTTCCCATGTGGACACATTTTTCTATAGATAAAGGCTCTTCTCTTAAAGCATATGTTCGTTGTGATTCACCTTTGTTGTTATCAGTGCTGTACATTATAACAAAAATATCCACATGATCAGTACCAAGAAAAATAAACACTATAGAATAAACTATTCTTTAAAGTAATTTCTTCCATACCTTTCCATTGTTTTCAATATTCTTACTTTGTTACACTTACTGGCCCACCTACCTTGTGTGTACTTTATGAAGGAAGAATTCACAATTTTTAATGTCAAACAAACAATAACAACTTAAAAATTGAAAATTAACATTCGTTAATTCATTAAATTTCACTAACTCATAGTGAAGTAAATAAAACATTTACAAGCATGGTTTTACCAAAGAGGACGAAGTTGAATAATTTCCAATTGTGATTTAGAAACAATATGTTTATTTTATACTTGTGTCATTGTAGTAATTTAATGATATACTCAAATGTCCGTAGCAAGGCATGCTACTGAAATTTCCTTATGGCAAGCAGAATTTTAAGTAAACATAACATTGAAAAATTAGTGAACTGGAATGTTAGAGAAGCATGTACAGTCAGGAGAATGTTGCTGTTGTTATTGATTAATTAAGAAAAACTAAAATTCTTACTTTTTTTCCGGACAAGCCAGATGATGATAAAAATCATACACATTCAAGATGAAAGGTTGTTTTTAGGAACGGTGAAGTTGTAGAAACCTCACCTGCACGTTTGAACGAATCCTTAATAATGGTAATTTTCTCATGACTGTATTCTCTTTATACGGCACTTCTTTCCAAGATTTAGTTCGACCGACTTTTTGCAATTATTTTTTTTTAAGAACATTTCTATTACTTCGTGTAATTAGTCCATGATTCTTCTTAGTGAAAGTGAATGCTTATTTTACAAACTGTTAAAATGAGTGCTTCGAAAATGTGCTCCACTAAATTTATTGACCTTACACACACAAACAGAGACAGAAAAGCCAGTTCTACAACTAATCTTCTGGTTAGGTTTTTTTCCTTGGCGTTGCTAAGAAGCACATCACATATCAAACGAATAGTCCCAATACAAAAATAATATTTCAAAGGAATCTTTGCATTTCAAAGTGATTCAGTTTCACTAAAGATATTAAGAAAGCAAACTGTTTTTTTTTTAAATATGTACTCTTTGTACTCGAACAAAAAACATGGCAATTTTATGTAATCATTGGTTCAGAGACATTTTTTTGGTATCAAGATTTTTTATTTAACCTCCTTCACTGAAAATCCTTGCCTAGAATAAACATTTGCCAATTTTATGTATTTTTAAGTTAACACTACTTTCTTTTCGTAAGTAGGCGATCTTCTTCACTATTTGTTTTTGGTGCAGAAATTAATTTGGCAATATGGCCACATGTGTTCATGTTTTCCAAGATAGTGTCATATTGAATGTTATGTTACATGTATATTTTAAAATATTTGACATATTTTCCTCAAAGAATGCCCAAATTTAGCTCTTCTGTGGCGAAGTTTTGACACATGTAAGAAGTACTAGTTTGCATGCAAATCGAAGAAGGATTATTACAATTATTATTTAGATTATGATAATAGATTTGATTAACATTGTATAATTCGTGTACATTTTTGTAATGCATGCCATCAATACCTTATATCACATTAAAATTTATTGAAGTGTCCAATTTCAGGAAACTTTCTGATAAACATATTTTTATTCGAACAGATATTCAATATGGCACCTTTTATCATTATTTCTCTCCTTGCCTAATATGTGCCATTTTTGTTGCAAAGTTCTTTTTAAAAGAAATGTTAGACATGTAAATTTTGTTGAATGTATGTATGTTGATGGGAAGTCTGATGATAATTATTAACAATGTGTAGAATATTTGTTACTTGTTAGTTGATAGATGACCAAGAAAAGTTTTTTTTATGTTAACAAATAAAATTTGGTTTTCCGTTATTTAAAAAGAGTGAATAGGCTCAAAACTTGAACCTGCTGTTTTTCATTTGATGTACATGGTGGGTCAAGAGTTTTTACTGAAATTTATTTGCAAATGAAATGTCCTAACTTTTTCGTTACTATATTTATATAAAAGTTGCTGAGTATAACTTATGATTGAAATTCAACGTTTCGTACACAGTTGTAATGTAATATCGTTTTTTCTAGAATCATGCTGGGAAATAAATTCAATTTCAATAAAGAAAGATGGAATTATGTGTTTATCTTATTTGAAATCAGATTTTCAAATAACAATATACAGATTCTTGAAAAGACATTATTGGTCCAAGTAAGCATTTTGTGCCATAAACAAGACAAATGTTTCACAAAAATTCTCGTTTTCTCATTTGCCATGAATTTAAAAAAAAACATTAATGAATTTTATATTTTGGTTCGAAAGTATTAAGCTTTCTGAAATAGATGCATTATTTATTATTATCATCACTTGGCCTACCATATGTACAGTATCCTTGATTTTATGTACCTAATTTTTTAGTAGATAGCAATTGTAAATACAAAAGCTCAAGTTTGATCATGAGTGTCGAATTGAGGAAATAAATGCAGAAAATGAATTTTGGTATACTAAGTAGTAAAACAGTAGGTTACAGTGGAAATTATTTATGAAAAATTACTAATTGGTACGACATTGTGTATAAAGTGTGACATACGTGTGTTGTAGGTTTGTTGGTATATACTTCGTTTATATACATTTGATGAAAATTGTGCGATTGTGTAAATATTTTTTCATGGTTATGCAATCATTGATTAATTCCTTAGTTCCTAAGTCTAATTATGTTTAATGAACAATTTTATAGCCAGAGAGAGTCAACCATTTGTGGGCGAGTGTCTTGAAATTATCCTTATGATATCAGTTGGAGACTGTATTAAAAGCTGTGGAAAATCAATCGGTATGCTTTTGTGCAGCTATTTACAGGTATTTTAATTTTGATAGTCTGTATTACTAATACTGTTTTTCCTATTTTTAATAGTTGGGAACTAAAACAACTTTACTTATTTTCCATCCACCTTCTTTTATTATTTTATGGGATGGACAATGTTATGGTGTACAACTTAATTCAGATATTCATCCTAACTACATGGCATTACTTATATTATACTTTTACAGTGTTAATCATTATCTGTACACTATTGTTAACTTAAAACACTAACTGGTTACCAGTTGACTGTGAAATTTATTTTTAATTGCTATAATGTGGGAGCAACAGACCATAAGTGAAAATGGTTTACATTCATCCAATTGTACTTTTCTTCCATCGCATTTTATTTATTTATTTACTGACTGTGCAATTAAGGTTTCAAGTTGAATTGTAATATCAGCAATATATTTTTGCTGTACCTGCACAGGACATTTGTGATTTATACAAATAGTAAATATATTGCAATTAAAGTTAAAGAAGAATCAATCAAACAAAATTTTGTTCAGTTTTCAATTAGTCATATCCATCGTAGATCAGTGACCCATGGACTATTTCACATGTGTTATACCTTTTTAATTTATTTGGCAGTTTTTTTACTATTAAATATACTTCCTCCTCCTCCACTCTTCATGAAAATCTGTGTGATAGTATAACTTTCAATTGTTTATACTTACAATAAAACAAAGCCCAGCTTTCGGTAACGTGAAATATTAACACAAAATTTAGAAAAGTGGAAAACAAAATGCACTATATAATAATCTTCATGGTTTTTCATCGGATAAAGTGTGTGCCATAAATTCCAGTGACAACTGAAAAGTAAAACTTTAAATTAGAACCTATGCAGATATCAGATGCAATGCATACACATGCTTTAATAAGAACATATTCTTTCATTACATAACCTGCGATTTTTTTCACTAATTAGGGGATATAACATTTGTAGGTAAATGAGATTGGTTACATCATAGAGTAACTGAGAATTGCCTGGGTGCCATTTGTAAATCTGTATCGGTTCAATCAAGATTGGCAACTTTGTAAATCTTACCTCCCTGGTAACAACACTATTATTTCATATTGTGTACCATTTTTTGAAGTCTACTATGCACAGTTAGACTAATTGCGATTTTATTAATGTAACAATCTTATTTGGTTACCATAATATTCTGTATAGTCGATATCAGTAGCGGCAATTGGGTGTCAAAACTAAGGGAGGTGGGGAGTACAGTTTACTTTCTCTTGGTAAACAAGCATGAAGACTCCATAAAGTGGGAGCAAACAGTGAAGGGAAATTAACCCCGTAATCGGCATCACTGTCTGCTGTTTCATTTTTTTTAAATACCTTGTTGAATTTCTGGAATATGTAATAGGTTTCTGTAAAGATTTGCAAATCCTGTTCCCACAAAGGCTTCTTTTTAGTAAGTCCACTTGATTCAATGAAACATAATGTTTTCACTTTATTATATAATTTGTGGATTAGCATTGTTGGAGAGAACAATCTCCTATGGTGCTCATCTCCTTCTTTTTTTTTTTCATCCTCGTTGTCTGTCCATGGGTGATAGCACACGAGAATTCCCTTCTCGTTATATTTTCCCTCCTGCCACCTATTTTGCATCCGAGTGATATCTGCTGATTTATGCGCAGCAGCTCTCAAAAATTCATTACATCCTACGCTGCATAAATGAATAACATCGCAGCTATGCTCCAGAGAAAACTTTTTTTTTCCATAAAACTGAATGAGTTTACATTCTTTGTTAGCTAAATATTTCCTGTTTTCTTGCGATGTCCAGAAGTGGTTATCTGTTGGAATATAAATTTTGCATGATGTTCAAAAAGTCCGTAGTCAAAATCATTTGGAATGTACTTTTTTTTGTTTTTGGCTTCTGATTCAAACACATTTTTAAAATGCTGTCAAAGTGTTAAAGATTAAAGTTTACAGGTTGATCCAAAGTGCAAAGTGTAACAGATTAATATCAGGTGGTCATTTTGTCCACTCACTGTTTCTATACTTAGAATTAATTAGTCAGGAAACACAGTAAAACAAATCGTTTTCGGTCTTGTTGTGAGTGAGGTAAATTCTATTATGCTTTGGTAGACATACAGAGAAATTTTTTTATCCAACCCTTTGGGCACTCTGCAGATAAAGTATTGGATGGAGTAGATAATTTTCAATAGGATATACTTACTATTCCTCAGAACATTCAAAAACTTTACTACTTAAAGCATCTTTTAAGTCATCAACTTTTAATTTTAAAAAAGAATTGGCAAAATAGATATTTCCAAAATTAAATAAAAACTCTCAATTTATTCCTTTTGTGTATTACATCATGTACTCCAAATGCAGTCTTATAACATATTTACACAAGTATTTTTAAAATATTACTATAGATGATAATATCATGCTCTGTGCATTTAGTACCTTCTACAATCTGAAATAATTGTTACTGAAAGTAACCTAGGTTCATTATAATTTATGAGAATGGTATCTTGGTCTGATATTTTCAATTTACTCTTTAATTCTCAGACCCACAAAGAGAATGCAATTTTAAAATATAGTCGAATTTAATAATTCCACTTGGAATTCAATGTAAGGAATTATGCCTTGTAATAACAAAATTCTGCCATTAATCTACAAATCAAGAATTTTTTTAGTTCTAAATTTGCATTACGCATAGTATGATGGAGAAATAAAATTGTTATGATTAATCACACACAAAATATTCTTTGGAATTAAAATTATCTGATTCTGTCTGTGGTCCTTTAATGATTTTCAGCAGTATTTGAGGGCACTTCTCTTTAGGAACAAAAGGTCAACAAAAGAACATGGAAGTGAAAATATTTTTTTATTGTTGTTTTTTATGGGGAATGGTGTACGGGAACCCAAATAAATTACCTTGCATGTATAATTAGCTCCTTTCTTAATTGAATGTGTATGACTGATGTATGTTTGAGTTTTTGCTTTTCGAAAGGGCCATGTGAATAGACAAATGGATGTATAGCAATTGGTTTTAATTCCTCTTTGTAATGACTGATTTATACATATATGAATAACAACTGCCTGATTTTAATTGACTGTGGTTATAAAAAAAAATACGATGAACAATGTTTTGTACAGTTTTGTACCAAAACTATACATATATAAATATATATATATTATGACGTTGTGTAAAGAGAAGAATAATATGTTCATTCCTAGATGAATTGATTAGCAATAATGAATAATAAAATATTGATAGAAAGAGCTTGTGCTTTATTTAATAATATGTTCTTTATCAAATTGTTTTTATATTTGACTTATATACCCATACGCACTGTAAAATTCTTAGTAGAAATGCACTCTATAATGAAAAATAAATACCGGTAAATTCCTTGATAGAAGTCCTTGCTAATTTCGTTTAGTTTATTGGACTGGCTTTAGCTATTTTGCTATTCTTGGGGAATAGGGTAAGATTAACGTAATCTCCTGTCCCAGTGCATGAACTGTCTCAGATGTCATGGCTTCCTGGAACCTGAGCCCTGCTCAAAAGGGTTGCAAGTTAAAACAAAATGTTAATAGCATTCCACATTCCTTTCTAAATGAATTCATAGAACGTTTCAAATTGAAATAAAAATGCCTGTCGAACAATGACGGCAAAACTTCCCTATTCATAACTTACGAGTTCGGTTGATATGAGAGAGCTTATAATTAAATGTAGCTTATTAAATCCTACCCCTAGCTTGAAACTCAAAACAAAAGACATCCGCCGAAATAAATAGGAATGAAAGCTGATTATGAAATACCTCCACTTTTATTTGCTTGCATCAATTTTACGAAATGAGTAAATGTTTCTTTATATTGTAGAAAGGTTATAAGGTAAGACAAGGTGAATAAATTTTGTTGGGTATTATCTCTACAAGCTACAGAAATTTAATATTTGTACAGAGCCAAATTATGCAAATGCAGTATTGCCAGTGATTTATTGTTTTTTAGTAGCAAAAATATTAGTTGATTAGATGTGTCTCGTCCTCATCGCCATACCTCGAAGCACCATTCACATCGATGCATTCCTGCAATTTCGTCCTGAATCCCGAAGTGCCCGCCATGCTTGCAGATATCTTTGCTTTGGTGTCATCCAGATCTCTTGGCTTTTCCGTATACACTTCCATCTTGACATATCCCAACAGCCAAAGGTCACAAAGAGTCAGGTCTGGCTACCTTGTGGGCCATGCTGCGGGTGGGTCCTCTGAGGCCAATCCACATGCCTCCTGAATCGACGCTATCTTGGAATCGCATGATCCTCTGAACGTGCAGTGTTGCCAGGTAAAACTTTAAATACTACTGTTCAATACAAACTTTGTTTCACTGAAATATATCTGTTCGTTACAAAGTTATAGTGAATTTAAATGTAGGAAAGTCTGTTGGAAAACCCTGTGCAGAATCTGCTGGAAAATTTGAAGTTGGACTCTTGCTTTGATTTTCTTGTATGCCTACATTGATGGTTTATTATCTAGAGAGGGGATTGCATAATAAATATATAAATTACAATAAATAAGAACTGTTGCGATAAACTAGGTCAGATATTCAGGATACGTCTCTGATCCTGGGGTCTTGGTTCATATCTCAAGACAAATCTTCGGAATGAAAAAGCGATGCAAGGGGAAAAAAGAGAAACGAACAAATTGAAACATAAATTATTCTCTGCTAAAACAACGTTTCTTCCGCGACCAATGCTCGTGAGTTATTAGGCATTTTTACAGACCCTTCGTGCGAAGAGTGTGCCTCTGTGTGTGTGTGTGATATATCGCAAAATAGCGTGATGAATCATATTATGGTATTTCTTCGCAGTGTACTCGCGTCCCACTGACCTCGTAGCTGACTGCATGCCATTTCGTATAAGAAAGCATTTTTATCGTTCTTTTTCTTTGACTTTGCTACCACTTACGTGCACCACTTTGTGGTAAATCCAAACTCCTTTACTCTTTCTACCAGTGGCGGCGCCAGGATAAATCCATCTGGGGGTGCGGAATAAAATTTAGGGGGTACGATATTGAAAATAAAGAAAGCATGAAATATTCATGCATGTTGTAGCAGAGGCGCAACCACGAATTTTTGTCTGGTTGGGGGGGGGGGGGCAGTACCAGGATAAACCTGCCAATATAATAATAATTATTATTATTAGCAATATTAGTAGTATCAAAGACATTATTATCCTCGTAAATCACGCAAGAAAGGGAGAAGTTGTTGCTAATGAATTTGTTAGACAAGCAATTTGAAATATTTTTTCAACATGTTCAATTTCACATTAGCTAATAATTGAAAAGAAGCACACAAACTGTGTTTTTGAAAGACAGAAAATGCATGACGAATATAATTATTTTTATACATATGCCATGCATAACTTTCATGTTCAACATATGTTTACACATATGTAACAGGAGCGACGTAAAAAATAACAAAATACATATACATAACATATTATTTAAATGCATTACATAATCAATTCTTCCGCCTCTTAACAAACCAATAGCAGAAATGATATGAATCAAATGTGCTCGCTCCTTTTCATCCAAACAATTGTTCATGCATTTAAGACCAAACAGCTCACCATTTTTATATGCAAATTAATGCAAACTGAAAACAATATTATTAAATTGAGCGTCGCATTCTCTCTTTTATAACATTTTAATTTAGAATGTTCGCCGCCCCCTAGCTACGGTTCTGAACTTTTACGAATGTGCGAAAAATATTTACGAAATGCAGTTTTATTTGCATAAAATTTGAAATCCATGATGGCAATTGCCTCTCTCTGCCCCCCACTGCGGGTGTCCTTGGCCGTCTGGAAGAAAAAGTAAAGAAATATGTGAAAACTTATTCCATCTTGAGTATCATTTTGTACTACTACTCTTAGTTTCTGTAAGCCTTGCTTTTTTTTTTTTACTTCAATGTTTGCCCCCCGAGCGCCCCCATAGAATTGATTTCCGACCAAGATTTGGGGGTAATGCCCCCTGCCCCCACTGTAGTTGCTCCACTGGCATACAACTCGCGTTAAATAATTTCCCAAGCACGACCTGATGATATCTTGAAAGCACCTGAAATTTTTGTTCCAGTGCGACTTGGAGAAAAGAGCAACAACAACTAGGCGGACAATAGAACCGTTTAACAACAATACCAATAAGATAACTCACTGAGCTGTAGCCAAATATCGAAAAACACAAACAGACCACTTAAAAGAAGAAACAATTCTTAACAATAATACTGTCAAAAGAAAAGACAGCGGCCTCTGATCCTTATAGAGACTGCCGACAGTAAAGGAAAAGACATGCTGCTTCTCTTTCAATGCTTGTCTGTTGTATACAATAACAGCGGTCTCACTACAATATCTAACATTCGGGTGCTCAATGTAACTACGACATATGACTCTGTGAGAGTCAATGTTTTCTTCATCGGTCTTGAATAGGGTGTGCTGAAGGGGAGCGAACCCCTGGCTCCGCCCCTGCTTTCTACGTACAGTCACCGGCAATGAAAATGGAACATGTAGATTCTGAAACATTCGCTATTCTGCGAGGCGTTATGTGTGTTGCCTACCTCTACGGCGTTAAGTGCATTTTTTAATAGAAAATTGTCAATGGCAACTTCTACCACCTCCGTTGAGTTAGGCAACCCACATAACGCCTAGCAGGGAAGCTAGTATTTTAAGATCTAAATGTCCCATTTTTATTGCCGGTGAGTGTACGTGCAACAATATTCCAGCCGACCTCGGTGGCCTAGTGGTTATCACGGCTGCTCTATGACGTCATGTGTATCGGGTTCGAATCCAAGCCTAGATATGGGTTTTCTTTGGGAGTGTCCCTTAACAATTTCAGTCTTCGTCGCGATTAACCAAAACTGGAACGAAAGCGATGCTAAATGACAAATCAAATAGTAAACAATATTCCGAAGGGTTTTTTCCCCCTCTTTTTGGCACTTACCACCCTGAGTTTCTGCATCAACTCGCAACTGTGAACTGATGCGCTGTTACCAATGTCAACGCGAAAATATTCGCACTTTCCACACTTGCCTCCCTATTCCACCATAAACGTTCGAGCGTGGGAAACTAGAACGAGTACGACCGAGCGAAAGTAGACCCATGCAGCACTCTTAGCATACTCAAAAACTATTGCGAGCAATTTTTGTGAATTACTAGGCAGACTGTAAAATATTAACGGCAAAACATGGTAAATTTTACGGTAGCTTTTAACAGTGTGGCTGCCACTACGTATGATTGTAGCTATTGCACTAACTAACTAACTCTCCAGCCTTCTTAAACCCGAAGGTTCATGGCTTCAGCAACACAGGCCTTCCATCTGTCCCTATCCTGAGCAAAGTTTTCCATCCCTACGGATTTCCTTTAGGTCCATCTCAACATTATCCCTCCATCTTCGTCTTGGCCTTCCTACTGGTCTCTTATCATCAGGTTTCCCAACAAGAATCCTGTAAACTCTTCTTCCCTCTCCCATTCGTGTCAAATGGCCTGTCCATTTATTTCTTCTTGATTTAATTATTCTAATAATATCTGGACTTGAATGATTATTATGCAGTTCTAAATTATGTAACCTTCTCCATTCACCTATCTTCTCATCCCTTTTAGGTCCAAATATTTTTCTAAACATTCTATTATCAAATACTCATAATTTATGTTCCTCTTCTAATGTAAGGGACCAAGTTTCGCATCCATATAATACTACAGGCAAATTACTGTTTTTTATATTTTAACTTTTAGTTTCTTTGATATTATGAAGAAGATGAAAGTTTATGAAGAGAAAAGTAACACGGATTTCCTGAATTAAGTCTGCTTTTTATTAACTCCTTAATATCATTGGTACCAGTTTGATAGATCGGAGACACATTAAAATCGCATATTTTGTGTTTCGCATGGTTCGTACTTACCAATTGTGTATTGCGGAACATAGTTCAAGGTGCCATTATGCTTTTTACACGAAAACAAACACAATTTTTCACATTCTGAGTGTTTTTTTTTTATTCCTTTCTTCGCTTCCGGAAAACACAATATGGCGGGCACATCTTGACTCACGTTGTGGATATGCAGTGTTTCAACCTTCTTCACCGAAAAATACCTACGGGTAGCTGATGGATAGTCCCACGACCCATACACGGATAGCCTCACAAACCATTCACGGATAGCCCCACGAACCATTATGCACGGTAGCTGACCGATAGACCCACGAACCATTCACGGATAGCCCCACGAACCATTTTCGATAAGGTTAGGTTACGTTTGAGTTGGTGTTTTAAGTCCACTTTATGCACAGTAAGGCTAATTGGGACTGGACCTACAGTTTAAAGTGGAATCCGAACCACTATGTGCCTCCACCGGGAATCGAACCCGGGACCCCTTGATTACAAGGCGACGACGCTACCACTGCGCCATCGGGGAGGCCTGGTTAGGTTACGTTAGGCAATCATAGTAAAAAAGGGGGGGTTTGAAACACTGACAGGGGCTTACGTCATCAAACGTACGCAACATCCGGTTGTCGTAGGGCAAGCAAATGAAAGCAATGGCAATTGTGCGTCGGTGAGATATTTCTCTTCAAAAATACATGATTTCCCGGTCAAATATATTCCACCATGAAAGAAAATACGGCGACGAACGTTGTAAACCTTGGAGAAACTCATTTCCGTAAGTAGTTTCTTGTGTAAAATTGAAGACATCTGTCTCCGATGTATGGAACTGTTACCACATTTTCATGTACTTCTAAGACTTGAATTTGGAAACTAGTTCAAACGAGTTTATTTTTATTATTACCTAACACTTGGTAATATATTTAGTTTTCTCTTTGCTAACTTCCAAACCTATCTCTATAGCTAGCAGCTTTTAAAAATACTTTAGCATTATTCTTAATTGTATTTACATCATCCCCTAGTACAAATGGAACATTACCTTGCCGAAAATGTTATCAAACTCACATAAGAGAAAGTTTTCCTTTTTCAAGTTTTTTTTTTTTTTCAAAAAATATCTACTAAATTCGTAACAAGAACTAAAGCGAAGAAACCCTACTACATTTGCAATATGAATAACAAAATGTTTTTGGAATACTGTTTTGTATAAAAACAGCATGAAGGTGCCGTTCTTCTAAACCAAAGTGCAAGGTTCAACGTCAGCAAAGTCGTGAAGAAATTGCAAAGGTTTAAAATTCAATTTCGAAAATTAAAGTTCGTCCTAAATTTTAAAACTAGTCATTCTTTAATGAATCGAGTTACAATTTTGCATTTAAATCAGCCCCATCTCTTGTTAGCAACTGAAACACGTAAAACGACAGTTCTTCCTGGTTCGTTCTGTTTCTACTTTTTCCCTGAAGAGGGCAGAGTGGAAGAGGAGGGAAGATAAACTTTTAATTTAGTCTAGCTTCGTTAGGCGTCGTTGTTTAATTGAAATGATGTAGGATGATCTCCGTGATAAATTTCACAGATATCTGACGAAGTTTTAGTTTTGTTGAGGAGATTGAGCTAGACTTAATAAAAGCAGAAGAGTTTTTAGACGGAAGCAAGAACCTTAAGGGACTAGTAAAGTTGTCATTCTAAAACTTAAATTAGAATCTAATGCTGAGATTTTCTATTTTTAAGTCCTTTTCAAAGTGAAATTGATATTCTCCGTTCCACTTCCCACACACACTTGGACAATTCTTTGTGTGTGTGTGTGTGTGTGTGTGTGTGTGTGTGTGTGGTTTTTCTAGAATTTTTCTTCAAGTGTATGTCTTGGTAACAGATATGTTTAATAAACATGGAGGCACATAGTGATTCGGATCCCACTTTAAACTGTAGGTCCAGTCCCGATTAGCCTTACTGTGCATAAAGTGGACTTAAAACACCAAATCAATGTTTACTGAACATTTTTTGAAATGTTTTAGAAAAAGATGCCAGTAGTTGACACAGTTAAGGAAGTTTTCTATATAGGTCTGTATCATCACAATGCAATTTTTTAGAAATATATGACATAGCATGCATTACAATTTGCTTCTACAACTTATAATATCACAAATACCCAAAATCCTTATACACGGAGTCAGCAGTTGACATGATATGTTATTATCATAATTGTACTTTTGTTTACAGACTTTTACCGAGTATCATGTTAGCTTATAATAAGAATAAAACTTGGTTCATTGTATCATAAATAATTCCAACAAATTCACTGACGTGTTTGTGACGGGGTTAAGAGTTGAGGATAGAAAACTTGATCAAAGTAGTCCTACATCAGTAGCCGAAATTGGACCGTTGCCTAAGTTGGACCGCCTTTGTTTTTGCCTATAGACGAGTATTTGTAACAGGTGAGTTGGCACTACTGGTTGGCGTCAGTGCCATGTACAAATGACTGAATGGTCAATCAACTAGAGACGTTCGGCGAAGTAGGAATGCTGTTATTGTGTCTCCATTGTTCGTGTTGCAATTATTGTGCTTCGGATCTTAAGCTCTTGTGTAGACTAGGGGTAAGTAATCAAATGTCCTGTAGTATATTATAAAAGTGCCATTCATTAACCACTAACTACGTGTGGTAAAACTATGGTTTAGTTGCGTATGTTCGTGTAGCATCATATTTATTACCGGAGTATAATTGCCTAAGTTGGACCACCACGTGTTTCCCAAATTGGACCGGGGAAAGTATGGGCTGTGGACAGAGATGGAATTGCAAATGGCATACAATAATGGCGATTATGACTTGAACGAGTGTAGTAGAAGGTATGGTTTGTTTGGTTTTACAGCTGACCGAATATTCAACGTGGATGAGTCAGGTTTCACCACAGTACAGAAACGTACAGCAAAGAAAGGAAAATCACAGGTAGGTGCTGTTACAAGCGGCGAACGTGGAGTAAATACCATAATGGTGTGTGCAGTGAGTGCTGCAGGTGTCTATATACCGTAGACATACATACGTACATGCCTTTTGTGAGCGGTCCAACCTAAGCAACCTGTGGTCCAAGTTAGGAATCCAGTTCCCTATAATGGACCGATGTCACTACTTTCGTTTATGTACCCTACTATATTAGTTCCTGCAATTTTTGTTGAAATATATATATGTAGTGAAAGGTAATAGTTTGTGCTTATCATACCTACAATTTCGTTCTTTTTCTGTGTCTTGTTTTTGATGTAGAAGCAAAATATTACCAACTGGTCCAATTTAGGCAACTCTCCCATACTCAATATGCTTTGGTAACTAGTAGTTGACACCCTATGAATTACTAGAAGCACATTGTTGTTGTTGTAGTTGTAGTTGTAGAGGTAAGTTTCCAAGTGAATGGAGGGTTTTTGCTGCGTTAGCACTTTTAGCAATTTGAAGCTCGTGTAAATGCAGAGGGGCTGTCAAGCACTGGTACCTGGTTCGTTTCTCTTATACATATTACTATTCTCGGTAGCAGAATAAACTGTTGCTTATACAGGTTGACCCCCAAAAAGGTAACCAAGAGTATTAACTTACTTTGTTTGTCTTTTTATAACCACCCCATATTAATAAAGTCTAACTGCTCTACAAATGGACCTCCCGATGACGTAGTGGGAATACTGTCGCCTTGTAATCAAGCGATACCTCCTTCGACACCCCTTGGCGTCACATTGTAATCCACTTTAAACCTTAGGTGTAGTTTCGATGCCAGCAAGTGGACTTAGCTTAATTATCTTACTTTTTTATTATATTTTGGTGTATGATGCACTATGGGGTTTGATACCATTGGGGAAAGTTTAATTCTTTCAGTTATAGAATATATAGAATAATAATATTATGGTGTTTGTTTTAAGGTCTACTCCAGGGTGCGAAATCATTTAAGACTGGTGGGGAGAGAAAGATCTTAATCAACAACCCCTCCCCCACAAACATACATATAAATTATACGATACATATTTATAATGTTATTAAAAGTAAAAATAAATTACTAAATTAAAAATATATTATTATTAATTACACAAGAGAAATAAATTTGCTACTTTATAATATCTGATATATATATAAAATTAACAAAGTACTTCCTTTACTAACTGGCGAAATATGTTAATATATTGTTATAAATGTGTAAGTTTTGGTAAATGTCTGTTATATCGGAGACACATTTCTTCATTTTTACAGAAGAAACTACTTACGGAAATGAGATTCTGTAGCATTTTGAAAGTTCGTGGAGGTATTTTCTCACCGTAGAATGCTGCACAACAAGAAATAAGCACTTTTGATATAATAAACTTGCATTTTGTGCAAAGCGACATCATTATTCCGTTGTTTCCATTATGTACCTGCAGATGGCGCGAGCGTCAAAAGTCACGCGGTCTCGCCAGTGTTTCCAAACGTGCCTTTTTTTACCAGAATGTTTTTATTATTATTTTTTTAATTATGCTTACCTAACCTAACCCAACCTAACCCAATCTTACCGGAAATGGTCCGTGGGGCTATCGTGAATGTTTTTTGGGGCTATCCGTCAATGGTTCGTGGGGCTATCGTGAATGGTTTTTGAGGCTATCCGTCAATGGTTTGTGATGACATAATGAACACGAAAGTAGGTATTTTTTGGTTAAGAAGGTTGAAACACTGCATACCCCACTCCAAATCGACAAAACACAAGCACGACGCGCGATGATCCACAGCTGTGCGCGCCATATTGTATGTTCCGCAACGGAAGAAAGGACTCAAAAAAATTACTCGTAATGTGAAAAAACCGAAGTTATTTTCGTGTAAAAAGCATAATGGCACCTTCAACTATGTTCCGCAATACACAATTGGTAAGTACGAACCATTTGAAACTGAAAATATCCGATAGAAATGTGTCTCCGATATAACAGACATTTACCCTAAGTACTTCCTTTACTAACTGGCTAAAGATGTTAATATGTTGTTATAAATAGTTGAAGTGGTTTTATTATATGTAAGTTCTTATTTTAGTTCTTGTTTTATGTTAATATAAATCAATTATTATTATTGATATTATTGTTTTACATTCTTCTTTTACTTTTTATTGTGCGTTTTGCTGCAGATTTGTTAATGATCTCTTGAGAGAGATCAAAGCATTGAACACACACAACTACACTAATTTGTGTATGTTTTCGATATTATTCTTAGTATAGTTTATTTGAAATTAAATGTAGTTACTTATCTTTTGTTTGTTGTAACAAAAACTGTCCCCCCCGGAATTTTTTGGTGGGGGGATTTTTAAGGCCAAGACTGTTGATGATTGGGAAATCCCCCCCGTCCGCCCCAGGATTTCGCACCCTGGTCTACTCTATGCACAGAAAGGCTAGTCGGGACTGGAGCTACAATTCAAAGTGTAACCCGAGCCACTATCTTCCTCTACCGGGTATCGAACCCAGGATTCGTCGATTACAAAGCGGTGACGGGGCGGCGTATTGTTGCAATCAAACCTCACCTATATTCCATTCCCTTACTTTAACCACTAAACTGTTCCGTATAATTCTTGCGAAGTTTGTTTTTATATATTTTTTGTTAAAAAATTGCATGCTACAGGCAACTTACTTTATTTCTTTATAACTTAAACGGTATATATTCTTTTAAGTGCTTCAAAAATCCTTCCTAGATGGCGACGATTTCTGCTTCTCCACGTCGGTTTTATGTGAAAGTACGTACCAAGTTTAAGATAACGTTATAAGGGGTACAGTTTATGGTGCAAGAATAAAACAAGTCTTTTTAAGTTCCCTTCCACTGTTAAATCTTGAAACAAGTTGAGAAATGTAGTTAGATGACGTCAATTGGATAAAAGAGAAAGAGAGAGAGAGAGATGAAATCGTGTCCTGTTGGGAAGAACAATTCAAGTCGTAACGTGTTCAGAAGCGAGTTATATGTTTCATAATATCGCAAATGAACCATTAGGCGCCTAGTCTATTCCTGCAAGAAAAGTTCCGTACTAGATCCTGCCACGTCCCGGAGAGGGTGACACCAGTCCGGCTTAGGCAAGGGTAAAGCATGAGACACTCAGGGCTACCAAAACTGAATGATAACTTATTTGAGGAAAAACGAAAGGAAACAACTTGTTTAACCTACTACAGAAGGTACAATGCACCGTATATTCTTAATTTACCAGGCTACATTCAATTTATATACATGATTGTATTTGAAGCTGTCTATTTGTTTATTTATCACATATATATTTCTTGTAAGTATAGGGGAATTTATTTACTGGAAGGCTTCTTCTTCTTCGCTATGGAGATGTGAAGGACTTCTTCTTCTTCTTCTTCTTCTCGACATCTGGTTATAGATAGATGAAGACTACTTCCTCTTCTATATATACTATTTCTTCATATTGGAAATCCACAGGCTTCTTCTTCTATGGACTCATACGCTTTTTCATATATATATATATATATACTTATTTTCTAATGGATATATTTCTTATTTACAAACTTCTGTATACAAATTTCTTCATTGGATTACCTGCCTCTTCTTCTTTTGGCTAATGTCTCGAATGTAATATAATAGTAATTCGGGTCGTTGCTTTGCTGTGCCACCGCCTAATACAAGCAGAGAAAGGGGCGCTCGATCTTGATCCGGGTCTGCAATATATGCGCCGCAACGGAAGTGCTTGAGGGCTGCCACAGAGTTGGCGCCATACCGGGGAAACAACCCAAAATGTTTAGCAGGAAAACTCGTTCCTGCTAGAACGATAGATACAAAATCGTAATCACTTTCTGACTTCATAAATCTCTGCATATAATCACATAGGCTATACATGGCTATAATTTCTTTCATTCTCCTTTATCCTTCTCCATTATTAAGCTAAGTTCATAAGTTTAGGTAAACACAATTAGTTTCAGAATTCCTAAACACTTTCATTCAATTCCCATGCGCATTGTCGCTTTAATCTGCGATCTTAATATTTCTTCCGCGTGCTGCCATCTATGATTCGTTATTTCAATCGTTTGCCGTATATTCCACTCATGCGGGCACGTAACAATCCATATTATGAGTTTTCTTCAATCGCTCATTCACTTATAAGAACATTTTACATTTGCCCTTGTACATAATGTAGGAATTCATATGTATATATATATATATATATATGAATCTGATAGCATTATAATAAATATTTAATATTGTTAAAAGTTTTGAGCAGCCTCAATGCTTTAGTTATTTCATCAAAATACAGGAAACAGTACTCGAAATATATATTTATTAAATATTTTTTACCGGTAGCGTAACAAGCAGGCTCTGAGCCCCTACCAGTTTCAAAAATGCAATAAATCACACCTCCTTACATATGAGGTAAATACAAATATGAAAAATTTAAGAAATACATGGATCTTACTGCATTTACTTACCTTTTCTTCCTTTTTCGAAATTCAACACCACTTGGGCATTTGTTTTTAAACATTTCACTTCATTAACAATAACAACTAAGAAAGTAACTTAATAACACACATTGCAGTTTCGCAAAAAAATTGGTGAAACTCACTCGGTAAAATAAGTGAGCTGGGCGGGGTGAAACCGTTGACAGCTCATTTTCTTGCTTGTCATCTACCCTTCGGTGACATAATCAATGAGTGTGTAACGACCTTACTAGTGAGCATAAAGACTTCATTCGTAGTCAACAAAAATACCTTTCTCGTAGGCTACGAATGCATTAATATGACGTATTGCTATGAACAGCTACTAACCTGAATGTTTCAATCTTAAGAATGATCTTGATACATCCGTTCGTATTCTTTAGGTTTTTTAGAGGTTGCTGACGGTTACGAAGGAAAACTAAATTAGTATCCCATTAATCAACTATTTTTAATTAATATTTTGTTACGTGTTTTATTGTCATTAATATGTTTCTTTTATGTTGTTCAATAAATGTGGAAGGTCCAATTATGAATTGTGATACCAGTATATTAGTTGGTTGGTTGAGTTTGTGTTTTAAGTCCGCTTTGTGCACAGTAAGGGTAATCGGGACTGGACCTACAGTTTAAAGTGGGATCCGAACCACTATGTGCCTCTACCGGGTATCGAACCCGGGACCCCTTAGTATATTAGTTGGGACCCATACTTGTAATCTGTAAGCTGTACTAATGGCCTATGAAATTAAAACGAAACAGATAAATGTTTTGTCTATGAGGAGATATGAGTTGCTTTTTTTAGCCTGTGGGTATCATCTTTTTCTTTAATTTTATTCACAGTGGACTGCACCTCTCATAAACCACCCTTGGGTACCTCAATGGCTTTGAAAAATATTTTATTTGAAGTTGTCGACTAAGAAAACACATATTTAGACACCTTGGTCAAGTTTTCTGTGTCGTATATAAGCTTGGAAAATTGTAATTTTGGCCGCCATTTTTTTTTTTAAAAAAAATGGGCTCTCCCACAAAATTGCAACCGTGTGTGATGTCCACTAAAGTTTTACTTAAGTAGAAAGGCTTGTACTGCAAGGCCCCAGTGTGCACTCAAGTTAGTTTTGTCTTTTCTATGGAACCTTGTGAAACTCGACAAGTGAAGCGATTGAACTTGAAGGCCAACGCAGGGAAGAGAGACATAAAGGGATTTTTGTCTAGAGCCTCGCGTCTTAGAGGTCTTGGCAACAGTGCGAACTGGCAGCTTAGCGAAATGCGATTCCTTCTGCCACCTAAGCCCCGGCTCATTCAGACGTGATTGAGAGTCCTGAGACGATGACGCAGTGTCAACCTTCCTTTGTTCCTTCGTCAGGAAGTATCAGGACCGCGAGAAAATCTGATTAAATTTCTGAAATTCCCGGCGTCGGTTGTCGTCTCTCTTTTCCTCGTGCGGTCTGTAACTGTTTTTGTCTAGATTTGTCCTGTTCTTCGTGTATTTAACTTTCTGGATCCCCAACATGAAATCATATCTTGACGCTAACATGACGTTGCCGTCACCCGCGTGTATAATATCTACTCTGCAAGTAGCAATACTACTGCATGCGCAGTTTTTACTTAGGTTACTGTGTTCCAATACTAACCAAACTACAGTGGCGGTGATTGAATCCCAAAACAAGGGGGACAAAGCATAGGCGTAGTTTCGCCCTTTTACTTGGGTTGGGGGGTAACATTATTCATGCTTTTATCCATCATGGCCATTCTCCTTCTGGAAACAGGTAATCTCCAGATCATCTATATCCAAAAGAAATAGAATTGTGCTTATGCCGAGTGTTACTTTTATGAAAGGAATAAATACACTATTATAGATGGTTGCAAATTTATTATTAAGGATACAGGATAAAGAAAGTATAATTTTAGTATGTTATTATTGGGTAATCCAGTGTTCATGGTCATGAACAAATTATAATGCTGCATGTCAGAACACTGAGAAGCACTTACGATTAGGTCCATGGGGAAAAAAATCTCAAAGATATTACACAAATTATATAATTGTCTTATCTAAGTTTTGTTTTCTTCTGTATAAATTCAACGTACAGTTTAGAATGGGATCCGAACTGAACCACTGTGCAATGTGCCTGCCTCCACCGGGTTTCGAAACAGAGTCATGTGTCTACAATGACGACTCTTTTTTCATGTTCAGAAAAACTCAATTCTAGGAAGTCATTGTTGAAAGACTCCAATTATGTTAACACTGTTAAGACGCTATTATTTGGAAGCAACAACATTATTGTTTACCATGCTCTCCAAGGTGGAACATCAATATAAATAACGGTGATATATTTCCTTGAAATCTTATACATATGGGCCATAAAATGCACATGGACTTCCAACTTTTATAGAGAATAGATTGTACCCTGCATCTACCGTCTGTTGTATGCTACCTGTATCAAAACATAATTTGAACTTCTTTTCTTAAGTGTGACTGTCACACCACAAGAGCAACACATTAAAGCTTCATGATGAATTTTCTTATTTTTTGTGCTGCTTCTCTTTCCTTAATTATTTTGTGCATATGCCGCATGCGTTTTTTTTGGGGGGGGCTAATGTCAGGCTCTGGGGGCTTACCCCCCCTAGTTCCTACCTATCTACGCCCATGGGGCAAAGACAGATTATTTTCGCTTGGTAGATATGGTTTAGCATAGTGCGGGGGCAAAAGTGGCAAAAAGTGGGGGGGGGGGCATCTGCATCCAAGCCATCCTAATCGCCGCCACTGCCAAACTATATTAATGTTATTAAAAATAACAAGCTTTCTGTTTCTTTTTTTAAATTAACCAGTTGGTCGACGGACCGGTTCGATCCCACTCCCGACGCCCATGATCTCTGTTCTCTCTCTCTGTCTCTCTCTTAGTATTCTATTTCTATACTTTTGTTCCTCTATCTGTTTATCTCCTTTTCTTTCTTATGTTTCTTGCTTCATCTGTTCTCTCTCCTTGTTTATTTTCTTTCTTTATACGTATTTTCCTTCCTTACTCTGCTTCTATTCATTCATTCATTCATTCCTTTATTTGAAACCTAACAGCTTTTATGCCGTTTTTTGTCCATAACAATACACACACAATTGTTTTACAATAAAATTATCAGTCCATCCCCCCTATTTTACAGATATTATATATTTTTTTAAAGAACACTTTGCCTTTTACAATTGTATGTTACACTTCCTTAAAAATTATAACAAACTATAACCAATTCTCACATCTGGATTAACAACTAAACTTAACAAATTTGTTGGAATCTGAATCTTTAGATTATTTAAAGTTTTATACAAGATATTTCTCTCTCTATTATATTTTGAGCATTCCAGTATTATATACTGCTGGACAATGAAAACCGGACACTTTAATATTTGACATCTGAATTGCAATAACAGCTCGCAGGTATATTACAGAATGTTCGGCAGATCATGTAGTACCATATGCACCATTCATAGGCTCGGACTTTGTTTATGCATTCGTACTTAATTCAGTTTCTGCAACATTTAGTTAGCCCTTGTACCAGAGCTTTTATCGACCCATTGCGTTATCACAAAAAATGCAAGTGTCCGGTTTTTTTGTCCAGCAGTATATGTTGTGCATCTGCACTATCCCAGCCACATTTTCATTTCTTATTGTTCGTTATTCCAATTTTGGATAAGTGTTGCCTAGTACACAAATGGCCCGTTCTCAGTCTATTAATTAATACAATTACATTTCTTGTAGCACTTACATGATGGAACCATGGTTTTTGTGTTTTGAATTCAGCAAATGGTCTGTATGATTCTCCAACTGTTGTAAGTTCATTTCGACACCAGTCAAACAATTCATTTAGAATTTTCTTCTTTACTCTAGGGAGAAGATCCGTATAGTATAATGATAAGTTCGTAATATTTGGAAGACGCACTGCTTTCTTTGCACATTCATCTACATGAGAATTACCTGTTTTTCAACTCCTATACTCTGCTTCTATCTCGTTCCCTCTCAATATTTTCCTCAAATCAGACGCTGTCCCTGGCCAATGAAATATAGCATAACGCTGTTCTCTCTTACACGAAAAGTAAAGACATTACGTCACTCCTCGTAGGCCAATTCGTCTCCGATTCAACAGAAACAATGCTAATGCTTCCGCAGAGATTCTCAAATGAGAACAGAGCTTCTGACGTCATCCATAAAACAATTCTAATAACTGTTTCCCTTGGGAAGAGATTAGGGAAGAGCTTAGGCGCTGAAACATTATAAGTCAACTGCTGCTCGATTAGGATTATGGGCGGAGCGAGAGACGGCTCGAGAAAATGGACGTCGAAGAAAGGACTTGAAATGGCGCCTATTCAGGCCATGGATTACGCTTGAAATTGCTCGGGGTAAGAGAGGCGAACTGCATTCGGAGCCATTAAGAATGTCTTAAAAAGATGAATGGATAATGAGGGTTTGTGTGGACGTAATTGCTTCATTTAGAATACGAACTCGCTTCCAGATTAAACGTAAAGCCTTTTTCGGGAGTTCAATTGTTTTCGAAAGCGTCATGCTCTTTTTTCCCTCTTTCTTTCTGTCGTTTTCCCTTCCCTAACTTTTTTTTTATATTTCTAACCCCCTTCGGCAGCACTCAAGGGGAGAAAAAAGGCGGAATATATTCGTCGTGATTCCAGCCTAGAAATTTTTATATCTCTCTGCCAGAGGTAGCCTGATTGCGTCTCAAATTTCGTTCCGTTGGTGCAGTGCCATCTAGGAAGCGACGAGGGAACTATTATGGCTTTCTTCTTCCTGCGAGAAGTTTCCTTCTGGCGTTCGATGACGAGCTCTTGCAGTCTGACTTTGTTTCGCATACAATCAGAGCCCTAGCCGGGAGGTGGGGGAGGGGGTGGCCAAGTGACTAGGTGCGCGGAAGTTCAAGAAAGAGGGCGCCGAGATGAGTAGGTAAACGACACGGCGCTCCGCGTAGACCTATTACATTAATAATCAGGAAACAGATTTAAGTATATGTACAGCCACCTGCAATAAAAATGGGACACTTAAGCCGGCTTTAGACGAAAGCATTTCCTTTAACATTTTTGCTATGTAAATGCTTCCAAAAATCTTATAGCAGATACAGTAGTACTTTACACGAAAGCATTTCATGGAACCTTTCGGTTAGCTGTTGAGATTACATTGTATGATACATACAGCACGATAGGCACATCGAGTTACACCATCTATGGCGAGTGCACGATGTTTACAATTGAAAAAACTAAAATATTCTTCCATACGTGTACAGTAAACGTTGTAAAGTATATATTTAATCAGTGCCATTCTTCTCTACCTAAAACAATTTAATACGAAGCGCAATTCCTCTCGGTTGAATAATTATCGTGTTTTAAAAATGTGAAGTGATACGTTGTTTACATCTCGCGCGGCCGCCATTACAGCTGCACTCGTGACCTAGTGGTTGCTTCTGATTGGTTACGCTACGAAAAATGCTACGGACCGAGCCTATCCTTGAGAAATGCCATGAAATATGCCACAAGATTTCTCACTTTAGACGGTAGAATTTTGGTCATGGCGTAAATGTTAAGGAAAATGATTTCGTCTAAAGCGAGCTTTAGATACTGAAATACTCGCAAGGCGTTATGTGTGTTGCCTAACTCTACAGGTACAAGTTACCATTGAAATTTTGCTTTTTAAATCCACTTATCGCCGTAAAGTTAGGCAACACACACAATTACGTAAATAAGGGTTACACTAAAATTTAGCATATTCAATTCTGCGTTAAGGTACGTTAATTTCCCGCAGTTTCCACCGTTTAATTGACCTCGCGGTGACAGAATGTGCGATGTTGCCTCGTTCAACACATATCGTTAATCCGTTGAATTAAAATCTATGTAAAATCGGTTTCGCAATGCAAATTGACAATGATAATAAATTTTAAAAAACACATTGTTTGGTCTCACGACGATAAAAAATTGAAGGAAAATACTCGATTTTTTTTGTTAACTTAGTTTAACGCAGAATTGAATTAGCTAAATTGTGCTGTAACTCTTTTTTTTACTTAGACCTACTGATTAATTTTGAATTAGAGTTCAAATTCGAGTATCCATAATTTTTAATCCGAAAGAGTAGGTGTCCCATTTATATTGTCTGGACTGTACTAGTGTTAGATATCTAAATTGTATATATATGGTATGTCCAAATGAAAAGGAGACATTTGCTACAGCGGCGTTGTATCTAATCGAAGAAGGTAAATATGTTTTCCGATAGATGGCACGATGTTTGTCCCAGTTTGCAGATGTAGCGAACGGCTTCGCCTGCCGTTTCCTCAGTTGTTTTCTGCGGACGGGTGCATTATGGATTCCTCCAGATAAGTACAGAGAACTGTAATCCAATTTCTTCACGCAGAAGGCAAGCATGCTTCACAAATTTATCGCAGGATGAAGGATCTCTACTCCTCGGCTGGTTTTAAAGTGGCGAAACAGTGAACGGTACTGCAACACGTTGCTGAGGCTTACACAGGCCATCGAAAACAATGGCAGAGGTAAGCTCTCGAAGGGGATAGTGCTGCTCCAGGACAACGCAAGGCCACATGTGGCCAAGAAGACCCTCGACCTGCTGAGAACATTTCAATGGGAAGTCCTCACACATCCTCCGTACAGCCCCGATATTTCCCCATGTGACCCCTCATACCTTCGGCTACTTAAAACAATCACTGAAAGATCAACGGTTCACCTGTGACAAGGAAGTGCAGAACACCGTGGGAAACTGGATCCGTAAGTAAACCAAGAGTTTCTACACTGAAGCAATCCACCCCCTTCCTACGTGCTGGGATCAGTGCTTCAATATCAATGGCAATTATGTGTAGGTATCATGATACACATTAACTGTAATTCACATATTATGTAATTCAAATATTCTGTAATATAATATTCTTTAGATATAACAGTAATCTCCTTTTCATTTGGACATACTTACATATATTTAAACGTTTGTTTTTAAAATAAAAATATTTTCTTATACACTGTGTCTGCTAAATTTTAGGACGGACGTTTTTAATTATTTTTTTTTGAATGACAGAAATTATGCTCTTCATTTTTAGCCTTCGACATACATCACTTCAAATTGCACACACTGATTTGTACGGTCAACTTCAGGATGCCCCTGTAGAAGTCGTTCTTTGCAGTAGTGTTTAATGTACTCGTCACGGCAGTGGCGTGCCCAAGGGAAAGGGGGTGAGGGGTCATAAACCTCCCTTTGGCGTAGTATTCCTAAAAAAAACAACGTCAAAGGGAGGAAAAGATGGCAAAATGAGGGCTGGCTACTGAAAAAAGTGTGAGTAAGCCCCCTTTTCGAAAAACCTGGGCACGCCACTGCGTCATGGCTTTCTGGATGTCCGAAATCGAGTCAAAGTAACCAAGACACCGACAACAGTAACACCTGTAGTAATACTAATAACCAATCTGTGAATGTAATACCTTGCTTCTTGGAAGGATGGGGGGTGTGCCCACTCGGTGGCGTATTTGTGATTTTATTTCGAGAGGTAAGTTTTCTTTTCTGGGTATGCAAATTTGTATACGTTACCAGTTAGTAAACTAAACTATTGACTTTCGCTTCTAAGGACCTTAGAAGATTGGTTCTAACGTAGGCCATTAAATTAACATTTAGCCGTAATTTAGAAACACTTGCTATATTTACATTCTAGGGCTCTGTCCAAAGTACAGACTTGAAGTATGGTCTTGACGTCACCTACTACAGTTCGAAAGCGCCAAGAACAGAAGCACGCAAGTGCACAGCTCGCAGTGCAGATGGTTGCTGACTAGGTCACGTGATTTTCGCACTTGTTATTCATTTGTTTAAAATCACGGAGGTACAGGGACGGCGCCAGAAATTTTCGACTGGGTGGGCAGAAGCGCCATATTGATAGATTAGGGTGGGCAGTATAAATGCAAGACCATATATAGTATATATGTGTATGTAAGTCGTATGTATCACCCTCTCTCTTACACTCCCGATTCTCCTCTTACATCTTTTCCTTTTCCTGTTTTCCTCTTTATTCTTTTCTAATCTATCCTCCCATCTTGTTCCATTTCCTTTCGCTTTGTCTCTGATGTACACAATTATTTCAAGGAAGTGTTTAGCATGTGCAGCCATACATTCTAACCACATTATTTCATGCAAGTTAATACAGTGAAATAAATGTGAATTAGGTTTAAGGTTGTGTTGCAAATACAAGGCACATACTTGATTTTATGTATTCGGCGACAGTGATAGATTGATTTGATTGGTTGATTTATTTGCTTTATTTTACTTCGCTTTTTGTGCCACTTTTGGCTAATTTGCGAAGATGGGGATGAGTGATGACATGATGAAATTGATGAATGAACACTCACTCACAAACATCTATGCCCAGGCCGGGATTCGAACCCAGGACCGCGTCGTAGCGCGATGTGCTAACCACTCTGCCACGGGAGCCGGAGCGACAGTGATAGAAAGTGCGATGGTAGACAATCGTGAAGTTTCTCGTAATTGAAGACATGTTCCTGAGCATAGTATTTTCATCGTATGAGTTTTTGACTATAAACTCCTTGGGGGTTACTTTTCTTAGCTTACAAGGTTTGTACAACTGAGAAATCTATCTGAATGTTTGTAGTAGTGGCGATTGGGTGCCAACATTTGAGGGGCAAGGACAATATACTTTTTATTGGTAGAAAAGGCTTAGCATAAAGAGGCCATAGTGCGGGTGCAAAAAGTGGCAATATGTGGCGGGGGTACTGCATCCCCCATTCCCGCTCCTCCTAATCGCCGCCACTGCATGTTTGGATTAATACGAACGTCTTATTAGGAATGATTTAAAACACACACGGAAATCCAATGCTTTGTTCATTGTCCATGAAGTATTATTCCTAGGCTAATGAAAGGCTATTTTGACAAAATATCACTCATATGTAATAAACAAGTGAGATTGAAAAATCTGTTCAGAATTGAAGAGATTATTAGCTAAGTTGCTATTCGTTTTCTGAACTCTCATGTATCTAATGCGGGAGAAGCAACACAACACACGTATGGTTACATGAACTTTTTTGAGGTAACAAAATGATTTAGGACACAAGGAATTCATCGAAGTTGATAACCGTAACAGCAATAATTCATCTATTTTTTATAGATGACTTGGGTTGTATGGCGTGACCATTTCGAATACACTAGAATGTCAACCTGTGCAGCATACCCTGGAAACTTAATTCTTTCAGGGTAACGAGTCCCTGGAGCCTGGAACCACTGTCAAAGTAATAATTTATGAGGGTTTGTATTTTGTTCGTTACTTTCATCTAATCACAATTGAAATGACTTAAAATAAAACAAATCAACCACGACTTACTCTTCCAAAAATGAAGTCTCATTAGCTCGTACCTCTTAGAAAGTTGAGGTGGTAGTTTCAATTGCACAGCGTTTCATTAGTGGATCAAGGCAGCTAATTCCGTGAACAATGACGTTATTTTCCGAAAGTCTCAATTTGTCTCAGGCAATCACCCTCTTAAAATGGACGCATCTTCTGTGGTGATAAAATGACATGTTTGGTGCGAGTTCTTTCTGTATATTTTTTTCTCAATGGCATAACACTGTCACATTATAATGAAGACGTCATGTGTTGAACTCCCCCTCTTCTGGTGGAAGCACAATGCACACTGGTTCGGACTACATGTTAAACTGTAGGTTTAGTCCCGATTAGCCCATCTGAGCATAGAAGTGGGCTTAAAAACAAACTAACAAAATCGTCTTCTGGATACTTCGTGACATAACTTTTTTTCTTTACTCCAGCTGCATCTGCAGATTCTGTCGACATTCGTGTGGCAAACTTTGTGTGTCGAAAGAGGATATATATGATAAGCCAGTCATTAGCAATTGAATAATTCTGTAGCTTTTTCCATACATAAGTGGTTTATTAAAATGTATTCACTTCGGTATTGTAGGGATTATTGTGATTCGTTCTTATTAGTAGAACGAATATAAAGTTGATATTTCGTATACCATATTGATATTTGAAGATGACAGGTATATAAAAATTGTAATGAAATAAAAAAGAAGTACACTTCTGGAATTTCAATGCAGAGCTAATTAAAACTATACTATATTCTCTAGCAACCCGAAGGTTTATGGCTGCAGAAACACAAGCCTTCCATCTATTTCTATCCGGGGCAAGATCAATCCAATCTTTCCTATCCTTACCAATTTCTTTTATGTCCATCTCAACATTATCCCTCCATCTTCGTCTTGGCCTTCCTACTGGTCTCTTACCATCAGGTTTCCCAACAAGAATCCTGTAAACTTTTCTTTCCTCTGCCATTCGTGTCACGTGGCCTGTCCATCTAAGTCTTCTTGATTAAATTATTCTAATAATAATAATAATAATAATATTTAAAAAGTCGAAATAATTTATTGTGTTGCTGGAGAATTGACGCTAAGATGATGTTTTTATTTGTTTATTTGGAGATTATTTTAACCATACCCAGGCTGGGATTTATATACGTATGTGGAGGCCCGGAGCTTACAGCACCAAGGCCTCACTCCAATCCCCTCTATACAGTTTCAGTTATAACTTCTTGCCAAGTTACATGGTGTGTTTTGTTATTATATTTTTTACCACATCCGAAGTACCTATTTTTTTTATTATGTGGTACTTTTCAAAGCAGTCTTTCCCAGTGAAGGCCCGGAGCTGCAGTCCTCAAGTTTACCCTAAATTCTGATCTAATCTTGATCATACCCTGCATAATTTTGAGCCTCCAAAGCCTACTAGCTGCTTTTAATCATGGAAGTATTCATTTGATCACAGTTTTTGTTTCAATAGCTCTAGTAATTACTTTCACTTTCTAATGAGAAAATTGGCTTTATATAAGATGATATGGTTACATTTCTAGCATAGATAATATTCACAAGTAAAATGTACATGTTATGAACACCAGAATACACTTATTTATTGAATCATTCATATATATCCAAGTATATGTGCTTTTTGAATTTGATAGGGTGGGCAATCGGGTGGGCACAGGAATTTTTGGGTGGGCGCTTGCCCACCCGTGCCCACCCCTGTCGCCGTCCCTGCGGAGGTAGAAAGCCAGCAACACAAGTTAAATATACGTTATGGGCCAGCAAGTTGTTAGTTAAATTTCTTCTAATGTGTGGAAATGCATGTGTACGAACATTTGAGAATGCTACGTGATTTCTATGGTGAAAGAACAACTGTTTAAAACACGGGCCAACAACGAGTACTCAGTTTTATCAACTGATCGTATTTGGCGCTGCTATTCGAAAGACTTTCACTTCCAGTCCAAGACCATAAAGTCCGCGCGTTCATTATATCCCCAGCGGTTAACAAAGGGAGCGGTGCTCTTTGTTAAAAGAAACACCCAAGCCGGCGGTTTTCTCTTGAAGAAACTGGAGTAGGAAAGCGATGTTGCCAAATTCAAGGAAAGGGTAAAGAAAAAGAAAGAGAAACAAACAAATTAAAGAATATGTAAAGAGAAAAGAAATACAGATAAAGATTAAAAAGGACAATATTAATAAAGATAGGAAAGAGGCATATTATAAATCCTCATATTTACACTGAATACCCCTAACTTTTCTACTCGAAAAATATATTATTCAGAATATACATATATAGTTAATTTACCTTCACTCATCGTCATCGTCATCGCTGTCTCCCACGTGAATCACGAATCTCTCCTGGTTACTATCCGTATCGTGGTTAATGTATTTTCTCTCAATTTTGATAGTGTGTTGAATACAGGACAACCAAAGCTGAGCATCAATTGTCTCTGTTCCATCACGCAACAGTTGGCATACACTGGCACTTAGTGTAGGAGATACATTGTTTTTCCTCACATATGATTTTAACTTGGCCCACACCAGTTCTATGGGATTAAACATGCAATGGTAGGGAGGGAGTCGCAACACTTCATGTCCACGTGAGGCTGCAAGCTCATCCACTACGTACTTTTTAGTAATGTTTGCCGATTTAATTATTTCTAATAAAAGGGCTTTTATAGGAACAGGTTTCGGTACTGGAATGTCGTGTCTCTCCATGAAGGAAATAATATCCTGCAGTTTTGTCTTCATAGTTGGGATTTTCACCAGCAACCTCGAGTGGTAACTTGCAATATCGCAAATTATGATACACTTCTTATCACTTGGCAAATTTGGCAGCAGATTATTGGTAAACCAATTTTCAAACACTTGTCCGGTCATTTCGTCGTGACTATCAGCTTTAAAATCTCCAATGTTCTTAGCGGAAAGATACAAACAATTTGGGACCCACCCCTCACTGCTCCCAGCATGGAACACCATGATGCGTTTTCCTCGTGCTGATGGCGACTTCAAAATACAGTTGCAAGTACCATCGTCCCACCCTTTTTTGACGACGTCGTGAGTGTCGAACCAAGTTTCATCTAAATAAACAATCTGGCAGCCTTCTGATCTCAACTTGTTGAGTTTGTGAAGGTAACGATACCGCCAAGCAACAATTCTTGTCGACTCCATTATTGCATTTCTTTTCTTCAGCCGACGAAAAGAAAAACCAAGTTTCTTCAGAAGCTCTCGAAGCGTCGTTTGTTTGTAAGGGAAGTCTGATATTAGTTTCAGTTGTGTTAATAATTCACAGACAGTTGGTGCGCGTCCTTTAGAAAAAAAATTGTAAATCTCTCTCCTAACAAAATCGCAAACAAACTCGTCCACTTTATGAATTTTTTTCTTTTTATTACCAGGCTTCTTTGGTGTAATTGCGTCTCTTTCTGTGATCTTTCGCACTGTTTTCCTGTCTAATTTCAAAATATTTGCAGTTTCCGATATTGGTCCTCTTCCTGAATTATTCCTGGAGACATATTTGTGCACCCTGCATACAAATTCTTGAGCTTGTTTGTTCAGAATTATCTTTCTTTTCCTTAGAACTCTGGAACTGCCGCTGCTAGTACTTGGCTGAGGGTTACTTTCGTCAGTTAAATTCTCCTGCGCAACAACGTTTGCTAAAGGAACCTGGTTTGCAACCCACGGTCTCCACATGCTAATAACAAAACCAAAATCTAATATAAAAACTAAAAGCACAACACTATAACAAAGCAACAACACAGCACCATAACACAACAAAGAAATGACACAACAAAGAAATAACACAACACAACTAGTTAAGAAAATCAACCCCGCACGTGGTTATGGCGCAAAAATAACGAGAGGCTCACGCACCCGGCTGCTCCGCCTTGCAACTACAAGAAATGTAAAGAAAATGTGGCAACAACGTCTGAGTGCACGCGCTTATCGGGAGCGGTCTGGCTATTGTTGGCTATTGTTTCCAGTGTTAAGTTTTATCAAAGGGTTGCCGATGGGGATATAATGAACGCGCGGACTTTTTATACTCGGAGGATGTTCGCTTCAACTTTCGGACACAAGCACAAAAAGAGCTATCGAACTGATAACACTGCAAACACAGGCAATCAATTGGTCCTGAAAGAGAAATCGCATTAACTTTCCTGATTTATACAAAGGCATTCACAGGCTGTTGTCTATCTTTCATCACTATTGTTGTTAAGAATTGTTTGTACTTTTGTTTATTCCAGTGGCGTTTTCGATAATTGCCTATAGATCAGTGTTTGGTGTTTCATGCATTTTAATTTTCTTTAGCATTGTTGATAAAACCAGTTTCATTTCCCGCCTATTCGTTGTTGCTCTATTCTCAAAATCGCACTGCAACAAGAGTTTTAGTTGCTTTCAGTAGATCATCGAGTTGTGCGCGGGAAAGTATTTGACACGAGTTGTATCGAACTGGTTGTTTTTCGTTGTTGTTAATGCACACTTCTATCATGTGAGGGAAGCAGTATGATTCTGACTACAGAATTTCGTATTTTTGTACGTGTTGTCTTATTCAGATTGCATAGCGATTTTCTTTTACCCAACACACACAAATTAAACACTCAGCAGTGGTCTATGATATCTGTGAAGCGTGAAAAATTACAAGAAAACAAAGAACTGATTACACAGGGCCGAAAGGGTTCTGTTGTTTTTATAATTTTGGGTGTTTTACATGTATTTGAATTTGCTGATGCTGAAACTGGCATTAGTTTTCTCACATCACGCAAGGATTTTTTACAATTCACGATTTATATATGTGGTTTGTGGTATGCACGTTTCAGTGCAATTGAAGTGATTGTCGCTAGATGTCACTGTTACGTTTCAAAATTATTCAACAAGTAATAAAGACGAATAAGCTTTAAATACAGAGAAGTTTTGTTTTATTTCAATTAATTAATATGTTTCTTGCCTAAATGCTGAAAATAATACTATGTAAAACATTGATATATCATTTGAAATTAATTTTATATGTAACTGTCAAAAGTCCTAATTTGCTTCCATGATACGTTGATCTCCTACATTAACATTTGGTTGTTCAGTGTGGTACATTACTGTGGTGTGGCCATGGCATCTCGTGGTTGTCTGAATAGCCCAGATGTGTTTTGCTAACTCTGCGGTGAATTTGTTCCCCGGGTACAGAGACAGGAAATTACAGATTTTGTAAGAAGAGCATATTACGCATACTTTAAAATGAAACTAGGAGATCAAGATAAATCGTGGGCCCCACACAAGGTATGTAGATCATGTGTGGAATCTTTACGAAACTGGAGCAGGGGAAAGAGGCCATCTATGCCATTTGCAATACCCCTTGGTGTGGAGGGAGCCTCAGGATCACAGCAATGATTGTTACTTCTGTTCCTGTGAAATTGTAGGTCGAAATATTAGAAACAAGAAGAGGATGGTGTATCCCAATATTCCCTCTGCAATGAGACCTGTGTTGCACGGTCCAGACTTGCCTCTACCGACACCTCCATCAAGTCTTGAGTGTGTAAGTGATCCTGGTTCACTAAGTGATTCAGAAGAAGGAAGTGAAATGGAAGATGACATTTATGACCCCCCTCACGGATCTCGTGTCCCTATACCGTTCACTCAAAGCGAACTCAATGATTTAGTTAGAGACCTAAATTTATCTAAAGAATCAGCTGAGCTTATTGGTTCCAGACTTGACGAAAATAACTTCCTGGCTTGTGGAACAACATTTTCCTGGTACAGACACCGAGAAAAAGAGTTTGTGCCTTATTTCTCGAAACAAGATTCTCTCGTGTTTTGTTGTGATGTGTCTGGTTTGCTGACTAAGTTAAATTTTCCTTGTCTTTCAACTGATTGGAGGCTATTCATTGACTCGAATAAAACAAGTTTAAAATTTGTTCTGTTACATAATGGAAATAAGTTCCCCTCAGTTCCTATTGCGCATTCTGTGTCACTAAAAGAAACCTACAGCAATATGCGACTTGTTCTTAATAAAATTAAATATGAGGACCATGGTTGGTTGGTGTGTGGTGATCTTCAAGTTTTGAGCATTTTACTTGGACTACAATGTGGGTATACGAAAATGCCATGGTACATCTGTGAGTGGGATAGTAGGGCACGAACTTACCACTGGGAAAGAAAAGAATGGCCAATACGAAAAACGTTGAACCCGGGTTCAAAGAACATCTTACAACAACATTTAGTCAGTCCTGAGTAAGTTGTACTTCCCCCTTTTCATATCAAATTTGGGCTGATTAAACAATTTGTGAAGGCACTTATCAAGGAAGGACAATGTTTCCAGTTCATATGCAACAAATTTCCATCCCTGTCGTACGGCAAAGTGAAAGAAGGTGTTTTTGTTGGACCAGACATTAGGAAATTAATGAATGATGAAGACTTCGAGGAAACAATGACTGTAGCTGAAAGAGATGCTTGGATAGCATTTAAAAGTGTAGTGTTGAACTTCTTGGGGAACCACAAAAGTCCTGATTACAGAGAAGTTGTTGAGAATACGTTACTTAAATTTCAAGAGCTGGGTTGTAACATGAATCTCATATTACATTTTTTGCATTCACACCTTGATAACTTTCCACAAAATCTCTGTGAATTAGGTGAGGAACATGGCGAACGGTTCCATCAGGACATGAGGGATATGGTGAAAAGGTATCAAGGACATTGGAGTGTTAGCATGATGGCTGACTACTGTTGGGCATTGTACAGAGAAACGCCAGAAGAAAATCACAAGAAAGTTAGGAAAGCTTACAGAAGAAAGCGTGCTAAACAGAACTGAAAAATATGAATTGTGTAATGATTTTCTTGTGTGTATATTATATACTGCTATATGTCGTTTTCTATATTATATGGGTCCTTTGTGTCTGTCTATAATCATTTTAAAATAAACATGTTGATACGTTTAGTGTGATAAGCTACTTATTCTGATTGAAGAAAAGAAAAATTATAATAAAACAGTATGCAATATTGGACAGAGCCCAAATTTTGAAATTTGATTTGTAAGAAAACCTTGCGTGATAGAGAAAAACGAATTTCATATTCGTGATCAGCATGGCACAAATAATAAAGTTCACCTATTAAACAAAAAACAACATTAAATTGAATTTAATTTGCGTCCCTGTGTTATCAACAAAATATTAGATGTTTATGGATAGGATGTAAGGCGGATCCAGTATGTAAATAGTGGGCTCAAGCCAACGCCAAAGCACTTTCAATTCAATTTTAATTTTATAATTTGTGTAACAACAGCAACAATAATAAAGGTAAAATATAAGTTCCTGAAAAGATATGAAATCTTTCTCTGCCCCCCCCCCGCCCCCCTCGCCTCCTGCTGGCGGCCTTACATGCACGTTTGATGTTTCTATACTTTCACCCTCTCTATAGTTCGTTCCGCACCCCTAGATGATTAATCCTGACGCCGCCGCTGCGCAATGGTTAGCGTAATACTCTTCGAAGCCAGAGTTACTGCGTTTAAATTCTGCTTAAAACCTCTTCCCTCTGAAATTTTCTGACAAAATATTTTCCCGTTCTGTGAATTTTCTGAGTTTGCGTAGTAATATTTTTAAGTAGCTACTGCTTCAGCACAATTCATCCGAGTATCGTGGTTCATACGTCTTTCTCTTCAGAATAGAACAGGCACATGTGTACATCATGTATGAAGAAAGGGAAATCGGGGTTATTCGGGAAATTTCCCTCCGAAAAATCCCTTTTGGTAACTTTGGGGCCCTCTAGACAGGCCCTGGATATAGGTACCCGATTATAATCTACCTTGAAAAATACTATCGTCTATACGTAATGCGTCCGCCAAGTTTCATTGCAATATCTTCAATAGGTATGAGTAGGGTTACCAGACGTCCGGTTTTTCCCGGACATGTCCTACATTTTAGCATTATATCCGGCGTCCGGGAGGAATTTTAAAAATATCATAAATGTCCTACATTTTGAGCGTCATATAATATTAATTAGGAAAATACGTAACAGAAAAAAATCATGTAAGTTACAAGTCTGTGGACTGCGCTTCCAAACTCAATAGTGAAATTTATTTTCATTCAGTCATTGCCCAAAAAGAAAGAAAAAGTTTGTCTTGCTATTAAACAAACGGGAAAACGGAAGTAATTAATGAAAAAAGTTTTGGGACCACTTTCTGATAACGTCACTGTTCAATGCCTGATCAGAATTTCTTGCATTAGGGTTTATACTGATGGAACAAGGTGTTGCCCATTCTTATTCAATATTCAATATAATTTGATTGTAAAGCAGGGGTATAGAGAACAAAGTTATTCAGTGTGTCTGCCAGTCAAGAAAGTCATGGAAGTCAAGAAAAAGTAAAGAAATCAACAAGTAGGTCGAGAAAGTCAATAAAAAGCAACAAATTATTCTTGTGGTCAAGAATTCTTGCTATCATAATGACTGATTGGTTGATTTAGTTTATTTTACTTCACTTTTTCTGTCTCTTTGGCTAATTGCGAAGATGAGGATGGATAGTTTTACGATAAGATGGACAAAGGGATAATCACAAACATATAGGGACAACCGATACAAGCCCCACATAAAATTATACTGGCTTTGAGTCCAGACGCCAAAGCCTCACTTGCTGCCAAACACAGTACGAGAAAGCAGATCTAATTCTCTTCTTAAATTCAGCTTCAATTTTTATCTTAACTGCCCCTTTGGTAGGGGTTTTCATTAAATAAATATTTATTTTCTTAATTACTAATTTCCAACTTTACCTAAGTAGGGGTCGAATAAATAAAAGTTAAGAAAAACGAAAGAAATAAAGGTCCAGAAAAGTCAAGAATTCTGGATGTGTTATTTTGGTAGACACCCTGTTATTGATCTAAAAACTACCCAAGATGAAACTTCTGGAACCATTCTAAAATACGGTAATAGCTGAATATTTGTTTGCTATTACAGGTCATAATTCAAATGTTGAGAGAGTTTTTTCATTACAATCAACAATCAACAGACTCAGAAGAGAAATTATTTTTTTCATAAAGTCTGTAAAATGTTTGGTACTTGTCCCTATAATTTCAAAGAGTTCGACAGTCCACTCTAATATAAATATAGTTTGACTAGACATGAAATTTTGATCAAAAATGTCTTCTCTGAGAAGTATCACTTAAATCATGTATTGACTAGTATGATTGCAAGTTTTGGAATTTTGCATTTAAAAATTCATTAAGAATTATTTTTTTTAAAACTGAAAAGTGTCATTTTACAACTACTTTCTAACGTGTTCTATAGAAATATGTATTATTTATTGAGAATCTTTTGTGTCCTACATTTTGACTTAATGTCCTACATTTTGGGAGAGCATGTCCTACATTTCCCTTACAGCGATCTGGTAACCCTAGGTATGAGGGATGAGGGAAAAAATATTTCGCAATCCTGTTTGACAATACTATTAGATACTATCAGAAACTCAAACTCAAAAACCAAAAATAAATCACCAACAGTTCAAATAACGCAACACCAAAAAAAAATGTACATAAAGCAACTGACTAACTAAACGCGGCACACAAACGAACTGAAGTTTGCACTTAGTCAGCATAACACAAAAACAGTTTACTTTCCTCTGAACTTCTTCTTCTTCTTCTTTGTCGGCACTGAAAATCGTGACTAAAAGAAAGGTCGTTGTTTTTTCAATAGCAAAACATACGTATGTTTCACCAACAAAAAACGTATTATTCCGTTCAACACAGCTTACTTCAATCAGAGATGTTCGCGGGCGTAATATTACGCCCAACACAGAATAAGCTATAGTGACCAAGGGCGTAATATCAGCAGGGAAGGGATTAAGCAAGAGATGACTCTTCATATTCCGTATTTTCTTGCGTTTTTTCTTATTTTTATGTAATTTTTATACCTCTTCGGAAACGAAAGCAACATAAAGTAATCAATTAGTAGTATCTCATGTTTTTGCCGTATCCTGGAAGATACTGGTGTTTGAAAAGGATAAACTTCAGCAGGTTTCCTTGCGACACATAAAAGGTGTTCCCTTGACTTTGCCTGGAAGCGAATCAACACGTAGTTCGCTAAATATCCGTACGATGGCAGCAGAGAACAGCTCATACGATCACAGCGCCATCTTCAGACACATTTCGGAACTCTAACGCAGCAGCTGAACGTTATTTGTAGATTTAGTTCGCTTTCCGACATCCCGCGATGAAAGTTAGTAAATTACGAAATGAATACTCCCCCCCCCCCCACACACACACGCGCCTCACCGATTGCGTAGTGATAACGTTGTCGCCTTGTAATACACGAGTCCCGGGTTCGATACCCGGAGAAGTACATAGTGGTTCGGAAGATCGGAACTCACTTTAAACTGTAGGTCCAGTGCAGATTAACCTATGTGAACATGAAGTGGATTTAAAACACACACACTATTTATGAAAATCATGATTCTGTCAACGCCCAGATTTTCGGCATGGGTGTTCTTTATGTGTCCCTTCATCAATTCTTACATCATAACTCATCGTCATTCCTCATAATCGCTTATTGATTTTTTCTTTCTTTCTTGCCCTGGTGTTATTCTTTCTATCTTTCCCAATTCTCTCCATGCCTTTCTTTATCTATTACCTATTGCTTTCTCTCCCTTAATTTCTTCCCCCTTACTTTCTTATTCTATCTGTTTCTCATTTTAGAATTATTCCTTCCTTTCTTTCTTTCCCTATTCTGTTTTCACACTCTCTTCTATTTTTCTTTCTCTATTCTGTTTTGTTTCTCTATTCTGCTTTTCTTTCTCTATTCTGTTTTTTCCTATTCTGTTTTACTTTCTCTATTGTTTTCTTACTCTAATCTGTTTTTATTCTTAATTCTGTTTCTTTTTCTATTCTGCTTTTCTTTCTATACTCTGTTTCCTTTCCATATTTCTTTCTTCCTCTAGTTTTGCTCCTTTCACCTATATTTCCCTATTTCTCTATCTACCCTTATATTCCTTTGTTTCTCTTTCATTTCTTCGTATTTCCCCATCATCTGTGATCAGTGCTACTTTCAACATTTATGAACAATTGTGAATTAAATCATTTGGATTTACAGAGGAATTTGCTCTACTTTCAGCAATTCTGAAAAATTTTCAATTGTGGTATTTAAATGGATAGAGGAATATGAGAGCCCACAATTATCTACCTTTTATGATGCACTGATCCAGTTCAAATTAGTAAATTGTTTTTAATCCAATCGTTTCCCATTCTTTGTGTGTGTGTGCACGTTTCGAAAGTTACTTCTTAAGAAAGAAATGCGACACACAGTTACCTAGCCCAAAAATGTAACTTTGTTATGTTTGCTCATTTGAGAAAGTAATTTATTTACAGTTACTCGTCTGAGATAGTAACTCCGTTGCAGTTACGCATTTTATAAAATAACTCTGTTCGCTGTTACTCATTTTAGAAAGTTACCAAGTTGTTGTTATTGATTTTAGAAAGTTACCTAGTTGTTGTTTCTGATTTGAGAAAGTAACCCAGTTGTTGCTATTGATTTTAGAAAGTTTCCCAGTTGTTGTTATTGATTTTAGAAAGTAGCCTGCGTACTGTTACTCGTTTTACAAACTAATCAATTGGCATTTACTCATTTTATCTCAGAAATAGTTACTTTAAAGTAATTGAGTTACTTTATTCTAGATAAGAAATAACTCGTATCATTCATGAATTGAGGGCTTCTCTTTTTTCTCACTGAGGACTACAAAAACTTTACTAAGAAAATATAAAATTCTCCTTTTCTCCTTGTGCTATTTACTGTTTGTGGTATGCCCAGCATATTGTCGGAGATTATATAGGGCTACCAGTGGCGGCGATTGGGTTCCAAAACGGGAGTGGCAAGGCAAGGACAGTTGTTACGACCTTACTTATTTTGTAACTTTGCAATTCCATGTTAAAAGAGGTATTAAAGGAATAAGGATATTAAATTAGGCACCTGGAATGTTCTGAGCCTTTACCGGCCTGGGGCATTTCAGTGTACAGTTAATGTAATAAATTAGATGTAGTAGCTGTCCAGGAAGTTAGGTGGCCAGGAGAAGGGAATTGTAAAACTAAAAATTATACTTTTTTCTATGGTGGTACTGAAAATCATAATTTTGGAACAGGCTTTTTCATAAATAATAGAATTATCTCGACTCTTAAAACAGTAGAATTTATTAATGATAGGATATCATATGCAGTTTTACAGGGTAGGTGGTGTAAAATTATTTTAATAAACATACATGCTCCAACGGAAGATAAAGATGATAATACTAAAGATGATTTTTATACAGAGTTAGAACAGGTCTTTGATAAATTTTCTCAGTATGATATGAAAATTCTGTTAGGTGACTGTAATGCACAGATTGGCAAAGAAGAGACATTTAAACCCACGATTGGTAAAGAAAGTCTTCATGAATTAAGTAATGATAATGGTATAAGATTGATTACTTTTGCAACCTCAAAGAATTTAATTGTGAAAAGTACCACTTTTAAACATAAAGACATCCATAAATATACCTGGTCTTCTCCAGATGGTAAAACTCATAATCAGATAGATCATATTCTCATTGATAAGAGAAGGCATACTAGTATAATTGACGTTCGTACACATAGAGGTGCTGACTGTGCCAGTGACCATTATTTAGTAATTGCTAAATTAAGAGAAAGACTCTCAGTGATAAATCATAAGCAACAAAATCTAAAAGTTCTAAAATTTGATACAGGAAAGTTTACTGATGAAAGAATTAAGAAAGATTACCAAATTAAACTGTCAAATAGATTTGATGTTTTGCAGGATTTGAATGATGATCAAAATATAAATGGAACAGACGTAAATAAGAATTGGGAGCACATACGTAATGCAATAGAATCAGCAGCTAAAGAAAGTATAGGATACCATAAACCGAGAAAAAGTAAGCCATGGTTTGATGATGAATGTCATAATCTAATAGAAATAAGAAATCAGGCCAGACTTAGGTGGTTAAATAACTCTGATGATACAAATCTAAGCAATTATAATAGAATAAAGCGAGAAGTTAACCGCACGTTTAGAAGTAAAAAAAGAGATTATTTGAAAAGCAAAATTAACGAAATTGAAACAAACAGCAAAAATAAAAATATCATAGATTTATATAAAGGTGTAAATGAGTTTAGAAAGGGGTGGCAACCTAAAGTAAACTTGATAAAAGATAAAGACGGTGATTTTCTAGCTGACCCAAGCGATATTCTAAATAGATGGAAGAACTACTTTAATGACCTTTTAAATGTCCATGTAGGAGATAAATCAGAAGTAAATGAAGTACACACAGCAGAACCTTTAGTTCCAGAGCCTAACTTGACTGAAGTTAAAGATGCTATTAAAAGGCTAAAGAATAACAAAGCACCTGGCATTGATTTAATACCAGCTGAGTTAATTAAATATGGTGGAAATTCATTAATATGTCAAATTCATAAATTAATTTGTTTAATATGGAATAAAGAAGAAATCCCTCAACAGTGGAAAGAATCCATAATTGTTCCTGTGTTTAAAAAAGGTGATAAAATGAACTGCAATAATTACCGTGGAATTTCTCTACTCTCAACAACATATAAGATATTATCTAACATTCTTTTAACAAGACTAACCCCATATGCTAATGAAATTATAGGTGATTATCAATGTGGATTTAAACGTAACAGATCAACTACAGATCAAATTTTTCACATCAGACAGACACTTAAAAAAAAGTGGGAATACAATCAAAATGTCCATCAGCTATTCATTGATTTCAAAAAAGCATATGATTCGGTCAAAAGAGATAAATTATATAATATATTAGTAGAGTTTGGAATACCTAAGAAGCTTGTTAGTATGATAAAAATATGCACCAGTGAAACAGAAAGTAAAATTCGTGTGGGTATTAATATGTCTGACAAATTTACAATTCATGATGGGTTAAAACAAGGAGATGCATTATCTCCATTGCTCTTTAATTTTGCCTTAGAATATGCTGTTAGGAAGGTAAAAGAAACTAAGGAAGGACTAAAATTAAATGGTGTGACTCAGTTGTTAGCGTATGCAGATGATGTAGACTTACTGGGGGATGATGTGAATACAATTAAGAATAATGCTAAAATATTTTTCAAAACTGCTAAAGAGATAGGTTTGGAAGTTAACAAGGAGAAAACTAAATATATGCTTACAGGCCGAAACCAAGTGTTAGGTAATAATCAAAATCTAATTATTGATAACAACTCGTTTGAACCAGTTTCCAAATTCAAATACTTAGGAGTAATATTAACAAATGAAAATTATATTAAAGAGGAAATAAAAAGTAGGCTTAATTCAGGAAATGCATGTTACTTCTCTCTTCATAAACTTTTGTCTTCTCGTTTAATATCTAAGAAACTAAAAGTTAAAATATACAAAACAGTAATTTTGCCTGTAGTATTATATGGGTGTGAAACTTGGTCCCTTACATTGAAAGAGATTTGAGAGAGTAGAGTATTTGAAAATAAGAACCTTAGGAAAATATTTGGACCTAAAAGGGATGAGGAGACTGGTGAGTGGAGAAGGTTACATAATTTAGAACTACATAATTTGTACTCATGTCCAGATATTATTAGAATAATTAAATCAAGAAGAAATAAATGGACAGGCCATTTGACACGAATGGGAGAGGAAAGAAGAGTTTACAGGATTCTTGTTGGGAAACCTGATGGTAAGAGACCTGTAGGAAGACCAAGACGAAGATGGAGGGACAACGTTGAGATGGACCTAAGGGAAATCGGTAGTAATGGAAAAGAGTATATAGAACTTGCTCAAGATAGGGAAAGATGGAAGGCCTGTGTTGCTGCAGCCATGAACCTTCAGGTTTAAGAAGGCTAGGGAGTTAGTTAGTTATGTTAAAAGAGAAATTGATATAGTGCTACCTCGAGCACTATATCAATGTCTATGATACTACATGTTGTGACGCAAATATGAACGCGCCAATCAAGGCGTTGTTGAACTAATGTATTAACCTTCCTGTAGCATTCTAATGAAGTCAGCTCGCTTAAGACAACGGAGATTTATTATGATGTAAATATAGATTTGCCAATCAAAGATTATCAATGTTTGATGAACTAACCTAATTGTAATTAAATAATGGCGGAACATTTAAATTTGTATAATTCCAATATGAGTCATTCCATGCGAAATCAACACAGCCTTTGACCTGACCATCTCCGATTTTCATGAAATTTGGGGAATTGAAACTATGCATGGAACTTAGTAAGTATAAAAATTTTTAGTTTCGTGCGTCTTGTAATTGTTAAATTATTCAAGGTCAAAGTTAGCATAAATTGCCCTTTTTGAGCCCGCTTAGCTATACTAAATCTGCTGTAACTCCGCCCCTATTTTGCCTAGGAAGCTCAAATAAAGCTTATTTTACAGGGAATTGAATAAGCTTTCCAGTGATATATAACAAGCCTACCTTTGGATAAAAATATAATTTTGTCACGTGACCTTGACTTTTGACCTTGAATATCTCAAAACGTCCCTCATACCATACTCTAAAACATACCAAAAAATCATTCTGGGACTGCAATGCGATCAGAAGATACAAAATAATATGTGTAACTATGTTACTGACAAAAGCCCCATTACATGAACTATGAAGAGTCAAATGTCCCTTAACACTCCCTACAAAATGTGAAGCAGTTATCCTGGGTATAATTGGTCATGAAAGAAATAGGTTAGGAACAGGGAGATTTCTAGCCGTGTGTGTCAAGCGCAGATCCGGTATATTGTTGACCGCCATATTGAATTCAACGCAAACATTTCAAATGAAAGGGGGTGATGTGATATATCAAATGAGGCTAGAATTTCACGAGAAATGAAGTGACGAAGGATTTTCCAACGTATCTTACGCCAGCAAAAAGTTATACACATATCTTTCACTTACGATATATGCTCATTATAATGTTGTCAATGTTCCTGTGAGCACACTCGTTGACGTCTCTCACACTCGCATAGAACATTTGGTAATGTAGCATGTGCAACAACATCGCAAGCAGCAACTATGCCTTCTCTCAGATGGTCAATATCAGGGACTTTTAGTGCATGCACCATTCTCTTCAAATGTTTCTGAAGGTAAAAGTTCTCCTAAGATGTTAGATCTGGGGAATGTGCAGGCCTTTTAATAGACCCCCGTGTGCCCATCAATCTACCTAGAAAATTACCATGAAGAAATTGCGAAAATGTCTACATAGTGTGGTCACACTCTGTCCTGTTTCAAAACTCTCGAAAAGTGCCATATCCCGTAAGCAAGGGTGAAAAAACCTGTTCACTTAACAAATCCAAGAAGCCCTCACCATTTAAGGTTCCGTTGTTGAATATGGACCAACCATTTCCGTTCGCCATACATTATACCACATAATTAGCTTACCACCAACAACCATTCGACTGAGCAAATCACAGGTATTGCATATTTTTATTAACTTCACCGTGAACATAAAAATTTGCCTCGTCACTGAAGAATTTTTCATTCCAAAGGAAGTGTCACGTAATTGTTTGAGATACTTTTCCCAATATTCTTCACTATTCAACTATTTGGTGAATGTAGCTGTTTAAAATCATATGCAATGGTGCGTATACTTCTTTCTCTCCCAAGATGTCAGCGTGATCTCGATGAGTTCCTAACACGTTAGGAGCATTCCAATGCTTTGTTTTTAACACCTCGAAAAGGAGAAAATGGTTACAAGCATGCAGTAATAAATTTTTGCTGGTTAAATATACGTTGAAAAATCCTTCGTCACTTCATTTCTCGTGAAATTCTAGCCTCATTTGATATATCACATAACCCCCTTTCCTTTGAAATTTTTACGTTGAATTCAATATGGCGGTCAACAATATGCCGGATCTGCGCTTGACACACATGGCTAGAAATCTTCCTGTGCCTAACCTATTTCTTTCATGACCAATTATACCCAGGATAACTGCTTCACATTTTGTAGGGAGTGTTAAGGGACATTTGACTCTTCATAGTTCATGTAATGGGGCTTTTATCAGTCACATAGTTACACATATTATTTTGTATCTTCTGATCGCATTGCAGTCCCAGAATGATTTTTTAGTATGTTTTAGAGTATGGTATGAGGGACGAAATATATTTTTTTCACGATTTTTGGTGATGACATGTTTTGAGATATTCAAGGTCAAAAGTCAAGGTCACGTGACAAAATTATATTTTTATCCAAAGGTAGGCTTGTTATATATCACTGGAAAGCTTATTCAATTCCCTGTAAAATAAGCTTTATTTGAGCTTCCTAGGCAAAATAGGGGCGGAGTTACAGCAGATTTAGTATAGCTAAGCGGGCTCAAAAAGGGCAATTTGTGCAAACTTTGACCTTGAATAATTTAACAATTACAAGACGCACGAGACTAAAAATTTTCATAGTTACTAAGTTCTATGCATAGTTTCAACTCCCTAAATTTCATGAAAATCGGAGATGGTCAGGTTAAAAATTGCACATATCTGTGTTGATTTGGCATGGAATGACTCATATGTAAGATTTTATCAACGTTAAAGTAATAATTGTTAACTCAAATGAATATGTAAACTTTCTTTGTAAATTATTAATTGCCAAACTATGTATTTTTCAAATATCTTTCTGTTGTAATTTGGAGTATTGTAATAAGAAATTTCCTAAAGACAGGTGTTCGAGGCTGGAACTTTGGGTATAAATACGAAATAGTTTGGTCCGTAAGGAGGGTCTGTTCTGGTGTCAGTCTAGGAAGAAGTGAATAGGTCCAAGCCGCTCTTCAGTAAAACCTAGACTGGCCAAATAGGAACGGTCTAATCTAGGAATAAATGAATAGGAGCAAGCCGCTCTTCTGTAAAAAATCTAAATTGGCCATCTCGGGTGATAACTCCAAGTCTAGGAAGAAGTGAATAGGTGTATGGCGCTCTTCTGTAAAACCTAGGTTTGGGCCACCCTAGTTTGACCTTTCCAGTAAGTTTGAAATTATCTATTAACAATTGATCTCCAAGTTCCAGTTATGAATTACCTAACCACTGGCTGTAAGTACTCAAGCAGTAAATAAACATTTCATTAAAACTTCACGACGTTGGTTGGATTTGTTCTGCACCTACCCTGAAGATAGGTTTCAGTGTAGACCCTTAGAGCCTCATTGCTCCCGGCTATAGGAGTAAAGGGTGAGGAAAGTTACTAGGAACGTAACAGAGTTTACTATAAGGTTTAGCATAATGCGATGGCAAAAGTGGGGAGACAACTGCCCCACCCTCCCCCTAATCGCCGCCACTGAATGCTACTCTTACACCCTATGCATAGGCGTAGCTAGAACTTTATATTTGGGTGTGCACAAAGAAAAAAATGAGGTCTTGTGCCTTTTTAATAGCATATTTTTGCAACACAAATCACTTGGCTCTTTAACTGCACTGATGTTTGTACAGGAATATAAATTCACTAAATTACAGTGTTGAAAATTTCTGAATATATTATGTAGTAGAAAAAATTAAATTGCATAGAAATTACACACACAAAATGTTCATAAATGTTACAAACAAATACATCAAAATACACGTCAACTATACCAAGAGACGTCTGTCAAAAGGTACAATGTTCTTAAACTCATCAATAACTTCATTTTCATCAATAGACTAAGCTTTTTCTTGTTCCACAAATAGCAAGAGCAGGGCTTTCAATCTATCCTGCTTCTGAGTTGCTCTTAATTTAGTTTTAACTTGGGTAAGCTTGGAGAAAGCTGTCTCATACGTGCAGTTTGTGACAGGTATAGAAGAAAGGCGCTTCAGTACAGAGTACAATGCAGTAAATATCTTCTTTCTCCAATGACATCAAAAAATCGAAAATCTATAGACACTCGTTTCATCAGCGATAATGCACACGTTTGTACCAAGTAATGACATTTTCAACTTCTTACAAACTGTCGCTTATTTTCTCTCTTATTGAAATATCTGTCTTTAATTCTCTTTGATAAAGCAGCCCATTAGGGTGTGCCTAGGCACACCCGGCACACTCCGTAGCTACGCCTATGACCCTATGTGTTACAAAATAAATACACTTGGCTATTTTGGCAAAAAAAAAAAATTGCAACATTTCTCTCAGAATTTTAGATGTCATGAACTCAGTCGATCTTCCATTTGATCATTTAAAAAGGAATTTGAAAACGCAGAGAAAAATAACTGCTTTCCGTGAATGCATGATCAGTGACGTGTCTAAGATGGGTTGGTGGGTGGCTCATACCCTTTCTTCCTGGCTTTGCATTCCTCAAACAAAACGCTAAATGTTGTTAAAGACGGCAATGTATAAGACTGACCAAGAGAAAATATGACGTGCCGGTCCCTGCCTCACGGTCATATTCCTCCTTTCGAAAATGCTGTCAACGCAACTGTTCATGTTCTATTATTCTTCTTCTTATTATTATTTTCATATAGCTAATACGGATTTCGAAAACTGCATTTACTCACTACCTTGTTGACAACGCCACGTGAGAGCGGGAGCGTTTGGAAACACTTGGAGGTAGTTCCATCTGGTGGGCTTTTTTAGAACTATTTCCACCTTCCTGTGTACTGCTTTCACTTTCGGCGCTACAGAGTACTGACAAAAATGGAGCCTCGTTGCCTACACGCAGAGGCGCAAGAACGAGAAAAATAATGTTTTTTCACCTTTCTTTATTGTAATTGCTCTCTCCAGACTCACCGATATCAAATTATGCTTGGATGAATTCAATTTATTTATTTATTATACATTTCAAGTGTTTCTCGTTCTGAACAAATCTATTGCGAATGTGTCCGGAAAATAAAACCGTGATAAATTCTGATTATGTTAATTAATTAGTATACAACAAATTGTTTTGTTCAATGATGGTTGTTGTTGTTGACGACAACCACCGCGGTGAACAAAAAAGAAACAAATATAAAGCGCTGCTAGATATTCACTTGTTCGTAAATTTTGAGCACTAACCAGTAGATGGCTCTGCCTGTCTACAGTCGCAATGATGGAGTGCCTCTTGTGATATAAGTGAAACTTTATTTTTATGTTAATTAAACCTTATTTCAGGATGGATACATAGTTGAAATACATACTCTACAGGTGCAATAAAACTTTAACTTTGAGGATGTCCTCCAAAAGGTAAGTGAAGATGCTTACATATTCTGATATTTGGCTAATTGGTGACGTGAGTTCGCCGAAGAACTCAAATAGGCAGGCAGTATGTTAATGCAGCTTGAGTGTTCTATGAAAATGTCTCGAAGATCTGTTGTGAGTGGGCGTTATCCGCGTTAGGACCAACATAGTTCAGTGCCTAATTTCACATAATAGAACGTGAACCATTTGTTTTTAACAGAAGACATGAACTTTTAATTTCAAGGTTGCGTTGGTTACTAAATGAAGATTTGTCCCGTGGCTGATCGTTTTTATATTATCGCTTGTTTATTTTTTTGCAATTCTCTGTTTCGGCTTGTCTGATTAGTAATTATGTCAGAACATTTTATTTCATGTCCAGCTAGTGACGAATTTGTGGTGACATTTGTTGAGTTGTTATCGATACGAGGACCATGTTCTGTTTACACTACCCGAATAATTGCATTGGTACAGTGAAATTATATTCGTTATGTCGAATGAAGAAAATATAAATAATATTAATATAAATGCCAATTGATAATCGGTCACGAACTGAAATTATTGACGATATTTTATTGATTTCTCTTTCTTACATATGTGGAATCAATCAATCAATCCTCTTTACAACCCTATGTTTTGGTTCCCTTTCACTTGAGGGTTTTATTCCTTATATTTTTCGATTTGTATAAGACTTATGGAATACGTGTTTTTCTTTCTCATGTTCAGCCAGGGGTTCCCAAAGATATGTCCATCGATTGATGCTGTTAAGCTCAAGCTAGGGTACAAATCAGGCCTTTTTTGTGGCTGTTTTCCTTAATTCCATTATGTATTCATTTGCATTCAGTTGCGATTGAAAATTATTGGTGACAGAAGTACATGTTCCTACTTTTGAAATACTCCAAATAACACAAATTTTACATAATGTGTATGTGTGTCAGAATTGCATAGTTGCCTAAAATGGCAGGCAACCTGGCAGATTCAGTTAGACACCAAACATAAATATTGTCTGCCAAATGGCAGCATGAAGTCTTATCAGTGCTACTGTCCGAATTTCTGGAATGGAGTCCATTACTACTTACTTTCTAGTAGCATCTAAGGTAACAGTATGGTATAGTGAAAACACATTTCATTCGTTTATTTCCTAATTATTTACTTATGTACTTACCTGTTATGCATAGCGGAACATTTTTGAACGTGGGATTTTGATTTTTTTCACTGAAAAAGGCATAATTTTTCACATTACCAGTATTTATTGTTTGTTGCTAATTCGTTTTCGTTACACACAATATGGTGGGCAAATCTTGACTCACGTTGTCTATCGTCAGCTGATATGCAGTGTTTCCAAACTTATTAATGGAAAAATGCCGCACAAACTATTTGCACAAGGTTTTTAAGCAAAAATTGATCCAGAAACCATTCACGGAAGGTTAGGTTCAGTTAGGTTAGGCAAACAGAAAATTAAATTGAAAAAAAAAATGCTCATACATCTCGTAAAACTACTGCGTAGTTGCTACACTAACAGGGGGTTACATAATTGAACGCACGGAACATTTGATTCACGTAGTAGATGGTAATGATGGCAAGAGCTATCATGCATCGGAGATACATTAATGTCGAAAAATACATGATTTACCGGCCGAATAAGTTGAACGAAGGGAGAAAACACTTCCACGAGCTTCCAAAAGTCTACAGAAACTCAGTTCCGTAAATAGTTTCTCCTGTAAATTTGAAGAAATGTGTTTTCACTATCCCATACCGTTACCGCTTCTAATTGTCTTCATAATACTGAGTTAACACAAACAATTTTGAGACACCCGCAAGGGGAACAATTGAAAATACAGAATTACCATTTCATTTCACATTATTTTTCAACATGTGTAATTGTGTTTTTTTTTTATTTTTTTTAATGTATGTGGTATTTGAATGGTTGCATATATGGTTCAGAGCTACAGCCATTTTGAGCTCTATGTTGGATTTGTAGCGATATGCACTTTTCACACAACCATCTTACAGGTCTGTATTAGGCCTACTTTTTAGGTCTTTGTGCAAAAAAAAATGCAGGCTATTTTAATTTTCTCTTGAATTGCATATTGTTTGCTTATTATTACCGGGGAGCGGATTTTTAGGCTGTTAAAAAAATTGTACAATATTTATTTATGTTCTAAAATTAGCAGAATTATTTGGCAAGAAGTAAGAATTATTTTCATTCAAAATGACCGAATAACCCAGTCTTCAGGTTCAAGCGCAAATTAAGTTTTTGCACAGTTTTTTCATAACACTTCGCGCTTTAGTGTTTATGTAACGAATTCACGGGATGGCGCAAATTGTATGTATTGTGACAAGAAGTTTTTTTGAACCAGATTGTATTTACTTCCGTGGGATGTCCCCTGCAACAAATGTTCTACTTAAATGTAAATAATATTGCGAACACTGAGAACATCCTTCATTTAAACATATTAGGGCTGCTATTAGCACTTTTCGTGAATGCACATGTAGAGCTGCTTTGCAATGTTTGTTTCTTGACAAATGCTGGATGATTTGAGAATGCTGCCTTGCCACATGTTTGAGAAAACACCAGCAGTAGTGAAAGCTATGTTGTGGAGTCCCAAATAAGATAGAAAATTACTAATTTATCACATATTTTGTCTATGCAGGATTCTATGGAATGTTCACAATGTTGATAAAAAATCATTTACACTGTACCGCAATTTGAACTTAAAATCTTCAAATTTCTGTACATGCAAATTTAAGCAGAACGTTACATTTTGTTTGTGTGTGAGGTGTCACACATGTAACGCTGGAATGCCCCATTTATCTAACATTAATTTAACATGTTTAAATATTATGGTTTGGTGTAGAAAGTTAGCAAAAAAAAATGCAGCCTCATCAATTACTTGAACCAGGGTCTCTGGCATATTGCTCTACCAATTGAGGTGCTAAGTCAGCCTTCACTTTCACTGTTTTAGCTGTGTGGAAAGTGTATTGTTGACATTAACAATGCCAAGTATAACTCGGCATGCAGCTGGATATTAAGTTACGTGTCTTTGCACTCTCAAGAGATACACTTACACACAGATATGTCAGGGTAAGTGGAAAATCCATTTGTAGAAAGGTACCCTTGTCTTAACCCTATGTGCACCCTTGAAAAAGTGAAATATTTTGAACAGTTCATGAAGATTTTGTTGTTATGGTCATTTTCCGTTGTTTTTAGCTTGCTGAAATGTGTTATTGTGAAGTAAAGTACGTTTGTTACCGTAGTGTGAAGCAGAACACTGCAAGTGAATATAGCACCCAGCACGACATTCCATAACTACAGTGGATGGGACGTTGCCTACCATTTCATAAATGTATTGTAAAGTAAAGTAAATCAAACACTGAGAACTGAAAACTTATGAAACCAAAATAGAACTGAAGTTATCATTGGGAGTGTTCGATTTATTCCTGTGTATAATTTTACTCCATTAGGTTATGAGTGTCAGGTTTGCTGAGTACTAAGTTTCATGGTGTTATCTTTTGCTTGGGGTCTTTTGCTATTTGAGTGTGCTTACAGCTGGCTTTTACTGATAAAAAGCAGCAAAGTACGGCACTTGGAGATTTCAGGTTTTTGCGCTGCTCATACTTTAGGATGAAATATATCTGCTTGGGTTTTCAACATTCTGGAACCAATTTTATAGTATGCAAAACATCAATATATATCAATTAAGAAAAATGAAGTTAATTCTCAAGGAGATACATTGGGTCAACTTCCCCAAAGGTATGCCAAAGACCCTATTGTATGTTTAACAAATACTTCAGAGCCTCTGTGATTACTTGCCGTATGTTTTCTAGAGAATGATTTTTCCCTTTTGTATGCTCCTGTACGATTTTTTCTTTGCGAGCAGCCATTCATCGTTTACTCTCATCTTGGATATGGACTGCTGCTGACACCAACTTCGCGTGCTTTGCATGTGAGAGGGGGGTATTATGTCACTACAGTTCCTCCGGGCCAGGAACCGACATGGAGACCACCTTTATGGCAGTGACCCTGTGTTGCCGTGTATACTTGCAAAGGAAATTGCGGTCAAACAGCCAATTAGGCTCACTTCTTTTGCAAGAGCCGACAATGTTAAAAATTCCCCTCTCCAGGAAGTAGCCAGTAGGGATGCGGGATTTTGTCAAAATAACCGGTTGGTACGGCGACTCCACTGTTAATGTTTTAAAAGAAATCATAATGCAATAGGCCTCAAAGGTCCACGGTCTGCCAGATGGTTTTCGCTTTGGATAACATGTAGTCAGTGCATCAACATCTATCACCACTGTTTTCTGGCTTTCGAGACCGGAGCTGCTACTTTTTCAATGAGCTGCCTTGAGAAACATTGTCGTGACGATGTTGGGTCAGACGGACTGTTGTGCCTTGGGTTATTTTTTAATATGTTGCGTGAAGCATGAAACCCCCTTGAGCCTCACATGAAGTCCTACGGGACCACATGACTTAGACGACCCATAAACGAAGAATGGATACATTTCCAATCTTAATTTCCCTGATAAATGATGCTTAGTAAGTTCTTAACTACGCTAATTAGTTTCTCCAAGCTTCGAACTTATTTCCAGTTTTCTAGAGTACTTCCCAATACTCCTATAAAACTTGCAAAAGATCATTAAACATTTAGAATCATTGCCTCTGCATTTTTCAGTAATTTCAACAATAGCACATCGCCTGTCTCTACCAAGGCATAGAGTGAATATGATGTGGGCAATAGTTCTTAATGTTGAATGATTTTCAGAAGTTTATAGGGGCATTTGGATGTCTTGTAGCATGCTGAAATTAATTCTGAAAGAAAACTTTATGCTGTGGGAAAGTAAAAAACCCTGTTTAGATTTTCCCAAAATACTATTTATTTGAGAAAATATGATGCAAGAAATAGCTTACACAAGAGCTGCACTTTCTAGGAAGCAGGCCAGTCTTTGACATGGACTATTGTCATATTTTTATGCGCAAATCTGTGTGTTGTGCTTGAGACTAGATACCGCATGATCAGCTGTTGAAACCATAGTGATTATATTAAACTGCCTAGCGTAACAGTGAAAGCATGTCCAAGCAGAAAACCCATTCGTGGGCCACGCACATGATGTAAATGGCAGCAGCAGTTGGTATCCAAGATGGCAGTAAATTAATAGCTGCTCCCACACAAATATGTACCTAAGAGTATAAATAAGGGAAACATCATTTTCAAAAAAAAAAAAAAAAAAAAAAAAAAAAAGGGGGGGGGGGTATGTAATCACTAAACTGACGAAGTGTGTGTTAACAGACATGAATATAAATTGAACCATGTTAATAAATATGTGTGTACCATGATTAGTTGGAAATTAAACAATAGGTACAAAGGGCCATTATTTGTGTTCACAATTCACCATTTGAACTTCAGATGAATGAAATTTGTTTTACAGATATGACATAAAATAACGATTTACCCATAAAGGATGTACAGGGTGATCGAAAAGTCCCCGAACCCAAACTTTTAAAAAAAAAATCGCCGGTCGTTATTATGATAATGTCAAAATTTCTGTGGAAGCTGGTTTGCGAGGGTCTTGGCTGTACACGACACAAGAGATGGCGCTGGCGAGTGGCACTAGTAGTCGTGGCGAGGAAATGAACTACGAGCAGTGCTGGTAACAAAAAATCAGGTAAACCAAAGCAACAGTTAACCTAAACTGTTACCCCACATGAAAAAATTGCGTGTGGTTAAATCAGGTGATCTTGCCGGCCAAAGCTCTGATGAAATCAGGCGGTCATCAAAAAATTCACGCAGAACTGCCATGGTGGCATTGGACGTATGGCATGTTGCCCCGTCTTGTTGTAACCACACATCTCGTTCATCGGCGTACAAAAGCGCTGTACACGACACAAGAGATGGCGCTGGCGAGTGGCACTAGTAGTCGTGGCGAGGAAATGAACTACGAGCAGTGCTGGTAACAAAAAATCAGGTAAACCAAAGCAACAGTTAACCTAAACTGTTACCCCACATGAAAAAATTGCGTGTGGTTAAATCAGGTGATCTTGCCGGCCAAAGCCCTGATGAAATCAGGCGGTCATCAAAAAATTCACGCAGAACTGCCATGGTGGCATTGGACGTATGGCATGTTGCCCCGTCTTGTTGTAACCACACATCTCGTTCATCGGCGTACAAAAGCGCGATAAAGTGCTGTATAATGTCCTAGTACACAATTGAGTTCACTCGGTTTTCGAAAAAAATCCTCCTCCACCGACAAACTCATCCTTGCAACTGGCGTGATTATTTTTTTACCAGCACTGCTCGTAGTTCATTTCCTCGCCACGACTGCTAGCGCCACTCCCCAGCGCCATGTCTTGTGTCGTGTACAGCCAAGACTCTCACAAACCAGCTTCCACAGAAATTTTGACATTATCATAATAACGACCGGCGAAAAAAAATAATTTAAGTTTGGGTTCGGGGACTTTTCGATCACCCTGTATTTTACATGCGTAGCCTTGATTCAGCTAGGTAGCGCATTATGCTAATTATTCTGAAGAACCGCAGTAGCTCAGTTGATAGAGCATCTGGCTACCATGCAGAAGGCCTGGGTTTTTATCCCAGGGCAGGTGTCCTGGAACAGAAATATTTCCAGTCATTTCCATGTTTCTGTGTCTCTCTGAGGTCCATCCAGCCTCTTATACCTGGAGCCAACCCTGGGAGGGAGGGGGACAAGGTAAATGCAGCTGGGCATGATGCTGAGCACATCCCAACTATGGCTGAGATCATGAATATTTGGAGCTCTATACCTCCACATCACCCCATGTGTCTTCCTTGCATGCGTGCACACACACAGGGGTGCCTTTACTTTTGTTTTTACTTATTCTTAAAATAAAGGCAATGCAAAATGTTTAAAATTCTGTCAATAACGTCATATTTCGGTCTTTTGTCTTTCATTTAAAAAATCAGAAATTAACAATAGTAGCCATTTTTGAGGTACAGTGGTTCAGTTGGCAGAGCAACTAACTGCCATGTGGGAGACTCGGCCTCCTGTCGAGGTAGGGCCAGCTCGGTGGCTGAGCACGTTGGGTGGTCAACTTTTTGAGCTCTCCGTTGCAATTCCTTGGTTTGAGTCCCAGTGTGGGCAAGGGTGTTCTTTATGATGATGTGTCCCACATCAACATAAACTAATCATCGTCATTGTCGGGATTAGCTGAATGTGGAAGCTACATAAAAAGAATACATATCGTCGCACCATTGCCAAAATCACAAATGTGCAATTTTTTTTACTTTTCACCTAAGTAAATTTTCTGGCTACTTTTTTTGGTAGATTCCAATGATTACTTATTTGTCGGTAGATTCCAGTGATTACTTATTTGTTGGTGGATTCCAATGATTACTTATTTGTCGGTAGATTCCAGTGATTACTTATTTGTTGGTGGATTCCAATGATTACTTATTTGTCGGTAGATTCCAGTGATTACTTATTTGTTGGTGGATTCCAATGATTACTTATTTGTCGGTAGATTCCAGTGATTACTTATTTGTTGGTGGATTCCAATGATTACTTATTTGTCGGTAGATTCCAGTGATTACTTATTTGTTGGTGGATTCCAATGATTACTTATTTGTCGGTAGATTCCAGTGATTACTTATTTGTTGGTGGATTCCAATGATTACTTTTGTGTCAGTAGATTCCAATGACTTGTATGACCTAATAAACAGTCATGAGTACGGATGCATTTTTCTGATGACTACGTTTATTAAAAATTTAAAACCAGGTTTTTTTCTCAGGACATTGAATATTAAGATGCCTTTATCTCAAAGTTCGATTTAGCACATTCGTGACTTGGCGTTGGTGTGAAAGTGCTTGCATAAAGGCAAATGGAGCATGCCACTGATCACATCACTTTCACAATGGCTGAGAATGTGTCAAGCTCTACCTCCATAGCCATGTGCCTTCATGGCATTGAGCAGTGCTTTGCCTTTTTTCAATCTTTGTAGAGTGAGTCTGTAAGTGACCCAGCCCTCATGGCTTAGCGTACATTCTGTACTGCCCTGTTCACATTGGAATTGCTGAACATTTGCTTCTCGATGTCTTTACATGAGTAACAGGTGGTGATTTATTTGTGATTTCTAGGGCTAGGATTTTTATGACCTAGAAATCACCAAAATATGCTCTTATGACCTAAAATTTTACAAAATATGCACTAATTTGAAAAATATGCTCTTATAACTGAACTGTTTTCAAACATCAATATCTAACATATGCTGAATTTTTTTCACATTTGTACTATTTTTAGTTCATTTTATGGGCCTTGAGTTTGTGTGCACAATGAATACTTTCTGTAAATTTTCAAATAAAAATGAAGAGATTTTGCTGCAGTACAAAAAAAAAGTCGAGTAAACATGGGAGTAAGAACGAATCCACTTCGAAAATGACTATATTTCTTCAAAAACCAAAAATATGCTGAATATGACCGAAAATCCATCAAAATATGCTCTATCATGTAGAAATGGCCAAAAATGCTCCTTAGTTTCTTCACAATATAAATTTCTATATATTTAGGGAACACATCACCCTTACCAAAAAAAATATGCTAAATCATGAAAATCTTAGCCCTAGTGATTTCATTACGGCATGTAGTTTTCTTTGTGTATGCAAATTTATATATTACCAGTGAGTAAGCTAAACTATTGGCTTGCAGTTGTAAGTACCTTAGAACGTTGGTTCTAACCTAGATCTTTCAATGTTATGATAACATTTACATGTAATGTAGAAACACTAGAATATTTACATTCTGAGAAAACTCAAACTGATACATAAAACGAGCTATCTAACTAGTAACACCGAAACCTTGACGAAATTTCTATTGCCAAGTTGCATGTAACCTACTTAAGAAGTTTCTTGTGAACACTCTTTATGTGAAATACCAGCACTTTGCCATGAAAACTTAGGTGGGAAACAGCCTGCTCTGTCTTGGCTCTGTGCTATTGTTCAGTTGCGGAATGGTGTCCTGAAAACCACAAGGCTGCATACTCTTTTGGCACCGAGATCTTTATGGCTGGACCATTAATGGACACGAATGATTTTTCAGTTGATTTTGTTACACAGTTAAGAAATGGTATACTATATGCTTTCTACTCCATTTTTCTTTTGCTAAGGATAATTACTTTTTTTTGTGGGATGAAATCCCCAGCATCCCCCTCCATTAATTCACACAATGTAGAGTATTGTTACCTTCATGGGATTGTTACTAAGCATTCTTTGATTTTGAAGTCTCGTGTACACATGTGCTTGCATGTCATCAACAGCAGGTATGGTGCGTATCTTGAAGAACATACCACGTCAGCATCACAGCATGGCAATCCAGAATAATTTATTTGATTTACAGTTTTAAAGACAAAAAATATTTTTGAGTTACCAGCTGGCTTTTTACCCATCATTTCTGTGGAATCTGAAACTGAAAGGAGGTGTTTACAAGAATAAGTAGAAAGTTTTGAAGGTGTGCGAGGATTCAGCCACAGAAGCAAATTTGAGTGCCTTTATGAGTATGGAACTTGAACAAAATAATTATATTCAAATATTCAATGAGAAAAATATGCAATTTATAAGCTAAATTGTTATTTTTATTCAGTTTATTACAAAACTTATTTTCATAACCAGTTAACTGAGCTGCTTATACATAAAGCTAATAAATATAATAATCAGGGGGAAACAAATATTGTGTAAAACTAAGGGACTTGATATGTCGGAAGTGGACAGCTGGACATTCTGTTCCTGTGTTACATCATGCATTGTTGCTTCATCACATTTTCATTGCATGAGTCGGTGGAGGCACATAGTGGTTCGGATCCCACTTTAAACTGTAGGTCTGGTCCCGATTAGCCATACTGTGCATAATATGGACTTAAAACACCAAATCAATCAATCATAGCATGAGTGTTCAGATTAGATATTGTAGTTTGTATTTCATTGTTGTGCGTTTCTCCATGTATTTCTCTTCATCAACTTGAAGACTTCGAGAAATTCTATTTGTCTAAACTCTTTTTGCATGTTGGTTATTCACTGAAATTCATTAAGTGTATTTTGGGTGGCACTACGTGGCTGCCTGTATGTGCCGTTCAGAAGGGTCCTATAGCTTAAAGTGAGATCAGAGCCACTCTGTGCCTCCACCAAGTATCGAACCCGGGACTCCTTGATCGCAAGACTACGACATGGACTTAATGTTGCAGCCTAAGGAGGCTCTGGCGTCTGAACTCAGCCAGCATAATCCTCTGATGGGGATCGTGTTGTGTCCTGTCCATGTTTGATCTTATGACCTTTCTTCTTCATCTTCGTGATTAGCCAAAGCTGGCAGAAAAGCGAACTTAAATAAAAACAATCAATGTGTCCTGCTTCTCAATTGTGATATGGTATAATTAATCTGACATTGTATATAGGTACATGCTCATGGATATCCACAGATTTTTTTCCCCAGGGAGAGGCAAGTAGGATATTTTTTTCATGGGAAGGGGCAAGTGAGGCATAATAGTATTGTCCCGTCAAAAACACTGCTCTCTGCACATTTTAATAATTGATAATTGACATAAGTTGCTGGGCTAGAATGAATTTTGAAAAATATAGGTTGTTTTTTTTTCAAAAGGGGACGTGGTCCTCCTTGTCCCCACTTCCGGACGTCGTGAAGTTGATCATCTCATAAACGTAGCATCTAGGATCATTTGCTCAATAACTGTGCAAATTCACAAATAGTACTTACTCTTTATTACTTTTCTCTTCAGGTTCCAAGAGGTTAACAAAGGTAAATTTTAATAAACCTGAAAATTTGGGGGTCAAGTATCCCCTTTGCACCTGCCAAGTTACGCATATGCAGCAACACAAGCCTTCCATCTGTTCCTATCCTGAGCAAGATCTATCCACTCTTTTCCATCCCTATTACCTTTAGGTCCATCTCAACGTTATTCCTCCATCTTCGTCTTGGCCGTCCTACTGGTCACTTACCATCATGTTTCCGAACAAGAATCTTGCGAACTATTCTTACCTCTCCCATTCGTCCCACATGGTCTGCCCACCTAAGTCTTCTATAATTCGCTTTTGTTCTTATGCTTTAATGTGTAACGTTTGTACAATGTAATGTCTAACAGACAAACTAAGCCTTTATATTGTGTAAGGAGAAGAGATTTGAAGGTTAAAGCTCTCAAATGTCTTTGTTGGACATTCCTTTGCTTGACAATACACAGCGTGTCTCACTTAATTGACTATCATGACACCACTAGTATTAATCAGCAAGGCTAAAAAAAGGTGTATATGGGCAATTGGTTGCTAGCATGTGTTGAAGAATATGATGGTGTGTTGCTTGCTCCATTTGACAATAAAAGCCTAGTTTTCCTGTGCCTTAGATGATTCACGTTCATGATAGCCTTGTATTTTTTTCCGACCTGGAACAAGGGATCTGTATTCACTGACTGGATGCGGGTTATCATTGTAGTTGTAGGGTCGAAAGCCATCGGTCTAAAGGAATCATCCAGATTTTTCAGAAATTCTAAGCATTGCAAGAAAGAGAATGTTGTATACATTTACACACAGCAAGGCGTAGTTAGTTCTCTTGCCTTTGGTGCGAGCAGTCCTAGGTTGAATTCCCACTGGGAGTCACACAAATTTCGGTGTTGAACCAGCAAGTGAAGTTGATTAGACAGCTTTTTTGTAACTGGCCAAAACGCACCTAAAACGAGATTTTCCCCCTCTTTGTAGACATAGGATTATCATATTATGATTGTAACATCCAGCAACATATTTGAGTTTGTTTGAAGTCCACTTTATGCACAGATAGGCTAATCGGGTCTGGATCTTTAAAGTGGAATCCGGACCACTATGTGCTTCCACCGGGTATCGAACCTGGAACCCCTTGATCCAGCAACGTATAATGTGCACATGTATGTATACACATTTGACATGCGAGAATTTTGAAATAACTCTTTTGAAATTTATTAGCGTTCATGGATTCAAGAAAAGTTCAAGGTAATGTCAACGGCAAAGACAATAGTAGGGAAATTGCGCATCATTATTTTAATTTTTATTCTGCATCCTGTGTTGTTTCAAGAAATGGAATTTCTCTTTATTGACTTCCTTATTCCAGTTCATCGTGGAAAACAGACTGAATGATATTGATAGAGAATTCGCGTAGTATTGTGTTTGCTGTTGGGTGTACAAGTTAATGAGAGGAAAGTATTGCAAATTTCATCGAAAAATGCAGGCTCGACCAGGACTCGAACACGGATCTGGGCATATCGTGCCATTGCAGTGGCATTGCTATACCACCTGAGCTATCGAGTCAGCCCCGATATCATCATAATTTATGATCAGTGTTATACAATAATAACTATTATAAACTAATATAAGTAAACCAATTTTATTCCCAATTTATTAGTAATATATCCTTTACTCGATCCTCCAGATGAGAGAATATCCAATAAAACTTTTTAAATTTATTAATTTTTTGCATGAACGGGTTCCTGTGATGTACACCCATTTTTTTTCATTATTGTGTTGGATTAATAACAAACTTTATTTCCGTTATCAACAATACCAATAAGAACTGCTTTTTTGTAACTTGAAATTAAGAGTGGCAATTTCCAATGACATGTTCGAACTCTCCCCCATCCGACGCCCATTTCAGGCAGTTTTCATCAGTGTCTACAATTCTGGGCTTCAATTAGTGACGTGCCAAAGAAGGGGTTGGTGGGGGCCATAACACCCCATTTGACCCAGTATTCCTACAAAAATAGAACATCAATGAGCTGACTACTAAAAGAAAAATGTACATAATCCCCCCCCCCCCCCGCTTTCGAAAATCTTGGCCACGTCACTGGCTCCAAATATTAGCACAATCTCGGTGCGCAGACCGTGTCGCCCATCTCTATTTGCGTGCCAACTGCCAGCCTCTGCTCTGTCCTCTGGAAGGGAAGGAAGCTTGTGTCAGCCATGCCACATGGCTAGCGGCCAAGAGAGGACAATCCAGCCACTTCGCAGGTCGTTGACACCGCCGAGATATTTTTGGAGCGCTCCCACTGGAAATGACCTTGGCCCCACTTCGGGGAAATCTAGCTTGCGGTGGGGGTGATCAAGGTTTTACCGTTGTCCTTTCTTGCGAAAGGGGCAGTGCTGGTGGTAATATCAGAACAATAGACAAGTATGGTTGCCATATTTTAACTTTCCCTAGACAGGAGGGCCTTCCCGATGGCGTAGTGGTAACGTCGTCGCCTTGTTGCTTCATTGATTGTGTTTTGTATTTTATGTCCACTTTACGCACAGTATGGCAAATCGGGACTGGACCTACAGTTTAACGTGGGATCCGAACCACTATGCGCCTTCACCGGGTATCGAAACCGGGACCCCTTGATTACAAGGCGACGACGCTACCACCGCGCCATCTGGGAGGCCCTAATACAAATACGAAGAAAATTCGTAAATGTTCAGGCAGTTGGTTATTAAAATTTGACTGAATATGTCTGCGGCAAAGACTATTTATTCTACATATCACAATTGTCATAGGCGTAAATTTGCGCTAAAATTTTCAGGTTTGTTCAAATTTACACGTTAAGGATACTTTCGTTAACATCCTAAGACCTGAGGAGCTAAGTAATAAATAATAATAATTATGATTTCGCAAATGTAACAGTTATTTAGCAAATAATCCTGAACACTATTTTTATGGGATAAAAAAAATCGACTCTGCCCACCCAAAAGTTAAGTCCCAAGGTACGCCCATGGCAATTATGTTCTTAATGGTTTTGAGTGTTACAAGAGTGGTACTCTAGCGCCCCAAGGTACCGACCCAAGCATGCCTGTTTCTTTGCGCGAGTTCATCAATTTCATCTAATCTCCATCCTCATCGTCACGATGAGCCTAAAGAGTCGGAAAGGCGACGTTGAAACAGAAAAATGCAATCCCCCTCGCAGCAAAGTATTCTACATATCCAGTGACAGGAGGAAGAAAAGGAATCCGTTGTTTTCATTCTTGGCGCGAAATTTTACGGCTTGCGTAATTATTACCTTGTCACGCCGATGGACGCGGACAACGAAAGCAATTCCACGGGTGGCGGCCGTGGAAACAAATTCTCAAATCGTGACTGTCATCACAGCAGAGTATAATTAACATAGTTTGATATCAAGGTCAGTAATGCCACTTTAGAATTCATCTTCGCAATGCGTGTAGGAAGGTTTAAAATCATTGTTAAAGACACGTGCCAATATACGAACTTTTGGAAGGAGGGGACGATCGCACCCCTCCTTCCGCCAAATTCTTCATGGCATCGTTAATTAGCATAATAGCAAATAGACAACTTCGCCGTATTCATCAAGCTACCTTTAAAACTAACAACGAATTGTTCGATATCGATGATAACGTTCGTTATAATGCAGATTTTTGCCTTCCTTTTTATTCTTCCGTAGGCTGAGATGTTATAAAATCGTGTTGGTTCTAGCTTCATAACGCGTTTTTATAGAGCTTATAAGAGTATATTTTGAAGTTTAATGCCTATTTTGCATAATCTTGCCAAAGAATACACGTTTTTTTTAGATATTTTTGCGTATTCTCGCTCAATTTCGTCACTTTGACTATCTCCACAATACACTGCACTAGGCAGTCTCTTTATTTTGTGAGTGTCCCCCCCCCTCCCCTCTCGAATTCTATGCTTAGAGGCACATATTTTTGGTAAATAAAAAAGCAAAATTTCGGGTTCAAAAGCGGTAAATAAAATGAAATTTCGCTGTTATTGCGGTGAAAAAGCGCCATATAAAATGAAATTTTGGTTTTAAGAAATGTGAATATAATCCCAAATTTCATTTAAAAACTGCATTATTACACAAAATAAACATATCCCTTCTAATAGCACCTTAAATCATTACCAGAATATTAAGTTTATTCGTGTATAAAGGGGTTCATTTTTGCTTCTAAAATATGTACAGCAGAATTAATCAATTTTTCGTGAATTGCATAACTCACAGGATACTTCAGAAAGTGTCGCGTTGGTATATAAACGGTAAATTTCGTGTTTAAGGGTCTATTTCGCATTTTGCAGTTCATTTCGCATCATTTCGTGACAAAACAGGGTAGGAAAATGCACCTCACACCTTCCAGAAACATGAAAAATTAACATTACAATGTGTTATTTCACATTTCGTGTTCTTGTCAAGAACGAAATATGCATGCCTCTATCTATGCCCTTTCCTCCACTGAAAGAGAGAATGAGAACTGGGGGGAAAATGAGAGTGCATATCTCTCTCTCTCTCTCTCTCTCTCTCTCTCTCTCTCGTGTGTGTGTGTGTGAGGAAGAGAGAACTCTTTTTCGAGAAAGGCAAGGTACAAGGAAAGAGAGAGGGAGCAGAGAGCGAGAGAGATTCCCTCCTTCCCCCCTCTCTCTTACGAACTTTATCTAACCACCATAATCATCGTCGCGATCGCCAAAAGTAACATAAAAGCGACACAAGATAGAGTACAAGAAAACCAAATCAGTCATCATGTTCGCTGCCTATTTTCGGGCATTCGTTATTCTGTCGTGCCTTTTTAAGTGCCTAGGAATTAACTTGGCGGGAGACACAAAAAAGGGGTCATCCACCTCCTACGAAACATAGTTGTCAATGTGCCACTGGCCCCAGGCCTTCCGTTTCTTGCAGATCTTACCTTTTTTATGTGAATGAGAGGACGTGGAGTGTGGGGGAGAATAGGTAGGTGATCATTGTGTTTGTTGGATGACTCACTCGTGATACACCAGCTGCTCCTGCGATTACGCGAACTCCACGTGTGCTTGTGTGTGTTCTGATGGTTCCGGTCGACTTACGCTTGCCCGTTCCCTCAGCCAGATCTCGTGTATCCTCAGAACTCTCCGCTTTTTCGAGTAGCTGGTACAGATGTTGTTAGATGTTGATGCCAAGCCACACGTATTCCCACCACGCGCTTGCAACACATTTCAAGTGAAATTACATGAATGTTACTGGCAGTCATTATAAAGACAGATTCGTTCCTCACAAGTACGATCGTTTGCTGTGATACAGTGTTATGCCAAAGTATTATAGCTCTTTTCAGTTCTTACGGCGGGCGTTCTAGAAACTGGTGTGGGGAGCGGGGATTACGCAACAGACCAACCAGACAACAGCAGTGGCGCCGGAAGACACGAAGCGGCCGGAAAAAGTACTACATGGAACTCGTTCTACTGGCCGCTACGTTTCTTATCGTGCTGGATTGATCGCTTCTGCGCTCCCACTTCCCCTGCCAACTTCTAGAGCGCTCGCCGTAAGAACTGAAAAGAGCTATAGCAGGCAAACCTTTTTCGTCACTATTTTCATTAATTCAGCCCCTACACCCTTTTGTACTGATGCTGTTGCAAAAAGGATGCTAACTGTCTTGCATTGTGTAAATCAAAGCGAATCAACATGGCGATGATGAACAATTAGATATTTGCCTGGTAATACCGGGTGTCCCGGAAGTCTTTCCCTGAATACAAACTTTATTCATATCCGCTATATGCAAGGTAGAGATTTGAAAGTGGTTCCAAAATGTTGGAAAACTAACCAAGTTTTTTTTTTGTTGTTGCAGGTTTGAGTAACGTGGCTGTAGTGTAGCAGTGTCAGTGCCCAGAAAACCGGAAATGTTCACAAATCAGAAAAAAGCTCAGCATGTCCTCCGGTATCACGAGACCCGGTCACCAATAATAGTGCAGAGGAACTTTCAAATGTACAGAATTCTTTCGTCTAGAATATCTGGCATCAATAAGTTGGTATTTAAAAAATGGAATTTATCTTCATTTCCAAACCCTGCGAAGTCCAAGAAACATTGTATGGAAAGATGCCACCCGATGTCAAGAGCATTAATTCCGGATTCCTTGGCACTGACACTGATACACTACAGCCACATTACTGAAACCTGCAACAAATAAACTTGGTTAGTTTTCCAACATTTTGGCACCACTTCCACATCTCTACATTGCACATAGCGGATATGAATAAAGTTTTTGATCAGGGAAAGACTTCTGGGACACCCGTTACTTTTACATACCATTTTTACTACCTTGCCCTGACCCCTTCGTTTTAGAGGTGACAGGTATAAATGTAGATTCTATATCGCCACCTCCCTCTCCTCTTTTTACAGGGATTCTGGGAAACTAGAAAAATCATGATTGATTGATTTGACTAATTTTAGTTCGCTTTTTTGCACATTTGGGTAATCGCGAAGCTGTTTGGGTAATCGCAAAGCTGAGTATTAGTGATGATGCCTATACACTGAAATTGATGAAGGGGTACTTACAGAGAACATCCATGCTCAGGCCTGGATTCAAACTCGGCAAAATTATGATTCAGGGAGTTTTGTGTTTTAAGACCTCTTTATGCTCAGTAAGGCTAATTTGGACTGGACCTACAGTTTAAAGTGAAATCCGAGCCATATGCCCCACCGAGTATCGAACCTGGGACCCCGTGATAATAAGGTGACAACGTTAGTCAAAATTATGAGAAAGAACCCCTGTATATCGATAGTTTTATCGGATTGGTCCAGTATGAAAATATCAGCTCGGTGTAATCGGTTTAAAATTTCAAACATTCCGATTAGATCGACTACAAAGCATGAGTGCCAGAGTGTATAAATGCAATGCAACCTTTTTGTCCTGGCTATTTTAAGGGGCTTTGTAGCAGAACGTAGAGTGTCACGACCTGTCTGCCCTCAGTAATCCTTTGGGAAGCAAGTTCTACTGCATGGCTGGGTACCAACATTTCTTGGAGAGGTACCAGCAAGGGTCCATGCACTGTCCAACCCCCTCCATCACACTTTTCACTTTTCCCGATCTCCCTGTGCTTATTCTCGGCTATTCACACATTGAAACAAGACTTGAAGCGTACGCCAAGAACAAACTAGCCAATCTCTTCAGAATATGCGCAGGAACTAACGTTACGTGGAATTCTTGAGTACGGCAATCAAGCATTGCCGCTAATAATTATGACAAGGAATGTTGTATGAGAGTGTCTATTGGCCGAACGTTCATAAACATGTCTGTATACAACGTTTATCTTGTTGCAATTCCCGCCACTGTGTGGTCTGTAGCCTGCGCGCCGTAGTTGCCAAACGTATGTTTGATGCACGCAGGACGACTGATCACACTGTTGCACGAGCCAGTGGTAGGCACAGCGTGCCAGTGTTGCCACATGAAGGGAAATTTCCTTTTTGCAGGGAAATTCGGACTGAAGTTTTAGCCAAAAGGGAATATCGATGAAAAATTTCACAATTTCAGGGAAATTTTAAGATTTCTGACTCGACATTATTACAGTTTATGTCAAATTCATGTTTCATATTCACATTTTTATTTTTTTCTGAACCTTCTTATTTCTGCTCCCTTGAATATAAGCCTGTATCTATTTATATTTCTCTCAAGTTTATTGTGCGTCGCTTTTCTATATCCTCGGACAATTGTAACGATTAGAATTAACGATTTAATGGATTCCTGACCATGATTTAAAACAGGGACATCTGACCAGAAAGCGATGAAGCTTACATGTATGTGAAAAATTTGTGTAACATTTTTTATTCATACGATCATGGATCAACGGAAATTTTACTACTACTATAACTGCTAATAATAATAATAATAATTATTATTATTATTATATTTGTTTAGGTGAAGGGAAAAAATGGTCCAAAAAGGGAAATGTTGCCCTTTGGAAAGGGAAATTGTGCCCTCAGATTGTCGTAACACTGCAGCGTGCTACGACGCCAGTGGCCCCGGGTTAGAATCCCAGCCTGGGCATGGGTGTTCTCTGTGAGTGTCTCTTCATCACTTTCATTCTCGTCATCGCGATTAGCCTAAAGTGGCAGAAAGCGACACGCTTAATAACAAAAATCAACACAAACAAATCGTAACCAGGTGATCCAGAATTCGATTCTCGATTATCTCTTCATCATTTATCCTCATCTTCGTGATCAGCCAAAAGCGGCAGTGACGTAATAACATAATTCAAACAATCAAAGCAATGGTTGTGCGATGAAGATGTGCATAGATGAAAGGAAACTGGTGCTTTCGGGGTGGGAGGACGTGCTGCTTTGATTGGTGCGCTGGCAGGTTGACGTATTTGGTCGCATACTTTTGTTGTGAGTCGACTAGGAAACGGGTTTCCTTTTTCTTTTGTTTAGGATCACCTGACGTTGATGAGCAAACGTAAAAAACCGCTAATGCGGCTTGAAAAAGCCCCCCCCCCATCCTCTTCACCCTCTTGTTTCTTTATTTGGTTGTGCGACGTATGCGCACGCCGCTCTGCAAGTCCTGCCACGCCTGCGTTTTCTTGTTGGACGGAATTTGCGTGGACATGACTTCGCATGTTTCTTGACGCTGGCCTTCAGTTCTGGATGTTTTAAAACTCCCTCCCTATGCCAGGTCGGTAGACTAAGAGGTTGCACGCAACAGATTTTATGTTGAAGTATTGTGCATCTCCGTGTAGGAAAATTTTTAGGGGAAATAGTATTGAAACAACAACTTGTAATATATTGGTCATTTCGTATGCGAATTGTGAGACTACTGTATTCATACTTTTGCCAGAATGTTAATCGAACTCTTCAACTCGCGCAGCCAGGCCCGTAGCCAGAATTTTGTTTACGGGGAGGGGGGAAGGGGGTCATCCCTTATCAGCAGCCACCATCTAAAGGCGAAAACGATGGGGAGTCGAAGTCCTGAAGATGAATTTCTGAGAACATTACAACTTATTATACGAGATGTTTAACCCTGCAAGGAAATAAAATGAATTACCACTGTACACTATTTAAATGGAATATTTGTAGCCCCCCGAGCTCTTCCCCTGGCTACGTGCCTGCACACAGCAGAAAGTTTTCGATGTTCCTAGTGTCCCCCCCCCCTCCACACACAAAATATGTGCAAAACTAAACGCACGTGAACAGGACACAAGCTGCACAGAACATTATACGCCACAGCCTCATCTGCATTAATGCTACCCAGGGCAGCCCCTCAGAGAGCGACCCTCATGAGGGCAATCCTCACCGGACCCTCCGAAAGAGTTGTGAGGGTGAGGGAAATTGATTTAAAACGAGCACATCTAGCCCAGTGTGTCCTACGTGGAAGAGAGGTTGACATGACAAAATGTGAGCCTTCCCGATGGCGTAGTGGTAACGTCGCCGCCTTGTAATCAAGGGGTACCGAGTTCGATACCCGGTGAATGCACATCGTGCACAGTGGTTCGGGGTCTCGCTTTAAGCTGTAGGTCCAATCCCGATTAGCCTGTGCGTGCCGAAAATGGACTTAAAGCAACACTTCAAATTAAATTTCATTCAGACAAGAGAAACAATTTTGATCAACGATTTACATTGTTTTGTTATTGCGAATGTAAAAAATAAAGTCATTAAATATAGAACATACGATACAACATTAAAGGATCTTTTCAGTTACATACATTTCCATGAAAAATGTATTTCATGTGCTCCATATGGAGGGTGCTTATTTTTCACGATTGCGAAAGACTGAAAATATTAACCGATGCTCGAAATTGCTTATGAGTCAATGTGTTGACATGTTAAACACATTTACATCTGATTCCTAGTGTTCACCGCGAATTCTTGCATATATTCAGTGAAGAACGAAGATGAGTGATGAATAGGGCTAGGAAGTTCTTGTCCTATTCTCAAAATCGCACTGCAACAAAAGTTTTAGTTACTTTCAGTAGATCATCTGGCTGTGCCAGGGAAATTATTTAAAGCGAGTTGTATCGACATGATTGTTTTTTCCCGGTGTTGTTTATCAACACTTCTTGATTTTGTACTTTTTTACGCGTTATTTTATTTGCAAATAGCAGAACTTCCGTTGCATGGCGATTTCCTTTTCTACCCGAAGCACACAAATTGAGCACTTAGCATCGTGAAAAGGTACAAAAGACAAAGATCTGATTATCAACAAAATGTTTATGGAAAGGATATAAGGCGAATCCAGTTTCTATTTAAATAGTGGGCTCACGCCAGTGTTGCCACATGAAGGGAAATTTCCCTCTTGCAGGGAAATTCGGACCGAAATTTTAGCCAAAAGGGAAAAGGTAATTTCGATGAGAAATACCACAATTTCAGGGAAATTTTAAGGCCATCTGACTACATTACAGTTTATGTTAATTTTGAATTTCATATCCACATTTTTATGTTATTTATTTATTTTGTTATTTCTACTTGTTTCTGCTCCTTTAAGTTTATTGTACGTTGCTTTTATGCATCTTTGGATAAATAGTAACGATGAGGATTAACGATTAAATGGATTCCTGACTAGGATTCAAACATGGGACATGTGGTCAGGAAGTGAGGAAACCGAAATGTGATTTTTTTAAAAATATTTTTTAATCAAACGAATAACGAATTGAACGTAATACTTAACTACATATTACTTCTGCTTCCACCACCACACTAATAATGCTGCTACTACCACTACTACTACTTATTATTATATAATTTGCTTAGTTGAAGGGAAAAATTGAACCAAAAAGGGAAATTTTGCCCTTTGGAAAGGGAAATTGTGCCCTTATATTGTGGCAACAATGGCTCACGCCTGAACTTGGCACCAACGCCAAACTATTTTGTCAATTCGATTTCAATTTTATGATTTATACAACAACAGCAACAATAATAAAGGTAAAATATAAGTTCCTGGAAATATATGAAATCTTACTCTGCACCCCCCCCCCCTGTCGCTCTTGCATGCATGTTTCATGTCCATATTTTCAACATCGCACCCCCTTCAACACCCCTAGATGATTAATCCTGGCGCCGCCGCTGCCCTCAACATATTTTATCAATGGTTTTAACTCCTCCAGGAAAATATTCCTGCCTACAGCCCTTGGTGTTGGCGAACGTAGCGTACGTGAACATGCTCAGAACCTTCTGAAACCTTCTCGTAAGTGCTTCCTCTCAAGAGACGTGAGTCTGCAATTGTTTGCAGGTGGGCAAGGCAGCAGGAGAGAGGCGTTTGACTTAGAACTTTATAGCCTTCAGGGTGGATTGGAGACTCTCGTTGCCTTCCATAACGCCAACTCCGGGATTACTCTCGAAGGGAAGGGAGTGAGCATGAAACGAGATCCAAGCCCCAACGTATTAAAGCTTCATGTTTAATGGCTGGAGGGGAACCGAGGGGGACGGGTGGCGGGGACGTGGCTGTAACAGTTGCCGGTCGGTGATGAAGTTGGGCTGCACAGTCGGCGTGTTTCTATTTCGGTTCGTGTGAGTAGCTACTGAGGATGATGAGCTGGTATAGCCCTTTCAATACTCGATACACGCCTTCTAAAGTGCTGGGTTCGAGTCAGAAGCGTATATTCTAGGCAATCTGCGAAGCCTGAAGTATAGAGAATACAATTCAGGAGAAAAATCGATCAGAAATTGTAAATGTTATTATCCATATCAGTGAGATGATGATGCTGATTCTGGAGTTGGCAACCTGATTTTTTATGAGTTGGCAACCTGATTTCTTATGGGTTGGCAACCTGATTTCGTATGGGTTGGCAACCTGATTTCCTATGAGTTGGGAACCTGATTTCTTATGAGTTGGCAACCTGATTTCTTAAGAGTTGGCAACCTGATTTCTTACGAGTTGGCAACCTGATTTCTTACGAGTTGGCAACCTGATTTCTTACGAGTTGGCAACCTGATTTCTTACGAGTTGGCAACCTGATTTCTTACGAGTTGGCAAACTGATTTCTTACGAGTTGGCAACCTGATTTCTTACGAGTTGGTAAATGTATTAATATTCATATCCTAGGACCACGTGACATAATGAGATAGCCCAGATCTTGGACTCTGTATACGCCACTGGTTCGAGTCCTGTCCAGGGAACGTCATTCGGTTCCATGTTGCTTGTCATTTCATCAATTTTTTCAGCCATTCTTGAATTGGAATTTGTGATTCGGGTTCACTTTATGCACAGATAGGGTAGGCTAGTTCAGGCCTCCCTGATGGCGTAGTTATAACGCGATCGCCTTGTAATCAAGCATTCCCAGGTTCTGGTTTCACGTTCTGGCTTGGACATCCGTGTTCCTTTGCAAGTGTCCTTTCATCGTCATCTAATCATTCTCATCGTCGCTATTGTCCTAAATGCCATAAAGGCGAGTAAAATGTGAAAATTACTGTAATTTAAAATATAGGCCCGGTCCTGATGAGCTTATCTGAGCATAAAGATGAACTTTGGCAAACATTCTTTGCTTTTTCTTCAGTCGGGTTTTTCGGCAACCACCATACTTTTGTCCATTTTCATAGTATTTCATTAGTGTTGCTCCCAATGTATTCGACCGATAGGAATTCTCCTAACCTAACTGCAACTCGAATGACCTTGGGATATCCGTAACCACTAAGCTATATCAGATATGCCAAATTTATGGAGTCATGTCCTCCTCTCATTACCATGTATTCCATACCGTTTTGTATTTTGTGCAACATTTTGCGATGTTTCATCCGATGAGTTTGGGAACAGTCTCAAGGTTGCAGATTATCAATATAAAGTGGCCCATTATATCTGCACGTGTTTGTGGATTCCCTTGTGGCTAATTTCTCCCGCAGTGATGAGGATATGTACTGAAACCGTATGTCGATATCTTGCGGTCGGATAACATGTCCCGGAGGTGTGTGTGGATGTTGAAGGCGTGGACACAAATCATCCGCATCGCACAAGCCCCTCCCGATCGCTCCATCGTTCTTCCCTCGGGAGCTACAACTCCAGAGTGAGTTGGTTTTATTGCAAGGCAACTAAGGAACAGATCTGCAGTGGTGCTAACCGTGCGGTAATATCTCTAGATCCTCTCTTGGGTTTAACTGTACGCAGAATTAAATGGGCAGCTTTTGGTTCAGGGCAACGATTGTTATTTTATTTTAGATGCTTGGATTACTACACTAACAGACGTGTTTGTTATGCCGAGCATCCATTACCGTCTTGCCTATACTTCCTTCGCATGTTAAACAGATTACTTCGGGTACTTCCGGCAACTTTCGTGTTTGTGGGCTAAGCTATCAATTGGCGCTTGCAGCAGAACTCCCGTGCATATTTATGTCACATTTATTAGGGCATTTGTCTTATTCATGTAGTCTTGAATCTAGCAGTGTGGTGTTTAGGTGTTTCATATTGTTTACGAAAAATCACTACGTTTTCCGGAAACTACCGATGGAAGCCGAAGCTACTACATTAAAAGTGTGTACTAACTATGGTCTGGCATTCGAGACAGCCCTAGATCTGGGATGATTCATAGTTTGTTGTGCTCGTGATTGGTTGTCGAGTATTCACGATTGAAATGACTACACTGAAGTAGTGTAGTGAAATTAGAGCTCTTTTTATAAGAAAAATGTGCATTTTTCTTCGTTATTGCATCATATGAAGAAACTCCTATGGTATGCTAATCAGATGTTCTTGATTCGACTGCCTCTTTGTATCATGATTTATATTTGCGTGCTAACTATAAAGCTTTGTTAGATTGAATCCTGTACGGGAGTATGTTTCTAAATCTGTGTCGGCAATGGATCATGGCGCAAGAGCTCCTTAGGGCAAAGCCTGACAGGCGAGTTATCTATCATTCGTGGTCAGCGCATGGAGTCCCATCGCCGCGTTACCGGGTTCGAATTCTGGTCTTGACATGGATATTCTTTGTGAGTGTCCTTCATCAAATCATCACTCACCATCTTGGTTGCATTATCCCACGACGTGACAGGAAAGCGACGGCATAATCTTGCCTTAAACCCGCTTTATTTTCTTAACATTTACGCCATGACCAAAATGCTACCGTGCAAAGTGAGAAATCTTATGGCATTTCAGATGCCTTCATGGCATTTCTCAAGGATAGGCTCGGTCCGAATCATTTTTCGTAGCGTAACCAATCAGAAGCGACCTCTAGGTCACGAGCGCAGTTGTAATGGCTGCCGCGTGAGATGTAAACAACGTATCACTTCACATTTTTAAAACACGATAATTATTCAACCGAGAAGAATTTCACTTTGTATTCAATGGTTTTAGGTAGAGAAGCATGGCACTGATAAAATATGCACTTTACAACGTTTACTGTACACATATGGAAGAATATTTTAGTTTTTTTCAATTGTAAACACCGTACACTCGCCACATATTGCGTAACTCGACGTGGCTTTCATGCTGTATAAAACTATACAATGTAATCGCAAAAGCTAGCCGAAATGTTCCATGAAATTCTTGCGTGTAAAGTACAATCTGCTATAAGATTTTTGGAAGCTTTTACATAGCATTTATGCCAGCAAAAATGCTAAAGGTTATGCTTTCGTCTATAGCCGGCCTAAGAATGCATTGTTTGATTTTTGCTTATTCCCGATTTCCTTCGTTATTTTAGATTTCCAGGTCAAGAGGTGTGCCACTAAATAAGAAAAATAATGATTTTTTTTTCTTGCTTATTTCGGTGCCTTTGTGCACTTCGGTACCCAAAAATCCGCATCCTACTGATCACACCGCCTTCGACATAGCCGAGATCTAGGATGTGTGGAACCTCACCTTCATACCACGATGCACATGCAGAAACCTGAAAGGAGCTATCGCGAAGCAGCAAAATGACGTAGGGTTGAATATATGAGAAGCACGCGACCTATGCGAACTGCGATTTGTCAGGCATTTACGGCAGTTGGCTGATTACCGAATGACTGGATTCTGCGAACGCATGACCCGCCTGCATTTCACGATCTTATCATCGGCTTCCGACTGACCTCGTAAATCACGGGAGTCTGAGGAGACGGCGGAGGAGACAAATCGTCCCGCAGTTTGCAACGCGGCATCTGCTCCTGGAAAGGGATGCTGCAGTGGGGGGAGCGGAAGCAGGCGGGACTGATGCTGCGCTGGACCAGGGGGAGATAAAAAAGATGTGCCGGAGAGCCAGCGCCTAACCTAATTCTTTTCGCGGTGTGGAGGTAAGGTCTTTGGTTTATTGATGCCACGAGGATAGTACGGAGCAACATTTCACTGTGGCTGTGCAGAAAGGATAGAAAAAATAATAAAAAAGTAGGAGAGAATGAATGAAAAGTTGAGAACACCAGACTTACCCGAAATATTAATTCGTGTTTTAGATGTTTTAAGTGAAACCATTACACCAGGAATATTTTTTTAAAACGTCATACAATAATTGAAAAACAGTGCTATTGGTGACGGAGTGCTTAGTAAAGCGTGTTACGACGCCAAGGGTCACGCGTACGAATCCCGACCTGCGCTTGGGTGTTCTTTGTGAGTGTTGCTTTAATTCCATCATATCATCACGGATCCTCATCTTCGCGATTAGCAAAAGGAGCAGAAAAGCGAAATATAATCAGTCGATTGATTTTTACTTCGCTTTCGAGGTGTAAGGGGTGACCGTTTCTGAAGACACCCAAGTATCAACCCTTTTCCACCTTACCCCATTTTGCAGACTAGCGAGGCTCTGGCGTCTGGACTCATAGACTGTATAATCTTCTGTGGTGATCGTGTTGTGTCGTCCTCTACATGTTTGTGATTGTCCGTTCATCCATTTCATCCACCATTCGCGATTAGCGAAATAAACTAAATCAGAACTACAACAATTCTTTTTGAGTGTCCCTTCATCAATATCATCATATCATCGCTCATCCTCATCATTGCGATTACCCAACTGTGGCAGAAAAGCTATGTAACATAAACCTTATCAATATTCATATTCGGGTTCATTCTAATCACCATTCATCCTCATCGTCGCGATTATCCTTTACGAAGGCGGAAAAGCAACGTACAAAACTCCCCTTATGTTCAAACTGCACTAACATAAAGTTTTCCATATTTTTCAATGTGGTGTATTTGTATTCAGCTTGAACGCCACGTCGTAGGGTGGAAGAAAAATCCTTTGCATTTACCACGTTCTGCTTCCCTTCATCTTGGAACGGGGAGAGACAGGTTGAGGAAGATGAACGAGATGTGTCATCTCTGCGTTAGCCATGGTTATCATGCTGTTTTTGGAAAGCAATACGCCAAAGGGTTATTAATAGCCTTGGAAGGAGGAAGCAGCTTCCAGGAGCACGTCGAGATTTTATTTTTGGTTTTACTCTTGTCTCCTTGTTTTGTTTTCTGCGACTCGATTGCGGTTGGTTTATGCTAGGTTCAGGGGCGAGTCGTGTAATCGTCCTGTCAAGCGAATGGAAAGTTGAAAATTAAAGATCACCGGCCAATTTTCAACATGATACATGCTGGTATGTCGACGTCTCGGTCATACTGTCAGTGCCTTACCTAAGGGGGGATGAAGGGGGTCATAAAATTCCCCCTTGGCCCAGTATACCTAAGAAAAAGTACGTCAAAGGCAGGAAAAGATGGCAAAATGAGGATTGAGTACTAATGGGTAACCCGCCCGCTCCTTTTCAAAGATCGCGTACACGCCACTGCATGCCGTGTAGAGGCCTCCCCGATGGCGTAGTCGTAACGCCGTCGCCTTGTAATCGAGGGGTCCAGGGTTCGATACCTGGTGGAGGGGCAGTGGTTCGGATTCAACTTTAAAACTGTAGGGCCAGTCCCGATTAGCCTATCTGTGCATAAAGTGTACTTAACATCAAGCAAACAAGCAAGCATACCGTGTAGAGGGAGATTATTTCCATAATGGCTGTTATGCAATTGAAGCTTCGGAACGAGTCACAACTCTCAAAGCAGCCAATCAACTAAGCGAGCCGCTGACGTCATCTCAACCCAGAGCCTATTGCTAAACCCCTTGCTCAGGCTCTACACGCCCACTAGGCTCGCTAGACAGACTCGCTCAGTCCGCTAGAGAAGTTCCGAAGGTAATTCGACTCTAGCAATTCTTAGGTCCTACTGGTGACCGACTAATGAGAAAAGGGCGTGCAGTGTGTGCTAAATGCGCGTGTAGATTTGATAACTACGTACGCACTATTTGCAAGCGCGGAATGCGCACGCGAGATATAAATACCAGCTGCTAGATGCTCTTTGTGTCCCCGGAAGTGTGTGTTGTTCTGTTCTCTTTCTGAAGGATCCGACAGGCAGGAGATGGATTAGGAAGACAACGCTCTCGTTGTTGTGAGAAAGCCAAATAATAGCTCCCCGTGCTCGAAGATGATGGTGTCTCTTTGAGCATTCCGTTGTGTCTTGCGGATGGTCGTTTTTTCTCTCTCCGACCGCCCTTCGGAATGAATGACTCACCCACTCGTCTTCTTCTTGGAGTAGTAAATTGTGAAACAATGGAGGTCATTAATGGGGGCTACCCTGCCTGTCTGAACCATGTGTGAGGGGTGCGCCGTGTGGAGATACAGTGCGGTTGATATTCTGAGATGATTGATGTGTCGGAAGATGCTCAAGGAGTCTCTGTTCTCAGTCGAATTTAAGCCACCAAACTTCCGGTTGCTTTAAATTGAAGTATTGTCACAACCACACGTACGTGGATTTTTTGTAATATATGACAAATTCAGGCCAACAGGCAACACATTCGCATCTAAAGTAATGTTATATTTTTTTTTATTTAAAAAAAAGGGTGATTTCTTTACATATTTCAAAAGTGAAATTTTAGACTTTTTGTTTTTCGCTATTTTCGAAAATGTTTCGCTCTTCCAAAGAAAATTCGTTTCCGAAACATTTTTCGTACTTTTTGGTTTTCGAAAAAAATGTTTTTCAAATTAGAATTTTCAAAAAGTGGCCATCCCTATTTCAAATCGCTTACTTGGCTTGTTCAGCATTGACCACAAATCGTATCAAAAGAAAAATTCCGACAGAGACATCAACTGAGGAGTGCGACCGATTAAGGGTCTGTATGTATGGAAGTATGTATACTGACTGTATGTTATTTATCTCACGATATTCCGGCATACGGCAGCGAAATACAGTATTTACGGTTTTGATACTTGGCCTTGTAAAGAAAATACTTCGAAACTGAATTTATCGATTTTCGCTTTTTTTTTCCAAACAAAAAAATATAGTTTGTCGTTTCTCGAAACAAACTGTTCGCTTTTCATTTTTTCGTTTTTCGAAAAAGAGTGGCTGTTTTAAAGTAATTTTAAAGATTTGTAGTATAATATATAATATCGAACCAGGCTAGTGCTACACACTCCCTACAATGTTAACACCTTGATTGAAATTTTGAAATGGCGGCAATACATGTAGTGGCTCAGTGGCCGAGCGCGTGAAATGGGGACTTTCTGATTCGCCACCCAAGTTCCCGAGCATGGCTCTTCTTTGACAGTGACTATTCTTCAATTTCATCCAATGATCACCGATCCTCATCGTCGCTATTAGCCAAAAGTGGTAGAAATGGGACATAGAAACTACAAGTAGTACTTATAACAGGAATTTATGTGCATAGTTTGAGTCTGTTACTTCCTATTTAACATTTATTTAGTTTCGAAATTCTGAAGTGATACATTTCCTGTTGTGGGTAGCATCAATCTGGGTTATCTCCGCCTTTAGTCGCCGATCTCGGAGGCTAAAATTGATGCTAGTCTCACTAGGAAGTTACCAGCGGTTTCTGTGTTTTCAACAGATAATGAGCCGATTCGTGGGGTTAATTGTGAGTTTGCTTCTACCCGCTAGTAAATCGACGTTGGTTCAAACGGGCATTAATGTTATTTACTTTCCTCAAATGAAAAGACTGCCACTTCGTTACATGTGATGGATTGTATCATAAATCCACGGAATGTCTTTTTGTTTGTTTGTTTACAAAATACGGACGGCTCCAATGAAAAGCCTCCACATAAATTTGTTGTTTCCCTTTGCGTCATTCATGCGGAAAAACTTACTTCTTGGATCTTGGCTCCCGTCCAGGGGCCCCGTGTTAGCGGAAAGGTGCGTTGTTTGCTTTCCGAGTCGCCGAACTGTGGTTTACAGTTTGCGGAACCTCCGCGTGGGCGCTTTCAGCGGCGACTGGAACCACTCAAATCCAAGTGCAATTCCCCCGAAGGAAGGGAAATTCAGGCCGCTTTCATCGGAAATATTTGCGCCCTAGGCGCTGCGAAAGAGCAGTAAAACCCGTTTAGTCGCAACCAGCAAAAGAAAGTGAGAATTTTGTAACAGTTTTGCCCGCCTCTCGGATAAACACTCGGACTGTCAAGATGTGGACTATGGCACGTGACCCTAGAAGGCTGTGGAAGAAGGGAGAAGATTAGGCCCTCGTAATGTGGTTAGACGCACCCATTTTACTCGTTCTCTGCGTCCTCAAGGAAGCCACGTTGCTATGCCAGCTAAGGAATCGCCATCATCACCTCATTGAAATGAATATTTTTATTCACAATTTCTAATCGATTTTTCTTTTGTGTTTTAGCCTCTGGGCTTTAGGCTTCGGAGATAGCCTAGCAAGCAAGCCTAGAATATAGGCTCCTGGTACATACCGAGGTGAGACGACGTTAGACCAGTGTTGTTTCGAGTCCCGAAATGATATTTACACTTATTAAGTACACAACGTATATAGTTAGTCAACCCACTCACTTAGCATCGGTGAATTAGTAAAGCAGTTCTGACTTTGACGATATTTTCATACATTCAGTTCAAGTTTGACTTAATTCTTGAAAAAAGACACTCGCGACTAAATTCTTGAATAAGGCCCTGGCGGAGACATGTCTCTCTCTCTACAAGCGAGACGCGGCGCATGTCACTTGAGAACAAACGCATGACTAGCAAGCAGCATTTCACGCTGTAGCAATGCCACACGCTGCATAAACCTGAAGTGTATTTGTCAGTTTCCAAGTTACACGTACTGCCTCTCACTTCGGCGTGCAATCTCCCTAATACACACACTTCCTGTCTTCCACATATCCCCTTTTACTTTCTCACTCTTTCTCGAACACACATTTTCTTCCCCCAACCTCTCTCTCACTAACATGCTGTTACACTCTTTCCTTTTCTCTCACACATACATGCCTCCCGCACAGCTTTCTCTCTCTCTCGCGCGCGCACACACGTTTCTTGAGTTTGTTGAATTTTTTTGTTTTAAGTCCACTTTGTGCACACATAGGTTAATCGGGACTGTTACTACAGTTTAAAGTGTGATCCGAACCACTATGTATCTCCACCGGGTATCGAACACACACACGTTTCTCTGTTTCTCATACGCCCTCCCAACACACACACAATATTCCTTTCTCTCGTTTTCTTCCCGCACACATACATGTCCATACACACCCCTATCATCTTTCCACTCTCTCTCTCTCTCTCTCTCTCTCTCTCTCTCTCTCTCTCTCTCTCTCTCTCTCTCTCTCTCTCTCTCTCTCTCGTGGCGGAATGGTTAGCACATCGCGCTACGACGCCAGGGATCCGAGGTTCGAATCTCGGCATGAGCATGGATGTTTGTGAGTGTCCATTCATGAATTTCATTATATCATCACTCATCCCGATCTTCGCAAATTAGCCAAAAGTGGCACAAACAAGCGAAGTAAAATAAAGCAAATCAACAAATCTTTTTCTCTCACATACATGATCCCCACGCACCACCTCATTCTGTATATTTCTCTCTCTCTCTCTCTTTCGTTCGTTCTTTCTTCTTCTCACACATACCTGTCCATACACTCATATCAGTCATATCACACACGCTCGCACGCTCTCTCTTTCTTTATTCACACACTCGCACTCCCTCCCTCATAATATTCTTTCCTCCCCCCTCTCTGTCAGTATCTCGTTTTTCTCCTTCTCTCGAAAACGCACACATGCACATACGTATTAGCAGAGGCGTGCCAGATTCTCGCCTTGATTCTTGTCCAGCTATCGTTAATGGGCCTGAAGGAAAATATAAGAATAACTTTTCTGCACATGTTTCCTCTTCGTCTCGGCGAGGCATCTTTACGTCCCTTGGTCTCAAACCAAAGATTAAGAGGCAGTTTCAAGAAGAAGCCGGGGCTAATGTCATTAGCCTATTTGTAGTGCGCTGGAGAATGCTTCAAGGGAGGGTGCTGGCTTAAACTTAAAACTGTGCCGTCTTAAAAATTCATCATCTGTGACGCGGGGGAACGAAAGGAATTCCAGATTCCTGCTTTGAAGGTACGGAAGCGGCGGTATCTTCTCTCGCGGAATAGCGACATTTATACTTTTAGAATATGACACCTTTTCAGGATGTTTTTCTCCTTCGCGGCCCATAAAAAAACCTGATTGGTAACTTCTGCCACGATATTTGCTTGTTTACTAATTGTAAAGAATAGATACAAATTGCAGGAAGATTTACAAGTTTGAAGAACTTCAATTTCAATGGTCTTTATTCTTGGGCGAGGTTCAGCAAATGCTGATCTAACACCTAACCCGACAAAGAAAGATGTAGCAGAGTACCTAGGTACATTGCTTTACATGAAGACACTACAGGAAAAAAAACCAAGAGAAACTATAAAGAAACTACTACTACACAAAGAAAATCACAATAAGAAAACAGATGTCGAAATATATACAGTGCGGGTGTGCAAATATATGAAAAAATAATAATATGCATGTATTATTTTTTAGTTTCGGTCAAGTTTTTTCTTCAATAATTCACAGGAAACAGTTTTTAATCATATGTGGTCTTACTTTGCTTGTGATCATCAATCAGTGAAGCATATACTGCCCTACGAAAGTTTCGTATGGAAGGAAAGATTGATTCCCCCCCCCCCTAACTTTTGTGTGGAAAAGTTAACAAAGTAGAATAACCATGGATTTCAATACATTAACTGTATGAAATGAAAAAAAAGGTAATAAAAATCAGTTGTTCTAAATATTCATTCATGATGGATCGAGTAGCAGTATTTCTCCCCCAGGATAAAATAATAATACTAATAAATAGTAATACTAATGCATTTCCAATAATTTTGGATAATTCCTATTAGTTTGTAATAGTACAGTATAGTATTGGTTTGTAATAACAATCATAATCATGAGATGATGATATTTCTGCAAGTCGATAGGCCGTCTGACTGCCACGCGGGAGAGCCGGGTTTGATTCCAGGGGTGGGTCATCCGAGGTGGAAATTATTCCGGCTGTCTCCCCGCATAAAGATGCTCTTGGGTTCACCCAGCCTCAAATCAATGTGTACCTGAGGGGTAAAGACGGCCGGAGCGTGCTGCTGATCGCATCACCTCCAACATGGCCGAGATCGAGAATGTGTGTGAATATGCCTTCATGGCACGGTTCTGTATGCACAGGGAACTTTACCTTTTTACTATATTTCTGTTTTATAAATGGCCTGTGTGTGCACCAATAAGGTGACGTGGGTCGTGAAAAGGTTCGAGAGCCAGCCACCTCACGTTGTGGTTGGTGACTCAAGCGTTGCACCGTGACATCAACGTTCCCTCAAGGTGGCGAAACAGGTTTTCTTTTAAAAATAAATATCCCTGACGAGGCCAATTTGGTTCTTGCTATTTCTGCTGTGACCTTCGCGTGGAACAATATCGGCGTGAAGTGCAAGTCGGAAATCGTCACGTATTTCGGATTTTATGGCGAGCAGTGTTTGTCAACAGAAAATGCCAACGGATTGCACCACGCTTTGTATTCCACATTATGAATCAGCTCCGAGTCGTGTGCTGAATAGAAGTGAGAGTTTAGTCAGGTGTTTTTACATGTCTTATGCAACGGATCTTGTTAGGAGTACTTTCTATAACCACAATAAAGGTTTGTTTATATTGGCATAGCAACAGAGACGGTGGTGTGTGTTGTCAGTTTCGTCGGTCACCTTGTACTCGAGGGGTCCCGGGTTTGACACCAGGTGGAGGCGCACAGTGGTTCGGATCCCACTTTAAACTGTAGCTTCGGCCCTAGTTAGCTTTTCTGTGCATACACTACATTGCCTACGCGTGTCAATAGTCTTTATCAGGATTCGGTCGTTTTCTCAACTGGGTGTCGCCTCTTGTCAGGTTGCCACACACGTGCAGTGACTGCTTTCTTTTCAGACCGTTTCCTGCTTGTCAGAATTAGTTGCAGGAAAACCTAACTATAAATGCGTTAGAACGAATAAGAAAGGCACCAGATTATGAAATAGCAGGATATGAAAGATCCTGCCATTTAATCCAAGAACACATGCTTCTAGTTTTCAAATTTCCAAAAAGGCTATTTTTATACAAATTTGAAATGAGACCGCTAAACCATCAACTTTGGGGGGGGGGGGCTATGACCAGAGACAGCAAAACACATGACTTATTACTATTTACTAAGTATGTAATTATGAGTATTGTTAAAATTTTTACTAAAAAGAGTTTCAACAGACGATGTGCATGAACTAGGGTAGTGGATGGGACGTTCGGGCTACAAATGGCTCTAACATGACATTCAGAACGAGATCATTGATATATATTAGGGAGATCTGTTTTGCGCTCCGTGGTAACATATTAAAAGTCGGGAATATTTTGCTATTAGGGTTGACGAAACTTGTGACATATCCATCCATGGACAATTAATATTCTGCATTCGAACTGTGAATTAAAAATTTTGATATATTTAAGGAATTCATGGGCTTTTATGAGATTCCGAACACTGAGGCCAAAACTTAAAAAAGGAAGAGAGTCAGCCATTCATTAATTTATTTCAGTGATCAGAGCCCCCCCAATAATTTTGACAAGTCGGCGCCACTGCACGTAAGGTTTGCCTAACTTGCCCCTAATTTATAAAGCTTTTTCTTAAACGTTGTCGGTAAAAGTTAATAACGAAGTATAATATTAATATCTATGCATACCGTATACTAACCGTATTAAATGCTGATTAGAATAATGAGACATTGTATGGGATATCCACTCATTTGGTGCATCGAGTATGTGATGATAAAATAACAATAATAGTAAGTGCTGGGCGGAGCATAAAACAAAATACGGCGCTAAATCAAGTAAAATGTACAAATTGACAAAGATAAAATATGTTAGATGAAGAATGATATAGTAAGAGCAACATATTTATATTTCAAGTTATAGTTTTCAACAAGATCTACTATAGCTCTAATAGTAATACTTGTTTATTGTTATTTCATGCTGATCACACCAATGGCCAGATACACCACCAGTTACAATTTCTGCAATTAATTCTAAACATCATTCTTTAAATTATCTATAAAAGTTTTTACCAGTTCACCACCATTCTTAATATTTACTAAGAAAAAGGGAATTGTAGTTCTATATTTTGTAACCAGGTTGTTAATGGCCCATAAATCCTTAAATTCTAATGGTTTCTATTGGATTCCGTAGCAGTACCCGAACCTTTTTCTCTCTCGCAATTTAAATTCGGTCCAAGTTGGTTTCATTTCAATACCGAAGTTGGACAGTATTAAATTGATCGGGGGGAAAAAGTTCCGGGACCGATGTGAAATACTGTAAATATAAAGATGTTATTTAGGGTGTAGAATCCATTTACGCTTGCTGATTTTTTCTCCCGGACCGGAATTGAATTTACAACCCTGCTTGTAATCAAACGTAAGCAATGGTGGTGGTGGTGATAATTCGGGACCATGGTTATTATTTTATAATCATTATTATGTCCACTCTTCAAGTTTTACCAACGGCATGACCCGCCTTTGCAAAATTTCCTCCCTTCGCAGTTCACAGCACGCTCCACACACTGAGATGAAAACGTAGACACGTCCCACGTGGGATCGACCCCGAAACAGCTGTGCAAATGGGCCCCGAAAGCAAGGCCATTCTTCTTGGGGGCTTTTTCTGGCTTTTGCAAGCACCAAAGGAGACACCCTCGCCGCTCTTGAAATTCAAGTCGCGCATCTTTCTTGGAGAAAGACGACATGCCATTCGGAGGCACCGAGGTATTTTCCTCTCTTGCAGAAGAAAGTGCGGAAGGTGCCTGAGTCATGGTCTCGGGGCGACGTTGCCAGGATTCACGAGGACGGTTCATTTCTCTTCGGGACCAAACACCTGGACCCAAGACCCCGAGGGATTTCAGGAGACCGATGGACAGCTGCTTCAAGTTGTTGTTTTTCTTTTATCTGAAGTTGCCTAAGAAAAGTGGAGGTTCGCAGTGGAGGAACAGATTCTCCAGTATATTTTGGGAATATGCATCTTTGTCTCGTTTGCAGTGGCGTGTCCAAGGGGCGGTTGTGGGGGCCATAACCCCCCTTTGGCCCAGTATTAAAAAAAATCCCCAAAGTCAGGAAAAGATGGCAAAATGATGACTGACTACTAATAAAAGTATAAGGAAGCCCCCCTCCCCTTTTCGAAAATCCTGAACACGCCACTGGTCTCTGAATATCACAAATATATCCCTCGGAGAGAGGGCCCCTTTTATTGTCCTGTCATGTTCTGCAGTCTTGTCTTCCTCTGGCCAGTGTTTAACTGAACTCCGTCGCGGAGTTATTAGCACAGGCGCTACATCAGGAGTCTCAGGTTCGAATCCCGGCCAGCGCATGGGTGTTCTTTATGAGTGTCCCTTCATCAGTTTTATCATATCATGCAGAAAAGCGACGTATATAATTATCCAAACCAATCAATCCAATCCTGGCCAGTGTTGCCATCTGAAGGCAAGGTCCACTTTCTGCAGGGAAATTTAGGCAGAATTTTAGATGAAAGTGCCATAATCGTCGGTAGCGGGGAAGAGGGGGTTTCATTCTTGCGCTTCGAATTCCTTGGATATTCGAGGGAGCCAAAGAAATGCTTAATTATTCTATTTTGTTATTAACATTTATACGCATTCAAGAAGCTTTAAAAAATAGGCTAATTGTAGTCATATTATTTATGTTAACTGGTCTCTCACGTTTCAATCTCATTTTTGGAATTTTTCAAACATTCGAACCATTTTTTCTTTGAATAAAATGGTAGAATATGAAAACATAAAATGGTTCCTGTATTTTACACTCTTTTTTTCGATCTAACACAGTTTTTACGTTCATTTTGTTCGAATTAGCACTAACTGATTTTTAAATTACTGCGCAGGCCCGTAACCAGGGGAGGGGCCATGGGGGCCATGGCATCCCTCGAGCCATGAATTTTTTAAATGTGAACCTATAAAAAGCTATGAAAATAACATCGACGATTTTTCAAACATGTGAAAATTTCAATTTTGTCCTTGCATAAATGAATGTGTTTGTTGTGTAGAGAGGCAGTCTGTAGTCTGCTATATTGGGTATTTTTAGTTTTATAACGATTGATGCAAGGCTACCGGGTGAAAATCTCTCTCTCTCTCTCTCTCTCTCTTTTGAATAATCCAGCCTGCTACGACCAAAGGGTCATGATTTTGCACCTAATGTGAGTGTCGAACTTCGAATTTATTAACTTTGTCGGTAACCGTGGCAAGTGGCGAGAGAAGTTTTCTTTTTTGTCGGTAACCGTGGCAAGTGGCGAACAAAGTTTTCTTTTTTTGGAAATTAAGGCTAATAAAAATTCTATCTTCGGTCAATCATGTCTGACACACCCTTGTTTCCATTTTTTGCAAGATAGCATACGAAAAATAATATTACATGCAAAGGTAAAGTTCCCTGTGCATATAGCACCACTCTCCGGCCGCCTTTACCTCTGAGGGTTGCCCCCCCCCCCAGGTACCCATTAATTTGAGGCTGGGTGAACCCCAGAGCAGCGTTATGCGGGGACAACGCAGGGAAAAAAAATCAGACCTCAGATCACCCACGCGGTAATCTGCGAATATTACATGTAATTCTTTTAAAAATCCAATCATATATCACAGACCTACAACGGTAAACATATGAAGTCAAACCTTCATTTATCCTAATATTTGTTACATTTAAGATACGTTTAAGAGCGAGAGAGTTTTCATAAAATATAATAATAATAATATAAAAGTAGTGTCGCATAATTTAAAGTTTAACTGTGGTCGAGCGAGATATCCTTTTGTGCGTAATAGTATCGAAATGGCGTAACAAGTCTCATTATTCATTTTATTGTTTGATGTTTTACTTAGGAATATATTGATTTTTAATTTCCCGTTGCTGCGTAATGACCGGGGGGAGGGGGCTAGAAAGAGAGCGGCATCTGCCTCCACCGCCCAGGGCGGCAAAATAACTAGCGCCGGCCCTGATCGTAATCACTTTTCATCCTCATCTTCGCGATTATTGAAAAGTGGCAGAAAAGCGAAGTAGAATAAAGCAAATAAATAAATCAATTTATATGTGTCAGGGCTTCCCTATGTTCTCTCTCGGCTTGGAGCTTGTGATTTTGAAGAATCACAGAATCGAGTCCCCGAAGTCTACGACTGTTTTTTGTTCTCGTAAGCTGTAGTTCGTTGTACCTACCCTGCGATAGCTGTCGTCTCGTCACTTCCCGTGTCCATCCATTTCCCTTTATCTTTAGCGTGACACAAACAAGTTTCTCCGGAACTTGCCGGTTCGTGGATTGCGAAACGTGGCAACGTCGCCTCGCTTTGGTCCTTTCCCGCGATGCAGCGTTGCCTACCGTAACAGAATGGTGCCAAGCCTGGTATAATTTGTCTCTGAGGGAACGAATAACAATTTTCCACTCGCCGAGATGGCAGAGTGATGTGAGTGCTGGATGGATCTCGCCACTGACTGTTCCAGGTTCGAGTCTCGACATGGACGTCCGCAGGATTTTTTCAGGAAGGGCAAGGAAGGTATATTTTCCGGGGGGAGGGCCAAACAAGGCACATTTTTCCCCAATAATGGTGTAATTCCCTCAAAAAACATTGCTTAAATTTGAATTTATCATATTCATACAATAATTAACACATATTATTGTGGCCGAAATGAAATTATATGTGTGAAATATACAATTTTTGACTGACTTTCATTCTTCAGGGGGTGTCACGGCCCCCCTTGCCCCCCCTTCAGGACGCCCATGGACGTGGACATGGGTATTTCTTTCTGACAGTCCCTGCATCTATTTTTTTTCTAATACAACCCCCATCGTCGCGGTTATTTATTTCTTTATTTATTGAACACAAGAGGCGAATTCCCAATTACAGTGTTCTACATAATTGGGTATAAACTACAAAAGAAATATTGATTTACATAAATTGCGTTCATGTTTACATTGTTGACATTTATTCTTCCATACTTACAATAGCTTTTTGAAGGTTTCAATAGGCATGTGAAATATATCTTATTGGTTCCCTTTCGGAACATCTGTTGTACATACAGTTCACACATTCTCGTGATAGGTGATATAATTATAATGTTCGATCTTCTGTTACTGCAGTAAAAGAGCCATCCGTTGGATCGTGTCTTGGAGATAGGAACACGCAGTTTTAGTAGATGTTGCACTTCAATAATATTTTTCATGATTTTGTATTAGAAACAGGGCAATTGCATCTTCCTTCTTTTGCTGAGAGAATGCAGGTTGTGGTGTTTACAGAGGGAAGTGTATGATTCGTATCGGGGATATATGCCTGTTTCTTTGTAAGTGGCGTACCTTATGAATTTAGACTAGGATTTCTATTTTATGCGTGTACTTTTTGTCCTGAGGAGCTCATATTTCTGATGCATATTCTACTTTGCTTCGGACTAAGGTGTTAAATATTATTTTCATTATATCTTTGTCCATAAACTCTTTACTCATTCTAAAATACAGAAACAACAAGAAGTAACAAGACGAAGATCCACTTATTTTTTCTACAGTATCTCCAATAAAAGGCATTTATATTGCTGTGTTGATTTGACGACTCATGATATCGCTACGCAAGGTTCCGGGTTCGAGTCTTATGTGGATTTTGTTTTTCCTTTGAGTATGTTCCTCCTGTATCAATTTTATCTTATCATTCATCCCCATCGTCGCGATTAACCTAACGAGAGAGAAAGGTGATGTAAATTAAACAATGCAAATAGAGAATCTGTGTCCAAGCGCGTTGAGTGGTCGACTCATAATCTCGCCATCAAAATGATCCGGGTTTGATTCTCCGCGCGGGCATGAGTGTCCCGTCATTTTCATTTAATAATAATTCATTATATTTTTATAACTGATTATAATCAGTTACCTTCATTGTGACGATTGTTCTAAAGAGACAGAAAATGGACGTAATTCAAAAATAGAAACACAAGACCATAATATTAATTATTATTAACGCCTCGGCGGGCCTCCCTCAGTACATAATGTTAACCTGCTCGTCTTGTAATCAAGGGCTCTCGGGTTCGATGCCAAGGAGGTTCCGTTTCCAGTTAAAACTGTAGATCCAGTCTCGCCTAGCCTTTCCGAGCATAAAGTGGCCTTAAGACGAACTACTGACGTCGACGTTTGGTTCTACGATGGCAGAATCACATCGAATGTCCTCCCGGGTTCGATTCTCGGCCTGGACATAGACATTCTTTGTGAATGCATCAATTTCATCATAACACCGCTCACCCTTTTTTTTCGCGATTAGCGAAATGTGGCAGAAAAGCTATGTAAAACAAATGAAATCAATAAATCAACAACATCTAATCATCTACTGCCTCTTCCGAAGGTTTTAGCTAGAGTTCCGACCAGGGCCTGAGTATTGTGTTGTTCAACCTATCATATCTATTCTTCTCGTCGCGATTAATCTATATCGAGAGAAAAGCGACGTTAATGTTCGAATGTAATCCTGTTGTTATACCATCTTCACCTTAATTTATTTTTTCGACTTTTGTCGTCGTGTAATTTCGAACAGTAACGTTTATTGTTGGTGGGTTGGCAACACTGCACGTGATGCGCCTTGGATCGCATGCCACATGACCGGCGCTAGTTGTGTCTGCAGAAAGCGCGGTGTACGTACGTGAGCGATACAGCATCGCAGGAATACACCTATCTCTGTACAGTGCGTGTGCGCATATATGCGTGAGTAGTGGCGGCTTTGGAAAAGTGAGGGAGTGTCATGAATAGTTTTCCTGTCATCCCTATGATATGTTTTATTTTTCTTTGTGCCTTCCTAGAAGGAAATGGGTGTGCTGGTGCGCTTGCGAGTGAACAGAGGAAGTGCGTCTGAGATTATTGTGCTTCCGGCATTGTTTGGTAAGATAGGACGTTCCCTAGCGGAAACAAATATCGTGATTGCAGCAAGTGGTTCTCCCGTTTGGTTTGCGTGCCAGAGGGCTAACCGTTCGACCTTCACCTCAAGAAAGGTGGAAATGTGTTGGCAATATCGTTGGTGTTTCTTTGTCACGCTGTGCTCAGCACGGTTTTTCTATCTACCTGCGAAGTTTGGTATGTTGCGTAGGTCGTGGTGTGTTTGGGGGATCCGTGGCTCAGTGGGTAGAGTAGAACGCTACGGGCCCAGGATCTTCAGTGAGGCAGTCGTTCCTTCACTTGTCATTGCAATTTCATTTTTTTCCGTGGCGAAGTTGAGGCTGTGAATCCTCTTCTTCCACTTGACCATGTTTACATCTAAAAATTTTCATGTGGAATTCAGTAGATTATATTGAAAAAATAATATAGTAAATAAGTAAATATTTATTCGTAGACCTCCGTGGCGGAGTGGTTAGCATAGCGACGCCAGGGTTCCCCGAGTTCGAATCCCGGTATGGGTGTTCCTTGTGTGTTCTTTCATCACTCGTCCTCATCTTCGCGATTAGCCAAAAGTGGCAGAAAAGCGAAGCGAAATAAACCAAATCAATCAACCAACCTATACGCACTAGTACACAGAAAAAAACACGCTCACATAGTCCTGACAATACTAAGCAGTAGCCTATGTTTATGTATGGGTTTGCACTTTTCTGCGCTAATGAACTAAGTATTTATGCCTTGCGATTAATCTACAGATGCAAAAAAGAGCCAAAATGCAAATCAGTTGAAAGATTCTGAAATGTGGGTGTTGTCAGCTTAATTCCTAGAATTCTTAATAATCTGAGGTCATGGACGTACCCAGGATTTTTCCCAGGGAGGTGAAAGCGAGGCATGTTTCACCCCATAATAATGTTGCTCTCTCAGAAAACACAATGTGTATGTGTAAAATATATAATTTTAGGTTGACATTTTCCAGTGGGGGCATGGCTACTTATTTTAGAATCGTGGCAAGTTCAAATTGTATCTACAACCGTTGTCAATTCTTCCTGACATCTCGCTGGTGTGCCCCAAATGTATTTATTTCAGAACACTCGGACATTAAGCGCTGTTTTCGATTGTCGGCTTGGCCATGGCTGTTCTATGTGATACATTCAGCAGTTTCATATAATCGTCACACACATCCTTCGTCGCGATTAGCCAAAAGTGGCAGAAAAACGACGCTAAATAACAAAGCAAAGGAGTAATTGACTTTTTAGTTACTCCTTGAGCCAAGAGGTCCTCCCCGATGGCCTAGTGGTAACGTCGTCGCCTTGAAAAAAGGGGTTCCGGGTGCGATACCCGGTTAAGGCACATAGTGGTTCGTATCTCACTTGAAACTGTATGTCCAGTCCCGATAGCCTTACTGTGCATAAAGTGGACTTAAAGAACAGAAACTCAAACTCCCTGAGCCGGACCATGTGGCCGAGTGGTTATCACATCGCGCTGCGACTAGTGTTGCCCACGAGACGAGACTTTGGCCTGTCTCGTCTCGTGAAAATGCTGTCTCGTCTCGAAAATATTCGTTTGTCTTATGACACATGGTCAATCTCGTCTCGAATTTTTAGAAGCCTGTCCCGTCTCGTCCCGTGGGCAACACTAGCTGCGACGCCAAGGGTCCCGGGTTCGAATCCCGCTCGGGCTTGGTTGTTTGTGAATGTCCATTCATCAATTTCATCATTCATTCCCATCTTCGCAAATTAGCCAAGAGGCACAAAAGGCGAAGTAAAATAAACTAAATCAATCTATCAATCTCCCTGAGCGAAGAATCTGTAACTGCGCTTCCTTTGAAACTTATCAAGAGGCCTACACGATGAGAGATTGTACAGGATTGGGTGTAAGGGGTGATCTCCGAAGTCACACGACAATCTCTTCCCCGGCCCCATTTTGCAGGCTAACAAGACTCTGGCGCTTGGACCCACATTCCTGTGTTCGTTTGTTTTGTATCGTCCATGTATGCTTGCTATTTCATCCAATCAGGCCGACCTCCGTTGCGGAGAGGTTAGCACAGCGCGGTACGACCCCAGGCGTCCCGGATTGGAATCCCGGCTACAGCATGGGTGTTCTTTGTGAGTGGTCCTTCATCACTTTCATTATATCATCCTCATACATCTTCGCGATTAGCCAAACGTGGCAGAAAGGCGACATAAAATAACAGCGAGGGAATATTCTCCTGCCTGTACCGTAGGTTTAAAAGGGCGAAGCCACTTGGCAGCGTATTTTCAATCTTACCTTGGAGGTAGCAAAAGGAAAACCCGAGACCTGCTTACCTTGTGCGTCATCCGCAGACGCATTACTCGTTTCAGTAATAAAAAAACTCGCGAGGAGGAATGTTGCACCACGTGACTCCGTGCATCATTGCAATGTCCTGCAGCAACACTCCAAGATAAGCCTCCGTCTCCGCGTTCATCTCGGCGAGATCCTCTGAAACCCGCTGGGCGTGGAATTCTACAAATGCATGAGACCTTTAGAGAACATTCCCTCACACCCTGATCCCGACAACCCTGCCGGCCAAGTAATGCCAGGGGACCTGATTTAAAAGTGCACTTTCAAGGAGGCACACGTCACGATTCATTTGCAGTCATTTCTACTCAGAAAGTATATGGAAGGGGGGAGATGTCGGAAAGTAACTTTAAACCTTAAATTACGTTGTAAGTTAAGGAGTAAACGGCGATCAACTTTTCTCTTGAGGTATATATTCTAGCGATCACCTATGGCGCAGTGGTAGCGTCGTAGTCTTGTAATCAAGGGGTTCCGGGTTCGATTCCCGGTGGAGGCGCATAGTGGTTCGGATCCCACTTTAAACTGTAGGTCCAGTACCGATTAGTCTTACTGTGCATCAAGTGGACTTAAAACACCAAATGAATCAACCCCCACTTGACGGCTTAATTTTAGCGATCACCTTCCCCCCCCCCCCCCCCCCGGCGTCTATGTTTGTTGCCACCTCCCACAACGGTTGAATTTTAGCGAACACCTCCCCTTGGTGGCTGAATTTTAGAGATCACCCCCCCCCCTTTGACAGTGTATTTTAGAGATCACCTCCCGTTGACGTTGAATTTTAGCGATCCCCTCATCGACGACTTAATTTTAGCTATCACGCTTGTGGTACGTCTGAAATTAACAATAGGTCGCAATCATTTGGCTAAACTGGAGCTCTTATAAATTTTAAAAATTACATTATGTTTTTTGAAGAACATTTGTACTTGTTTTACCAGACGAGCGAATCTCCCGTAAGAATGTTTTTCTTTATTTATGACGTTCATATGGTTAATACAGTAAAACCTCGTTAATCCGGACTAATGGGGGATAAGTTGACCGGTTTAACGAAAGTCCGAATTAACTGAAATAACCTAAAAGAACAGTAGAAAGTGCATTAAAACTCGGTTTATAGCAACAAAACACGTTTATTATGGTGTATTTAAAGGGCATGGGCCTAAATACACTATACAGTACAGCACAAAGTCTGCGGGAAACAGAATTTCATCAGTGATTGACTGCCTATTCTTTGGGAAGTTCTCTTGTTGACTTCTATCCACATTTAAAACCTTGCATTGTTTTTTTAATTTTTTTTTTACCTTTTGCCTATCCGGCTTATCGGGCTCCGGATTAACGAGGTTTTACTGTATTATCACAGTAATAAGCTTTCCGCCGCCCTCCGCGGTGGAGTGGTTAGAACAACGTGCTACGACCCCAGTATTCCGGGTTCGAATCCTGGCCTTGGCATGGGTGTTCTTTGTTAGTGTCCCTCTTTAATCAGTTTCATCATGTCATCACTCATCCTCATCTCTGCTTTTACTATTTTGAAATAAACGTGCTATTTCGAGTGGGATCGGTGATCCTTTAGGTAAAGCATGGTTAAACACCGTGAAGGAAACGTTTACCATAAATTAAACAGCCAAAGTAACTGATTTATCTTGCTTGTTCACCTGTACTAATCGTCCTTGACACTTAAGTCTGGAAAGGATGCCCCATTTTTCTCTCGACTCACTTTCCTTCTGCCACCTGCCACACGCAAGTTTTGTGTCGATCAGAACTTGTGCTTGGAAACCGGCTGTTTTTCTCACGCAAGGGAAAACCACGTGCATGGGACACCCTATATCGTGTGTGTGCTGTGTTCAAGAGGCTTGACAAACTCGGTCAAGTGCCAGGATAAGAATCGCAACATCTGTGTCAACTTCAAGCAGCAGTGCGTACGAAGGTATTGTTCCGGTTTTAAATTCTCACTTGGAGAAGGAAAGTGGGAAGCACAGTGCATAAAAATTCAACAAACGTATATCGGACTGTACTATGTGCACTGCTAGAATGATCAATAACTTAAGAAGTTTCGGTTTCGTTTATTGCGGAGTCTGTAGTTACCTACAACGCCAGGGATCCTGGGTTCGAATCTCGGCCTGGGCGTTCTTTGTGAGTGTCCCATCACGATACCACTCGTCCTCATATTCGTGATTAGCCAAAAGTGGCAGAAAAGCGAAGAAAAAACCAAATCAGTTAATTTAGTTTTTTTCAAGTCACTTTTCTATCTTGGTGTTAATCGCAAGATGAAATCGCCACTTCTTCCAACGTGATATGGGTCTGAAATGGAAAGATTTAATAATTACATAAATTTCAACACACACCAGTTAACAGTTTGTAAGTGCAGAAATTTGCACTAGAGATGCATATCTTTACTATCATAGTATTTGCTAAAAAAAATACATTTGTCACTACTAGCGTACGGAGGATTTTTTTTTGAAGGGAGCTAGAATTGTAAAGGTGGATGTTAGGTAGGGGAAAAAGGGGGGGGGTAGGATACACAAAATGTTTTGTAATTCTTATTGGTAATCTCAGTTTGAAAAGTTATTCAAAGGCGAAACGGTAATCGGTGACAATTTTAGGGGAGGGTGTAGGGTTGGTTTGTTTTCCCCCTTAGTTCTTTATAGCTTTCATTTGAAAAAATTGAATTCCTAAAAATGTCCCTGCCAGGCAGGGAGGACAAGGAGGAACCGTGCCTCCCTGGAAAATAAAAGTCAACCAAAAATTATATATTTCACACATTTAATTTCGGCCACAGTAATATATGTCAATTATTAAAAGGACGTTGCAGAAACATGATAACTTCAGACTGAAGCAATGTTTATTGAGGGAACAATACTATTACGGGGAATATGTACTTCGTTTGCCCCTCCTGCGGATGCCCATGGTTCATACTACGTCGGTGTTGATCACAGAAATAGATAGTTGCTTATGTTGTACATATTACAATGATGCTCAAGCTAATGGTCTTACAGTATGCCTTAATACTTTTCCTCTGCAGTCTCTATTACTTGTTAACCGTCAACAACAGCCCTATACGTCTTCTTAACGACCATTTGATCCTCCGTGCTAGACGTGGGTGCTGCATGCACCCTCAATATATTTCGTCTCGCTCTGTATGTCGTTTCTTCCAATCCCATTTCTCTTTCTTCTGGGGCAGAGGGCGAACTCTCCAGCGTTGCCACATGCATCTTCATACAACAGTGGCCGGGAACAATTGTTTCTGTCGCTGGTTGCGTGTCACAGCCCGCCTGGTGGAAGCAGATGCCTTTTTCAATGGCGGAGGTTCATGCACCTTGTAATTAGTGCGTCGACTGAAAGTCAAGGCCGGGCGCATTCTTTTTATTCCTTACTTCGTTCTTTTCCATATGCAGTTCAAGGGGTTCACGCTATAATTAGCCTGGTCCTCACTGTGCAACGAAAGAGCTGCATTTTGATTATTTTTTTTTGTCATGGTGTGAAGGAAGAAGTGGATGCTTCCATGAGCGCCTAAGGCAGACTCCCTTTTATTTAATCCCTTTTATCCTTTCCGCCCCGGGCTTACTTTCTTGTAACTCCACCCAGATGGAGCTACTATCAGGGATCGCGGAGTTGGGACAGCTATACTCTATCCAAAGTTTGTTCACTTTGTTTCTTAACAATTATATTCTTGTATACGTGAAGTTTTGCAAAAATATTAAATAAAGTAATGTTTCCATTCCCCATCCAGGATGAAGTTGAAGCATTAATTTGTACATGCATTAATAATTGAAAGAAGTCTAAATCTCTTGTTAAAGTAAAGCTTCAGTTTTCATTTTAACGGGCTTTGTGGTAGAGGTTTTTCATTGAATAAAGATATCCATATTCTTAATTTCCAACTATACCTAAGTAGGGGGCGAAAGGTCAAGAAAAAGGAAAGAAAGGTCAAGAAAACATCATGAAAAAGTCAAGGATTTTGGCTTTTATTTTGGTAGACACCCTGTGTAAACAATATAGTACATTACTTATCTGTAATTAACCAGCAAGACGTACGCTTGGTATACACCTTGTAGAGTCGAAAGTTAAGTAAATTTGGGTAGGAACCTATTTCAAACATCATACCAAAGTCTCACAAGAGGGCGAGAGTCCACATTGGTCTCGTCTCAATTGTTACACGGGCATCTCTACCTCGTCTCCAATTTATTTCCTCTTCGACTAAAATAGTTGGGAAGATATTTCAAGATATACAAAATAGGATATTTACTTGAAGTGATAGGTTCGAAAATATGGTTGGTGGGATGCATTTTGAACCCGGCAGCGTGATGTTGACGTCTTCTCGTAGTATGTTCGATAAGGACCAACTTTCTCTGTCTTTTGCCGTTGCAGGCAATGATAACCGTTATCTTCCTAAGGCTGTGACTTTTAAGGCACCCCAACGCTCAAAGTTTTCGGCGTCTTTGTCCTTGAAGCCTTATCTTTTGCCCTCTAAATTCTTTCCGTCCCAGTGTTGATTTCCGCCCGACTCTATTAACTTTGGACATGTTATCAGTACATGTGGTGATGATCACACATTCTTTGTTCTTTGACGAGTAAGGCCCAAAGTGACTACCGATTCCATTTGTTTCATCAACATTTTACTTGTTAACCACCTTTAGGCGGTCTTTCTTATATAATTTAGAGAGATCGTGCGTAGCCGAGTGGTTGAGGTTCCTCGTTCGATATCCGGTGTGAGCCCAGTATCCTGAGGACACTTAGGTACCTATCTGAAAGTTGAGTAGCAAACTCCGGTCTCGAAAGGCAGAAAACAGCGGCGATGGGACTGTACGCGCTAAAAATAACAACAGTCGAACCAGTATCATTAACTTTCAGCTGCTTGTTCCACGTCATTTTGTAAGTTTCGTGGGAGTTGTCATACAATACTTACTTACCTTAAAGGGGGGACATTTTGTTATTGAATTACTGCTTACCTTGTTTATGTACTACAGTTATATAACAATAATAATAAATTATCAGTTAAAAATAAGCACCAAATATGGTTGCAGGAATGCTTTTTTTTTTGTTTATATGCATGGGGAAACGATCAGGGAACTTACTTTTTGAGAACCCCTCGTATAGTTCATCATTTAAGTTAATGAAGGGACAATGTGCTACACAGTTGTGCATTGAACGTGCTTCGATTTAGGTGGATGTGTTACACCTTCGTGGATAGACGAGAGAGATAAGAGGTTATCTGTAACAGAGACCTTCCCTTAATGGCCCAACCTCCTTAAGGAGCTACTTTGGACATAGCGAGCGTGACGGAATCCGCCGCAGTCCTTGTCGGCAATTTAGCGGGTGCCACCGACTCACTCCACCTGCCGTCCCAGTCGTGACAAATCGATGGGAGGCTGCTGTGTCGCTCCTCATCCAAGATTCAGCCCGGCCCGATTTATTGGGAAAGGATTGACTGGCTTAGAGAAGGACTGTCTGCGTCACTTGGAGGGAAGCTCCTGAGGGCCTCTTTTCTTATGTCAAGTACTAGGCTTTTCCAGCTCTTCCTCGGAATCTATTGTGTTGCTTGGTAGAGGGAGTTTGGATTGGAATGATGTCGGAGGTTTCGATTGCCTGATTCTAGGAACGGTAACGAGACAATCTCTGCAAAATCTATTCGAGACGAGACTTAGTGTCATGAGTAGGGCTGGGAAGTTGAGGAAAAATCATTTTTTCCCTAGTGTCCGAAGACGAGGCCCAATATAATATATGTTCATTTTGGGTCATTGTAGGCCAGAAAAAGGTTGGTTTTATTTGTCCTTTTTTTGCCTTTTTCGGCGTTCTTTGGTTTATTGTCCTTTTTTAGCCTTTTTTTAGGTCTTACGGCTTTTTTTTTTTGCACCTTCACCTTCTTCTGTAACCCTAGTGTGGTTAGGCCAAATATGATTTTTCAAATTATGTTAATCTAAAGAAATATATAATGTCTGAAAGAAGATGCATTTCATTCATATAGTTTTTTCGCACTATGTGTTCCATACCACCAGAATTTTGTATTTTCTTTATTCATTAAATATGTAATTAAAACTGGTTATTAATTAATTTGGATCACATTTATACGTCCTTTTTTCCGTTTTTAGGTCCTTTATTTTGATATTTTTAGGTCTTTTTATAGGCCTTTTTTTTTTTTTTTTTTTTTTTGCAATTTATAGGTCTTCAACTTCCGAGCCCTAGTCATGAGACTCGTTGACGTTCCAGACATTATAATTATTATAATTTATGACAATTAAATCTAAACTCCATGGTGCATTAACCCTCTAAGCGCCAGGACCTACGAGAACGGCCTTTTCAGTTGGGTGACGAGTAGGGATGGCCAAATCCGGATAAAATGTATATGAGGATAATTCGGATATAGGTATCAGAATGAATCAGAAATGTCCGGTTATCCGAATGTGTGCATTATCCGGACAGTTTCACGGGCTATCCACATAGTATTTTATTTGTCATCTTCGTATTTCACTTGACACGCACCCTACCGGCCTGTGTAAAGTTCTAGTAATTTTGTTTCTCTTCTCAATCGGACTTCTCAGTTTCTGGCAACACCGTCTCACTTCACAATGCCATTATGCGTGTGAGAAAACTTTAATCAGTGCGGTTGCTATCATTAATGTTCACTTAATAGCTAATCGCAGCAACGCAGCTTCCAAATAATAAACTCAAGACATGGATGATATTTTAATCTTCCACCTTTAGGAAAATCAACTCACTTGAACACAAGAAAGAAACCATATCATTAATTCCAATATTTGAAATATTAAAGGCATAATTATCAATAAACTTACATTTCACAACATCGTCAATGTTCACACCAACTTATTCCATTTCGTTCTCTCTCCCAAGAGTCTTACACACAGGTTGGTCGTCAACCGTCAGCTAAACATAAATGCGGCATGCTTCTGAAATCACCGATCACTCACAAGGCCATTACACACTGTACGGATTTTCTACAAATCCTTTAGCAAATGTGTAGAGTGCCACACACGTAAATTTGCCGTTGCGTAGAAACGACTTTTCGTTTCGTCTCCCTCTCTCTTAGCATCATGTGTTCTACCCTGCTCGGAAACCTTCGCTATTGTTGCCACATTGTCATTCCATTCCTGGACACACTCGCGCAAACATCATTGAAAACAATTGAATAGCACTCCAGCTCGCGGTTCCCACCGTTCGGTAGGGACGCTAATGTGGCAATATAGCACGGCGTAGTGCTTGCTTCTTTTATGCAGTGCATGTTCATTGGCTAGCTAGTAACTAGTGTTGCCAACTGTAATAATGAAGCACTATTTCTGTCACGGAAGGGGAAAAGACAGGTAAAGTGGCGGCGAGTTTTGTTGGATTGGAAGCACCATATTTTTATTTTATACTAAGTATTTGACCGGTTTGACGTTGTGTGCGTGTTTTGCGTGTATGTATGTAAAAGTGTGTGTTTGCTAATGAACGTTAAATTCCATAATGCCTCCAGATCTGTCGAAGTTGAAATCAAAAACCTTGCATAGCCAAGCTCGGGAAATTCTAAGCAACGTGCACGAGTTCATGAAGGAGGAAGCCAGTCATGGTGTTAGCATCCCAATAAAGCATTTTGGCAAGAGAGCAGCGAACGGCAGCAACAAATTGTTCATATTTCATAATTTTGGAATTATTCAAAATAAATAAATTATGTGGCTCCAACATCATCTCAACTCTGGCTCCGGCACGTGTTCTTGTAGAAATTGCATAGAGGAGGCTGTCATTTTTGCTGCTTAATGCGATACATATTGTTTTCTGTGTTAAAATTGCCATGCTTTGATGGGTGACCAAGTTCATAGCAGGGCCGGCGGAAGGGGAGGGCGAACCGTCCCATCGCCCAGAGCGGCAAAATTTGAAGAGAAGAAAAAAATAAGCCTATTGAAAACTGTGATCGAGCGAGATATTCTTTTGCGCTGAATAGTATTGAAATAGCATAAGAAGTCTCATTATTTATTTTATATTTTGATGTTTTAGTTAGGAATATATTGATTTTCAATTTTCCGTTGCTGCGTAATGACCGGGGGGGGGGGGGTCGAAATAGAGCGGCATCTGCCGCCACCTCCCAGGGAGGCAAAATGACTAGCGCCGGCCCTGGTTCATAACAAAAGAAAAAGCCGCGCAGCTTATCGTCTAGTGGCAGTATATGTACTTGTTATTGTTGTGGAAGCCGGCATCCTTTGTAAATGTATACAACAAAGGCAACCGACTGTCGCCGATCTCAGAGAGGAAATAATAATACTGCTTCAGGAGGAGTGTTATGGTGCAATTGTAGCTGGTTTAACACGTTGGCATGTTATTATCTGCTGTTGCAGTTCCATACCAGTGTATACGGGTTTTGGGAGTGAAAAGTTAGAACGCCACCAGTGCATTAATGCAATGAAAAATAATATATATATTTTTTTATTTTGTTTGAAATCACTCAAATAAGGAATCGTATGAAGAAGTCTTCTTTGCAGCATTTTTGGTAATTTTACTTATGTGTTAGTTCATATTTTGCGAATTTTTAGTCCATATGTATGTAGCTACATACAAAGCCACTTGTTGGTACATATTAATCCTAGTCCTGGTATAATGCATGACGTTTAAAGCTGAACGTTAGATAGACCTGAATTCTCTAATTTTCTTGTTATACGTAACAGCTGTGCATCGGCGCACTGCAGCGATTTTTCTATCTGCTCCATTAGCAACACTGCTTCTTTAGTTGTTTCGCGCATTGCACGGCAGAATTATCTGCGCTGGACTCTACTATCCGAATTTTGTGGTTAGCGCATCCAGTCCCATCCCCACTGTATCAGATTGACCTAACTCAGTGCGTCTTATAACCTGAAGATCGTCAAAGCGAATTTAAGATTACGTTTATAATAGTCCTGTTATGCATAATCAACGCTCTGTGACGATTTTCAACAAACCCTTTTCCAGTGTTGCACACACGGAGTCCTACTCGCAGCTGCAGTGATTGTAATGCTTTGTTCTTCCGCCCACGCAACTTCAAGTGGGAAGAGAACAGACTCAAAACCAGTTTTTTTTTATCCTGCTATTTGTCGAGTAGTAGTAAATTGAGTGCTTATTACAAGGTGATTGCCAGTTATGACGACACATTCGCGTAAATCTTGGATTTAATGGCCCTTTTAGCAAGTTTACTGCGCAATGAGATGTATTGGTGAGATAATAGAATGTCGTTTGCTTTCTTGAATATGCTTTCCTGTCATTTTCGCGACTTAAAGGAGGTAAATCGACGCCTCTGCAACATTCCGTGAAGGTGTATGGGAAGACAGAGATTTACGGCTGCACACATTCACGACCTGCGTCAGTTTGTTGAGGTGAGTGTTAAGTATCACGCTTTAACCGCCTTTATCCGATGGTACACATTAGTTAGAGGTTGAGTGAACCCCAGAGCCGATCCATGCTTAATGTAAAACGTGCTCTACCAGTCTCAACACACACACTCAAACGTTTTAACATGTTTCTTTGAAATCTCTTCAAAATGTGAAGATCCAGAGTAGCCGTTGAAGTGGTTATCCTTTCTCGGAGATGATCCATATTCCTTACTTTCACAGCTTGCACCTAAGATTTCAAAATTCCCTACATGGCAAAGTATATGATGAGGTTGAGGTCAGGCGATCGTGGTGCCCATTCTTTCGTCAGTGACATAGCTCACCTATAATTAAGAAACAGCGCTACTAATGGTTCCAGATTTATGTTTATTTAAACATAAATCAATTGCGTTTTCTTTGGGATGACAGAAGTTCACTCCGTCGCAGTATACTTTGTGATTTGCGTATTGCGGTGAGGTTACTGTGTTGGCTACTCAGTTGTCGACGTTCGGACTCGCCAATGAAGTTTCCGGGTTCGAGTCCCGGCTTGGATATGGATGTTCTTTCTGAGTGTCCATCGATTTAATCTAATACTCATCGTCGCGATTAGCCAAAAATGACAAAAACGGCGCTAAATAATAATAAATGTACAGGGTGGTGCAAATAGAAGTGGTCACAGCAAGAGTGTACAGTTTGGACTCTAGGAACACTCACCTAGTTAGAAGAGATGCTGAAAGTGGCTGCCGTTCAGGGATCTTCCATACCCTATCCCTGGAATCTGGATCAAGGTCGCGAAGAGAGAAAGTGGGCAGAACGAAGCATGCTTCACTCCCCCCCCCTCCTCGCGGGAGTACGGTTCACAGGAGTCGCGGGTCTGCGCAGGTTTTTTTTTTGCCGGTGGTTTCACTATACTTGCGCAGAGACTTGCTTTTGTTCGCTCGCTCCAGAGATTCCCGGGACACGGAATAATCAGGCTCCAAGGGTACCGAGAGATGAACAGCATTACTTACAATCAGGAGTGTTCCTGGTATTCTCGAACTGTGCACCTTCGCTGGAGCCACTTTTATTTGTCCCACCCTGTACAAAATTCAGAGGATTCTGTGTTTTACCTTGTGCTTGTACGTTATTAGTCTGCAAACTGCCAGAAGGAAATATGAAGCCAGTTCCTGTGGGTTTCCACAAATGACGGAACTGTGTTTGTGTGCGTCATGTGTACTAACAAACGTCAGTCATACTAAGTTAAAAGTGGTTCGAGCAATGTTGGGAGTGGGTCCGTTAGTTTCCTGGTACGGTGCCCGTTGACAATTGTCTCTCGTTCCTCGCGCGTTATCAACATTGTTCCGATGTCGATGCCCTTCTGCATGCGGCTTTTTTTAAGGCCTCCCAGATGGAGCCTTGTAATCAAGGGGTCCCGGGTTCGATACCCGGTGGAAGCACATAATGGTTCGGATCCCATTTTAAACTGTAGGTCCAGTCCCGATTAGCCTTTCTGTGCATAAAGTGTACTTGAATCAACAATTCAATTCACGCATGCGGCTTTTGGCGGACTAAAACGTATATTCGTCTGCTGAACGAACACGCTTTTTAAAGTAGGAGCTACATAGAAGAAGCAAATGTAACACACGTATTAATATTAGTGAACAAGGTTGAACGTGACGCTATAAATGAAGATTTGATTCATTGATTGATTTTTACAGTATGGGCACATCAGCACATAGGCTATTTTTGCCCGTATAATCCTCTTAACTAAAACAAAATGGAGGTTAGCCCCCAAGAAGAAAATGAAATATATCTAATGAACTTCCTCACTCAATTTTTAGATCGAATTCATTCATTACTTAACAAGTAACTCTAATCCCTCTGAGTACTAAAATGTCCATACCTAGGTTAAATAAAAGCTGAGGCTCTAAAAGGGCACCCAGTAAACATAGGACAGCCTCGTTGGCCTGCAAGAAGCAGTTACCGGGGTGTACGTACTACGGGGAAGTGAGGATGACTTGTTAGTGCCTTTCCAGGTCACCCCTTACACCCCAAATGCAGATTTGAAAATATTTTATGGTCACTAGTCATAAGCTTTGCTTCGGACTATCTCAGTTGAAAAAGATTATATTTTGCTAGTGAATTATTTATAAGTGGTTAACTGCCACTTTTGGCTAATCGCAAAGATGAGGATGATTGATGATACGATGATATTGGTGAAGGGACACTTGCAAACACCCATATCCAGTCTGGGATTCGAACCCGGAACCCCTAGGGGCGTAGCGCGCTGTGCTAGCCACTCCACCACGAAGGCTGGCACGTCACCCAAAAGGCTGTTGTACCATGTTTTTTTTCTTCGATTCCCGGGTTGAGAATTTCTCCGACAGTAGACCTGGAGCTCATCCTGCCTGTAATCAGTGGCTACGTAGAGGTTTAATGACAGTCGGAGCGTGGTGCTGATCACAACTCTACCTGTGTGCCTTGATGCCAGGGTGGTTGACCTTTTCTTGTGATACTAACCAAGACCGCAAAATCTTTGAAGGATTCCACCAGCGCCGTAAGCAACTTAGTCTCAACTTCTCAAACATTGTCACCTAAATTCACACCGAACTGCTTTAAATTGTTGCGGTGTATTGTTGGCTCAGACTTCGCTTTCCTGCGCCCAGATCTCGGATAGCATCTGTGTTTCTCTTGGAGAAGCTTTCTCTCCCACTTCTGGAAAGGTGCCACGGTTAATTCCCCTCAGAATGCTACGGGAGACATGCAGGAAGTCACTGCACGCGCTTGGCAGCTTTCCCTGACGATCGGCGGCCTCTAATTACATGTGGCATCGGTTGCTCTGCGGGTTTTGGTAGCTGTTCGCCATGCCAAACGCATTATGCGTCTGTTCCAGAGCACTATCGCGCTTCTTGCTACTATTTTCGTGTCGAAAGGAGTTTTCTCATAAATGGCCACATATTCAGAATCACGTTTCCGTTAAATATAGGACCCTGTTTGCATTTCTGAGTTCCGGGTTCTCACTCGGTGCCCCGAGGAGTATTGTGGGATCATTTTTGAAACTATTTATTCACAAATGTACTTCATTACACTGCACATTCATGTCGACTCTTCTTACACACACTACACTCGTAGCAGGCCCTTGTTTTACACTGGACACTCGCAGCAGGCCCTTGTATTACACTCGACATTCTCAGCAGGCTTTGTTTTACACACATGAGCTTCTTTCGACCCTCGTAGCAGCCCTTGTTTTACACTCGACACTCGCTTCAGTCGTTTGTTTTACACTCGACACTCGCAGCAGTCCTTTGTTTTCACTCGACACACTCAGCAGCCCTTGTTTTCCACTCGACACTCACATCAGCTCTTTTGCGACACTTGCAGCAGTCCTTGTTTTACACTCGATAGGCAATACCCACATTAGCTCTTCGACACTCTCAGCAGCCCTTGTTTTACACTCGATAGGCAATACCCACATTAGCTCTTCTTCGACACTCTCAGCAGCCCTTGTTTTACACTCTACACTCACATCAGCTGTTATACGACACTCGCAGCAGCCCCTGTTTTACACTCGACACTCGTAGCAACCCCCTGTTTTACACTCGACACTCGCAGCAGCCCCTGTTTTACACTCGACACACTCAGCAGCCCTTGTTTTACACTCGACACTCGCATCAGCTCTTTTTCGACACTTGCAGCAATCCTTGTTTTACACTCTACACTCACATCAGCTGTTATACGACACTCGCAGCAGCCCCTGTTTTACACTCGACACTCGCAGCAGTCATTTGTTTTACACTCGACACTCTCAGCAGCCCTTGTTTTACACTCGACACTCACATCAGCTGTTTTACACTTCGCACTATCATCAGATCTTGTATTACAATCTATACTCCATTCCATTTTTTTTGTCATTTCGAAAAAAATAATATCCGAGTGCTTTGCCCATATAGCCCAGTTTAACAAGTATGAACCTCAAGTGGAATTAAACAGACCAATTTTTAATAAAATTCTTGACATTGAGAATAATACGCGCGAATTTTGTTTTGTTCAGAGCAGTGACTTTTTCCAACCAACTTCCAGTGACTAAACAACTTGGTATTCTCTCGTGTTGTGCTTTGTTTGTCAGCGATGACGATGAAGGCAAAAACAGTTTTTTTTACACGAGTGAATGATTAATTTGGATTTTTCCCCCTTTGAAGCAGCCAGCAAATTCATGTTGTTTTTGGCAAAAGCAAGACAAGCAGGCCTCGTAAGTGTCGGCAAACACGTGGACAACTTCCCCTTAGTTTCATACCTGGTAGAGAATAACGACTTGAGGCTTGTGGTGCCAAAGAAAACACCACTGTGGCTTTTCTTTTGCGCATTGTGAATCTGGTCGTGGATGACTTCTGTATAGGCTGAAACAATATGATGATGCTGAAACGAAGGGGACGAAGCTCTTTTTTTAAGCACACTCTTAATTTACAGAGAGAAACGACGGTTTGATTTATTATAATCCTCTTACACCACGCATTCTGATTTAAGCTCGGTTTTAAAGAATTATTTAGTTCCTTCGATTTCGCTTTCAATTTTTAGGAGTAGTTGACTCGTAGCTTCTCCATCCAAGGTTTCTGGTTTTGATCTTGACCTGAGCATGAGTGTTTCTTCGCTACTGTGTCTACAACAATTTCGTCTAATTATAATTTTTTGTGAATTCATTTTTTTCTTTTTTGTTTGTTTCTTTGAGTTAGTTTTTAAGTCCACTTTATCCAGAGATAGGCTAATCGGGACTGGACCTACAGTTTAAAGTGGGATCCGAATCAATAAGTGCCTCCACCGGGTATCGAACCCTGAACCCCTTGATTGTAAGGTGACGACTTTACCACTACGTCATCGGGAGGCCATTTTTATTATATTAGTAAGCAGAAGTAGGACAATGTCGACACTAATAGTTAAGTGGGTGAAAGGCGTTATAGCCTTAATTTCGCTATGTAAATAAAGCCGAAGTAATAAATAAATCCTCACCCTAGTTGAAAGTGGTAAATTTTTAGCATCTTGAACAACCGATATTCGCAGCAGGCTACTTGAAACTGACAAGTGTACTTTCTTACACACACTGAACCCAAAGGTGTCAATTGACACAAATATGTCGACTCCAGTACCACATTATAGTGCACACATTGATAATGATGCACTTTTGTTGCATCAAAGAGTACTCAAGAGAAAAGTGGCTATTTGGAATAACCAAAAAATTGTTTCTCGTAGTCAAATATTTGTTTAAATGAGCTAACAAATACTGTCACTTTAAAGAAACCGAAATTATACGTTTAACTGTGTCAATTGATGCATCAAAAATGCATCAACCGACTTCATGCATTCTGAGTTATTTTCGTATGTGCTTGCCTCTCGCTTCACGTGTGTTCTTCACTCGTTAATTCTTTCGGAATTAGGGAATTATATCGCCTATTCAATATGACTTCTTTATATGCAGCTGATTACAAGTTTGTCTTGATCACAATGGTTGATCAGGTTTAGGGGATGTGAACTGGGAAATTTAACGATAGAAGCATATATTATGAACTTTTGGAATCACCATCACACCCATTTCTTCTTGGAATATTTGTTTTAGTGCATCGATTTTTCACATTCGTCGTCGCTTGTTTGTTTATAAAAGTGTCTTCTCTTCTAGTATCCTTGGTGAACGAATGCATCATGTGACTTGGGTATCATCTAAACACTTTTCTGAGGACATTTTTGTCGAAGGGTATCAATGCGTTTAACATCTATTTTGTGGTGTGCGATTGTACTACAATGCTAGAAAAGACTCACGTTTGTGCAACTGTGGGTGGAGAGTGATAACGTAGTTATCAACCTTTTCTTTGTGAAGAAGATATTTTTTTGTTTGTTGGGAAATATTGTGTTGTTGAGAGTGAAGTGTCTTGTGTGAGAGTGGTACAGTGTTTTGTAAATCGCAAGTGATAACGATGGAAACTCTCGTGTTCAAAAATGGAGGGATTTTCTCCCCAATTGTTCCAACAATACATTGTAAGACTTGTACTAACAAACGGAACAAGAAAGGAACCTCAAGGGAAGATAAGTGGTAAGTGAAGCTCTTATCGCATAGTTTAATTTATTGGGTTGATCGTTCATGTCCATTATGATTGGAGCTGTCATTACAGGCATTTGTGAACATTTTGATTAGTGTTATTACTATTAGATTATGTACACTCACCGGCGAAAGAAACAATAGGCGAATTGTCCACCACAATTTTAATTCGGTCTGTATTACACACTGTGATGACAACGAATTGAAATAATGACGTCAATTAGCAGAGAACAATGCCTGCTTCGAACCAACATAGTTTCATTCCTTAAAACAACACAGGATATAGAATAAAAAGTAATTATAGCAGTGGACAATTTGCCTTCCATTATCTTTGCTGTTGACTGTACCAATTGAAAGTTGTAATGCGCATAAATATAGTTTCTCGGACTATTGATCGGGTGATTTCTAGAAAGGTTTCCGATATTTCAAGGGCCAACGTCACTCTTGTCTTCAGAAACTTAATAGCAAGGGTATACTCAACTTGGTTTGTTTGTGTGATGACTCTGATGCTCGTTAGATGGCAGGTCAGTCTGTTGCATCGTCTTCTCGGCAGTCCGCGCTTTTGCCCCAGGCACGGGATAGAAATCTAGTCAAGGTTTAGCTGGACTTTTGGCATTCGAATGTGCGATTTTTTTCAAATTCTCCTCTCCATTCGAAAAACCTCTTGGTTATTTTAAAATATGAAAAATTACATACGCTTAAAATTTCCTTTAATAGACTTACGTAATCGCGAAACTATTGATAATATCTAGACAACAGTGAAAGAAAACTACACGAAAATTCACGTCAGTGTTCGAGAAGGAATTCTAAGCGTATGTAATTTTTCATATTTTGAAATAACAAAAAGGTTTTTCGAATGGAGAGGAGAATTTGGGGAAAAAAATCGCCCATTCGCATGCCAAAGGTCCACCCGAGCCTTGATAGGAATGACGGGTCGAGGTGTCTGAAACTTTTCCAGAACTCATCTGGTCTTGACGCGGAATATATTTAAATATGTGAACACGTTCACCTAGCTACATATATTGTCTGGGTTTATAAAGGAAAATAGTAAATGAAAAGTCCAATGTAACGCACTGTAAAATCATACCCACTGAGGGAAGCTTTGAATGCTACTTCCTTTAAACTTTTTATCTTTTTCAATATGTCATCGAGTAGTCCATATGTGGAGAGGCAGTGATGGTATTTAAAAAATGGGGGGAGAGGAGTGGCGGGAATATCTTCTGGGCGGAGTCAAATTTAATACAGATTTAAATAACATCCCAAACACTTATTTTCTAAATGTTTAATGGGGGCCGTACTGGTCGATCAGACGACACAGGCACTGAAGAGAACTAAACTGTAAGGAAAGCAGAGCAGAAATTATCATATATTTGCATCATCATAATAGCTAACCATATATTTACAGACGTGCTTCTTGAGATAAACTACATAAAACCTGTACACTGTGCAACTCAATTTTTTCACCTATCGTTCCGTTCTATGAAATTTGGAACGATGCAAGAGGGTTTTATCTCATGTTCATTCATCCTAGAGGAATTGGATAAAGAAGAGCTGACGACTTCGTGTAAGGAATCTACAAGAAACCTTTTTTCGCCAAACAATGACGCATAGAAATTGGTGCTAGAAGAAACCTCGCCTCTCCTTTGTTTATGTTCTATCCAGCACAACTCGCTCCTATCTCCACTATTTCCTAACACTGACCATTTTCCTGTACTGTCGGTTGAGCCGTGATTTTCTCTTGCATCCTATCTCGCACATCTCTACGTCTACATCCCCCTAATTTTTCGTAATATGAAACTGAATATGCCCTTGACTGTGAAATTTATGGATAAACTCCTGCAGAACAGCGTGGCAGATCTAAGCGATAACTTCTTACCACATACTTCTTTGTTCTTAAATATGAATGGCTGGTTATCTGAAGATAGAGAGGAATTTTATCATGTTACCATTGTTTACATAGATGTTTGGGTGTATATATTTTGTAAAATATTCTGGTAAACGGATTTTTTTAAGTGTTTTTCTCTTTTGTTTCAGTGAGCTTAAAAAGCTATCGGAGGAGAGCCTCACCCGACAACCAGAAGAAGTATTCGATATCATCTGCAAATTGGGGGAAGGGTGAGTGTTTAGTTTTTAACTATGGATTTTATGGGTTAGGACTAATCTTCTCATAATTTACTGAAATATGATAACATGATTTGGATTGGGTGGTCTACAGAGAAAAATGTTGTAGAGTGCGATTGGCAGTAAAGCAGTAGCAGATAAAATGTAAGGATAGAAATAATTTTTTAAAAAGCGGAGGTAGACATTTATACTTTAAAAAGAGCGACTAACTGATCAAGAATTTCGTATGGTTCTCACCACTCTTCATTTGCGAAGGGAAAGATTATTCGATCTGTACATGAAACTTCGTTTCAAGTTCATTTGTCGTCCATAAAGGGATATACGAGGTGTGTGACAAAAAAAACGGGATTGTACATATAATTCAGTCTACTTGCAGAATTAGTTCTCCGCGATGTTATCACCTTCAAAGTAGTCCCCTTCGGCATTCACACACTTCTGCATTCGATGCAGCCATTGTTGGTAACATTTTTGAAAGTCAGTTTCAGTAAGGTCCTTCAGGAGCTTTTCCCTTTTTGCCTTAACGTCTTCAACTGAGGAAAAATGGGTTCCCTTAATGCCAGATTTAACCCTAGGAAGTTAAAAAAAAGTCACATGGGGCTAAGTCTGGGGAATAAGGAGGATGCTCCATCACAGTACTGTTTTTGCTGGTCAGAAACTGCTTGACAGATAGCGCCTTGTGAGTGGGTGCGTTGTCTTGATGCAAAATCCATCCATCACTCCACAACTGGGGGCCTTTTTTTCTTAACTTTTTCACGAAGTTTCTTTCAGTACCTCAATGCAGAAGTGCTGATTTACAGTTTGACCACTGGAAACCCACTCGATCATTACAATTCCACGAATGTCGAAAAAGACAATCAACATTACCTTGAATTTTCGTGTTCCACACTGTATCTTCCCTCCGAAAACCGTTTATGCCATTCAAATACGCGTGTCCTAAACAAAGTATCATTCCCATAAGCCTCACTTAACATTTGGAATGTTCCTGTTGCTGATTTCTTAAATTTCACAAGGAATTTGATGTTGATTCTTTGTTCACTTTTCACACGACATTTTTTCGGCAGAACACGGTTAAAGGTGTTCACTCAATGACGTAATACTCCCAACTGGCGAGACCGGCTGAGTCCAAACTTGCAGCACAGATAGACTAGGGGTGTCGCATGACGTCACCAAATCTGTTGTTGCCAACTCCTCTTTGCTTTTCACTTATGCAATCAATCCCGTTTTTTTTTTGTGTCACACCTCGTATCAGGGAGGGGGGCGGGTGTAGGGGGTGTTCAAGAGCACCGAATTCTTCTGATTGTTATGAAGGTCATTAAGGCAAACACGTTTTGTAACGCTTTATCTATTTTACACATCACACATCGTTTCGATGCTACGAACACTTCCAAGTTTTAATTTTGCCTATGTTCACAGTTGTACCAAATGGAAAAACGCACACACATACACGGCACTTCTATGAATAATCAGGTATAATTAGCGTATTTGAGTTCTAATATAGTCTTAATCTTGGATGAAACTTTGCTAACTTTGCTCGTCGTCGCGAATAGCCGAAAGCGGCAGAGAAGCGGCGCGAAGTAGATGCAAAGGAGGAACGAGCTCTTTTGTCTCCATCCTTCGTAGAAGAGGTGGGGAAGGACGGAGAGGGTTTTCGACGGAAGGAATGTCTTAGTGCAAGAGTTCTCCTTCTGTATGTAAACGTAGGCACACTTTTTTTTTTGTCTGTTTCCTGTTCCATGTCTTCTTGTCTTCGACTCCTGGTACAATAAATCTCAGCGTCTCAGAGGTAGTATCCAGTGTTTACTTTGAAGGAAATAGGCTCTTTCTTCTCATCCAGTCTTCCAAGTTTCTGCATGTTTACCCTGAACCCCTGTGGGAGGGGAGAGCCAGCATGGAAGATGACAGCAGGATCATAGGTTTCTTGTGTGCCTCCAGACTGAACTCTCCCTTCTCAGGCGTCGAGGAACACAAGGGAGGGTGGCGAAGTTTACATATTTTTTAATATTCTACAAACTTCTGGCTTCGATGACAGGTCGTTTCCGTACGCGGCAGGGTATGGACGGAATCGTGGAGTTTATCAACTATGCTCAACTGTTTGAACCTTGCAGTTTTTGCCCTACTGTTTGAACATTGCAGTTTTTGCCCTAGGGTGCATGATTTGCCTAGCAAACACATGCGCTGGTAGGGTCATTGAGGATAACTTGACACCCTCTCGTTACTCTTAGAAATAAGTGAAGAAACCGTTTGGTAAACTTGGAGATGGATCATCCTGATGGCGTAATGGTAAGGTCGTCGCCTTGTAATCAAATAATACCAGGCTATATACCAGGCGGAGGCACGTGGTTGTTCGGATCCCACTTTAAACTGTAGGTTCAGTGCTTATTGGCCTATCTGACCATAAAGTGGAATTACAAAACAAAGTTTGACGCAGAGCTGAACCAGAATGCAGCACAAACATTTTCACTGAAGTAATTAGTGGAAGACCGGAACATATGGATAAATGCAACAAAGTAAGAAAAGACAGGAACAAATGGAGAAAGAACCAAGAAAGAAGAGAAGGTACACTCCTGTTCATATAAAGTGGCACTTAGTTCAAATGATCAACCTTATAAAGTGTGCCACTTTATGTGAACAGGACTGTACAAATGGAGAAATACAACAAAGTAAGAAGAGACAGGAACAAATGGAGAAATACAACAAAGTAAGAAGAGACAGGAACAAATGGAGAAATACAACAAAGTAAGAAGAGACAGGAACAAATGGAGAAATACAACAAAGTAAGAAGAGACAGGAACAAATGGAGAAATACAACAAAGTAAGAAGAGACAGGATCAAATGGAGAAATACAACAAAGTAAGAAGAGACAGGAACAAATGGAGAAATACAACAAAGTAAGAAGGGACAGGAACAAATGGAGAAATACAACAAAGTAAGAAGAGACAGGAACAAATGGAGAAATACTACAAAGTAAGAAGAGACAGGAACAAATTGAGAAATACAACAAAGTAAGAAGAGACAGGAACAAATGGAGAAATACAACAAAGTAAGAAGAGACAGGAACAAATGGAGAAATACAACAAAGTAAGAAGAGACAGGAACAAATGGAGAAATACAACAAAGTAAGAAGAGACAGGAAAAAATGGAGAAATACAACAAAGTAAGAAGAGACAGGAACAAATGGAGAAATACAACAAAGTAAGAAGAGACAGGAACAAATGGAGAAATACAACAAAGTAAGAAGAGACAGGAACAAATGGAGAAATACAACAAAGTAAGAAGAGACAGGAACAAATGGAGAAATACAACAAAGTAAGAAGAGACAGGAACAAATGGAGAAATACAACAAAGTAAGAAGAGACAGGAACAAATGGAGAAATACAACAAAGTAAGAAGAGACAGGAACAAATTGAGAAATACAACAAAGTAAGAAGAGACAGGAACAAATGGAGAAATACAACAAAGTAAGAAGAGACAGGAACAAATGGAGAAATACAACAAAGTAAGAAGAGACAGGAACAAATGGAGAAATACAACAAAGTAAGAAGAGACAGGAACAAATGGAGAAATACAACAAAGTAAGAAGAGACAGGAACAAATGTAGAAAGAACCAAGAAAGAAGAGAAGGTACACTCCTGTTCATATAAAGTGGCACTTAGTTCAAATGATCAACCTTATAAAGTGTGCCACTTTATGTGAACAGGACTGTACAAGTGGAGAAATACAACAAAGTAAGAAGAGACAGGAACAAATGGAGAAATACAACAAAGTAAGAAGAGTCAGGAACAAATGGAGAAATACAACAAAGTAAGAAGAGACAGGAACAAATGGAGAAATACAACAAAGTAAGAAGAGACAGGATCAAATGGAGAAATACAACAAAGTAAGAAGAGACAGGAACAAATGGAGAAATACAACAAAGTAAGAAGAGACAGGAACAAATGGAGAAATACAACAAAGTAAGAAGAGACAGGAACAAATGGAGAAATACAACAAAGTAAGAAGAGACAGGAACAAATGGAGAAGTACAACAAAGTAAGAAGGGACAGGAACAAATGGAGAAATACAACAAAGTAAGAAGAGACAGGAACAAATGGAGAAATACAACAAAGTAAGAAGAGACAGGAACAAATGGAGAAATACAACAAAGTAAGAAGAGACAGGAACAAATGGAGAAATACAACAAAGTAAGAAGAGACAGGAACAAATGGAGAAATACAACAAAGTAAGAAGGGACAGGAACAAATGGAGAAATACAACAAAGTAAGAAGAGACAGGAACAAATGGAGAAATACAACAAAGTAAGAAGAGACAGGAACAAATGGAGAAATACAACAAAGTAAGAAGAGACAGGAACAAATGGAGAAATACAACAAAGTAAGAAGAGACAGGAACAAATGGAGAAATACAACAAAGTAAGAAGAGACAGGAACAAATGGAGAAATACAACAAAGTAAGAAGAGACAGGAACAAATGGAGAAATACAACAAAGTAAGAAGAGACAGGAACAAATGGAGAAATACAACAAAGTAAGAAGAGACAGGAACAAATGGAGAATTACAACAAAGTAAGAAGAGACAGGAACAAATAGAGAAATACAACAAAGTAAGAAGAGACAGGAACAAATGGAGAAATACAACAAAGTAAGAAGAGACAGGAACAAATGGAGAAAGAACCAAGAAAGAAGAGAAGGTACACTCCTGTTCATATAAAGTGGCACTTAGTTCAAATGATCAACCTTATAAAGTGTGCCACTTTATGTGAACAGGACTGTACAAATGGAGAAATACAACAAAGTAAGAAGAGACAGGAACAAATGGAGAAATACAACAAAGTAAGAAGAGTCAGGAACAAATGGAGAAATACAACAAAGTTAGAAGAGACAGGAACAAATGGAGAAATACAACAAAGTAAGAAGAGACAGGAACAAATGGAGAAATACAACAAAGTAAGAAGAGACAGGAACAAATGGAGAAATACAACAAAGTAAGAAGAGACAGGAACAAATGGAGAAATGCAACAAAGTAAGAAGAGACAGGAACAAATGGAGAAATGCAACAAAGTAAGAAGAGACAGGAACAAATAGAGAAATGCAACAAAGTAAGAACAAATAGAGAAATTCAACAAAGTAAACGAGAGACAGGAACAATGGAGAATTACAACAAAGTAAGAATAATATAATAATAATATAACCAAGTTACACAGCCCCCTTTGGTAAATAGAAATACATAGGAAACAAGCAAAGAAGATAAGTAGGAAATATACAATGTGTCTCATAAGTAATATCACAAACTGACACAGGTGAAAGTACACGATAATAGAAGCAAAAAAGTCTCAGTAAACATTGGTCCGCAAACGTGCCGATTTCGAGATATTCGCGAATGTGTGATTACAAGCCACCACTGACTTCATTGTTTGTAAACGTCGTCCTAGTTGGTAAAATGCTAATAATACAGTAAGAAAAGTCATTGGAGATCTCATTGCTAGCCTGTGTACTGATTGTATCCATCCTGTTTGATTCCAACGCCACCTCTCGGAAATGTTCTGTTTTGTAAACATGGAGCAAACCTCGGAACGCGCAAGGAGTAAAGCACTCTGTGTTTACAAAATGCATCATTGACGGCTTGTAACCACACATTCGCACACATTACCAACTAGGACGACGTTTACAAACTGAAGTCAGTGGCGGCTTGTAATCACACATTCGCGATTATCTCGAAAGCGGCACGTTTGCGGACCAATGTTTACCGAGACTTTTTTGCTTCTATTATCGTGTACTTTCACCTGTGTCAGTTTGTGATATTACTTTTGAGACACCCTGTATATAAAATGAGCAAGGGAATAATGGGGGAATAGAAGTTAACACTCCAATGTTAAGGAAAGAATAGCTTTAACAAACCAGTCTCGGAGATGTATACTTTAAGATAAAAGCGAAGGAAGTTATTGAGTGTGCAACTTTAATTGAACAGGAGTGTACAAGTGAATGATGTTCAAATGTGCTGTGCTTCTTCACGAAGGTTCTGTCAGAAGGTAGAGCAGTAAATAAAAAATCAGCAGGTGTTGCGATATTTCTTCCATTGATTTCTCTGGGGACTTGACACTGAGCCCAGATGCGAGGATGTTGACCCACAGGTTGGAGCAAGGTATACCAGACGGATAAATAGTTGCGTCCGCGGAATGTTGAGATGCGATAACACCTGGCTAGCTCTCAGGAAGGAATTCCAACAAAAGACACATGAATTTTTCTGGTTCCTTTACGTCGGTTGTTGGTATTTTATTTTGAAGAGAACTCTGCACACTCTCATCTGTCTCGATCTTGATCAGATCTAATCTCTAACAGTGATTTAGAAATAGGGTGGGTTACCGTAGATTTTATTTTACAACATTCTGCCGTTAAGACTTAACAGTCTTATCTGTTAATTCACAAAAATGGGACGCGACCGTTTTTTTGTATTTCAATATTTTATGTATGATTTTCAATTGCAGTTGAGTGCACTACAAATAAAAATTTAAAAATAAACAAAGTTACATTAACTAAGTTAAATATGTAACGGTTGTTAATATTTTCAAAAATGGAAATGGCCTTTTTTCCCACGGTAGTTAGATGGCCTCACATGTCTTGTTTTATTTTCATTGGTAAGAAGTGTATTTTTTTTCCTGCTGCTTCTCTTAATTAAAAATGTTTCATTCTTTACTATCTGTGTTCTTGTACTTGTTACTGTGTGATCTACATCAGTGATGTTTCTGGCCCAGAGGGAAAGTTCCCTGTCCTATTCCAAAAAATTCCCTTTTCAACTTTAAAATTCCCGCTTTCACAAAGAATAAGTGAAAAAAAAACGCTCATGGAAGATTACCCGAGATGTCGATCTAGGAGGGTGCAGAAACGATTTTAGGGGTGTGAAGACCAATTTAGCTTCAAATTAGGCTATTATGAACACTTTTATCGGTACGTCTCATAAAAATATCAATTGTTAAGTTAATTGCGGGTGGATAATTGTTGTACTTTTACTATGTACTTAATTTTCTTTTTAACGTTAAATTTATGAAATTTGCTTTACCTTGAGTCTTTACTATTAATTAAACTTATAGTTGAAAGTTCTTAACTAGGGTTGGACGATATCGGAAATTTGATATCGCGATATATCGTCAAGAAAATATCTTCACAGATGATAAGATATTTTTGGCATCGTGATATCTGCGATATATCGCTGACACGATGTATATCGCTAAAATATCATGACGATATATCGCTAAAATATCATGGCGATATATTGCCGACACGATATATATCGCCCCAATATCGTGACGATATATCGCCAAAATATCGTGATATCGCCTGGACGATATTTTTTCAATATCGCGATATGTCGTCTGAACGATATATCGCTCAACACTATTCTTAACACTTTTCAATACAGTTAATGAGCTGAGTTCAGATTGAAACGAAATGCTATGTTTCAGGCTCTTATAATCTATTAGAAGAGGTAAAACAGATGGAACCGTGAGTCAGAAATGAGCAATTGTATAGTACATTAATGCATGCTGTCTATTTTTCCTGTTTCTTGCACATTTTTGGATGTTCTCTTTTCTTCCTCTCTTGTGATTTTCTCAAATTCCCCGTTCCTGGGAATATTCCCTGCTGGGAACATCACTGGTCTGCACGTAGTGTTTGTTTCGTTCTTGAGGCATGCTACATGTTTAATGTTTTCTGTTGCAGTTCCTATGGCAGCGTGTACAAAGCACTGCACAAGGAGTCGGGGCAGGTGCTGGCCATCAAGCAGGTCCCCGTGGACACGGACCTCCAGGAGATCATCAAGGAGATCTCCATCATGCAGCAGTGCGACAGCCCCTACGTCGTCAAGTACTACGGGAGCTACTTCAAGAACACGGACCTCTGGGTAAGTGATGGCTTACGGAGTCAGTTAGAATAGAGAATTACACTTAGTGCCAGGGTTCTTAAAGGTCCAGGAACAGGACCGGAACCTTTTTTCTAGCACAATTTATAGTCGGTCCAAGATGCGTATTGCTTCACTGAAAACAAGGTTCCTGGACCCATTTACGCTTGCTGTTTTGTCTCCTGGACCGGAATTGAATTTATTTCAAATTCTTGGGCTTTTAACAACCCTGGTTAGCATACAGTATATATTTTTTAAGATACTATCGGATATTCTGATATCATGATATCCGAATTTTACAGATATAGGAATGTGTACATTCTCCGGACAATGTTATCGTTTATCCGCAGTGGTGTGCCCAGGATTTTAGAAAGAGGGTACTTATTCTAGTAGTGGTAGTCAGCACTCATTTTGCCTTCTTTTCCTGCTTTTGACGTTTTTTGGGGGAAGGGATACTGGGCCAAGGGGGGTGTTATGGCCCCATCAACCCTCCCTTCGGTACGCCACTATTTATCCGCATATTATTTTAGTCGTCACGTTCGTATTTATACTGTACGGATTCTCTACAAACCTTCACCCAATCTGTCTGTTTATCAGTTTTATGTATTCTCCACATATTTTTTCATATTTACTTTTTTTTATTATTTGCCTAAAACAGATCTCTGCACTACTAAGTTCAGTATGAATGCACAAAGCTTTCCACCGTAACAAAAACCTTTAATTAAATAAACGTTTATAATAATATAGGATTCTCAGTTTTGGATTCCGATACTTTATTTGTAATTATTTCAGACAGCAGTCTTACCAGAATAACATTCTGAACTTGAAAAAGTACCTGTTAATATTTGTTTACAAGCGCACGAAACGTGCCACTTCGATAGCATAGTGGTAACGTCGTCGCCTTGTAATGAAGGGTTCCCGGGTAGTGATTTATCCACCCACCCGCTAACACCCCCTACAATTTTCCACAAAGACCCGATTTGTACTGATTTTGGCTGTAAAATCCTTACACATTCCCCACAGGTGCAAAATTCTGGATAAAACCTCTGGTACCGGGATCCATACCCGATGTAGGAACATGGTGATTCGGATCCAACTTTAAACTGTAGGTCCAGTCCCGATTAGCCTATCTGCGCATCAAGTGGACTTAAAAGAAACACTGAAAGAAAAAACTCAAAACTAGGGCATGAAATGCACATTTTGGCCGCCTAAAATCCAAAGCAGAAGTTTTCAATTCTTTAAAATGTAAGGTTTTGAAAAAAAAAAAATAACAAATCCACCTAAAAACCCAAGAAGAATAGAATCACACTCCACTTTCCAGTTTTTTGTCGTTTGGAATTCTGTCTTGCTGCGAGCGAAAACAGATGAACGAACATTGACAAGAATGCCAGGGTACGCATAGGGGGTGAGCACTAGACCTTACAAAAGGACTCTTTTGGCGGAAAATGCTGTATACATAGCAGACAGAGGAACCCTTCCTAGTTCCATGTGTGTCGTATCATTCTGAGAATGTTGAACGTGTAGGGGAGGTGTGTAGGAGAATGCCTGGAACCAGACGTTCCGTGAGTTTACAGGTCGTTAATTTCCAACCTGACCTCCCCTAACGAGGTGAAATGTTAACCCCTCTTAGGGGGTTGCTTTTGAAACTAAATATTCGCCAGCGCCACCCAATTTGCAACCATCGTGGCTTTTCCATTGTTTTTGTTTCTCGGGTGTTTTCGCTTTGACTGCTTATGAAGTGTTGCCAACCGGAAGATTTATTCACTCGAAATACATATTGAAATCACCACTAGTTGCCTATCTATGTTTGGAATAAGTGCAGAACTGTATAGAAATTAAATATCGTCGTGATTAGCCAAAAGTTACAGAAATGATACTCTAAGTAACAAAAGTCAAACCAACAAATATACATATATATCTTTCTCTCAATCTTGTTTCAAGTTGTTTGCACCACTGAGCCATCTAGATTGCCGATTCTTGAAAGGTGGAGTATGAAAATAAAACTATTCATTTATGACGTATGACGTAAAGATTTCCATAAATATGCCTTAACAAGAATATCAATTTCTAATTAATAAAGTTTTTTTTCCTCATGGTGTAAGAATTAGGACTTTCGAGAAAGATTATTTATTTTATTCCAATATCATTATTATATGCGTTCATATTTTCACACATTTTTTGTCACTTCACTTTGTGAGCTCTGGGCTGTACAATGACCGATTTGTGCCAATTTTCAGATATAAATGACGTCCTATTGTCACCCAACGAAGCCTTGCTCTTAGTACATCTTTTTGTCAGTCAACAAAACCTTGCACGTAGAAAAGCTTATTGTCAATCAACAAAGCCTTGCTGAATGCCAACAAAGCATTTGTACCTAGAACAACTAACCATCCGTCAACAATGCCTAACACATAGAAAAGCTTATTGTCAGCCAACAAAGCCTTGCACGTATAAATGCTTACTGTCTTCCGACAAAGCCTTCCATCTAGAAAACCTCGTGTTAGTCAACTAGAAAAAAAAGCCTACTATCAGTCAACAATGTCAAGCACAAAGGAAACCTTACTGTCAGTCAACAACGCCTTCCACCTAGGAAAGCTAACAGTCAGTCATCAAAGACTACTTATACTTATAAAAGCTTCTTTCCACCTCTACTGACACAAGGGAAGCTAGTGTAACTTAAAATATGCTGCCACATTTAACTTAACCAGTTTTTCATAACATGACTTTCTACGTATTTCAGTAATAACGTTATAACCCTTACCAAGAAATGAAATATGCAAAATCATGAAATTCCTAGCCCCAGTCATAACTTTGGGAATTGGCCAGTTAGAAGATCAACCCAAAGCTGGCAACACTGGCCGTAGGGGGCGTTGAGGTAAATATTGGTGGCGTGACCAATTAGCCGACGTCTGACAGTGTTGTTTTTCCGATTAGCGGAACTCTTCACAATTATATATTACAAAGCGTTTCTTTTTTGCCTTTAGGGGAGTTTTCACTCACGCTTAAAAGAATTCAGGGTGCACATAAAACCCTTGTAACATGCAGGTAATGGTTTTCGTTAGCTTCCTCCACGGTCTCCTGGAACAGAGTATAGTACACCCCAGTCTTGTGTCGGCCATGTATGTTTGTGATTGTTCCTCCATCCTCATCTTCGCGATTAGCCAAAATTGACAGAAAAGCGCACCAAAATAAATCGTGGGAAATTTATGCTATTTTAAGGTTTACATAGCAACGGGATCTTGAATCGTTGCTGAGTTGAACACGGGCTTGTTATTGATCTTTTCAAAGTAACCTTCTTGTTAATTTCGGGCAGGTGACAAAACCACCGCTTGCTTTCCCAAGAAGCAGCTGTTCGCATCGAGTGCGTGTACCCGGAACTGCGTTGAGGCGCGTGCGTTGTCTAGCTGCGGTTGATGTGGCCGCTTGCGCTTGTCTTTTATGGACGTTCTGGAGACGAGACTTTGCAGTGTCTCGAACAAGGCTTATGTTTCGTCTCGCAATACATAGTGTAAACATCATATACAAATTGCGTCTTCTAAGCATATGGGGGCAGAAGCGTATATTTTAGGCTAGTTAGGCAATCTGCGAAGCCTGAAGCCTAGAAAGTAAAATACAAAAGAAAAATATATTAGAAATCGTGAATAAACTTATTCACTTCATGAGAAGTTGATGGTGATTCTGGAGTTGGCAACCTGATTTCGTTGAAGTTTGCAACCTAGCTGGGCGTTCACATGGAGGAAACATTTCCTCCTTGAAGACGCCGAGAACGAGTAAAATGGGCGTGTCTAACCGATTATACGTCTTCGCCCATCCTTTATAGCCTAGGACTAGGTGTCACAGTGCCCAAGTCTTTGGCTCGGCGTACGCCATTGCTTTGTTCTGTTTGACGTCTCGTTTCGACCGTACGAGCTAGTGAGTTGACTTTGCAATTCCATCACGTGACCTTTCGTTAAATAATCTGGTAGATGTCCCCTTGGTATGTCTGAACAAGTAGCATAGGAAAGTAAATTTGGCTTACGTAATAATTTTCTTTCTGAGAGTGAGGAGTGGTGTTATTATTTTCTTTATAACCTTTCTCCCTCTCTTCTCTCTCCCCCCTCTTTCTCTTCTTCCTCCTTTAAAAAAATCGAAAGTTGGAAACGCCAGGGAAATGGACTTACAGCAAAAGTGGTCATGGAAAAGTCAAGATAATTTTTAACATGGTTATTGCATATATTTAGAAAGTAATGTGATACAACATGTGTTGGTGAATCAAAAATAGTTTAAAATATGATGTACCGTGCAACTGATGCAATTGCTTTTGCATTTTCACTCCAGAAATGTACTTTTTAATGAGAGCCCTATTGAAGAAACCATACTTGCAGTAGTTCTCAGAGCTGCCACATGCGGCAGCTGTGCGCTCTTTAATCGGCGTTGGTACCAAAAATGATAAAAGCAGTCACGTGAATTAAGAGTCCAAGAGAGGGATTGGTCGAATTGGGGGGGAGCGATTACTTTGCCCTCTTGACGTTGCGATGATAGATGCAGGGCATTATACCTTCTGGAAAGAACCGTGCTGTGCATTTAGATAGATGTGGTGCGTAGCATGCTGGCGGGCACGGTTGTACTCAGCATCAAATAAGGATGTGCTAAATCACGAGACTTGCGTTATTGTAACAATACCGTGACTTGCACGGGATTAACTTAGACCGCTCTTACCATGCCTGGGTCTATGTGGAGCCCCAAGGCTAACAAAGCCGTGACTGCCGTTCATTAACGTCGCTTGTCTATCTCTTGAGTTAATCGCGGGCATGGATAAAAGATACGTCGCTTGTCCAAGGCACGAACGTGGGACCTCTGGTTTCGCAGCACGTGACTCGGAAGGCCCGAGATTGTAGCTCCTTCGGGAAGCTTTCAGACCGAAGCGACACGCATGACTTGAAAACGAGAATTTTCTTAATGAAAATTATTAGGAGGCTGTTGACATTTTGGGGGAGTGCTAGGGGGTGTTGGGTCCGTGGTGGTCATCCACTTGCTGGTAACAAAACCGGGAAACTGCTCTATTTATCCAGGGTTGTTAAATGTCCAAGATCCCATAAATTGTAATGGTTCTGTTGTGTTCCGTAACAGGACCGGAAACTTTTTCCTCGCACAATTTAAATTCGGTCCAAGTTGCGTATTGTTTCTTTACAATACGCAACTTGGACCGTATTTAAATTGATCCGAAAAAACAAACAAAAAGGTTCTTTACGGTCCACAGCCCATTTTCGCTTGCTGATTTTCTCTCCTGGACCGGAATGGAATTTATTTCAAATTCCTGGACCTTTAACAACCATCACGAAGAGCCTTCGATACAAACTAAATTTCCTCCCGGGTTCGATGTCCGGTGGAGGCACTTGGCACAGTGGTTCGAATCCCACTTTAAACTGTAGGTCCGGTCCCGATTAGCCTTACTGTGCATAAAGTGAACTTAAAACACCAAATCAATATACAAACTAAATTTCCTGACATTTCCAGGTATTTCCAGTAAAAATCATTCATTTGCTTAAAGACAGCATTTATGTATTTGTATCGTAAGTGGTCCAGAAGGTTGTTTTGTGCTTCCCGAAGGGATGTTGGTAACGTCGTTGCCTTGTAATCAACGTGTCCCGGGTTTGAGACGCAGTGGAGGCATATAGTTGTTCGGATCCCATTTTAAACTGTAGGTTCAGTCCCGATTAGCCTATTTGTGCATAAACTGGACTTGAAAAACAACTCGGAAGGTTGTTTAAAAATACTTTCGTATTATTCCCGGTTTTGCGGGTGCTTTGAAGTCCTCTCTGTACGCATTTTTTCAGATGTGCATTCTATGCAAATGCACAACAATGTGCGGCTTGCTTCCTTTTTATGTTGTCGCAGGCCGGAAGGCAGGAATTTGTTGCCGCCCATTGTTTGTTTTCACGTGGCGCCTGTTGAGGGTTCTGGATGAATGGCGCAAATTGTTCACACACACAGACACCCGCCGGAAGGAGGGGAGGGGCGACGCAGGGAGCTACCCCAACCCCGCCGTTCTGTCTTTGTTGGATAATTAATTAAAACGCAGCAGGCTTTTGTAGACGTACAGGGTGCCCCAAAATGTACCGACCAATTGTAAACCGAAACGGCTTCACGAGTACACACAATGTACAAGCTCTGTACAGGTAACGGCAAAGATAATAGTAAGCAAATTGTCCATCATTGTTTTATTTACAGTCGGTAACGCGTCTGACTACCATGCTCAAGGTCCCGGGTTCGATCCCCGGCCGGTTCAAATCCGGGAACTTTTCTAACGTTAGAAGCGGCCCCGGCGCCCACCCAGCGTCGAATAACATGGGTACCTGGAGAAACCTGGGGGGTAAAGGCGGTCAGGGGCGTGGTGCTGATCATATCACCCCACTCACGACCGGATCAAGAAAGTGTGGGGCGTTACCCCCACACTCCCTATACGCCTTCAAGGCGTGGTGCTAAGCACAGGGGAACACTTTACTTTTTACTTTTACTTTATAACCTCTGCTCATCATCGTTTTCACTTAAATTCATTGTTTTTGTTTATTTTACCCACTTTTGGCTAATCGGGACAATGAGGATGAGTAATATGATGGAATACGTAAAACAATCAAACCTGGCCAAGCTGTGAACCAGACAGGTCAGGCCCTGACAGGCTAGCTTCTATTTTTGGGGTAGAAAAGGGTTTGTTTTTCATTAAGCCAAATCTGGACTGTACGGGGGATGAGCATGGACTTCTCAACAACATGTTTGCAGATTTCCATTGGTTTTCTGGAAGATGTCTGGTTTTACATTATTTTGCTGAAAGGACACTCTTTTCCCGCCTTGGCGATCGTGGATATTTTCACTTACCCCCCCCCCCCCCCCAGTGTTTCACCAACATAGTCACTTGTCGCCCAAGATGGGGTTCTCTATTACACCTTAAATATTGTTCTCTAAAACGTAGGATAATTCGTAGGACTGATCAAGAATCCTCAACTTTCTGGGCTGCTAGATTTAAATTTCTTACATACACCACTACAGAGCAAATTTACAAGCACACAAAAGTGTCAACACTTTTCAAGTGAAAGGTAGTATAAATTAAAACCCGAAGAAGTCCTTACGGTAACCTGTATTTCTCAATTGTTTATTTTGCAATTTCCGTTTGCATTTCGGTAACTTCCAATACCGTAGATCTGGTACCACTGCTTCTGCTATTTTTGGAACGGCCTACCGCGGTGGAGAGGCATTTTCGCGAAGCTAACCAGAAGCGTTATAAAATGCTGAAAATTCCCATGTTGCGACTGGCGAAATGCCAAAATCCCGGATGCCGTGATATTTCCAAGCTAAATTGTGGTTTTAAGCTGCAACAATGTAGAGAAAGAGGGGAGGGGAAGGGAATTCTCTCGTGTTTTGTTGTTGTTGGTTTTGGCCGGTTACTGGAAATGCTTTTTATTGAACAGGGATGGGAAACATTTGCTTAGGTATTCATAGTCCTCCACCTTCCAATTTTTCCATTCAATGATTCATGAATGCAATGTTAATTTAACAGAAAATATGAAGTATAAGTTGTGGACTACGATCTTGACAACAAGGAGTGTGGGTTCTATTTTGAGGCACGTATCTAGGAATATATGTCGATGTCTCAGGAATAATAATAATATGTTTATAAAGGAATTAAATTAAATTAATACTAATTAAATATATACAGTGAGTTTCAAAAGACCTTCAGTATTCTAAAGAGCTACGATGAATCATCATCGTCATTATCCTAGAGAGCCAGAAGAGTGATATCAATTAAGCCAAACAAAAATGAATTAAGAAAAAGATACAGTTCTTATTGAACCCAGATTCTGTTCCCATTGGAGACACTTGCAAGTGATGTGGATTAAACTATAAACTGTAGGTCCAGTCCCTATTGGCCTATCGGAGAATTAAAAATAGACTGAAACAAAAACTCACAGTTATTTCATAGCGATCATATAACGGTTCACGTTTAACAAGATTTGTGTGTTGGCTTTGTATGCATCTGGTTGTTACAACCATTTAAGCATTTTTTTTTTTAATGTAAGGTTTCAGGAGAACACATGCTTATAACAATGGGATAATCAATTTAATGCATGTTCTCGTGAAACATTACATCAAAAATTGTGTTATACGCTTGTAACAAACATACACCACAATAAAACTGATTTTCCAATGCAATACAAGAAAAAGGACAGAAGAAGGTTAATTCTCATCTCCTTTTTTGTTTTGTTTGTTTATTTACGAATAGCCATTTCTGTATAGCAATACTTTATATGATGATAATGTACAAATATGAAGAGGGAGACTTCAGTATTAAATTTTTGTTTTTAAAGAGCTTGAATACTTACTAGAAATTAAAATGTATTATTTTTTATGTGTTTGTGTGTATTCACAATCCATTCTCAAACGATTACTTTTGGCAGAATAATATATTTTACCCTCCTCTTTGCAGATTGTTATGGAATATTGTGGTGCTGGATCGGTGTCGGACATCATGAGGTTACGGAAGAAGACTCTCGTGGAGGATGAAATTGCGACGATTCTTTCGGACACCTTGAAAGGCCTTGAATATTTGCATTTGCGACGGAAGATCCACAGGGACATCAAAGCAGGGAACATTCTTCTCAACACTGAAGGGCACGCGAAGCTGGCAGACTTTGGTGTTGCAGGCCAGTTGACTGTAAGTGCAGCCATATATTTGTCTTTGTGTAGGGATGCCAGATCACTATGAGGGAAAAGTAGAACATGCGGACCCAAAATATAGGACTTTAGGGAGGCTACTCATGGGGAATTATGTTTGAATTACTTGGTCCGGGAATTATGCATGAATTCTGCTTGAATAGACGTGAAAAATAGCAAGTTTTCAAAATCCAAATCCTATTCAATTTATCCATAGGTAATTTATCAATGCCCTAAGGCAAGTTATTAACATTTAGCTTCTATTTTTATCAAGGAAGGAAAAGAACACTACCTTGCAAACATTTTAGAATTATCTCAATCCGTTAATTTTCTTAGTGTCATTTGCAGAACAATTTTACAGACAAAGATTATTGCAAGAAAATATATATTTTAAGTTCATTAGGTAAAAATTTGCGTTTAAAATTCTCATACAATTAACATTTTTTTTGTAGGTTAATTTATCCCATAACATTTGTGACCTCTACTTGTTGATGTATTTCAAGTCGGAGCATGTGAAATGGCAAATAAATCTGCACCTTAAATTAATTATTTTAAAAATATATAGTGTTTAATTGAATCAAATTAGAATTTTAGAATAATTTGGAATCTCGCATACCCTTATATTGTAAATATATTTGTGTCTACATGTGTGTTGGTGGTGAGAGGCATTGTACATAAGGTTGAAATAGAGAAAACGTCTGCTTGTACCCTTGAATTTTTGGAAAGTTTGCCTTGAAAACCGGGAATTATAGTTGGATTTTGTCATGGGCCTAGAGTGACCACCCAGGACTTCCAAGTCAGAATGTGGGGCACAAAACGATGCATGTCACTAAACATGTTAGCAAATAATGTAAAATTGACACATTTTTAGTTTACAATCATGATTTTTTCTCATGATTTCTTAAATACAGATTCAGAAATTTATTTCTCTCATCAGTCTATTTTGCTGTTGGTAATGAAAACACTCTAATTATAAGTTTCATTTTGACTAGTTTTTAGTAGAACAACACAATTTCTTGCACGCTTCCCTGATGGCGCAGTGGTAGCGTCGTCGTTGGCTTATAATCAAGGGGTCCTGGGTTCAATACCCGGTGGAAGAACATAGTGGTTCAGATCCCACTTTAAACTGTAGGTTCAGTCCAAATTAGCCTTACTCTGCATAAAGTGGACTTTAAAACACTTTTCTTGCAATGTCTGAATCAAAATTAATTTCACTATTGACTTTGATTGATTGCGTTGGTGTTTTAAAGCCACTTGATGCACTGTAACGCTAATGGAGACTGGACTTAGTTTAAAGTGGGATCCGAACCACTATGTGCCTCCACCGGGTATCAAACCCGGGACCCCTTGATTACAAGGTGAAGGCGCTACCACTGCACCATCAGGGAGGCCACTATTGACTTTGGGAATGTAGTCCATAGACCTGTAACTTGCATGATTTTCCGTGTTATTTCTCTTTGTTCGACTAAGACATGTTTTCTTAATTCAAATTATCTGACCCTCAAAATGTAGGGACATTTATGATTTTTGCCAAATTCAATAATTAAATAATGCTGAGCACATCAATGGCCAGATACACCACCTCATCCAATTTCCACAAGTCGTTTCATATCATCATTTACATTATCTGTTAGCGTTTTATTAGTTCAACATCATTGTTACTATTTACTGAAATGAAGAATTTTTTTCTAGTCCTACGTTTGGGAACTTTACAATAGCTCTCATCAAATGATCCCTATCAATCATTGTGCATAAAAATCCAAATGCGTTATTGCTATCATCAATCTGATAAAAAAAATTCTGATCTGATTCTATTTTTTCTGTATGACATTTAGTTACTGGGATCCATAATTCACTACCATAATGGACCTACAAGTGTAACACATAAAAACCTGAAAATTTCCAATTTTTTAAAAGAAGCCCAATTAAAAAAATATAAAACCTAGTAACTTTTTTACTATTTTCTCGTACGTGTACATCAAATAATAATGCTGAATCAATAACTATTCCAAGATCCTTATAACTGGAACACGGTTACACCTTTAGAAATTTTAAAAAAATAATTTGAAACAACAAAGGGTGTGTTTCTCATACATATCATCGCTTTGCATTTTCTAAGATTAATTTGCATTCCATTGTTTTCACGCCACTGTTCCCCTCTCAGATCATTTTGTAACTTAAAAAGTGGATCAGATGTTTTAATTTCCTGAAATACTTTTAGATCGTCAGCATATAAAAGACAATTTTAGTCAACAACACTATACATGATATCGTTAATAGAAATTGCATATAAAATTGGTCCGAGAGGAGATGGGAACTGATGTTTGTAAAAAAAAACCGTTCAGGGTAAAGGTAAGCCATTGTGCTATCTATCATTATTGCAACTTTTTGGCCAACTGCATTGAATAAATGACAGTCTCGCCCCCAAAGATCTAGTTTGTGATTTTGGCCTTGGCATACTGTTCCTTTGTGAATGCGTTTCGTATCACTTTTGTTCAGTTGTCATGACAATTAGCCGAAAGCAATGTTAAATACAGTAGACTCGCAATAATCCGAGATAATTGGGACCAAGATTACCTCGGATACGGAAAAACTCTGATAATACGGAGATAATGTGTTAATAGGTTGTAAATGATGAAACAACACTCAAAACTGTATAGTAATTATTTCTTACTAGTACAACATAAATGAGAAGATTACTTTTTCAAAAAGTCTTTTATTGTTTTTTGGACACACCTTTTCCGTTTGCCACTCGTACTACATTACTGGCTTAGAATAGGCCTATACGCAGATTTAAACACCACCGTAACAATCGGATACACCGACAATGTAACGAACACGTGAAGCACGGACGCTGACTTGACTCCAACTTACTAGTAAACAAACAGGAGATGCGTTATGAAGCGCGATGTTTTCCAACACTCCCTTGGTTAATCGTGAGTCTACTGTAACAAAATTACTAATTAATGTCCATAGAAGCCATGCAAATTGTAAGTTGTCCTGCGCTGTGGCCGTGCGGTCTAACGAGTCGTGCTTTGGGCTCCGGCTACGGGATGTGTGCAGTTTCGAGTCTCCTGGGGGAAGCTAACAACATTTCAGGATCCTGGGGGAAGCTAACAACATTTCTCCTGAGATTTTAATCTGTGTATGAGACTGTTGGCCACCCACTATCGTGAGGAAATTGAGGAGCTAACTGGTCATTGAAACATACAACAACAACTGGGGGTTTGTCATACTGACCGCAGATCACCCTGTATCTGGTTGGATGACCTCCCACCTCGGGCCGGCCGCTGTGGCAGAGCGGTTAGCACTGTGCTACGATGCCAGGGGTCCCAGGTTCGAAACCTGGCCTGGGCATGGATGTTTGTGAGTGTCCATTCATCAATTTCATCATATCATTGCAAATTAGCCAAAAGTGGCACAAGAAGCGAAGTAAAATAAAACCAATCAATCAATCAGTGATCTCCCACCTTGGATGAGTGAGTGAGTAGGATGAGTTGGTATGTAGGCCCGGATCATGGCCTGTTGCACAATGGGTCATTAAATTGTAAATTATTTTTCTGATATTTTGTATATTTATGTTTTGGTATTCTTTTTTTTATATTTTCCTTCCTTTCTGAACTAAAATGAATCATGTGTATCTTCCAGGACACAATGGCGAAAAGAAACACCGTAATAGGAACTCCTTTCTGGATGGCACCAGAAGTAATCCAAGAAATTGGATATGATTGTGTAGCGGACATTTGGAGTTTAGGTATGTCAATCTCTATTTTATTGTAAGTATTTGACCGCAAGAAAATAGTAATTTTTATGTTTTGCCTAGAATCTGTTCAGATTATTCTGTGTGTCTCCAAGTTATCTGTAAATGATTGGCAGCTATGTCCAGCTAGTTATGCAAAGGTATGTGTACAGTTATAACATGAGCCATTAGAAGAGCAAACACTAAGGCAAGCTTTTAGTCAGTGGGTGATAGACTCCATACTATGTAGGTGCCAGGCTGTGACCGATGCTAAGGACTTTGAAACCAAGTAGAGGGTTTTCCTATAAGTATGATATGATTTTGAAATGAACTGGCAACTATGCTTCAAATATTCTTATAACTGTCACTAGTTGTCATTTGTGTTTAGTATGCTGTGACAATTCATCATGGCTAAATACACGCTTCAAGAACGTTTGGTTATTATCTAAAATTTTATGAAAATAGACGTTCTATTGAACTTGAAACGTATCATAATTTGGGCAAAAAATTATCTTCTCAGATGAAGTTTATTATTCATGGTTAAGAGGATATGTTAACAAACAAAATTGTCGGTTTTGGTGTGAAAACAATCCGCAAGAGATTCATGAGAAGCCCTTGCATCCGCAAAAGGTCACTGTATGGTGTGGGTTATGGCATGGTGGCATCATCGGACCATTTTTTTTCCAAAACTAGGTAGGAGTTGCAGTTACAGTGACTGGTGAGCGGTACTGATTGATGTTAACAGATTTGTGGCGAAATTTAAATGAAATTGATTTGGAGGACATGTGGTTCCAACAAGACGGTGCCACATGTCACACTGCTAATGCCACTATCGACATTACAAGAACAGTTTGGTGAAAGGATAATTTCAAGTAATGGAACTGTTAGTTGGCCTCCAAGAAGTTGTGATTTATCTCCTTTAGATTGTTTTTTTGTGGGGTTATTTGAAATCTGTAGTCTGTGCAAACAGACCACGAACCCTTGATGTGTTAAGATTGAACATTGAATGCTGTATTCGTGACATTAGGCTCAAGTTATTGCACAAAGTCATCAAAAATTGGGTTCCTCGAATTCACTTGTGTGCACGAAGTCGAAATGGACACTTAAATGATGTGTTATTCAAAACATAATGTAATAAACTATGCTTCAAAATATTTTTTTGCCAGGTTGAAAAATCGAATAAAGATTTGCATTAATTTTTTAATAGTCCAAAAATAACTGCTACCAGTTGATATGGACCCACTTACATTGCTGCCCAATATATAAAAAATAAACTTGAATCTGTGAAGTTTTAAAACAATGATCACAAAAAACATTATGTTGATAAACTTTTGCACAGCACTGTATCATGCAATTGCATAATTTCATAAAGCAGTTATGAGCTAACCTGCAGATTTTCAGCTACTAAGGAAATGTTTGTTTCAGCATTAGTGTGTGTGTGTTTTTTTTCTGATCCAGAGTTGTATTATTTGGTTTGTGGAATTTTGACAACTGTAATGAAAGAATTGTTGTTCACTATTATTCCCTTCAATATTTATTTTAACCTTTTGAGTCAAAGATGAGTGATATGCCGTTGTACGCGGAATGAACCAGAGATTCAGACTATATGAAAGTTATGCAAATTCGGCGTATATATGGAGGGGGAAAGGGGGGGAATCCCCTGAAAATACTTTTTTTTTAAAAAAATGGGGTTTCGCCCCCCCCCCCCCCGAAAAAAAGGATATGAAAAGTTCAAAATGCACATAGAAATTATCGCTGGCATGGAAGAAACGGAAAAATATTTGCATCATTGTCGTATGACCAATGTAACTTGAGTTGTACCCCCAAAAGTAATGGTGGGCACGCCACTGATTCAAGCTTCAAAATGCAGTGGTACCTTGAAATGACTATAGCTCAGAAACTAAATGTCCTAGAGATATGAAAGATATACCGTTGTACGCAGAATGAATCACAGATTCAGACGATATATAATTTATGCACATTCGGCGTACATATGGAGGGGGAAAGGGGGGAAATCCCCTCAAAAATACTTTTCTTAAAAAAATGGCGTTTCCCCCCGCGTCCCCCGAAAAAAATGTCAAGATGCACAAAATGCAAAATTTATGCAAATTTGGCGTATATATGGAGGGGGAAGGGAGAAAAACCACAAAAATTATTTTAAAAAATTGTTGAAATGTTTGAAATTTTTATTTTCCCTTGAAAAGAGACGCAAAAGAGAAGTCCCTTTTCCCACCTTTTCACCTCCATTTTCATGAAGAAAAAAAAAGGCGCAAGAAACATTTCTGTTAAATACATGTGTTAGGAACAATATAAAAAAAATAATCGAAATTCTAGCCAAAAATATAAAAGTTATAACATAAAAACTACGACCTTGACACAGCGTCTCGATCGAGATGCTTGGGGACCGTGAGGGTTACTTTTAGGTATCTCGTTCGAGATGCTTGGGATCCAAAAGGTTAAGTGTGAAGTATATAGAATGCTTGTTAGTGGCAATACTGTTTAGAACTGAAGGAGAGAAAATATTTTCTGCATTATGGATACTCATCGTATTTCAATATTGTTTCATCACATTGGCACATCAGATAACAAAACTAATGATAGCAGTGCAGAATCTTCGAACGTGGAAGATTAAATTTTGTATGTCTGTACTTGGCAAGACTGCAGCAAATTTCTTTCAAGTGCAATATTTTGACTTTGATACACACGACAATATTTTTTTTTTCAGACCAGAAAAATGTTCACTAAACTGTCATGAAGCTATTCAGTTTTAACATATATATAATATATTCTTAACGTTTTGCGAGTGTCGAGGTAATTCCAGCGACGTTTTGGGGTGCAACTGCTCCCTTCCTCAGGCTGCTCTCGTTTAGGTTATGTATAAATCATAACCACGTCGAACTCTCCATATGTTCATGACATAGGATTGGTAAAAGGTGTATGGTTAAAAAAACAGTAAAAATCTAAACCCATATAGGTACACGTCAAACTACCATGCCGTTTTCCCAATAGAAACTGCTCCTTGGAATGTTAAAACTTTAAAACTGCAAGTAGCCATGGTCCGCGTGTGCTGCAATACTCCAATGTTTCCTCGTAGAGTGCGAGGTCGGGTGCTTCCCCTCCCTTTCCCCTCTGTTTTTTCCCCTTTTCCTCCTGCTCCATTCCCGTTCACGTCAAGTCCAGTGTGAATTCCTCTTCCATTTGAGCTTTGCGTGCTACTTCCGGGGTTACGTTAAATCCTATTTTTACATATTCCTTCCTATCCCATTTCTTGAACATCTTCCCCCACATCTCATCGATATTCCCGTCATCCCTGTTTAATTTATTCTCTCTTCACTTACATATATACAACCCTTCATATACATTCCTTCTTATAGGTTTTACCTCTTCTCTAAGCACTTTCCGTTTGGCGATTACATGGCCTTCGTCAAGAATATGTTCGGAGAGCCCCGTCTTGGGAACTCCCTTCCTTATATCTTTGTCCCCCCATCGGACATTCATACAGTTGGGAGCTGAGAAGACTGCGAGGCTGAGGAATGTGTAACTGTTGTCGCCGTGTGCAGCCAGCTCGTCTTCCTTTCAGGGTGGCAGCGGCATAAATGAAAAAGGCATGGTACGAAAACGCATTGCAAATTAATGGAAGATATTACATAGCAACAAGTGAAAGCAATACTAATAATGGAGGAATTTTATTTTGATGATTAAAGTATTTGTACAATAACATGCTTTCAACTCACCTTTCATCAGTCATCGTCACTATCTGATAAGGTTTGTTCCAATTCCGATCCCGAAGATGAATCGCTGTCACTGATGTTGTCGTCTTCATCACTGTCAATACCACCTACTGAAATAATGATTCTATCCACAGTGTCCTCCATCAGACCATCTTTCTGCCAGTAGTCCTGTTCGACAGTGATGACATGCCTGTCATATCCTTCCCAGTCAGCTGGCGTCACAGATTCCACCGCACTCTTTGTCACTTCCTCCAACCTTGACAACGTCAAATCTCCTGTTATATTTTTCTCCCTCACAAGTCGTTTTATTTTAGCCCACGCTAGTTCAATGGCATTCAATTCACACATGTAAGGAGGCAATCGAAGCACTGAATGGCCATTCGTCTTCAAAAGTTCGTCCACACGAAAAATCTTATCTGGCGGCCTGTACTTTTCGATCAATTGGAATAATTCAAATTTTTTCATGCTTTCTGAAAATGGCACTTCGTTTAGTCTTAACCAGTCTATCATCTCCTGCTTCATAGAATATTTAGTCGGAGGCTTATTCACCTGTATGTTGTGGTAGGGAGCGTTATCCAATACACAAACATTTGCCCTCGGGAGGGCTGGCAGAAGTTTTTCCCTCACTCATTTCTCAAAGTTAACTGAATTCATCTGTCCATGATAGTCTCCGGTTGCCTTTCCTGCCCTAAATATCAAGTTTGCTACATTTATGAAGCCGTGCCTTGAACCAGCATGAACTAAAATTAACCTATTGGAGGAACTGGTGTTGGTTGACACTCCTTGTACTGAGTAACTTTGCCAGCATTTCCCAAAGGTGAGATTCTTGTCGACCCATGACTCGTCGATATATACTATGACACGATTCTCCGATCTCAATTTTTTAATTTCCCTTAGATATTTGGCACGCCAATGAACAATATTTGGACGTTCTATGAGAATTTTTCTGTTGCTTCTGCATTTTTTCCAATTGAAACCCATATCATGAAACAGACGACGTAAACTATGCACTTTCCACGGAAAATTAATTTTTTCACGAATGGCTGAAAGAAGTTTTGGTGCCGTTGGTATTGTATTTTTCACAAGGTAAAATTCTTGTATTACGTCTCTGATGACCCTTCGATCGAATTCATCGCAATGGAATCTGTTTTGCTCGGCTCGTCGTCGTTTCTTACCCGGTGTAGACAGTGACGTCTCGCCCGCTTCATGGGCCTCTTTCCTTATTTTTAATACACTCCGCACAGATACGCCCGTGTAATTAGACACATGCAAATTTGATTGCTGTAGCAAGTACTTTAATTTTCCTTCTTTGGCCTCTTCATCACACTGCTGTATCACGTTTCTTATTATCTCCCTAGCTTCACTGTGAATTGTCTGTCCCATTCTTCGCGAAGAAGACATACTCGCACTGCAACAATGGAACAAGAACACTGAAGTTAGCAAGACGCACACACACAGATCCAAAATAGTATATAATATAGTTGAGAAAGTAGCGCAGTCTTCCCTCCCGAAGCTGAAAAAAGAGGGTCATGGGAGGTTCCAACCCTGTCGTCAATCACGGGACAGGGGTGACGCTGTCACTGACCTTTCCGCTTGTTATAGGATCTGCATTTGTGCGAGGGAACTTGAAAGTGCCTTGTGGTTCCTTTTCTGTAGCTTGTGTGATAGTGGGGATTTTCTTTTTTTTTTGCACCAACAGTAACACTTCAGTAAGATGCCACGCAATTGTGCTGTTGCTTTGTGCCAGAACAACGCAAGAAATACATGCTCCCAAAGCATGGCCGTATTTAGGGGGGAGGGGTTAGGGTTCAAGCCCCTTCCCTACCAAAACTTCTGGCATGTTGGATTAATGCGAGTTCAGAAACTAAAATTTGTAACATATTTTTAAAAAAATATTCGCAGTTGCACAAAATACAACAGAGAGACAATTCTGAAATGATCGAGTTGAAATTTTTAAACATTTTGAATTCTGAAATTTGAGCGAAACTGGTTTCATTTTCAGAATCACAGCCCACCTACGACCCCTTCATTTTCACTTCTGCTGTCCTCTTTCCAGTGCTGTTCCTGGATCAGACTGAAAATTCCCTTGCGATTATCCCAAAATTCCAGTTACAACTTTTAATTCCCTGTTCGATAAGGGTTTAAATGCCCCTTTATAAGAGTTCAAACCTAGAATATCCTGCTTCATAGCATGTTACATTCACTATCCTTCACCCAGAAGTCGATAATAGTACATACTGTACATTTAACCTATATGCGGTCCTATAAAGCACATACTTGTATAGTGCATATTGGTTGTATATAATGCTGTTTGGAAAGCATAGGAACAATATGAGCGTCGGAAAGTGGGATCAAACTGGTCTATAGAATAGACATCGTTTATTGCAAGTTACAAAATAGCACGACGTTTGTTAGTTTTATTGTTAATAACTGAAATAAAGTCCAGTTAGTTAGTATTCAAACAGAATAACCGAAGAAAAACAGCGTTAGATATAAAAATTGAGGTTACAATGCAGGCACCAGGTTAGGTTTTACCATTTAAACCAAAGAATTACTGCTTTCCACACTTTTCAAAATTCCAAAAATTAAGTTTCATGGGAATGGTCAAACAACATAACTTTTATGACTAAAGATTATGCGACGCCCATGGGAAAAATTAAGAGTGAACCCCCTCCCCAACATTTTTCCTGCCTATGGCCATGTCCCAAAGGATCCGATTATGTGCAAGATGTGGGTTTCAAAGTGTAAGAGATTAGATCCTGTTAATATCAAAACAGCCACAGTGTGCTCATCGCATTTTCTGGATGCCGATTACGAACGAAACTTAAAAGCAGAACTGCTGAGCAATACCTGTAGAACGCAGCTTAATAAAAACGCTGAACCAAGTTTAAATTTAGGTACCTGGTTGTGTGGTGAATTGTAGTGTGCAACAGCCAAATTACATAATTGATCGAAGTGGACGTGCCAATAAACGTAAGATTCGAAAGCGAGCAGTGGAAAACTTGAAGAGTTATCTTCTTGCAAAATAATTTGCATGGCACACAATAATTCAGAGACTTTGAGTACTGGAAATATACTCAATATACCCAATCTCCAACAATAATAGTGAGTTGAAACTGTGAAAAAGAAATTAAAATGTGCTGAAGAACAAGTAAAGAAACAATGCAATCGTTTATTACATAAAGTGAAGAATGTTCAAATTAGCAATAAACGTTTGAGGCAACAATTAGTAAAACTTCACAAATTAAAACAATCTGCTTCCAACGTGACTAAGAAAGTAAGGGTGTGTGCTTTTTGTGTATTTCCTAGTGTCTTGTTAATGCTTCTTCGCGAGAGCACCTGACACAGTCATCCCTCGGGAAAGATGTGAGCAACCGGAGAGTCCCAATTCCAGTATCAGATTCTCACCCTTTCCTACAGGAACTTCTGTATGTCTGGCAACCCTGAAAAATTGAACACCAAGTCGAAGCTTCCCTCCCCACACTTCCTCCCCGTTCACCCCCGAACCTCACCCCGCACTCACAGTCTTCTCAGCTCTCAACTGTACTTCTTCCTGTTTGGCCCACGTATTCCTTGCCGCATTGGCAAACTATTCCATACACACCCTTAATCCCTTCGCACAACCTTTATCATGTATTCAATTTTAACATATATTCTCAAGTATTCTGTGCATCCTGATCTTGCACCAAGAGCAGTTACCTAGTAATAAATGATTTTTAAGTACCAGTGATACAATTAAAGAAAAAAGCTTCATATAATGCTTGCACTCCACTTTTTGGAGAAAAAAAAAGGTCATAAAATTGACGATTATGCGGTGAAATATGATATGTATTGGATCATACATTCTTCAGTTGTCCACGTCTGAGGTAATTGCATAGTGCTGCTGCTTCTCATTGTTCGCTGCTAAGGAAGCAGACAGCACCAGAGAAACGACACATGTTAGAATTAAAGTGATTTCATCTGATTTTGTAAAACTTGCTTCTGTAGTATAGCCTAACATTTTCATATGATGCCACTCAACAGGTATCACTGCCCTAGAAATGGCCGAAGGGAAGCCTCCGTATGGTGACATTCACCCGATGCGTGCTATCTTCATGATTCCAACAAAACCGCCTCCCTCATTCCGGGAGCCTGACCAGTGGTCTTCCGAGTTCATAGACTTTGTTTCCCGTTGCCTTGTGAAAAACCCTGAAGAGAGAGCCTCCGCCACGGAGTTGCTCCAGCACGACTTCATCCGGAATGCAAAGCCACCAAGCATACTGGGACAGATGATAGCAGAAGCACGAGAGATTCGCGAGAATCAAACGTACCGGAATACAGGGAAGCAAGCAACAGAGGAATCTGTAAGTATTAACATTTTGGCTGGTTTATAAGATTAATTATAATAATAGTATGGTCCTGTTCTGCTGACATAGCAGTCACATCAATATCAACATATATGGGCCTCCCCATTGGCGTAGTGGTAATGTTGCTGCCTTGTAATCAAGGGGTCCCAGGTTTGATACCCAGTGAAGACACATTGCACAGTGGTTGATATCCCACTTTAAACTGTAGGTCCAGTCTCGATTAGCCTATTCAGTCTGACAAGTAATAAGACAGTTGTTCAGTTATTATAAAATGAAAACGAAATATTTGAACATTGCCTGTTTATTACTCAAAGTATATCCCTCCTGCATTAATACAGCCATTGGCAAGGGGTGGACAACAATTGAAAGGACATCTGCAAGTCTTCATGTGGTTTGACTTGAAGATTCGATGTCACAATCTGTTGGATGTTCCTGTGTTCATAAAAAGTGCATAATTTCAGCAGCAGCTTCACTTTTAAGAACAGGAAATAATTGCAGGGTGATAAATCTGGGGATTAGAGAAGATGATTCAACACACTAGCTTGTTTTTGCACTAGGAATACCTAGACAACCACTGCTCGCTGGCATTATCATGGAGCAGGAAGAAACTGCCTGGTTCAGGATTCCAAGGTCAGGCACGGTCAGTTCTCTTTCATAATTATTCAGAGCACTACAATAGTAACACCAATTCCAGTTTCACCCTCGGGAAGAAATACATGGTGAATAATGCCTTTGCTGTTGTAAGAAAATAAACAACACAATATTGTCTTCACCTTTGATTTTTGGAGCTAAATTTTCTTGCCTTTTGGTAAATTTAGCAACTTCCATTCTGCGATTTGTTGTTTCGTAGTAAGACCATAGCAAACATGCTCTGTTTCATCCTCCACAACAATGGAATTCAAATGTTCATTCCTGCAAGCAGTTTTCAGAATGTCTCTCATGAAACTTGATATGCACTCGCTGCTCTATGGCGATTATGGCCTTCGGCAGCATAATTCCCAGCATACTCATTGCAAGTTCATGAGTTGTGGATTATGGATCACAGTACACCATGAACATGTTACTTCACAGATAGAATGCACACGTGGGACAACATAAAATCAGTCTCATTACTTAATTGTCGGACTGTGCACTTAAGTGGACTTAAAACAACAACTCATTTCAATTTTTATGTGTACATATTATTTGAAAACTAGTGTTTGTATTTTCAAGGGATCGAACAAATTAAATTGTACACCCACTACCAATATATCTTTTAATAGCCTATAATTTAGTACAGAATTCCACCATTTTGTTATGTTGATGTGTATAATCATAATTCACAAGCTTTAGTTTTACAAAGTAACAGCAACAGTGTGACTTATTTCACCAACTGCATGTCACTTGGAAAGCCACTTGGCAGTCCTCGGTCCTCAAAAGACTGTTGTGCCACAGAGTTTGGTTTTTAATTTATACTCGGTAACGCGTCTGACTACCATGCTGAAGGTCCCGGGTTCGATCCCTGGCCGGTTCAAATCCGGGAACTTTTCTAATGTTGGAAGCGGCCCCGGCACCCACCCAGCGTCGAATAACATGGGCACCTGGGGGAAACCCTGGGGGGGGGGGGGGGTAAAGGCGGTCAGGGGCGTGATGCTGATCACATCACCCCCACTCATGACCGGATCAAGAAAGTGTGGGGCGTTACCTTCATGGCGTGGTGCTAAGCACAGGGGAGCACTTTACCTTTTTACTCATAAACAGGGCAAGGATATTTATGTAATTACCAGGCTGAGGATTTGCCCTAAAATACCTTTTTTGTTCCTTGGCCACTTTAAAACTTTTGTATTTCTTTCAGAAATGGTCTGAAATGGCTTTATAGTGCCTATTTTAGTCATAAGTGCCTATTTAAAATATAACTGCCTTTTTGAGTGCCTAAAAGGAGAAATCACTTGAGTATCAATGTATTCTGGTTGAATTTTGAGTTTCATTTCTTTCCTTTGACCATGTCCCATCAATTTTATTACTTTGTGATATTGCGTGGTGCATAAATTGTGCACCTGTTGGTAATTATTTTTCCTCTCTATGTAGCCAAGGGAAAGTGGCAAATGTTTGCAAATTACGATCTTCAGACTGAAGCACATAAACAGAATTTTTTGCTTTTGTGCTTCTAAGAACCGTAAACTGCAAGAGAAATAATTCTACAATGCAAGCAAAACGTACATACAAGAGAGAAAAAGAAAAGATGTTCAGACTGATATTCTTTAATTTCATGTTGCATGTTACAAATGTTCTTTTTAGAGTACATATTTTGACATAAAATGCAGTATCTGCACCATTTCTCTTAGTTTTCATTGAATCTATTTGCAAGACAATTAAGACATGGAATTAACACTACAAATAATTAAATGCTCTCATATTTCACAAATAATCCCTCCTAATATAGGGAATAGCGACTGTGATTTATTAACTTATTTACATGCATATTTTGGCTACATAAAAATCTGGACTGTGCTCATTAAGATCAAATATCAGAGATGATACCTACAATAATTTAGAAATATACATGCTTCCACTGAAGTACATCCACCTCTGTTCACGCATCCTGGATGCAGATTCATTGATTTCAGTTTCCTGGATGATAAAAACTGCAAATGCCAACGATTGACACACCTACAACTGATAGGATAAAAATTCTTCAAATGTTTGGAATGCATTGGTTGATTGTGATTGGTGTACTGTAATAACTTTGAAAGATAACATGTCTTTCGTGGGTGTTAATGTTGTTCACATTGTTGTCTGTCTGAAGGGCCCCCTGCTTAGCAGCTGAAGGAAAGTACCACAATTGCATTTATAACTTTATTTTTTAATAATTTTTATAATTTATGTCTCAAGCAAGTCTCGAGGTGGGTGGATTGTTATAATTATATGATTGCAGAAAAGGGTCATAAATGCACATTATTTGCTAAGTAGGAAATTCGAGGGCACCAGGTTTTTTTCTTCTAGTTCTGAGCCGATACCGATGCCAGTGGCATCAGTATCAGAAAGTATTGGTTGAAATTCATGTACCGGTACCTGCTGATACTTTTCCGGCATTTTGTTATTTCATGGGGTACACAAAAATGCCATGCTACACTTTCGCAGTCTGAATTTTGCATAACATTCAGGATAATTAAACTTTATTTTAATTTGTTTTGCACAAAATACTGGATTTTGTGTTTACATAACATCTACTTTGATATTATGATGTAATTCTTGAATATTCAAATATACCAAATTTCGTGGAAATTTGATGCATATAATTGGAGAATAATGATTACACACTAATATTGATCAATATTTTTAATAAATTTTAATTATTGAAATTTTCAAGTATCTGATGATTGGTATCAATATCGGTTCAGTTTCTTCATATTGAACACTCCTTTAGATCTAATGAAGGATAAGTCTCTACACATATTTTTGGTAAATAAAAAAGCAACATTTCGATACAAAAACAGAATCCATTTCAGGTTCAAAAGCGGTTAATAAAATAAACTTTCGCTGCTATAGCGGTGAAAAAGCGGTATATAAAATGAAATTTTGGTTTTAAAATTGTGAATATAATCCTCAGTTTGGTTTAAAAACTACACAAAATAAACATATCTCTTCTAATAGCACATTTGTGTCGTTACCAGAATATTAAGTTTATTTCTGTATAAAGGGGCCCATTTTTGCTTCTCAAGTATTTACAGCAGAATTAACCAATTTCCCGTGAATTGCATAACTCTCAAGATAATTCTGACTTCAGAAAGTGTCACATTGGTAAATAAACTCTAAATTTCGTGTTAAGAGTCTATTTCGCATTATTTCGTGACAAAACAGGGTGGGAAAATGCACCTGACACCTTTCAGTAACATGAAAAATTAACATTATAATGTGTTATTTCACATTTTGCGTTTTCGTCAAAAACGAAATATGCATGCCTCTAAGGACAAGTTCATGAAACATCACCAGTGTCAGTGTGTTTCTTTCAGCACAAATATTAATAATTATGATCTCTGTGTTAGTCTAACTTGCTATGAAACTAGGAGTTTATAGGTTCAAATCTTGGCTAAATTTAGATTCTGTCATTGTTCTTGTACATCATTGTCATTTTTCATCATCATACGGAAGTAGAATAGGGACACAAAATAGCCAAAGTGGAAATAGAACACTTAAATTTCAATATTTTTCAATTATTGATAATTTGGAATGTTTTGTGGTATGATAATTTTAACCTGTGAATGTATTCTCTTTTCCAGGATGATGACGACATGAACAAGACGATGCTACAGTACCCTCAGAACTCAGGAACTTTAGTTAACAAGAATGATGTGATAGATGGAACAATGATTGCTCATAATTCTGGGACGCTTGTTCCAAACAGTAAGAGTGGGACATTAGTGGAAGTGGAATCTAATTTAGGTACTATGGTGATTAACAGTGATGGTGAAGATGAGGACGAATCTACTATGAAGAGTATGTATTGCAATTAATAACTTTTACATTGTCTATTTCTTCCAAGCATTTTTGCGTATATTCACTGATAACTTGATGAAGTAGGCTTTAGTATGTACAGGTGGAAATGATATGCTGGGTTATTCATGTGTCTGTGAAACATTTGAAAAATTCATAAGACATAAACTACTGAACAACAAACAAACATTTTATATTCACATTAAAAAAATACTCTCAAAGTTTGTTTCCAATATCACAGAAGTCGCAAATACTCTGTGTTCACCGTTAGTGATGCGGCAAATGTCTATGCAATAATACATCTCATTCCAGACACAAGTTAGTTAGCATATCACTATTGATAAGAGCCTCAGCATCGGTGATTCGATCCCCGAGATCCTGGATAATAGTGGGCAGTGGGGAGACTTAAACAGTACCCTTCACAAACCCCTACAAGAAAAAGTCACAAGAGGTTAAATCGGGGGACGAACTTCTAGCAAACTCAACAACACAAAATGCCTGCTCGCGTTTACTGAATGATGTATTGCTACTATGGCCTCCTAGCAGCAAAAAATGGCAACACCGCTTGCATAAAAAACTTACATTGTTTCTCTCTCAATTGAAGTTACAGTTCTAAAAATCCATTGTGTAGTTTGTTATAACTGTTTTAAATGTTTCACAGACTTATGAATAATCCTGTATGTTCTTATCACATTGTAGGATGTTCTTCTTGTTTTAACACAATGTGCCTCTGTACTTAATAAGAAACAATAATAAATACACAAAAGTTATTGCTACATAACAACCTACACTTCTGCACATAGACATCGCCCAAATTCAGGCACTTGTATCACACATGAGCTTTTGTAGTCCATTGTCAATGTGCTCAGCCAGTTGAGTTCCTCGTTGGGTTCATGGTGCTGAGAAGATAGATCATCTTGGTGAAGGAATGGTAGTTGCTCTCGGGGTTCATCCATAACAATTCAATGCCATCCTTGACCCCACTTATCACACACATCTGTACAGCCAATTCTGTATTTTCTGCACCATTTTCTCACAGCACTGTCACTCATGTCATCTCTGTACACATGAATCACTCAATAATGAATGAATCTCAACAACATTGACTCCTTCAGCTTACGTGATATGAATCACATCATGCACCTTTGCTGACAGAAGCAGTGTGACTAGGCCCATTTTTAGCAACTGCTACTCGTGTGCTTCTGAAGAAAATGTATAGCAGGGTTGTGATTACTGGCTACTATACATGTACGTTTTTACTATGGCAATTTATTTTTTATCAGACAGTTGAAAGATGATTTCTGATTAGCTCCTGTATATTTATTAGGGATGGGACAGAATAATCGGTCCTCTTATTGGTAAAATTACCAATAATTTTACTGAACCAATATATCTTTAAATATCTTACAATTTTGTGCCATTTTGTTACAATTGTCATGGATATAAACATATAATTTCCATTCCATATTTTTGTAAAAAAGTCTGAATTAAGGAGGCCAATGAACCATTTGGAATTATATATTGGATCAGTAAATTTTATGTGTGTATTTTATCAATATCATGCAAAAATTTCATATCGGCCCGTCTCTAAAGAAAACTGTCTTAGAAGGGGTTCGTTTTTCTCCCGGTTGCTTGTGTGCAGACATACTAAGAGAAAGCATAAGAAATGCCAAGAAGGAAACTCCTAAATCTGGCCTCTGAATATACAGTAGCAGTGCTATTGATCATACCATTACGTTTACTATTGTACTACATCAAACCAATCCCATGAAGCAAAGCAACATGCGCCGTTTTGAAACAGATCTCAGTTAAACCTAGATAATGGGCAGGTGCATACCACATGGCATAATTACTGACAATAAGAAAATGCCAATCTCATGCCCACACCTACCCAGCCCATCAGATGACATACAGATGACAGATGACACTTTGCAACTTCCAGCACCTCCAAGTGGAAAAATCTAAACCACCACCAACCAATTGTAAGGTGATACTATGTGTGAGGACATTGGTCTCTGAAGTTGATGGCTCTGAAGTTGATGGTTGATTAAGGAGGAATTTCACATCGAAGCAACATGCATCAATTGCCACTCATAGATCTAATGCAGACTTGAGCAGGTTAAAACATTTGAATCATTAATATGTATTTATTAGACGAATACAAATGGACTCACGTGAAAGGATACTTCATACACTACTTCTAAACATAATCTCCTCCCCAGGCATTTATCCCAGCAGTTCACGGAGTTTATGATACCTGTCTTATAGAACTCAGGGTCCTGTTGTCAAGAGCTAAGCTCTTACTTCGTGCTTGACATCATCATTCGTGTGAAACCAGTGTCCTCTGACATGCTTCTTCAAAGGAGCAAAGAGATGTGCGTAGGTGTAGCAATGACACCGATTTCACTTGGATAGGGTGACCAAACACATACATTCAAAAAAGAGGACAGAGCATGGCAAAAAAGGAGGACAAAGTCATAAAAAAAGAGGACACCGCAAAAAATGGCTACACATTTGCCATTACTCATAATTTAATCAATATACAAAAATCTTACCAACATTTTGCTCACAGATGCTTTTCAGAAGATATCTTTCAATAACTTCATCTTACCTTTAAGCAAAGAAAGCAATCTCCTAATCTGTTTTTTTAACAAATTACAAAGAATATGTATAATTTGAAGCACAAAATTTTACTCCTTTTCTAATTCTTGGATTTCTTCTGAAATATCTCCACAAGTGAATGCAAATGTAACAAGTAAGATTCACTTAACTTATTTCGCAAAGCCAAATTAAAATTTTAGGTAGTTTAGATTGGGTAGAGAAATACGATTTCAATGCCACGAACATTTCTAGCACTCTTTCAACAGCAGGGGAAAGTGGCAACCACATTACACTTTACCCCATATTCGTTTCTTCCATCCTTTAAAACTTGATATTTTCTTGCAAGATCATTGTCGAATTTACACTTTTGCTTCGTTATTTCATGAAAGTAAATATTACTTAATAATCAAAATTCTCCCTACGCATTTCTGTATCGCATATGTATAACTCGAAAAGGAACTGACCGACGTCTGTGGTGGAGTGGTTAGCACAACGCCAGGAGCCTCGGTTTCGAATCCTGGTCAGGGCATGGGCATCCCTTCATCAAAATCATCATATCATCGCTCATACTCATCTTCGCGATTAGCCAAAAGTGGCACAAAAGCGAAGTAAAATAAACCAAATCAATCAATCGAAAAGGAACTGCACAGACTACATGTGTTCCAGCAGTCTCAGCACTTAATAAAATGTGCGGCAATTTGCCTATTTTATTCCTTTGTAGTAAACCGTAGGCTTTCATGTTTAAACTTTAAAGTTCGTTTCATGGAGGTTCTATTCCGAAAACACATTTTTATAGTGCCTATAAATTCCTATTTTGGCTTTATAGTGCCAAAAAATGAATATTCTGCAATTTTTGCATACTTCAGCTTTTTCTTACGTGCATTTGGCTTTCCCTATATTGAAAGATGTAAGGCTTTGTTGATGTTGTACTGACTGAAATCTTGAATGGTCTGAATTGTAACATTGTTTTAAATATTTTATTTGTTACAATGGTGCAAATTGTTTTTTCATCATTTGTTCAAATTTGCAGTCATTAGCACAAGCTCTTTTTGTGAGAATTACTTTAACGGACGATGCCCCGCTAATGTGAATTTCGATCAAAAGAGTATTATAGTATGTTAATCGCTAGCGCACTTTTATGTATAAACAAGTGCTAATACAGTATAATTGTGCATTGTAAGAAGAAAATTTAAATAAGTTCACATCCATTGCCTATTTTAATGTCTTTTTTAAATTTTAAGGTGCCTTTTAAGTGCCTATTTTGGTGCCTATTTCAGAGGTTTTTAGTGCCTTAAATACGCACCCTAATAATGACTCAGTCGGGAAAGTGATCGTATTGAGCTCCCAGATGCTAGGTAAGCATTCCTCAAATATTTAACGTGCCAAAAATGAAGCATTCTGTATGCACACATTTACTATGGTCAATGCCAGCTATACTCTTCCCAAAAAAGGAGGACATTTACCGATTTCTAAAAAATCCGCCCGGACGCCGGACAGACACCTAAAAAGGAGGACATGTCCGGACAAAAGAGGACGTCTGGTCACCCTACATTTGGATGATGTTGTCAAGCATGAAGTGGGGCTTGGCTGTGACAACAGGACTCAAGAGTTCTATGAGACAGGCATCACGGATCCCTTGATCCCCACAAAGTGCTGGGATAAATGCCTGAACCAGGGAGGAGACTATGTTTAGAAGTAGTGTATGAAGTTCCTTTCGTGTGAGTCCATTTGTATTCGTCTAATAAATACCTATTAATGATTCAAATGTTTTAACTATTAGTGGCCGAGTAGGTTTATGAAAGTTAGCCCCATTCTGTCCTAGGCTTCTGGGCAGGAATTTTAAATTCGAACACTCTTTTTAGGAAAAGTGTTATAACTCTGGCACTATGGGAGCAATCTACTTCGGTTAACTTTTGTTTTGCAGCTAAAACATCAGTGCATGCAACCATGTACAATTCAGAACGCCGGACTGAGGAAGGCGGCTTGGTGGGGGCACGACCCCCGAATTTCAATGGAAAAGAACAAAAATCTGGAGTTTGCCCCCTCTTCTCCTGCTATTTTGGGGAGAAGCCGCAAACCTTAGTATTCTTTTCAAAGAATGGACGTTTCCAAAGAGAATGAAACATGTTTCATGTTCCTGGGTGCCATACAAGTTGAATAATGAGCCAAAATGTGAAACTCTGTTCGGAAATGTGGCATGGATATGTTGTGGAGAGGGTGGAGTGAATTTCCCAGGCTTGCTCCAGATCTGTGGCAGAGTTTCCACCCAAACATAAGAGTATGAAGGTCCAAAAAGCACATCCATTTCGTAATTAGAACCATGATACCATATGGTATCATCGGGCCAGTACGACCTTACTTTTCATCGGGCCAGTAAAGGTTAATTCTGTTTTGCCTCATGATCATAATTTTTTTTTTTTAATGTTGAACTTAAATGTAGCTGTTGTACTCTAGGCTAATTATATTGCATTTTGCACTAAATTTTCAAATTAAATTTCAGGGCACGATACGGGGCCTGGAGAATCTGGGAAGAAGTACCGTCCACTATTCTTAGATCACTTCGACAAGAAAGAGGCTGAAAACAATAAGGTAAGACTTAATTTACATCAGATTTTATATTTAGTACGTACTACGTACATCACTGCCCATTTCAAGCCTACTTGTTATTAGTATTGACTTGCCAAATGGCCAGTTTTTTAATGATCTTTTTTTCATTCAGTTATTTTACATAACATTTCTACCTCTTGGGTTTAGTGGAACGATGAGAATCAACTGATGAAATTGATTACAAGGCAATGAATGTTGTTCCATTATCTAAGGATGTTGGATTTGATACCCGACGGAGGCACATTTTGGGTTTGCATCCCATTTTAAACTGTAGGTCCAGTCCAAATTAACATTCTGTGCATAAAGTGGACTTAAGAACTGAAACAAAGATGATGGAACAAACACAATAATACACCCACGTATTATTAAACCTGATACCTCTGACTTCGTAGCATGTTACGCTATTTATTCTACCTAGGTATAATAGTAAAAAACAAGATCCAAAATTAGCTGATGGATTTGCACTACTCAAGAAGATTTCTCACCCAACAAATACCGCTGATATGTATCCCATTTGACGAGAGTTGCATGCTTGAATTCCGCCAGAATGGCACTGCTTTTCTTGGTGTCACAGAACATTACATTGCAAAGTGAAAAATCATGGGAAATGGCCTTTAAACTTTTAACGTAACATTTATACGAGGCACATTGATGACTCTCAAACTAGCAGTTAGCAGCACAAGATTTCGTCCATTAAGACATTTACACACTCCATATTGTGGGTTATTTGGCCACTAATACATTTTGATTATTATTTCTTTCATCCAAAGTACAATAAAAATCAAAACGTTCCTTCATTTTGTGATGAGTTTATTTCAACCGCATTGCACATTAGTGTCACCATCTTGAATGGAATATTGTTGCCATATTCAGAAACTGCAGAATTCAAGCTTGACAATGATATATAACATGATAGCGTTCCGTAAACATTCAGTACGGTTTCATGTTGGCTGTTCGAATTATTCCGTGCATAATACACACCACAGTTTTTGGGGGCAAAAAGTTTAAAAAAAAATACGCATTAGACATGAGTAAATATGGTAATTCCCGATGGCAGCTTAAAATTGTTTGTGTTGACCAAACGCAGGGATCACAAAGGGTTAACTATAAATGAAATTACCAATTACGGTGGAGCAAAAAATAAAATAAAAATAAAAGTGTGCTCACATAGTTTGTAATTTGTTACAAGATGAGAATAAAAAAATAGTGTCACTCTTTGGATTCAGGCTATTTGCTTAAGGATAATTTGCACAGAAATGTAATGATTTGAAATTATTATTAATTTATTTTCAGTTTTTCTTATAAAATTTTTATAAAGAGAATTGAATGATCGGAGAATTATTTTTGAATATATATGTGGGAATCCTAAATAATCATGTCTAAATAATACAATTTTGAACTTTTCTACTGGCCAATGTTAAAAATGCAGGATTTGTTAGATTGTTGTTGTTGTTATTATTATTATGTAGTAATGTAATTACAAGGCTCCCAAATGTACCACTAGACACAAATTCCTTTATTCAGTGGACACTAACAATGGTGGTGAACTGATAAAAACTCTTATAGATAATATATAGGTTTGATTGATTTGATTGGTTGATTTGTTTTATTTTACTTCGCGGTTTGTGCCTCTTGGCTAATTTGTGAAGATGGGGATGAGTGATGAATGGACATTTACAACCAACCATGCCCGAGCAGGATTCGAACCCGGGACCCCTGGCGTCGCAGCTCGATGTGCTGACCACTCAACCACGGGGTCCGGCAGATAATATAAAGGAATATCTGTTGTGAATTAAATATAGAAATTGGGTGTGGCAGTGAATTTAGCAATTGATGTGATGAAGTAACAATAAATAATTATTACACAATTTGTGGCATTGCAAAAGATCTTGTTGAAAACTGTAACTTGAAATGTAAGTATGTTGCTTTCCCTGTATTATTCTTCATCTTACATATTTTATTTATGTAATGGTGTACTTTTTTTTTACTTGACTTAGTGCTGTTTTATACCATGCTCAGCACTTAAAAATAAATTATTATTGTTATTAGTAATAATATGATCATAAAATAAACAATTTTTATGGGTATAGTAGAAGATATTGTTAAAAACTATAACTTGAAATGTAAATATGTTGCTCTCTCTACATTGTGTACTTTTTTACTTGATTTTGCGCTGTATTATGTTTTATACTGAGCTCAGCACTTAAAAGTATTATTATTATTTTATAGGGCAATGGTCAACAGTCTCCCAAGCCCATGCTTCAGAATCAGGAAACTCCCAACAGCTCCCCACAGCATCAACTGCAACAGCAGACCAACCACCAACAGAACTCCCCCTCCATTGCACAGCAGCATCACCCTCCCCCAATGTCCGCAGAGGAGCAGCAACGATTTCAAAACCACCTACAACGTCAGTTGAACCAGATCTCTGGAGCGGTTCCAGGCAGTCCAGCTTCCCCTAGTCCTCGTCACGAGAATCCAGCAAAGTTCCAGCGTGCTTTTGTGGACGGAGACTTTGAATTTGTATGTATATACATTTTTTCTCATTTTTTTAAAGTAGTGTATGCATGCTATCATCGTACATTTCCATAATTGTGTACAATTCTTTAGTTCTTTCTTTAAAATTCCACAATGATTCACTCCATGCAGTTAAACATAATTATTTATCTTCTGCTGTGGCACACACAGATGTACTTTGTAGTAATACAGGGTGTACACAAAGTGTCTTAACATATTATTAATAAATCAGAAGTACAATAAACAGGTGGTAATGATAGATAAACTCAAAAAGTTTTATGTCTTGAACACACATAGAAGTGTACTGATACATTTTGTCGCACTGAGAATGTCAAGACAATAATCAATTTTTTCCTATTTTTTGGTCAGTATGTCGACATCCACAGTATCTATCGCATTGTTTATTCTGGCTTTATTTTCATCAATTTTGTAAGGTTCCTCAACATTATTTGTCGTGTTTTAAATGAACGCTTGCCGGGAAGATGAATGTGACGTGGTGGTCTGATTCCTTGGCCCACGAGGTTACCTGACAAAATCCCATTGGACTTTTTTTTCTTTCGTGATATGTTGCAGACATTTTTATACGTCAAAAGTGATGAACATATGAACTAAAAGCCAAAATAAACAATGCAATAGCATCTGTGGATGTTGGCATGCTGACCCGAATGTGGGAAAAAATTGAGTATCGTCTTGACATTCTCCGTGCGACAAAAGTAACACACACAGATATGTACTGATACAGGACATAAAACTTTTTGAGTTTATCTATCTGTCATTGCCACCAGTTTATTTGCATCTTCATTACTTTCTGATTTATTAATAATATGTCAAGACACTTTGTGTATACCCTGTATAAGGTAAAAATGCAGACTTGACCAGGACTTGAACCCAGTCCCTGGTATACCGTGCCATTGCTCTCCCAACTGAGCTATCAAGACAGCCCTGGAATAGCCTGATTGTAAATTTTAAATTTTAAAACAAAAATTCTTGTATTGAGATAGTAAAGGTCATGTTCTAAGATATTTTAGCCTAAATTGCTGATTAATGTGCCAGGGTTCGGGCTTCTCAAACTTCGTTATTACTTGTGTGTCGTATGTGTATGTTGTTTTTATCCAAATTTTCATTGTTTTAAACAAAATTGTAGTAATCCACTCATGTGCCAGTAAGCTATTCTAACAGCTAATTCAATTTATTGTATGCCTAAATTCTCATTTTTATATAATTTGTTTTAGGGAATTATGAAATTTTGGCTGATACCGATAAAGTTCCGATATAAAATTAACCGAATCCGATAACCCATATTCTAGACCGATCAGATATAAAATTCTAAATTGTCCTTGAACAACTTCAATGGATCATTGACCTCCTTAATAGATGCATGTTTCGAGGTAACTGCAGTGCAAAAGAAGTTCATATCTAGACATTTACTTTTTTTTAAAGAAATAAGGCATGGAGAGTATCCATAAAAAGTTGAACAAAATGGCAGGATTTTGCACCAAATTATAAAACATAATTAGATGTGAGTGAGTTACTAATTTTTTAATACGTTTCATTGTATAATAACACTGGTCGACATTTTTTCAAAAGTTGAACGATGTTTTGAAATGAATAGGTGACTCTGAAAGGATTTTTCATGCTGAATTCAAATTTGAAAACCGTTTTGCTCCATCACGTCACAATTTTTCACAAATCGTGAAAACTGAATAGCATATAGGGATCTATTATGGTATTATTGGAATCATTTGGGGTTTATATAATCATATTACAGACACACAGAATAAATAATTTTTGCAAATATAGTAATCAGTGGGACATATATTGAGATTGTAAAATCTATATTATATACTATATTCATGTACATTTTCATTTACACATGTCTAGAAAGAGATATAACATAGTGCATTACGAATTACTGAGACTCAGGATCAAACTTCATTCTTTTTGACTTTCTGCCTTCCCCGACACCCGAAGTAGGAACATCTCTTTTTAACATCCAACAAAAATCTGCCATCATGGAAACATTCCATCGTCCCTGGAATCTCCGTTCCATCTCTGCTATGTACTTGTGAAATCTTTCCCCGTGCTCCTCGCTGAAGTGTCCAAGATTACTCGGAAAGAAATCTAGATGTGAGTTAAGGAAATGCAATTTGAGGCTCATTTTACAACCAAGTTTACATAAATTCGTTAGGAGATTTTTCACAAAATGTTCATAGTTAACGTGTTTTTCATTGCCCAGAAAATGGGCAACCACCATTTTGAAACTTACCCAGGCATCCCTTTCCGTAGCAGTCATTATTTCTTCAAAATCTGCATCCAACATCAGTTTCCGTATCTGAGGGCCAACAAAAATACCCTCTTTGAGCTTACCCTCAGTGACGGATGGAAATTTCCTGGCAATGTATTTAAAGCATTCGCCGTCTTTGTCTAATGCTTTCACAAACTGTTTCATTATCCCTAACTTATATGCAACGGAGGAAGCAGTATTTTAGACGACTGAATTAATTGCCGTTGTGTCACTTCTTCTTCCCTGGAGAGAGAGATTCTCTACTTGGCCATGTTTTCACTTTCCAATGATTCTCCCTGTCCCGACTGTCCCAATCACACAAGAAGCAGGGGAATTTTGTGTTCCCAGCCTGGAGACCCAACAACAAAGCTATCACTTTGAAATCTCCACAGACAGACCAACCATGTTCTTCATATTTCACTATCAGTAGCATGAACCTCAAAGTTTCATAAGTTTCCTTAAGCGACACAGAATATGCAACTGGAATCGATGGGAACACATTACAGTTATTTAACAGAACACCCTTCAGACTAGTCTGTGATGCATCAATGAAAAGTCTCCATTCACTTACATTGTAAGAAATACCATACAATTCTATGACTTTCCTTATGTTGTTACAATAAACAAGGATTTCATCTTCAGTAAAGTATGGGAGTAGCTCTGTCTCTCGATGCCTGTACCATGAGAAATGTGTTCCTGGAGACAACAGGTTTTTCTTACTCAGTCGGGAACCAAGAAGTTGGGCACTCTCCTTTGGTAAATTTAGGTCTCTTACGAGATCATTCAGTTCATGTTGTGTGAAAGGTTGTGGAGTGCCTGTACTTGTACCAGGACAGAAATCGTCACTGTCATCATAGTGTGCATGTTCAACTTCAGTGTCACTTGAAGTACTGCAATTATCACTACTCGTACGTGGTACAGGTACAGGTACATCTGGCCCATGAGGCACAGGCCTAATGGCCGATTGTATGTTGTTGGGATAACTCACATTGCTCTTGTTCTTAGCACTGAAACCGCTAACATCTATAGCACAGAAATAGCAGTCATCAATGTGATTTTTTTGGTTCCCGCCATACCATTAGTATTCCAAATGGCAATGCTTTCCTCTTGCCATACTTCCACAATCGCAAAGCTTTCACACATGTTTTGCAAACTTCATGCGGGGCCCAGTTTTTGTCCTGATCACCTACTTTAACACCAAAATATTCGTGGTAAGCAGACCTCACAAATGTGGTGATACGTTGTCTTTGCCTCTTCACTACATAGCTTCCACAAATGTAACAGAATACATGGGGCGAGTTCAAACACTTCCTGGACGACGACGACATTGTCTCTCGACACAACACAGCACGAACTATCGACAATGACGAAAACTTTATCAAATATTTTGCATTTCCTACTGCTATTTACATATATAATATCTACAATACACTTAACTAAGGTTTCAGATCACGTAACCTTATACATGGTAAATAAATTAAAAACTGTACTATTTGCATTAGTTGGTATCGAATAACAAAACTTAGAAACAAATTTATTGAATCATTCATTGTTACTAGGCGTCTTCAGCAATTTTGTTAATCATATAATGTAATAAGAGGTTCACTGCCATCTATCGGGAATATTATTAACTTCTAATTTCTGGGCAGGAATTACGATTTATACAACAATGAAGATTTCTAAATAACTGAGGGTGATACAACAAAAACAAGGTCACTTCTGAAATCAGCATCAAATGTAGTTTCAGAAACCACAATTAGTTTCCAAACATCAGAACCCATGTCGACCAGTGTAATTACTCCCTCTGTCCCATAATTATAGTCCGGTATGCCAAAATGGTAGTACGGAAATGACAGACGAAGAGGCAGATGGAAAGCACAATTTGTACTGATCCTTGAGTAGTAAAGTTGTATGACTCATTCCCTTGTTTCATGTTCTTCTTCTGTATACACCAATGTCACAGTTTGAATATCGGGCAATTATTATGAGACAACAAACAAAGGTGTACCGGACAATAATTATGGGACAGAGGGAGTATAAAATTATTATGTTTAATTATTATTACATCACCGCGTCTTTTATTCCCCAAACACGAAATTGTAAGATATTTATAGATATATCTGATCGGTAATTTTACTGATACACCAATATGCCTATATTGGCTGATACTGATGAAGTGCCAATTAATCTGTTCTATTTCGTGACTGAAAAACAATGTTACAACCAGTGCTTTTTTCCTGGCGGTGGACTGTACTGGTACTTTTTTTATAGGTGAGAATAAAGCTAACAACATTTTAACAAACAAAATTTGTATGGGTGTGTGTAACTACACAGTTGCACTACCATTTATGAATAGACCACAATATTTTGAGTAGTTCTTACTATGGCAATAACACACCAACATCATAACAATAAGAAACCAACTTATAGACTATCAGAACCTTTCTTTCCAGAAAAAAAGCATTGGTTATCCCTAGGGCTAGAATTTTTATAACCAAAAATCACCAAAATATGCAAAATAAAATATGCTCTTATGACCTAAAATTTGACAAAATATGCACTATAATTTGAAAAATATGCCGTTATAACTGGACTGTTTCAAACATTAATATATAAATAAATACGGAGAAACTAGTACTCACTTTTATCCGCGAAGCTGTTTTTTTCTTTTTCGATTAATTTCAGTGGCCACTGCCACCATCCTCGTTGGAACTTGCTGTGGCCACTGAAATTAATCGAAAAACAAAAAACCGCTTCGCGGATAAGAGAGGGTACTAGTTTCTCCATATTTATATTCTACTGCGTGTCTCTTTTCCCAATTATGAATTAATATCTAAATGCTGAGCTATTTTTACATACGTACTATTTTTAGTTCACTTTGTCGGGCCTGAGTTGCAATGCACAATGAATACTTTCTCTAAATTTTCAAATAAAAATGAAAAAGATTTTGCTACAGTCAAAATTTAAAAAAACTCTCGAGTAAAGATGGGAGTAAAAACGAATCCACTTCGAAAATGACTGTATATTTCTTGGAAATGGAACAATATGCTGAATAAGACCAAAAATCCATGAAAATATGTTCTATCAGGCAGAAATGGCCAAATATGCCCTTAAAAAGCACCTTCATTTTATTAGTTTCTTCATAATATGAATTTCTATATGTTCGGGGAACACATCATTCACCCTTACCAAAAAAAAAATATTCTTCGTCATAAAAATCCTAGCCCTGTTTATCACTATGGTAATTATTTGCAGTATTTGGAGCTATTCGGTGTCATATAGATCTTTGTCCGATTTAATTGATATATAAAATAATTACACGAACAACATTGTAACCAACAGCTGTGACGACAGATTAGAATGTAGTAGTGACATGCTTTATGAGCATACGAAAGAGTTTTCTGCACTGCGGAACTTCCTATTTAAAGAAAAAGGTATAAGGGAAAGCAATATGACTGATTGTTTTGCCGTTTTTGTGGCATTTGGTTTCTGTTGGATACAAAATTGCTCGTGTGACCAATTCAATGTTCTGAATGTTAGCATATTTATATTAAAACCACCTTTGCCTTCACCAGCTGAAGTTCCTAAGTTACGAAGAGCTGCAGCAAAGAATGGCCAATTTGGATGCCGAAATGGAAAGAGAGATAGACGAATTGCGGAGAAGGTATCAAACGAAGCGCCAACCTATCCTAGATGCGATGGATCAAAAGAGAAAGAGACAGCAAAACTTTTAGGAATATGCTTTCATTCTGTGTTGCATACACATTCGTAGGCTGCTGTTAAATGTTTGTGCAACCGATTTATGCAACTCCTCGGAAGTTGTAAATAGTGTTTCAATACTTTCTTTTGTATTAAGTGAAAACTTTACATTTCCTTGCATAAACCAGGAAATGATGCACAAAGATATTGAATAAAATAAACGGTTTGCTGTTGGTTTTAGTGAAGAAAAGAAAGTTATAGAAAATAACCCCTCTCTTCCATTATGGCCCATTTGCGGCTGGATATAGCAGTTTTGTTTTTATAATAATAGGTACTAGTGATCGAACAATGCTCAAAAGATTTTCTGAGCGAGACTGTTAGTGGCCAGAGAACAAATCACGTTGCACGCATGGCTCGTATGCCGTGCAACGTGTTAGATCGTGCCATCACATACTCTTCCATATCATATATACCTACATGACAAGAAGGCCGAATTTTTTTAGTGTCTGTCGCAGTCTGTGATGAGCGTGGCTTGTTCTATTTGTAAGAAATAAGGACCTAAGCTTATGGATTGGAAGTTTGTACTGGAATGCTAGTGTGTAATGTTCTTGAAGTGGTTATTCCTAGTTTTTTCGTAAAACAAGATTTTAAAGCAAGTGTTTTTACGTAAACTCTTCATGCAGGTTTCTCCAAGATGCTCAAATTCAAAGCAAAAACTATTATGTATGGAGTTATAAAAAACTAACATATTCTTGTATCATATTTCTAGCACATATTTTTCTTACATCAAAATGACTCAACTTTTCTTTTAAGTCCACTTTATGCACAGAACCTAACCAGGACTGAACTTAATTTTAAGTCTGCTGGTAGAAAAATATTCTGGTTGTTTCAGCCAATCAAACGCTGTTGCTTAGTGATTAAGTATTTCAGTCATACACCACAGTGTGTGATCATCCAGTCATAATAAAGGTGCACAATATTAATTGCAAATTATAACTAAACTGAAAAAATTATACCGTAGGAATATTTTTGTAAATACTGCAAACTTGATGTAATTGATTGCTTTAATGAAAGTGTCATACTATGTTCAACTCACTTTTTCTTTACATTTTTATATTTCATGATTTAAAAAAAATAAGAATGGACCAGTAGCAATTTTTTGCTGATATTGATAAAGTAAAAAAAAGTAAAGTGCTCCCCCTTGCTTTGCAGCATGTGGAGTTAGGGGCCCACACTATATTGATCACGGCCGAAGGGGGCGGGGGATGTGATCACCATGCCCCTGGTTGCCTTTACCATCCCCCTGGAGTTTCCTCCAGGTACCCACCTTATATGATGCGGGTTGGCTGCATGCCGGAGCTGCTTAAACAGGTGGAAAAAATCCCGATTCTCCCTCACTGGGGATCGAACCCAGGTCTCTCGCATAATAGTCAGATGTTCTAACGACTGAGCTACCACGGCTTCCTATACCTGAAAATTATAACAATTCAAAGTTATTCCGAACATATATAAATTTTAAGAGAAATGTTTTATTGGAACTATACCATACAAATCTACTATGTTCTACGTTAATGTTTCAGACGGTGTAATGGCCAGTATCTGCGATTAAGTGATACTTTTTAATATAAACATCAGTTCAACCCTAATAACAGGCTTTCCTGATGCTCTACATAGCAATAATTTATAACGTTGTTTGTAGAGAAAAAACTGTATGATGCAGTTGAATAAAAGAGTTGTAAAATATGTGCTAGAAGATTGTTCAATAATTGCATACAATGAAAATATTGAATAATGTTGTCACATGTTATGAGTGTGCAAATGATTTCAATTCTCAGTTTTCTGTACTGTCTGCATCATGTCTAAATTTAAAAAGGAACGTATGAAATTGAGAGATTACATTGTAGTTTCAGTTGTTTTAATAACATTTTGTTTTTAATATGCTATCTGTGTATTGCTGAAAAATACTGCGAGGTTAAATCTGACTTGTGTAGGAGAAGTTAAAAATTATAATCTTTTGCATAATTCAAACCTGTTTGATAGATCTTTCAGTTGTCATGGCATGAAAAATGTCTAAGTGAAATAGCTCTACTCCAACCTTCTTAGTTCATGGGCCTAAATATTTAATACATGTGTTGTTAAATCAGTAACAACACTATTAAGCCTTGTTTCCATGTTTAATAAGGCAGAATTTGTCAAAAAAAAAAAACAACACCATAAGCATGATATTTCAACCTTATAGCAAGGTATTCTTCTAAATAATCCAGCGTAGACGTGAGAAAATTAGAGATGCCATGGACAGACTTGCAGAAATAGCACAACAGAAGGATGCAAGCTTAATAACGTACATACAAGAAATAAACAAATCATGAAAGGGTTAGCTTGATCCGTGCATCCTTCTGCAAGTCTGTCCCCGGCATCTCTAATTTTCTCACGTCTACGCTGGATTATTTTGATTATTTAGAAGGATACCTCGCAATAAGGTTGACAAAACATCATGTTTATGGTGTGTTTATATGACAACTTCTGCCTTGGTCAGCATTTTGAGTGTTTTGTTAAATCAATTTTCTCCACTGCCCTAAAGTTGGCACTGCTCTGTTTTTGAAATGTCATCAAAGATTAGATAAACCATTCATTTTCAACATAATCATCAAGAAAGGAGACAAATCACATTGTGCATTTATTTCTTTCCTTGTTGATTAGAAAGGTGTGTGGCAAATGTTTACTGTACCTGAAACAAATAAGGAGAAATAGGTTATTAGTCTGTTGTGTGTGCAGAATGAATCTTTTTTTCGTTGGTCCAGAATTCGGAAGGAATATGAAAGAATCCCAAAATTTGAGACTGGAAATGTTTCCCATCTTCGTTGAAGAGAAACTTTGATTTCTCAAGAGTAAAAATCTCTAATTGTACAATTTCTCTTGGGATGAGAACTGCCATTTCTAAGAAGCAGGGTATGTACTAGTGGGAATAATGCAAGAATTATTAGTAACGGGAATTATGCATGAATTTAATGTAAATTTTCAGGTGAATGTAAGCAAACAGAAGTTGCAAGTGTCATTGTATTCAAACATTTGGTAACACTGTTAAGCCTTGTTTCCATGTTAATAAAACATGCAAATGCTGACCAAGGCTAAATTTATTGTAGAAAACAATGTACACTAAAACATAACATTTTTTGTGATTCTTTGTCTGAAGAAGACCCCGTTAGAGGGTGGAAACGTTACGTTTTAGTGTATAATTTTTTCTACAATGAATGCGTTTGTCAGCATTTGCATGTTTTATCAAACATTTGATGTTTATAGAATGCAAAAAATGAACTCACAATATTTATTTTGTTAACTTTGATATGAAAATAAGTCCATTTTAATGTATTTTTTTGCATTGAATTATTTATGTTTTTCATTTGACAAAAAACAGTTGCAATTTATACTAGAACAGTGGAATGATTCTTAATCTCTATATCTAAATTAAACAAAAATCTTTTCTAAGTGAATTTACATGATCCTGTGACCTATTATTTTCTGCAGGTGTCTACAGTAGAAACCATAACAACATTGCATTAGAATTTGTGGACACACCGGAATGAGCTAAAACAGTATTGCTATTAATGTACTAAATAGTAAAAATGTTTTTGTACATTCAATTTTTAGCCATGAAATTTTACCTTGAAATCCTGGAAATATATTTGTATTTTATACTGATCATAGAGTAGACCAATCTAAGTTTCCTGACTGTTAGGAACCTCGAAAATCAGTAAATCATTTCTTAAAAGTTGGAAATGATGGTTTTTTTTTATTGTACGCACTTTCCTAATAACAATACATTGTTCTTGTTTGTCATAATTGTATAGTTTCCGAGAAGTATAATCTTGAGAAACACACATGGATATGATATTCTGCGCTACCTATTTTGGCGGTTGAACATTACAGTCCTAACTAATATGCTTCATCCTGCCATTCTACAGTCATATTGATTTTATAAAGCCATATTTTGTAACAATGTGGGCATTTGCATGTAACAAGTGGGCATTATTTTGCATGTAGCAGAACCAACACTTTTTATTTTTAAGTTCTATTAAAAGTATGTTTCACTGTTTTATATTGTACGCATTTGATTAAAAACTGATTATTGGCATTGTTACTCTTAGGTACATGATTGTTGGTTCATGTGCAGGATAATTATGTAATTATTATTGTTGTTGTTTCTGTAATTTCTTGAAATTTAATACCACATGAAAAAACAACCAAGAAATCCTTTTAAGATAGCCATAGTTAAAGACAATCATGAAACATTTGAAACAATGAACATCTTTAGATCAGCATTGGTATTAAAACCTTTATTTATTGTTGTGTACAAATGTGAATATTTGATTTGTAATATGTACTGGCACTGTAGTTAGTTTTCTATAGATGACTAAAGAATTGTGTACATATTTATATTTCATATCAATTAGATGATCTTTAATAATTTGATTTTGAATTTTAAAAATTTCGATTTAATGTAATAAGCTGAAAAAATTACAAAGACAAAGTTTTTGTTTTTACACAAAGCAAATTTTAACACTAATAACTGCAGAAACAGTACTGTTCTTCAATTATAATAAACCATTTTAAACTTTGTTCCTAAGAAGAAATTAGCATGTGGAAACACACCATATTACATGATGGTTATAGTATAATCCTTTTGCAGTGTTATCCTTTATTTGAAAATATAGTAAAGTAACATGAAATACAAAATATAAATTTTAATGGTGCTTTTTTTTCTTGTTTGCATAGTTAAAAGGTTTTTTTTTTGTTATTACCAAAGCATATTCACATCATTGACACAAATTTGCCTACATGCAAATATGTGCATTTTTTCACACACGCACACATGTCCATAAAGAACACTGACAAATTTACGATAGCATATTGTTACTATTTGATTATCAGTATACCCAAATGTCTGGTCGTGTTCCACATCTTGTGATTCACGTCATTTCTTGTCTAATAGCAAAAATTTTGAATTAAGTTTTTGTCTCCGTTGCCTGTATGACAAATTAATTGCTTAAACAAGAATTTCCATTGTGCACAATTTTATTTAATTTCAGTACAGTAAGTTTCAATTAACATAACAGTGAAAATGTCAGAAACACTAAAGCATTAACACATGTATATGTTCATAAAAACATAGATTACACTTGAACATGCACCAGGTTCTTTCTTTCATGCTAAAAATGCAGAAGCATTGTAATGCTAGTTCAAGCAAATAAGGTGAGTCTGTTTAAAAGAAGAATCAGTCACAAATTCTCTTTCAATGTTATTCATCACTGAAAATGCATTGTAATGTAAACTTTGTATCCTTCATTGTTTCGAACAGAAAACGCAACAAAGTGGAGGCATTGTTAAAATCAAAACACCACATTCAGGCAATAATTGTAGTGCATGTAGAACGAAATGTGTAAACACATATTTTCTATAGCTATGGAACCTAAGTGGAGCTGAGTCAATAGCATATGAGGCAGCGTGCCATCTAAGGCAGTGTTGCGGACTGTTTGCCAAGATCTATTCAAGGAGTGTATGAGCTTGACTTATTGAATCCATTTTGTGTAGTTAATAAAAGGTGGAGTCGTAATTTTAAGTTTCCCAGGTTTCAGTTTTCCTACATGATACAAGGCGATTTGCTGGAATCGAGGACTCCTTAGTACAAAACCGTACTGTAAGGTCTCAGCAGTTCAAGACTGCAAAAGAGGTTTGGAAAAAAGTGAGAAACACTGTTCTAGGCATCAAGAATATTAATCTCTGTAGAAATGACAGATTGTTGAAAATAATATTTTAATAATGGCATGAATGAATCTTAATACTATAGTACAGTGTGTTCAAAAAGTCATGCAACCAAGACTTTGAACATATGGAGAAAAGTTACGAAGGTGTAAGAAAGTTAAACTTAAAAAATGTTTAAATTTTTAAGATTTTTTTTAATTTAAAAGTGTTACGAGGTGTACTGGCATCATTGGTCATATCAGAGGGCAGTACTAGATGTGTGACGGAAATCTGGCTATTCAATCAATGCCCAGATGAAAGAAAAGATTTGAAATTTACTGTACAAAAAAACTAACCTACCTATCTTTTTGTAAAAAAAATATGAATATACCACAATTAACTTCATAAATCATCTGCAATGCATAAAGATTTATAAATTTTTTTACCAGTTCGATAAATACCCAAAGACACCATCAATACACATCAATAATTATTGCAAGGGACTCCACACCTGCCTTTTATCTAGGCTTGTTTTTACACCTTAGTTACTTTTTATCCATACAGAATGTTCATGTAGAGAATAATTTTCTTGTTTATGCTCGAAAAATATCGTCATAGACAAAGTTATTACAGTGTGTAAATTTCATTGTACAAAAGTTACGTGCGTTCAAAGTTTTGGTTGCATGACCTTTTGGACACCCTGTACTATATCACTTGATATTGGCAAACAGTATGTGTCATCACAAAGTTCAACTCAGCTCTCATTGTGTCAGCAATAATGCCTTTTGCATATTACTAACTGATAGTGAAATGAAAAAAAAACACTACTAAAATCTTGTCTGTCCTTCCTTAGATTTTTTGACAAAGTAGATATTTTGAACGGTTACGTGTCCGTAATTTTCTAGAAAAGTACATGAATTGTACAGAAGTGAAAAACTGTATGGAGAACCATATAGTTCTGTATTTAGACTGAAGGGACGTTATATTGTTCGTGTGTCATGGTAATTTGTCTTCCTGTATTGTAAACAAACACATGATCCACTTTGTTACCTTTATTGAAACTTTCAAATCATAAATCTCAGTCTCTGCTGTAGAGTCAAATTTCTAATAGTGTTATATTGCATTATAGTATCCCAATCTAGTTCACTGCACTTTTTGACTCTTTGCACCACACGGTGCAACACAGAAGAGTCTAGTTTGTTGATTTGGAGTCAAGTAGTGCATTTGGTGCATGCACCATTTGAACTACCGGACTGGTGTATGGTCACGTGGTGCATGATAATCAATCAAATGAATGTTTAAAGCAGCAGACAGGCATTTGTTGAATCTTCTGAACTTGAACACTTCTTTCCATTGACTTGGTTGAATGCCATTTCCTTGCACCACCCTGACACTGGATACACCTGCACTTCACAGTGTGTCAAAAAGTGCAGCAAACTAGGCGGGGCTGTTGTATCATGTTTTTGTGAAAAATTAGGTTTCTTTATTTGTGGGTTACACATCATGTGTGAACTTTATGTTTGGGTTACACCCTGTGTACATACCCATATTCAGAGAAGCACACACTGTATTGTATAAAGATCTTTAGTCATTCATTGTATAAAGCTGCCATGTTAAAGAATGGGATTCTACAATCCACTGCCTGGGTCCACAAGGTTTTTATTTGTAAATTGGAATTTTAGTTTCCCTGGCAACATGATTCAAACAAGTGTTCTAGGGTTGCCAGCCAGGTGAAGTTCATGTTGGCTTTCGAGCGCATAGATTTCTCTCATCTTCAGGGAATTTCCTGAAGACGAGAGCAATGTATGCACTTGAAACGTTGGTAGCTAACGCAGATTTAACCTGGCTGGTAAACCAAAAACACTTTTTTTCCTACACAAATTTCTTATGTGAGGTTGAGAAAAGAATTATTGTATTGCAAGGTTCCATCTTGGCTGTAACTGTTTCAAAAATTTCCTTTTCATGAAGTGTGATGATATTCTTAAAAAGTAGATCTGTCTTAAGATTCTCCTCATAGAATGAAGGAGAATATTTACTGTTGTAATTTGTGATTTAAAAGTCTACCTAGACACACACTGTTTTTGCAATAGACAACACTACATGCTCCCTAATAAATTATTTTTGCTAATTTGCCATGTTTACTACAAAACAGTCAACGTTTCAAATTATCCAGGAATTAGAGGAATTAATACTACACCTTTTTTAAAAATGCATTGTAAACATTAACACAAACATTTTAATATTATGCAACATTACTCATTTCTTTAGTTCATTTCGCACCAAAATTTTAGTGACTCGTATCAAAGATTGTAGATCCCAGTTCTAAAGTGAGATATTTATCATCTCATTGTATTATTCCCCAACATTGCACTCTTTTTGTAGTGTCCAAATCGCATAAATACAAAAACCAGAGACAATATATTGTATTAAAATAAATAATAATAATAGCTTTTGTAAAGCTTATAAAAAAAATATTAGTGATATGGAAAATTGAGCTGATGGTAAAAATCATCTCGGTAAGGGTAAAAACAATACTGTAAGAAATTATGCTTTTTTTGTATTACCTGCTTTTGACTGAATGGTATACAGTGAAAATGCAGAGTTCCATGAATGCGTGCAAGTCAATTTCTTCTTTTTAAAAAAGGGTTATACATGCAAGTGAGAGAGTTTATTGTGAATGTAGTAACTTTTTAGTTTCAAATGTACGCAAGTGTTCTTCCCCCCCTCCTCTTCACAAGTCTATATAAACTTAAAATTTTTCAAAATAATTGGATTCTTGACCCATCTCTGTGAACTGAAGGAGTGTGCTCTTAAGGCATATGTGCGGGAGTCATCTGGTGTAGGAAGAATGCTCCTTTCTATATAAAAATAATATTTGTATGGGAGGCTGTTTTTCCTTATTGATAATTCAGTGCTTCCACATTTGAATGAATGTTTGCATATGATAACCGTGGGAGTGTGTTTTCATTGCAAGTAGCATACTGAAATAGATCAGTCTATCTATATGAAATGAAATCCAAGTCTAATTGACCATTTTTCACAAATACAATAAATAAAATTAGGACACAAGCTGGTATCAATGTATCATTATTGACGATATCAATAAGTTCCCAGACTGATTGTAATTGTAACTTGAAATTGCCATATTTCGTGAAGGCACAAGAAAATATAACATGTTCTCAAGTTCTATCCATAATAGCAATCCTCTCATGTTGATGTTAGATCATTATTATAGATATTTTGGAAATCTGAATGTCAGGTATTTATTTATCCATAATTTGGATTATCAAAATGGATACCAGATATGTAATAAAAATCCAGATATACTCATTACCAGTTTTATATATATTACACACACAATGTTTTTTTAAGCCCTGTATGTACTTATACAAAATCCCAATTCTTCCTTCATCATATCATTGCCTACATATTTACTGCTGGACCGAAATAGAATGCAATTTCCCTTTCAATTATGAATCCGCATAAAGAATATGAATTTAAATAACAGAAAATCTCCAGCAAAATATTAGAAAACAAACTGATAAACATGTTCCTTTGTATGTATGAGTGTTCTGTACAAGGTGCATGTAAGAATTAACACATTCCCACCCATAAACGACTAAGATAGGTTTAGCCACCGTGTTTTTTGCATTCTCCCCTCGTGTTGATTGGCGGACGAAAAGGGGTGCACCACATAACTTTAGGAGAGAAGGGATGTACCCAAGAGCATGCCCAGGGTGCTGAATTACCAAGGGCACAACACATTTGGATCCCTAGAGAACTCATTGGTAGGGGACACCAGCAGGAACTCTCGAAGAGGACTGGTTCTTACCTGCCAGTCCGACGAGAAAGCGTCATTTGCAGCCTAAAGGGTGTAATTTTGAAAAACTCAAAAATTTAAGATTGCGTCCACATTTATTTTGGGGCAAGTTTGGATTCAGAAAATGCCCCTCCCACAGGTGGGCATGAATGTTTTAAGAGAGATAGCTGTTTCTTACATGTGTGATGATAACACCATGCCTTCCTACATCCTGCAGTTCACAAAGCTAAATTTGAAAAACTTTCCTGAACTCTCTCTTCAATTATCTTCTCGCATGAGATTGTGAAAATTGAAACTATCGTGCACAATTTTTAAAAATTTTCTGTACTCTAGAGCTTGCAGTTTAAAAGTACCAAGGTTGCCATAGCTATAAATATATTTATGTAAACCATAAAATGACTATACCTGCTGGAAGTTGATGTGTGCGTGAGTGAGTGACCAATTGCATGGACAAAAATACAAATATTTTTAGGCAATAGCATGGTTATTTTCCTACAAGCACCTAAATAAACCTGTAAAAGTGTTTGCAGCTTGTAATTATTTTGTGGATGTCCCATCAAGTGCATGGTATATATAATTAATTATTTATTTTCTTCTCTCCATTTACACATTAATATCAGTTCTTGTATTTCCAGCAGGAAGAAGTTTTCTTTGTATATTTGACACTGCCAAAATGGCCTTGTGGTTAAAATTTATGTACATTTTTCTTTGACTTCGTGTATAATAAATTTTGAAGATCCCTTGAAGTACTTGTATTGTTACTAGTGTTCTGTGGAACACTGTTCTAATTGTGTGGCTAATTTTTTAAGTGAACTAAAAATGTACAACATGAGCGTATAGTGTCGGCTTGCTAGAGTATCTGCGAAGCCTGAAGAAAAGATTGATTAGCAATTGTGAATAAACTTACTCCTTTCAATATATGGATAATGGCAATTCTGATGTTGGCAACTTGAATTCTTTGAAGTTTGCAAAATGGCTTCATTGAAGATGTCAAGAGCGAGCAAAATGGATGTGTCTAACCCCTAAGGAAGGGGATTACCGGAGATTAATCTCCTCCAGGGTGATGTCTTATTGGGGTAGTCCCAGGGTTTGGCATTTTGCCAGTTTTTTTTTGGTTTGTTTCAGATAAAACCTGGGCAAAATTGGGTTTTATTGGGTTTTTTTTTTCAGGTTTAAAAATATGTATTTTAAAAATGAATACATTTTCCCCTGGTAGTAATGTATCGCAAGAGAAAGAAAACAAGTTTCCGAGGAAGTAGTGATGCAAGACAGCTCCTCCAGTGAACACATGTGAAGGACCTGAATTGCATGAAAGGGGGGGGGCGGGTAAGGGACTGCAGTTATGTCTTTTCTACTCTTATGGCAGGCACCCTATATGCTGGGGGGGGGGGTAGCGGAGAAGCGACCAATCCAGCGCGATAAACACAGCAGTTGTAGCATGCTGCACCTCCCCTCCTCAACCTTGTAACTCACCACGCGACCGCTGTTGTCTGGTGCACATTCCCTACTCCCCACTACCCTTACTAGCATGAGGGCCACCCGCTGTAATAGTAGAAAAGACCTATAACAAGCCTTCACAGCAGCGTGTACTGCTGCTTTGCTCTGCCTAGTAATTTTCCTCCCCTTATCTGATGCTATGCGCAGCCTTCCTCCAGAGATTTCTGGAGGGTGTAGTAGTTAATGTTATCAGGTTTCAGGGTTGCATTCCCTGAGGAGGCATATACTTTAGTATATCCAGCAATCACCATGGGGGGAGTACAAAATATGTTTTAACCAGTGCTTTTTTTATTGCAGTAAACAACATTACTCCATACTGGCTGGCACCTTATCATAGGTGAGGATTAATAATGTTTTATTTTAACAATAGAAATGCCAGATGTCAGAGGTCCTGGATTCGAATCCCGGCCTGGACTTCGGTATTCTTTGTAAGTCTCTTCATCAATTTCATCATATCATCCCTCATTCTCATCTTTACGATAAGCCAAATGTGGCAGAAAAGAGAAGTAAATAGGGCTGAGCTGATACCACTTCTCTCACCGATAAGTCTATATATAATTAAAATTTCAATAACTAGCCTAGTTGTTATTACACACACACACATACACACACACTATATATACAGGTATTGGACAAAATAATGGACACCTGTGGAAGTCGGAGCATCATGTATTAATACGGTGTTGGGCCACCTTTAGCATGCAATACAACTTGGAATCGGGACGGAATAGACTGATTCAAGTCCTGAATGGTGGTGAGTGGAATTTGAAGCCATTCTTCATGCAGCACAGCCTCCAGCTCATGTAGAGAAGAAGGAGGTGGAAATCGACGCCGAACCCTGGATTCCAAAACAGCCCACAGAGGCTCCATGATATTCAGGTCTGGGGACTGGGTGGGCCAGGGTAGATGTTGAACCTCATCAGCATGCTCTGGAAACCACTGTTGAGCAGTGCCAGCAGTATGAATGGGGTCATTATCATCCTGGAAGGTGGCATTCCGGTTTGGAAATAAGGTTTGCACCATTAGGTGGATCTGGTTACCCAAGAGTTCTCTATACACTGCTTATGAGACCCGACTGTGTAATGTGACAAGGGGGCTGCGGAATACCATGATATAATGCCCCAGACCATAATAAAACTGCCACCATGTTTGACAGTTGGGCAGTGACAGTCCACATCGTATGCTGTCGAGGGTGTTCGCCATACAAACATGTGTCCAGTAGTGGGGAAGAGGGTAAAGGTTGACTAGTCTGACCAAATGATATGTTTCCAGGCCTCCAACGTCCAAGTTTTGTGGTCATTTGATCATGCACGTCACCTTCGAGCACTCGTCTCAGTTATTAGGGACTTGGCAATAGCAACACGCCAATGGATACCCATTTGATGCAGTTCCTGCCTCACTGTTTTGCATGACACGGGGTGTTTAGGTGCTGATTAAGTTCTGTAGTTACTTTGGAGGCCATTGTTTTCTTCTGCAACGTCACAATACGCTTCAAGGCCCGGCGGTCCCTTTCATGCAGCTTCATCTTTCAACCACTATTGTGCTTAGCAGACCCTGTTTCACTGTGCACTCTGTATGCGGTCATGACTTTCGAGACCGTGCCTCATGTTACACCGCATAAGTTCGCTGTTTTGCTCACAGATGCTCCAGTGAAACGGGCACCAACAATTCGACCTCTTTCAAACTCGGTCAGGTCGGCTATACTGGTCACTCACTACACCTGAACAATGTGCACTACCACACTGCCTCACTCTACTGTCAGTGCACAGTCCATACTACCTGCAACAAACAAGAGAAGGTTCATTTCCGCCGTGCTCAGTATTACCAGACACATTGAAAATATGTCCCACTTCTGACTCGTGTTTCCATTATTTTGTCCAATACCTGTGTATATATATATATGTGGGGGGGTTGGAGGTGTGTGTGTTTAGTATTATTACATTTTGTAGATATGTATTTATGAGAAGGTAAATAAATTAACCTACCAAACGATGCTTTGATGCAACAATGCATCTCAACTTTACATGTTTTTTATATATCAGTGACAATCCATCAGATGTTTCAAATACAGAGGCTGTTCAGCGTATATTTGACCAAAAGCGATTCCTGCCCCCTGCACTCAGAATGAACTCGCCCAACCTTGGTCGGGCACGTTTGTCAATGTAGTGTGTGAGCTGTAAAAGAGTGGTTGTGTTTTCTCACTGGGCCAAAAATCCCACCCAAACAGAGCCGCTTTTGGGAGGAGTGCGTTGTATAACTTTTCCAAGTGTTTGCGTTTTCTAGCTTGGGCGAAAATGCTGCCAAAACAGTCGCTTGTGGGAAGGTTATGTTGTAGCCCTTTATGATGCAAAGTTCGGTGTGTCAATGATCAGGAAGTAGTGTAAGAGCAAGGATTGTGCCGTTAGTTTGACTTTATTCAAGAATGCGATCGGCGAACCAGCGTTCGGTTCTCCAACAAAGGGGATGAGAACACGGCCGTGAACACAAGCCACCACCAGTATGCAGGCGAAACTTCGCAGAATGGCCATGCAAGAGAATCCACTGACCCAAAGACAGATGGCGAATCATCTAAATATGTCTTTGGAAACTGTTAACCGCACCTTGCACCTGCATACTGGTGGTGGCTTGTGTTCACGGCCATGTTCTCGTCCCCTTTGTTGGAGAACCGAACGCTGGGGCCATGCAATCCTTATACTTGCCGATCACATTCTTGAATAAAGTCAAACTAACGCCACAGTCCTTCCTGTTGCACTACTTCCTGAACTTTGCGTCATAAAGGGCTACAACATAACCTTCCCAAAAGTGACTCAGTTTTGGCATCATTTTCAGCCAAGCTAGAAAATGCAAACACTTGGAAAAGTTATACAACGCACTCCTCCCAAAAGTGGCTCAGTTTGGGTGGGATTTTTGGCCCAGTGAGAAAACACAACCACTCTTTTACAGCTCACACACTACACTGACAAACATGCCCGACCAAGGTTGGGCGAGTTCATTCTGAGTGCAGGGGGAAGGAATCGCATTTGGTCATATATACGCTGAACAGCCTCTGTATGAGAGAAATATGAGAAGCTAAGAGCGAGACAATTGTGTCCACCCCTCCCCCACCCCCTCAAATGTTGAAAAATAAGATCAAGCCTCTTCAACATCCTCTAAAAAACACTTTCCAAGCTAACATTAAATCATCCGTGGACACAAGAAGAATTTTGCGATATGCCAGCCCCGGGAATATTGTATAAAACTAACAGTAAAACTGTAATGTTAAACCTACCTAGTCTTTTTTGTCTTAACTGAATAAAAAATAATAAACTAAATGTATGGAGAGAATGAAAACTTACCAGTCTCTTGCTTCTATATCACACGATTGACTTGAGTGCAGTGATATTCCTACGTGACTTTGCTTTCGACATATATACTTTCTGCAAATAATTTCTAAAAAAAACAACATAGTTCTATCGCTTGGTGTGGAAGGAAATCCAAACCCATCACTACTTTTTCCAGAAAATAACTGTCATCGACTATAGTTCAAAGAAAATAATCCCCTTGCCGCGTTCCCTGTGCCGCCGAAACATGCCTGTTGAAATCCAGTTATCCAGGTCAAGACAAACGAAAGTCTAAAGTTGGAAAGGATTGATTCAATTGCTTTATTTTACTTCGCTTCTTGTGCCACTTTTGGCTAATTTGCAAAGATGAGGATGAGTGATGATATAATGAAATTGATGAATGGACACTCGCAAACATCCATGCCCAGGCCAGGATTCGAACCCGGAACCCCTGGAGTCCTAGCGCGATGTGCTAGCCACGGTGGCTAGCATTTCCAGGAATATGCTCTGTACTATGTCTGAGACACGTCAACCACTTAGATGGGCGATGACTGTTTTCACTGCGGGAGGTCTGTCAAGAGAGATGTTCACCAGGGACGTAGCTAGGTTGATCAGTTTGGGGGGGGGGGGGTGGGGGGGGAAACGTAAGATTTTTCTATCGAACTATTATAAATTAACAAACTATTTATACACCTTATAGGCCTATGCTGTATACATACATTATATAGCTATGTATGTGTGTGTGTGTATAAGGATCAAGGGCCTCCTCGGTGGCACATGGTAGCATCGTCGCCTTGTAATCAAAGGGTTCCGGGTTCAATACCCTGTGGATGCTCATAGTGGTTCGGATCCCACTTTACACTGTAGAACCAGTCCCGATTAGCCTTACTGTGTGTAAAGTGGACTTAAAACACCAACTCAATCAATCAATAAATTGGAAAGGAACATCATTTTCTTCTGTAGCCCCCAACAGTCTACGGATATACTCTCTCGAAATACACAGCCATTAATCGGGAAACTAAATGCAGAACGAACTCATTAACTTAATGGATTATACACCAAGAACAATGCTATTAGTCTTTAGATTTGTAAATATGCTGGAAAAAAATTTGAGAAGTAGGTAAAACCCTTTTCCGTGGTTTTAGATATAAAGTGCTGGAACCAGGTTTACAAGTATTGGCAACAGTGCAAATATGAAATGTGTGTGTAATGAGTTCAAGCTAGGCATCTCATGTATACAGTTCATACCAGAATCGAATCTGGTATCTCTTAGTTCAAGGGCGGGCTCGAGTCTTCTATGGCATCTGATTGTTCACTTGGGAAATGATGACGTTAAGAAATTATATGCACAAGTCTTAATTTCTTAAAATTAATCTTATTTGTGTGTGGAAAACTGAATATATGATGGCACTGGATAAAACGAAGTTCCCAGACACTCAAATAATTACGCTCTCGTCTTTGGTTCGGCAGGTTCACCAACCTGCCCGGGTTCGATTCCCGATTGAAGCACATAGTTGTTCGGATCTCACTTTAAACGGTAGGTCCAGTCCCGATTAGCCTTACTGTGCATAAAGTGGATTTAAAACACCAGTTCAATTAATCAATCAATCGAAAGGTTCAAAGTTCGATCGCTGGTGGTCAGGCCAGTAGCCAGAATTTGATTTCGGAAGGGGCTTATCCCTTATCGGCAGCCGCCATCTAAAGGCAAAAAGGTTGGGGGTAGGAGTAAATGCGCTGAAGATGAATTTCTTGGTATATTGCAACTTACCATATACAAGATGTTTAATCCTGTTAATGAAGTAAATTTAATTACCACTACACATTATTAAATCAGATAATTGTAGGATTTCGGGAAAGGACTGCAGCCCCCGATCCCCTTCCCTGGGTACGTGCCTGCTTGTATTAGTTCCAAAATTTCTGTGCTGTTCCAACATCGTGAGGACAATTTGGGAAGTACTTGAAAGCTATATGAAAGCAAATTATGCTCTCGAAACTATGGGACTCTATTAGATGACCACACGCAACCGAATGAAAGGACTCTTTGCAGGCCTTGTTCCTCAATATTAATTTTACTGACTAATTGTAAGTTTTTCTCGGCCTCCTTGATAACGCAGTGCTAGCATCGCCGCCTTGCAATCAAGGGGTCCCAGGTTCGATACCTGGTGGAGGCACATAGTTGTTCGGATCCCCGATTAGCCTTACTGTGCATACAGTGGACTTAAAACACGAACTTGATAATTGGAAGGTTTTAGAAGAACTAAACATGGCTTTTTATGCATCGTACAACTTTGCTTCTTTCCACCCTACTTTTACAGTTTCTTCCTAAGAATTCCCCTGAGTATAACACGCTACAAAACCAGAGGTCCTAGGTTCGGACATTGAATAGTTATGGTTGTATCATGTCTGTCCCGTCACCATTCCTTCAGCTCATCATTCATCCTCATCATCGCATTTAACCCTAGAGGTAGAAAAGCGGCATAATATAGAAATATATAAATGATTGATTTGGTTTATTTTACTTGGCTTTTCTGACACTTTTTGGCTAATCGTGAAGATGAAGATGACAATGAGTGATGTGAAATTTATGAGATGACCATCATAAAGAACACACATGCCCAGTCTGGGATTCGAACCCAGGACCCTTGGCATCGTAATGCACCTTGTTAACCACTGCAAAACAAATAGAAACAGAAAATGCTTGGAAAGTTATTTTCTTCTCCATAACTCATGATTATAAGTATTATTCGCTGTATGACTAGGGATTAATTATATTTGTATGTCTAGCCAACCTAGCCACCTAAGCAGCAGCAGCAGGTGGAGGCTAAATGAAGAAAAATCACAGAAAATCAGAAAGATATAAAAATTTTGTAACATAATACTTATAGAGCATGCAGACGGCTGTAAAAACTATTGCTACATACCTAGTGTCCTTCCTTAATTGAAACTTGGTTTATTCTTCATTATACATGAGATCAACCACCCTGGGAGTCGAGTCCAGGATCTTGTATGATAGTCAGACTCTCTTTTAGAATGCCAATATGTTGGATATTTGGTGGATCAGTCAATCCTGATCCATTGTTTCCAGATGAAGACAATCTGGCAGCTTCTCATTCGCCATTTTACTTGCGATGTAGGTAAACAAGATCACAAACACTTCGTGATGCTATCTTCTCGTGTTTACCAAAGTTTACCACCGCTCGGACAACAAATCCTACTTCAAACTGACAGATATCAACTGTCCACCAAATCAACAGATGAACCGACTGCTTCGATGTTTCTCCGAATTTTCAGAAAGTGGCCTTCCCTCCTTCCAGGGCAGGTCATTAGCAGGAGGGTTGAGTGCATGTGAGAAGAACCGCTGTGTCATTCATTCCGGCACCGAAAAAGGGACAAGCAATAGAATTCTGTTCTTGGAATTTGAAACATCTTTTCTGAACCATAAGCTCAAGGTCCCGGGTTCGATCCCCGGCCGGTTCAAATCCGGGAACTTTTCTAACGATGGAAGCGCCCCCGGCACCCACCCAGCGTAGAATAACATGGGTACCTGGGGGAAACCCTGGGGGGTAAAGGCGGTCAGGGGCGTGATGCTGATCACATCACCCCCACTCACGACCGGATCAAGAAAGTGTGGGGCGTTACCCCCACACCCCCTATACGCCTTCATGGCGTGGTGCTAAGCACAGGGGAGCACTTTACCTTTTTACCTTTTTTCTGAACCATAAAATAATTAACGCAGAAAGTTCTAGTCACACGTAGCTAAATCTTCCTGCTTGTGTCGCCCTTTCGGCGCCCATGGAGTCAGTGCAGGGGCAGATGAAGAGAAAGTGCGGGTTTTGGGGGGATCCTGGAACTGGTGTGTTGGAGGGATGAAAAGTGCATTTTCAATAGGTCTCAGACTTCACTGACCGGGGCGGACCACAAAACCATTAACTGCATCCCCTCCCAATACATATGTTTGTGTTCAACAAGCAAGAAACCGGGAAATAAAGAAATGCCTTGCTTGGGTTCGTGCTACTGAAAATTGAAGAAGTGTTTCAAACTGCAAGCAAAATTTACTGAAGAATTATTTTGCAATATTTGTCATCAAAGTAATATTTCCAGCAAATACAGAACAGTTTCCTGGGGCCGCATGCCCCCACTAACGACGTCCCTAATGTTCACAATACACCAGGTGCCTTGTTGGCACAGGGATCTATCTCATTGGGATTATTCTTACACGAGACCGCATTTGTAAGAACAAAGCCTGGTAGACTTCGAAGGAACTCCTATGGGGATAATTTCAAGTTACCCTTGATTTGTAAGATACTTGACCGCGAGTCTTGTCTGCGTATGGATCTTTGTCCTGTACCTGCTCACAGATTAGAAATAGGTTCACGGAACTTGAGTCCACGTTCAATTAGGAAATTCACAAATACTTATTTTTCATTTTTCTTAAAAGCCAAAGGTAAGTTGGAAAAGGTGAATGAACTTTGAAACGAAACAAATCTTGGTTCTGGCCGCGCTTCTATAGACTCAAAAATAATGGTATCGGTGGAAAAATACCAACCTATACTTTCAGATACCAATACTGCCGGTATCGGCTGATACCTATACCGGCTCAGCCCTAGAAGTAAATTAAACCCAATCAATCAAACGAGGGAAATGCATGTGTGTATATGTGTTTCGTATTATTACATTTTGTAATAATACATATATTGTGTGTGTGTGTGTGTACTGTACTGTACTGTACTGTACTTGGAGGCTTCATCGTTTATGAACATAACACAATTTTGAGTAGTTGTTATGATGAACACATTAATAAGCAACATAGTAACAATAAAAATCAACTTTAATAGTGCCAGAACCATTCTTCTGAGAAAAAGAAGAGAAATAACTAACTTTCTTACAGTGAGACTTTTAATGTTATCAATCAGGTTAGTTACTTTCTTCCTCCTACAATGATACTCAAATTTAAGCATGTTAAAGTATATGTTTTTCAAGATGCCGAACATTTTTAGTAAATACTATTAGTGAATAGCCAGCCCCTGTGGCAGAGTGGTTAACACATTGCGCTATGATGCCAGGGATCCCAGGTTCGAATCCTGGCCTGGGCATGGATGTTTGTGAGTGTCCATTCATCATATCATCACTCATCCCCATCTTCACACATTAGCCAATAGTGGAACATAAAGCGAAGTAAAATAAAGCAAATTAATCAAACTATTAGTGAATATTCCAAGATGCAGCACATCATTAGTGAATATTAAATTCTGAACTTCAGTTCAGGAAAGAAATTATTTTGTGAATGCAGTGTTGTGCCTATGTTGGAATGAATTAGGTTACAGCTACAAACATTTTTTTTATCTCATTTATTTCATGTGCCATAGACCATTAAATAATCCAAAAATACTATGCAACACAATTTTTTTCATGTGTTCAATACAATTTGTTCACATTTTATCACAGTTGTGTTTTCCCATTATTTTTCTGGATGTTTCAAGCATAAATACCTCCTCCATGTATTAACCATGACAAATTATAATTTCGCCACATATAAATTGTCTGGATGATTTCGTCCGAAAGGAATACCTTATACAACCTCCAAAATATCTGGCTGCTATGAAAATGGTAGTTCCCATGGTCAAAACTATAGTGACCCCCAATTTGGTCCCCAAGGCTCCCAAAATAAGCACTATATTTCAAAACATTTGTTGTCAAACTGTAGATTAAGTGATGCCCTAAAATTCTTAAAATAGTTTTTCTTATCTCCAGAAATGTAGTTTAGCTATTTGAAAGTGTTATCAGAATTTGGAATCTACCTCAGCATATTAAAAATCAATTTTTCATCTACAATCTTGAAATGCTTTGAACAAATGCAAATGAAAAACAAAATTATTCCTGAGCTGTATCTAGTTGCAATTAATTTCAGCTAAAAACTTTGAAATTTGCTGCAGTTATTGTGGTTGCAAAATTGGTGACTTACTCCACCCTTCCTAAAACATGCTGTATTACAGAGTTTTTATTAAAAACTTACAACTCAAGTGATGCCATAAAATTGCTGAGACTTGTGTTTCTTAATCTACAAAATGTAACCTAGTCAAATATGAGCATAATTTAAAGCTCTCGAAAGACATGTTAAACCAGTCTGTCGTCTTCTATCTTTAAAAATGATCACCAATTTTCTCAACTTGAAGGATCTGTCATGCATTGTATTTATTTTGCAACTATAGCAATTTCAATACAAAGACTCTGTGGATGCTCTGGAAGTAATTGCAAGCAGATATATCATCTCAGATTTTGGAATAAAAGGAGAGTAAATTTCGAAAACAACTTTGTTGGCATGTGCCAATGGTCCAGCGTAGTCTTAAGGGCTTCACTAAATGTATCACCCATTTTTTCCCATTACAGTTATTTACTTGTCAAAAGGTGTTCGGAAAACTATACCTATATCGGCCAATGGATATTTTGTTGGAAGTAGAGATGGTGAGGAGATGAGAAATCATGATTTTATCTGTCCCATCTTGAATTTTGAGATGAGTGGTGGTCTTTTAAAACTTGAGACAAGAATGAGACCGAAGATTGAGAGACAAGATGGAAAGAGTGTCACTCACCCTTCCTTTCTAAGAAAATCAAAGGACTAATTCATAGCTACGTGGAGTAAATGCTGTTCTCATTTCCTGCGAACACAAGTTTACGAACATAAATGAAGGGTTAGGTAAACAAGTCATTTTATTTACATTATGACAGGGCTACACACAGGTTTCTTACAGTCCAAACTGACAGGGCTACACTCTCTTTGCGACACTTCAAAGGCTGTATGTACACATTGTGACACTTCATAGCCTGTATACACACATTGTGACACTTCATAGGCTGTATATATACATTCTGACATTTCAAAGGCTGTATACAGACAGTATGACACTTCAAAGGCTGTATGTATATATATATTAGGGATGGGACCGATTAATCGGTACTCTATCGGTATCGGCCGATATAGGCATATCGGTGTATCGGTTTATCGGTAAAATTACCGATTATTTTACCGATCCGATATATCGATTATTTTCTGATAATTTAGTGCAAAATTCTGCCATTTTGTTGTAATTTTTATGGATAATATACATTCCCAGGGTGGCTACAAACAAGCAGAAATGAAATTCCCTGACTTTTTCAGGTTTTCCAGGACAAAATTTACATTTTTCCCTGACAATTACAAAGTTAACTAAATCGATTTTTTTGCAAATATAAATAATAAACTCACACAGACCCACGTATGGTTTTGTTAAGTACTAATATTATCTTCTATGAAATTGACTTAATTTCTCTATTCTCTATGATTTGAATTCAAACTGCAAAATAGTGAATTTGAAAAATTATTACAATTCACAAGCTAGGGAACGATTACGGAATTTTTCATATGCAGTAAGTTTAAAATAAAATACTTGATTATTTTTAAAGTTACGACTAAATGAGATAAGAGTAAAGAGTGATTGACTAAGAAATACAATTTGTAATTTATCAGTCTCCTTAGCTATACATTCTCCGTATTATATGTTGATATTTCCACTGAGGTTTGGAACCCTCTGCTTGCAAGAACCATGAGTGTGGACTCATTTTTCAATGCATAAAATTTCTCTCTTCCCTGTACAGCAAACAACTTAACTCTTCCATATAAGTGAAATAACTGAATCTAACAAAATAAAGTGTGTGAAACTGACAATATGCAGTTATACCATTAATACTGATGAAAAGGGTATGTAGGTATTAGAAATTGAACACAAGGAATTTATAGAATTGCATTGTATAGGTACCTGATTTAGCTAACCACACATTAAAACAGGAACACTCTAATAATAAAAGCTTCTGAAAGTTCATATACGAGGGGCATCCTGAAAAAAGCTCCTCCAAAGGTGCCTATACGCAGCACTAGTGGTCGGAGAGCTACACATCTTGTACAGTTGGAATGCAGCCGTTTTAGGACAGTTCTAGGTTAAAGATTGCAGCTCTCATAGTCTCCCACCGACTGCGATGTAGCCTACATTGCATGCTCAGAATTTGGCACAGAGCCACCAGCAATCGTGTCAGGTGTGCAGACCGGACGTCGTGAGTGATAGTAAGGTCAGACGATGGTGCAGACAATTCACGGAAGGCCAATCAAATGTGCACAACCCCATACAGCTGAGTATACATGGGCCCTTTGCATCACTTCAGGTGAGAGATCTTGGACCACTCCCTGTACAGCCCTGGCCTTGAATGTACCGACTTTCATCTCCTTGTTTAACTGAAGAGGTTTCTGGCAGGGCAAGGATTTGACAGCTACACTGCGGTAGAAATAGTTCCAGTCTTTGCTGTCAGACACATATGCCATGGGCATACAAAATTTAGTGCCATGCTACGACAAATGCCAGAACAACGGTGGTGATTATGCCGAAAATTAGGTTAGGACTCACTGTTACTAATGTAATAAAGTACAACTGATATTCTTGTTTTATTTATGCCTAATCGGTAAGGACCTTGATATTTTGTTATTTTTTTAAAAATTGGTGTATTTTCTTATTTTTTATTTTTTACTACACGCTGTTATTTTCCCCAAAATTCACGTTTTCATTTTAGCGCATTTTCTGGCAAATATCTGAAATTATACCTTCATGGTGTTTCTAAACTACTGTTTCAAAGTAAGTCAAATGGCTTACGCCTCTTCGTGAGAGTTTGATATCTTCAAAGTTATTTCGGGAAAGTTATTTTCCATACCCCTTTTTTAATTTTAAGGTAAGGATTTTAGATAATGGAATTTTCCCCGTATATACTGAAGGGTGCATAATAACCATAAGTGGCGACGCACCCAAAAAATTAAAATCAATCAATCTCACGTGACAGATACCGATATATTATGGCACCAAAAATTGGCATTATCTTTTTTTCACTTGTTAAGTTGAAAAAATCGTGGGAAATACATGATTTAATGTGGTGTCGGAATTATTCCATGTACGTATAACTCTATAGTTTACTCTTGAGTAAAATGTTGGAAACCTTGCATGTTCTACGTACACAAACATGGCTTACAAAAGACAAGAATGTTGGATTTCATGGAATTTTTCGTTGTTTTAGGACATTTCTTTAAAAAAAATCGCTAAAAACGCCAACAATTCACATTTTATGCCAAATTCAAATTATTTCGAACGGGCGAAAAATGTGTCCAGACATCATCACTGCACATTCCTAAACATAACTTCGCAGCAATTACCATTTTTCACAGTTTTCGCGTTTGCGAAAAATCAATGTCCCTACTAATTGGAAATTACTTTCTGGCCATCCTTCGTATAAATCAGTAGATGGCAAGTGAAAATTTAGCAGGGCTGGCAGAGAAAAGTAAATTCTTGAAGAAAGTGATTTGCTTTTATGATTGAATGATTCGAGTAAATATGATATTCAAATATTTACGTATCTATTATTAGTATTTTATTTCATAATATTGGACATTAAACTTACTCAGTGAGAGATTAATGACCATCTCTCATGAGTTTAAACAGACAGGAATTTACAGTGTTGCAGTAAATTTGAGGTTGGGAGCATGCACTTGCCAATTTTTATAACGTTCACTAATGCAGATTTATGTTTCACTTTTTCGTGATAGTATTCAATATATATTCCATTTGGTTGGATTCTTCTTGATATCTAAGAATAGTGCAATGTCATTGTAAACGTATGTTAACTTGTGCAAAACCAGTAATACGTCAGGACGATGAAAGAAAACCTTCGTAAGCACTGCTACATTAAATAAGGTGAAGTGAGCCAGAAGAGTAATAAAATTCCAGTAGCATATTTGCAGTCTAAAGCTCTTCTTGTTTATGCATTCGATTTTTGTTGGATGTTGCAGTCCATGCAATTTCTGTCGCATGTTGTAGTGAGATACTTTGTAGGGTGGCGATATTCGACAAAAATCGTATGTATCAATGGAACCTATTTGTTTCCATGTTACTTCAGTTTGCCCAACAAAATGCCTTACTACGACGTCCGACAACTATCGGACGGCGCCACCTGCTCTTATCCCCTCCATCTGTTGACAAGTCCTCTTACTACTCCCATCGGACAAGAAAAAAAATATAATTCAATGCATTTTCCACGTAATATTTAGAGGCTTAACATTTACTCCCCCGATGATACCATATGGTATCATCAGTGTAAGGTCGTACTCGCCCGATGATACCATATGGTATCATGGTGCTGATTACGAAATGAATGTGCTTTTTGGACCTTCAAACACTTAAGTTTGGGTGGAAACTCTGACACAGGTCTGGAGCAAGCCTGGGAAATTCATATTGATGACCAACCTCCCCCTTCTCTGCAACATATCCATGCCACATTTCCGAACAGACTTTCACATTTTGGCTCATTATTCAACTTGTATGGCACCCAGGAACATGAAACATGTTTCATTCTCTTTGGACACGTCCATTCTTTGAAGAGAATACTAAGGTTTGCACCTTATCAACAAAATAGCGGGAGAAGAGGGGGCAAACTTCAGATTTTTGTTTTTTTCATTGAAATTCGGGGGTCGGGTTCCCCCAAACCCCCTTCCTCGGTCAGGCGTTCTGAATTGTACACGGTTGTATGCTGTGATGTTCTATCTGAAAAACAAAACTTATCTGAAGTATATTGCTCCCATAGTGCCCGAATTATAACAATTTTCTTCCAAAAATGCAAGTTACATATTTTTCGTAAAAATAAAAAATCACATTTTGACTTATTATTCTACTTGTATGGCACCCAAGAACATGAAACATGTTTCATTCTCTCGAGAAATGTCCATTCTTTGAAAAGAATACTAAATTTCGCGCCATCTCCCCAAAATAGCAGGGGAAGTAGGGGCAAACTCCAAATTTTTGTATTTTCCATTGCAATTCGGAGGTCGTGCCCCCAGCCCAACTTCCTCGGTCCGGCGTTCTGAATTGTACACGGTTGCATGCTATGATGTTTTATCTGAAAAACAAAACTTATCTGAAGTAGATTGCTCCCATAGTGCCCGAGTTATCACAATTTTCTGTTCCCGTGCAAAGTTCCATAACGATATCTTTAAATTAAATTTAAAAAAAGTCAATGAAGATGAAATTCCCTGACATTTCCCTGACTATTTTTGACACCTCAAATTCCCTGACTTTTCCCGGTTTTCCAGGTTTTCCAGGTCTGTCGCCACCCTGCATTCCCTACTTTCTAAATAAGTAAATGTCTAAATATGCAATTTCTCTTGCACTGCAGTCACCTTGAAACACACATTTATTAAAGAGGTCAGTGAACCTTTCAGGTTCTTCAAGGACTATTTCTAATTTTATATCGGATCGGTAGAATATCGGTTATCGGTATCGGTAAATTTTATATCGGTAATTTATCAGTATCGGCCAAATTTTCATATCGGCCCATCCCTAATATATATATATATATATATACACACACACACACACACACATGAGGGTTGGGGCAAAAGTCATTGCAACTATTTTTTTTCTTGCAGATAACAGCCCGGTTGGAAAATGCGACATATACAGATGATAGGACGAGGGGGGATTACATTTGGGGACAGTTAAAACACGCGAACATTTTGCCTCACATATTTATTATGATAGTGTACAGGACAATACTGTTTTGATCGTGCAAGACAAATACATACCTGTTCTACAGTTGACAGGCCCTCAAGGTAGTCACCTGTCATGTGCACCACATGCTGCCAACGATGTGGGAGACTCTGAATACCATCTGCGTCACCATTGGCCGCACCATGTGTGAATCGGGTCATCTGTTGTTGCACAGCATTGGCAATGTCGTCTCGTGTCGCAAACCGCCTTCCACGTAGTGGATCCTTAACCTTGGGTATGAGATGAAAGTCACAGGGCGAAATGTCAGGAGAGTACGGCGGGTGCTCCAATTCTTCCCATCCCCAGCGGTGCAGTTGCCGCCGTACACACTCTGCTTTATGTGGTCTAGTGTTGTCGTGCAGGATGATTGCACTGTCCAGAAGGTCCGGACGTTTGTCCCGAACGCCACGTCGTACCTGTCGCATGAGGAAGTTTCTGTAGTACTCTGCTGTCACTGTTCTGCCATGTGGAACGAAGTGGCACACAATGACACCCCTGATGTCATACGCGACGATCACCATCAATTTCACGGTGGAAGGATTCTGACGGAACTTCTTCGGCCTTGGTGATCCGGCATGTCGCCACTCCGCGGACCGACGTTTGAGTTCTGGTTCGTATGCCCTGGCCCAAAATTCATCGATGGCGATTATTTGTGACAGGAAGTGATCGCCATCCTGTTGCAAGCGTGCTAGGTGGTCGGAGCATGTTGCATATCGCATCCACTGTTGAATTTCCGTCAGTGCATGTGGTATCCACCGCGATGCGATTTTGCTCAGTTGCAGCACTGTCCGCAATATCCTGTGGATGGTGCGTTTCTCGTAGCCACTTGCTCTCTGTAACTCCAGTAGCGTCCATCGTCTGTCTTCCTCCAGGAGCTGCTCGATGACGGCACATGCCGCGTCGGTCCGCACACTTACAGGTCGTCCCGAGCGTTGCTGATCACCGGTTGACACACGTCCTTGATGAAACTTTCGTACCCACCATGCTACTGTCCGGTATGGGAGAGCATTATCCCCAACGGCGTCCACCAATTCACTGTGACAATCTCTCGCATTCAACCCTCGGCGAACGGCTAGTTTGATGTACGAGCGCTGCTCAACACGGGTTACGTCCATCTCGCACAACGCTCGCCACACAACTGATTTCAGAGCGCTCTCTGTGCTACTTCCTGCAATCACAGAGCCATCTGTTGTTGTACATACACACTATGCCTGCATGGCTTCCACGCGACACATAGCACTTTGTGCTGCGCTCACATATCTGCAAGAAAAAAACAGTTGCAATGACTTTTGCCCCAACCCTCGTATATATATATGAGTGCAACCACTTATATATATATATATATAAAAAAATCAAAGAAAGTAAAAGGAAACACTCACCGGACAGTAGAAAAATTCAAAATTTTCGCTAATTTCATAGCATCATCGGTGTGAGGAGAAATAGACGGAACCGGAAGTTGGGGCCCTGCAGAGTTGCCAGGTCCCCATCGAAGAAGAAGCGGTGCGTAGAACGGAAAAAACACTGTTTCGTCACCAGGCTCGTCATAAACTGTGAGTGTGTAGGATGAGTTGGGAGGGTGGGTGAGGGTTTGGCATTACTGGGTGGCCTTGTTCAGGCCAGGAGGAGTGGTTGCACTCATGGCAGATATATAGGCCCTCTCCCATCTTTTGCGAACAGAGGTGTTGGCTGGTTGGGGTAGGAGATGGATGATCGCTACCCGGAAGCAGTCGTTGAAACTGATGTTGTGGTGGTTGGTGTGGATGGCGACAGTGAAGTCCAGAGTGGTTTTCAAACGCCCCCCCCCCACCTCCAAAACATCCTGGTCCACAACACTCCTTCACCACACATCCAACACCCCCCTGCCCATAAATGCAACCACCCCAGGTGCAAGACCTGCCCCATCCTCATCGTCATCACTTCTCACACCCTCCAGGTGCACACGGCCACTGGTAAATTTACCCTCCATCCCAAAGGGACCTGCCATGCCTCAAACCTTATCTACATCCTCACCTGCAACATCTGTGGTGATTTTTACCTGGGGGAAACATCAACAGCCCTCAACCACCGCTCCTCCACCCACAACCTGGACTTCACTGTCGCCATCCACACCAACCACCACAACATCAGTTTCAACGACTGCTTCCGGGTAGCGATCATCCATCTCCTACCCCAACCAGCCAACACCTCTGTTAGCAAAAGATGGGAGAGGGCCTATATATCCGCCATGAGTGCAACCACTCCTCCTGGCCTGAACAAGGCCACCCAGTAATGCCAAACCCTCACCCACCCTCCCAACTCATCCTACACACTCACAGTTTACGACG